>NC_090372.1:120447765-121108601 GCF_036365525.1 Heterodontus francisci | reverse complement strand
TTCCGTAAGTTTTAGAATACTCATGGACAAAGACGAGAGTGGTCCTAAAGGAAGAGTGCTAAATTGGGGGAAGGCCAACTATACCAAAATTCGGCAGAAGCTGGGGAATGTAGATTGGGAGCAGCTGTTTGAAGGTAAATCCACATTTGATATGTGGGAGGCTTTTAAAGAGAGGTTGATTAGCGTGCAGGAGAGACATGTTCCTGTGAAAATGAGGGATAGAAATGGCAAGATTAGGGGACCATGGATGACAGGTGAAATTGTGAGACTAGCTAAGAGGAAAAAGGAAGCATACATAAGGTCTAGGCGGCTGAAGAAAGACGAAGCTTTGGAAGTATATCGGGAATGTAGGACCAATCTGAAACGAGGAATTAAGAGGGCTAATGGGGTCATGAAATATCGTTAGCAAACAGGGTTAAGGAAAATCCCAAAGCCTTTTATTCATATATAAGGAGCAAGAGGGTAACTAGAGAAAGGATTAGCCCACTCAAGGACAAAGGAGGAAAGTTATGCGTGGAGTCAGAGAAAATGGGTGAGATTCTAAACGAGTACTTTGCATCGGTATTCACCGAGGAGAGGGACATGACGGATGTTGAGGTTAGGGACAGATGTTTGATTACTCTAGGTAAAGTCGGCATAAGGAGGGAGGAAGTGTTGGGTATTCTAAAAGGCATTAAGGTGGACAAGTCCCCAGGTCCGGATGGGATCTATCCCAGGTTACTGAGGGAAGCGAGAGAGGAAATAGCTGGGGCCTTAACAGATATTTTTGCAGCATCCTTAAATACGGGTGAGGTCCCGGAGGACTGGAGAATTGCAAATGTTGTTCCCTTGTTTAAGAAGGGTAGCAGGGATAATCCAGGTAATTATAGACCGGTGAGCCTGACGTCAGTGGTAGTGAAGCTGCTGGAGAAGATACTGAGGGATAGGATCTATTCCCATTTGGAAGAAAATGGGCTTATCAGTGATAGGCAACATGGTTTTGTGCAGGGAAGGTCATGTCTTACCAACTTAATCAAATTCTTTGAGGAAGTGACAAAGTTGATTGATGAGGGAAGGGCTGTAGATGTCATATACATGGACTTCAGTAAGGCGTTTGATAAGGTTCCCCATGGTAGGCTGATGGAGAAAGTGAAGTCGCATGGGATCCAGGGTGTACTAGCTAGATGGATAAAGAACTGGCTGGGCAACAGGAGACAGAGAGTAGCAGTGGAAGGGAGTTTCTCAAAATGGAGACGTGTGACCAGTGGTGTTCCACAGGGATCCGTGCTGGGATCACTGTTGTTTGTGATATACATAAATGATTTGGAGGAAAGTATAGGTGGTCTGATTAGCAAGTTTGCAGACGACACTAAGATTGGTGGAGTAGCAGATAGTGAAGGGGACTGTCAGAGAATACAGCAGAATATAGATAGATTGGAGAGTTGGGCAGAGAAATGGCAGATGGAGTTCAATCAGGGTAAATGCGAGGTGATGCATTTTGGAAGATCCAATTCAAGAGTGAACTATACAGTAAATGGAAAAGTCCTGGGGAAAATTGATGTACAGAGAGATTTGGGTGTTCAGGTCCATTGTTCTCGGAAGGTGGCAACGCAGGTAAATAGAGTGGTCAAGAAGGCATACGGCATGCTTTCCTTCATCGGACGGGGTATTGAGTACAAGAGTTGGCAGGTCATGTTACAGTTGTATAAGACTTTGGTTCGGCCACATTTGGAATACTGCGTGCAGTTCTGGTCGCCACATTACCAAAAGGATGTGGATGCTTTGGAGAGGGTGCAGAGGAGGTTCACCAGGATGTTGCCTGGTATGGAGGGCGCTAGCTATGAAGAGAGGTTGAGTAGATTAGGATTATTTTCATTAGAAAGGCGGAGGTTGAGGGGGGACCTGATTGAGGTGTACAAAATCATGAGAGGTATAGACAGGGTGGATAGCAAGAAGCTTTTTCCCAGAGTGGGGGATTCAATTACTAGGGGTCACAAGTTCAAAGTGAGAGGGGAAAAGTTTAGGGGGGATATGCGTGGAAAGTTCTTTACGCAGAGGATGGTGGGTGCCTGGAACGCGTTGCCAGCGGAGGTGGTAGATGCGAACACGATAGCGTCTTTTAAGATGTATCTAGACAGATACATGAATGGGCAGGAAGCAAAGAGATACAGACCCTTAGAAAATAGGCGACATGTTTAGGTAGAGGATCTGGATTGTCGCAGGCTTGGAGGGCCGAAGGGCCTGTTCCTGTGCTGTAATTTTCTTTGTTCTTTTGACACATTTGTGCTGCAGGCAAGATAGAATAGAGGTCAGGTAACCCCTCCTGTACTGTCAATAAACATGTTTGTCTGTTAAAGACGAAACCCGTCATCTACATCTGAATTAGCTTTGGGGAAAACACATTGAAATGGAAAACAGCCTATTCCATGCTAACAATTCCTATCTGCAGGAATGAAGCTAACAAAGACTTTTACAGACAGACTGACTCCACAGCCAGGACTACGGTAATAGGTGTAAGGTAGCTCCACTTTAGCAAATTCCCATATCCTGGAACGTTATATGAATCACCCCAGGGTAGAGAGCCCTTAGTCACCTGATTGACACCCCAACCTGACAAGTTTCTACCTTAAAAGGTGTCTCTCTGGAGAGAGAGAGAGACGCAGAACAGCGGGAGAAAGCCTTTTCAAGCCAGAACAGCTGTGAGACAGTTCCAGCTCAGCAGGAGCCCTGCTGATAATATCTTTTAACTACTGTAGCAGTGAAATTGCAAGGTGACTTTGGAACTCCCCATCCGCAAAAGTGAACCAGGATTTCTACCATCAACTTCGAATTGAGGCTTAATCACAAGGAGCCTATGACACTTCATCCTTTTCAAAACAATGAAAATTCAGGACTGCACTGCTGAAAGATTTCTTCCCAAAAAGCTTCTAATGGTTCTTTTAAAACAACAAACTCTTTTACAACAATTGAACTCTAATTGCATTCTACCCTCAACTCTCTGTCTTTTCTTGTTTGTGTGTGTGAATGCATGAGTGGGTAAAGTTGTGAACATTTTTTGGTTATTGTGTAAAAAAAAATTGATTTTTTTTTTAACCTCCGAGAAAACCTGTCGTTTGTCTATTTATTTGATCCTTAAAAACACCCTGAGGCTAAAACAATATTTTTTAAATGCTATCTGCGGTCAGTTGAGAGGTGAAAAGTGGAAGTCACCCACACCACTTCCCATCTGTCTGTAACAATAAACATACTTAGCTGTATTTGTTGAGGAATTCTTTTCTCATGAACTGCAATTCACCAGTGTGCTTCTGAATGAAGTGCCAGGTGGAGTTTAAGGAAGTAGCACAAACAGCCAGTGCCATCTCTTTCCAATTTACAGCTGCCACTGACTGAATTGCTTGCTTCCCTTCCTCTAATCAACTTTCCCTTCTTTTCCTCACTTCTTCCAGTAATATCTTAAGCTTATTCTCGGTGAAATTTGCAGACCTTCTCCGTCTTCTCTTTTGGCTGGCTATCTTCTCCAAAAGGCTTCATTGGCAGATGTTGGTCACCTGCATTCAATTTTTAAATTGCACTTCCATCCACAATTTCCCAGCCCCCTCTGCGGTCCCGGCCTATGTCTGGTTCACCTCCAACTATGTTGGTGGCACAGGAAGCAGCAGGCAGTAGGTGCGTTCCCAGTGTGTGCCAAGAAGGTTTTGAATCGGCGTTATCCTGACATCACACAGAAAACTGACTGGTGTCGCACCAGGAATCCTAATTCGGACCACGCAGTTCCTGTGTATATATTTGTTCATCACTCTTCAAAGATCTGGCATGAGGTTGCAAGATGGGCCCTGCACTAGCATTACTTAAAGGCCAGGCACACAAATTGTAGGTAGGATCATTTTTTGAAGTTTTATTGGAAGATGTCTGGAAACACTCTGGAGTGTTTGGGGAGGTGTTGTGGGGAGTTCCTGGATTTGTCAGGGAGTGTTGCTATGAAAATTAGCTGACTCTGGAAAATGCTCAGGTCTCGCTATTAACAGTGAGGTGAGGGGAGCGTGGTATCGCAGGAACAAACTGGCAAAGCTGGGCATGAGGAAGCCCCGTCAATCTTAATGGCAAGACTTCTTTTAAATAACATGTTGCAGTCTTCAGCCTACAGGTTGCCATATTGAAAGGCTGGCCAGCAAGCAGGAACACAAATAGGTGACAGGGGACCACAGCCTGATGCCCATGGTGACAGTCCCCGGCATTTAGTAGGAGGTCTTGCCACAATCAGGGGTGAGGGCTCGTCCGTTGAAAGGGAGGCCCAAGGCTTCTCTGTGAGGACTGGAGGAGCACTCCTGCCTACTCCTGCCTCTACCGGCCCACAAGAAAACCCAAAATAAATGTCAAATGTACCTTATTGGTCCCTTCTGGCCCAGGATCCAGTTCCTGGCAAGCTACTCCTGGCAGGTGAAGCTGACATGGCCCTTCATTTAGTTTACACACACGGGATTGTGCAACAATGTGAAGGTAACATGTTGATATCAATTCATCATATCTATCATTGCTAAAAACTTATTTATTATAACTTCAATGGAAAGCTGACAGAAAAGTGTGAAATAGTCATGGCAACTGTTTGCACCGCAGCACATACTTGATTTATGGCACAGTCTGTTTTAACAGATGCCTAGCATGTTAGTTGTTTGAGAAGCTTTTCTTAACAGGCTATGTCTGGTAATCCCTCCCCCTGACAGGAAAACAACAATGTGATGACAGGGTACAGGTATCATTTTTTTTTTACTAAAATGGAACCAAATAATGCTAAATAATTCTTTTTTATTTTCAGTTAAATGAATTTGTAGAATAGGTCGACAGTTTACAACCCCAGATAAGAGTTGTAAGTTAACTCACATCTAATACTGCAGGTCTTCACTGGTACCTTAATATATGGGGCACGGTGGATAAAATTGGTCTATCCACTCACATCTGATCCAACCAGATACATACTTTTATTGTGTGCCCTCTTTCACGTATATTGAATAGTGTGTGCCAAATATGCTATTGGTTCTCTACTTACGTTAAAAATGTCTTCTATTTGGATGGCAGCAATGAGTGGAATGTTGTAAATTGATTTAAGTTAGCTGGGAGTGTGCTACTGATTTAGCCAAGCTAACAAAACAGAAATCTGTCTTCTTCGTTAGCTTGGCTCAGTCAGTAGCACACTCCCAGCTAAGTTGGAAGGTGTTAGGTTCAAATAGCTACCTATCTCAAGCCAGTACCTAATTTGTTTTGTCTCCTGTATTTCAGAGAGTAGCTGAAGCTCATTCCCAGCATAAATACTGCACTGGCTCTTCATTCAGAATGCACAACTACATGGGAATTGAATTAGTAATCTGGAAGAGAGGGTTCTAGGGGCATCCCCTGTTGGAGAATGTTGACATTTGAAATTTGATGCATTTTTCAGTTACTTGGGGCATACCATAATTCTGTGAAATAAAATAATTTCAATTTAAAATTAAAGTTAATATTTTAGAAACAATGAAGCAGTTGCCAATGTGGGGTTGAAAAATTTAAAAAGACTACAGCAGCAGTTACAGTGCAATAATAGATGTGGCAGGTGGGACTAGTTCAAATCTAAAAGCTCAAAGAACAATTCACGACAATTACGCACAATGTTTTTGAGAAACATGCCAGACAATTTGCAGCAAAAATCATTATTCTTGCTTAAAGGTAACCTGTTTTTTTGCAGCACACTCGAAAGAAAAAGAAAACCTCTTTATGTTTAAATGTTGGCATCATTGCACTCCTAATGAGCCAGACACTTTTTCACTTTTTATATGCACTCAAAAACTTAATTTTCATTTGGCTGCCTGGTCTCAAAATCTGCATTATAGTAATATGCTGCAAATAGGAATATCTGTGTCTCAGGAAAGTGATCTCCAGAATGCATGGCATTTTGCAAATGTCTCCACTTATCACAAATGGTAAGATTTGCTGTCTGAACAATGCAATTTTGCTAAAATGAATCGTGGTACCCAAGTTATGTTTTCAGCCTGGAGTGTGCAGAGGAATGTGCTGAGTGCAAAGTATCATTGGATGACTGGGTAGGTAAAGTGAGAGCAGGGAAGAAAGACTAGGGTGAGAGGGGGACATCAATATAGTGTCAAAAACATCACAAACTGCCCTTGGAATTTCTGACATAATTTGTTGTAATAACTCATTTGCCTGATGTTGAACTGCATAATGTACCTTCATACGAGCATAGGCTTCACACTCAAATAGGGGTCAGCCTTGATTCAGTTGTAGCAATCTTGCCTCTGAATCAGAAGCTCGTAGTTTCAAGCTCCATTCCAGAGACTTATAATTGAAGGCGATGCTTCAGTGCAGCACTGAAGGAGTGCTGCATCATTGGAAGTACCATTATTTGGATGAGATATTAAACCAAAGCTGTGCCTGGCTCTCAGTTGGATGTAAAAGATTCGGCTGCACTTTTCAAAGACAAGCAGAGAAATTCTACTGGTATGTTGGCCAATATTTATCCTTCAGCCAACATCACTAAAACAGATTATCTGATCATTTGTTGGACCTTGCTGTGCATTAATTGGCTATGTTTCCTCCATTACCATAGTGATTGCAGTTCAATAGTACTTCATTGGGAAGGATAGTCAATATGAGGAGGACTGCAATAAATTACAAGAGGTCATTAATACACTTGCAGAATGGGTAAATAATAGGCAAATGAAGTTCAACACATAAATGTGAGGTAGTACATTTTGCAGGAAGAATAGGGAGGTCACTTATTACTTGGAAGGGGCGAGACTAGGTGGGGTAGAGGAACAAAGAGATCTCAGAGTACACCAAACACTAAAAGTTGCACCATAGGTTAGCAAGGCCATAAACAGCCAAACCAAGCACTAAGCTTTATTTCTATTGTTGCTGATGATACAAAGCTCGGTGGAAAAGTAAGCTGCAGGGAGGATGTAGAGAGGCTGCAAAGAGATATAGACAAGTTAAGTGAGTGGGCAACAAGATGGCAAATGGAGTATAATGTAAGGAAGTGTGAAGTTGTTCATTTTGGTCGTAAAAATAGAAAAGCAGAATATTTTTTTAAAAGGTGTGAAACTGGTAAGTGTTGATGTTCAGAGCGACTTGAGGGTGCTCATTCAAGGAACGCACAAAGTTAACATGCAGGTGCAGCAGGCTATCAGGAAGGCAAATGGCATGTTGGCCTTAATTGCAAAGGTATTGAAATACAGGAATAAAGAAGTCTTATTTAAATTGTACAGGGCTTTGGTGAGACTGCACCTGGAATACCGGTCGGAATTTTACCCTAGGCAGACGGGAGTGGGCCACCGACTGAAAAGTCGGTGGCGAACCCACTTCCGCCTCATCTGGGGATCCGACCCATATTTTGTAGGTCTTCGGGCTTCAATTGAAGTGAGGTGGGACTTCCACCCGCTTGAGGTAGGAGGTCTCGCCTAATAGAGCTACCAGCCAATCATTGGGCTGGCAGCTCTTAGTCCCAACAGCGCCACCGGGAACGGTGGCCACTACAGGGACTGCAGCCCAGCATGAAGACAAGATGCCTGGGAGCTGGGAAGGAAGGTAAGTTTTGGTTGCCTCGCTGGGGGTAATCAGTTGGGCCCCGGTGAGGCAAGGGTGGTCGCTTGGGGGGAAAAGGGCATGTTGGGTCTTGGGTGTGGTTGAGGTAGTGGGGGCAGCCCTCCATTGGGCACAGGATGCCATAACCATGAGAGCCACCCCAGGACACTGAGAAGCTGCCTGGTTTCATTAGGCGGCTTCTCCCAGCTCCAGGATGCCCACTTGCCACATGTAAAATCTGCGTGGAGGTGGGCGAAGGCCCTTAAGTGGCCACTTAAGGGCCTTGATTGGCCTGGGGCGGGCGGGCTGTTTTTCGCCACCATTGCCCTGCGTAAAATGGCGGCGGAGGCAGGAGCGGGTCGGGGAGGCCTCCCGGTGCCTCCCGCTCAATTTTATGCCACCCAACCCCCCCGCCACGATCCAGCTTGTCGGGGTGGCATAAAATTCCGGCCACTGTGTGCAGTTTTGGTCTCTACATTTAAGAAAGGATATACTTTCACCGGAGGCAGTGCAGCGAAGATTTACTAAATTGGTCCCTGGGATGAGGGGGTTGTCGTATGATGAGAGGCTGAGTAAATTGGGTCTTTATTCTCTGGAGTTTAGAAGAATGAGAGATGGTCTAATTGATACATACAAAATTCTGAAAGGGCTTGATAGGGTAGAAGCTGAGAGACTGTTCCCACTGGTCAAGGAATCTAGAAGGTGGGGGCACAGTCTCAGGATAAGGGGTCAAACATTCAGGACTGAGATGAGGAGAAATTACTTCATTCAAAGGGTTGTGAATCTTTGGAATTCTTTACCCCAGAGAGTTGTAGATGCTCCATATTGAATACATTTAAAGCTGGGATAGATAGATTTTTGGTCTTGCAGGGAATCAAGGGATATGGAGAGTGGGCAGGAATGTGAAGCCCAAGATCAGCCATGATCGTACTGAATGGTGGAGCAGGCTCAATGGGTCATATGGTCTACTTCTGCTCCTATTTCTTGTGTTCTTGTGTTTTTTTGTGTTCCCGGGGCTATTCCTCATTCTCACTGGAGATGAGAATTTTCCCTTTGTCAGAAGCGGCTTTTGAATTATTGTGCTGTCAGTTTCACAGCTGACAGCTGCTGACATCGGGAGCAGCGGTTTCCACAGACTTGGGGTTTTCCGCCGGTTTCTGAATTTTTTTATAAAGCCGGGCGGAAAACCCCAACTATTGGGAAACGACTCTTCCCAATTTCAGCAGCTGTCAGCTCTGAAACTGACAACGATCTTTTTTAAAAGAACTGACTTTTAAAAGAACTTTAAAAGAGCATTCCATTCTGAATCTGTGTGAGAGGGAGAGAGAGGGGGAGAGACAGGGAGAGGGAAGAACAGAGAGAGAGAGGGGGGAACAGAGAGAGAGAGGGAGGGACAGAGAGAGAGAAAGGAGGAGGGGGGGATATATAGAGAGAAAGAGGAGAACAGAGAGATGGGGCACAGAGAGCGCGGGGAACACTGAGCGGGGAGCGGGGAACGGGGAAAACTGGAGGCACGGGGGGTGGAGAGAGAGGGGGTAAGAGATATAGAGAGAGGGGGGAAAAGGAGACAGAGAGTGGTGGGGGGGAGAGGAAGACAGGGAGGGGGGGAAAGGGAGACAGAGAGAGAGGGGCAGAGAGAGAGTCAAAGAGTCATTTACTTATGGCACAGAAGGAGGCCATTCTGTCCATCGAGCCCATGATGGCTCCCCACAGACCTACTCCCTGGCTCAATCCCCAAGTCTATTTCTCTTAGATGGCCATCCAACTTCCTCTTAAAATCATTGATCATCTCTGCTTCCTGCACCCTTATGGGCAGCGAGTTCCAGGTCATTACCACCCACTGCATAAAAAAGTGCTTCCTCATATTCCCCTTGCATCTTTTGCCCAAAACTTTCAATCTGTGTCCCATCGTCCGAGAGGGGAGGGGGAAGGGAAGAGAGAATGAGACATACGCACACAGAGCATCAATCCTAAATACTCTGCATCGCTACATCAAGTGTGCGGGCAGAAACTGACTACTTATGCAAGCAAAAACAATGCCAGATATGTCACTAAATCAGTTTTCAATACAGTGACGAGAAAGTAAGTCAGTAAATCAGTCTTCTCATTTAAAGCTTCTTCATTTGTTGTTGTTCTTATTACGAAGATACATTTTTAATGCCTTTATCTTTCAAAATTTGCTCACTGGCCCCCTGGGCCGAGCAAAAATGACAATGCGGCCCTCTGCCCGAATAGGTTAGACAACTCTGGTATAGAGGGTTCCAAGGATAGATGAAGAAAGATGGGAGGAGGCTCAAGTGGAGCATAAACACGGCATGGACTGGTTGGGCAAAATGGCCTGTTTCTGTGCTGTATATCCAATGTAATCCTATGAAATTTGATGGTAATTGGCGGGGTGGGGGAGAGGAGAGAGGGTCGGGATAAATTCATTTCATTTTTAAAACTCCTGTAACTTAATTAAATGTAAGGGCTGGAAGCCCTTTAAAAATGGCGCCGGCGCCAGTGTAATGGTGCCAAATGCCGTTGCCTGAGATGGAATGCCCGTCACCGTCATGTTGTCGGGGTGTGGCCCACCCGGCTATGTAAATGAGCCGCCACAATTAATATTGCGATGGCTCCAAAGAGTAAAGCTCGCGTGTGCGAGCCACCATCTTTGAAGTTCGCCACCAATCTTGGCGGTGAGCTTGTAAAAAGCAGCCCCTAGATATATACAGGCTCAATCTCAAGAGCCACTTATCTCCATACTTTTCCATTATTTACCACCTTTATCACAATCTCTTTTAGTCCCTGTTCTCTCTGACTTCCTGTTTCACTGAGCATGAGGTAACAGTTTTTTTTATTCGTTCCTGGGATGTGGGCATCGCTAGCCAGGCCAGCATTTATTGCCCATCCCTAATTGCCCTTAAGAAGATGGTGGTGACCTGTCTTCTTGTACAGCTGCAGTCCGTGGGAAGTAGGTACACAGTGCTGTTAGGAAGGGAGTTCCAGGATTTTGACCCAGTGACAGTGAAGGAATGGCAATATAGCTCCAAGTCAGGATACTGTGTGACTTTTTTTTTAGATTAGAGATACAGCACTGAAACAGGCCCTTCGGCCCACCGAATCTGTGCCGAACATCAACCACCCATTTATACTAATCCTACACTAAACCCATATTCCTACCAAACATCCCCACCTGTCCCTATATTTCCCTACCACCTACCTATACTAGTGACAATTTATAATGGCCAATTTACCTATCAACCTGCAAGTCTTTTGGCTTGTGGGAGGAAACCGGAGCACCCGGAGAAAACCCACGCAGACACAGGGAGAACTTGCAAACTCCACACAGGCAGTACCCGGAATCGAACCCGGGTCCCTGGAGCTGTGAGGCTGCGGTGTTAACCACTGCGCCACTGTGCCGCCCGATGAAGCAGGGAACTTGCAGGTGGTGGTGTTCCCATGCATTTGCTGCCCTTGTCCTTCTAGTTGCTAGAGGTCGCGGGTTTGGAAGGTGCTGTCTAAGGAGTCTTGGTGCGTTGCTGCAGTGCAGCCTGTAGATGGTACACACTGCTGCCACAGTGCTTCGGTGGTAGAGGGAGTGAATGTTTGTGGATGGTGTGCCAATCAAGCGGGCTGCTTTGTCCTGGATGGTGTCGAGCTTCTGGAGTGTTGTTGGAGCTGCACCCATCCAGGCAAGAGCTGAACTCAAAGGTGAGGTGAGAGTGACTGCCCTTGACCTCAAGGCAACATTTGACCGAATATGGCATCAAGGAGCCCTAGCAAAACTGGAGTCAGTGGGTATCAGAGGGAAAACTCTCTGCTGGTTAGAGTCATACCTAGCGCAAAGGAAGATGGCTGTGGTTGTTGGAGGTCAATCATCTGAGCTCCAGGTCATCACTGCAGGAGTTCCTCAGGGTAGTGTCCTAGGCCCAACCATCTTCAGCTGCTTCATCAATGACCCTTCAATCATAAGATCAGAAGTGGGGATGTTCGCTGATGATTGCACAATGTTCAGCACCATTCATGACTCCTCAATTACTGAAGCAGTCCATGTAGAAATGCAGCAAGATCGGACAATATCCAGGCTTGGGCTGATAAGTGGCAAGTAACATTTGCGCCACACAAGTGCCAGGCAATGACCATCTCCAACAAGAGAGAATCTAACCATCACCCCTTGACATTCAATGGCATTACCATCACTGAATCACCCACTATCAACATCCTAGGGGCTACCATTGACCAGAAACTGAACTGGAGTAGCCATATAAATACCATGGCTTCAAGAGCAGGTCAGAGGCTAGGAATCCTGCGGCGGATAACTCACCTCCTGACTCCCCAAAACCTGTCCACCATCTGCAAGGCACAAGTCAGGAGTGTGATGGAATACGCTCCACTTGCCTGGATGGGTGCAGCTCCAACAACACTCAAGAAGCTCGGCAGCATCCAGGACAAAGCAGCCCGCTTGATTGGCACACCATCCACAAACATTCACTCCCTCCACCATCAACGCACAGTGGCAGCAGTGTGTCCCATCTACAAGATGCACTGCAGCAATGCACCAAGACTCCTTAGACAGCAACTTCCAAACCCGCGACCTCTAGCACCTCGAAGGACAAGGGCAACAGATTCATGGGAACATCACCACCTGCAAGTTCCCGTCCAAGTCACACACCATCCTGGCTTGGAACTATATCACCGTGCCTTCACTGTCGCTGGGTCAAAATCCTGGAACTCCCTTCCTAACAGCACTGTGGGAGTACCTACCTCACATGGACTGCTGCGGTTCAAGAAGGCAGCTCATCACCATCTTCTCAAGGGCAATAAATGCTGGCATAGCCAGTGATGCCCACTTCCCATGAACGAATAAAAAAAAAATTCACTATTTATTCCTTATATAAGGCCATGGTCAGGCCGCATTTAGAATACAATGTTCACTTTTCACTCCCTCCCATGGTGGTGGACACAGAAGTTCTGGAAAAGGTTCAGAAGAGGGCAACTAGAATAACATCTAGTTTAGGCGCATTTACTTTCCAGGACAAGATTAGACAGTTAGGACTTTGAGAAGGATAGGTTTTTATCTCCCCCAATGAGCAGGAGAGGATTGGGAGGGGGTGGTATTGGTATCAAGCAACCAGACTCCATTTCTGCCCATTTAAAATTTTACAAAAGCAAATCAGGCCATCAATGAAGGTCCAGCAAAGGACAGGTGGGGAACTAACTAACATTCAAAAATGTGGCCTGATGACATAATTGATGTGGGTGACGTAAATTTAACTGTAAGTGAGGGGGAGGCCCATGCTGTGGGACTCCCAGCAGCAGATCCGATGTGGGAAGTGCCGACTGACCAAGGTAAATGCTGAAGTTCAACTTCTTTTAGTACTCCTTGTGGGCCAGGAGGAGCAGACCCAACAGCCCTCAGAAGGAAGCCTTTAGCCCCCTCCCAGCCCAGATCATGGCCCAGTGCCCTCGCTGTCCCACCCAGTCCCCCAGCCCTGATCACCACCCACAGCCCTCAGGCTCTGCTGACTGCTAGAGACAGGCCCCATGGATCCTCAACTACAACCTCCTGCAGCTGTTCAAAGTAGATAGCCTCGAGGGAGAACCAAGTTACAAAAGCATAGAACTAAGTTAAGTTAGATGCTTGTAAGTAAATCTTGTTGCAGAGAGTTGTCAATTCCTGAAATAAGTTGCACATTTATGGTAGTGAGTGCAGATTTTCGACAAGTATTGAAGTGGGAGCTGGATGAGTTCCTGCGAGTTATCTATATCTTTAGATATAGAAGGATAGAAGGAAGGTGGATTATGGAGGTTGCATCTCCCAGGATAGGAATTTCCCCCGAGATTTTGAATTAAGGCTTTATTTAAATTGATTTTTATTTGCTCTTCCAGGAAGATTATATGGTCATGATGGTAGAAGGGGAATCATGGGGCTCCCTGGAGATGAACTAGGAGGCGGGAGGGTCCATAGAATTGTGACGGGGTGGGAGGCAGAGGGCCCAAAGCTTTCCCGTTGCACCGCAATTAAGTTGGGGGCAGGATAGGCTGACGGTGTCCTTCCCACCCAGAGACCAAATGAGGCCCTTAAGAGGCCTATTATCAGCCACTTAAGGGCCTCTTCCCCTCACCAGTGGTATTAAGCCAACTGCAGGGGGAGGACTCTGCCACATGGTGAGGTCACCAAGTAAAACGAGGCAACCTCCCTGCAGGCTTGGGGGGGCCCTCCCCCGTGGGCAATCTGTGACCCACAGAGGACCCCCAACGTAAAACCATGCACCGTAAAACCTCCCTCCCCCACACTGAATGCCCATCCTCCCTCCCCCCATCGCCGGGGCCTGCCGGACCTGCCCTGGTGACCCTGCCTCAATTACCTTGGGTCCAGGTCTCCAGTGTGAGGCCTGGGTCCAGGGCATTTTGTAGTACCAGGAGTGGCCACCGCCACAGAAAATTCAGCCCCCTGTCTCCAAGAGCTGCTGGCCAATCAGTAATACTGGCAATACTACCAGGAGTGGCCACCGCTCTTGGTGGTGTTGCCAGTGTTACTGATTGGCCAGCAGCTCTTGGAGACAGGGGGCTGAATTTTCTGTGCAGCAGCGGGTGATAAAAACACATGTCGTGGAGCCGCTGCTATCTTCCATTCGATGGCTCATTTAAATAGCCAGGGTGAGCTGCCCCCTCCCCCCCACGATCACTTGGAGGGGGTGGGCGGTCTGTGCCCGGTAATGGCATCGGCTGCCTGTGCGCAGGCACTGACACCATTTTTGAAGGGCTGTCAGCCCTTCTGGGACATTTAGATTTTTAAAGGTAAAGTAAATAAAAAGAAAAACAGACATTTCTTCTTTCCTTCTCCCACACCCCCAATAACAATAAAATTAATTATTTTCCCTCCTCCCCTCCCTGCAAAACACTTACCTTATCCATCTGACCTATTCCCCCCCACCCCCAGCAAACTGCACAAACTTTAAATTCCAACCATCCCCTACACCCATTACATGTATTTGACCCCGTTCCCCAGCTCCCTCCGCACTGAGAAACTTACCTCCTCCCCGCTCCCCACCAGTGTGGCACATCATTTCCCCGGACATGGATCCGAATGCACGGGGGTGCAGGCCACCGAGCCAAAGATCGCAGCGGGCCATCAGGTGGCGACGTGAATGTCATTAATTAATTCATTTTAATTTATTTAAATATCCAAAGTGGGGTTCCGTCACTGAACGGCAGGGGGGCCACCATGAGGCCTCGCCCCCACCAGCAATATTGGGCTGGGCCCTCCCGGTGTCGAGTGCGCGGCGGCCCTCTCCTGGAGGCATCTTCAGGCCACCCCTGCCAGGGAACCCGATGCCTGGGGGAGAACAAAATCCAGCCCAGGATCTCTGTCTTTCAAGGGACAGGGATCCCAGTGCTAGACTGTTAATTGCCCAGTAGAGCTGGAGGAGTCCAAATGGCCGAGGCGGCTTTCCCATTGCCTTTTCGATCTGGCGCCGGGAGCCCCGCTGGCTCCACTAAATCCAGCCCATGATGTGCAAAGGCCACAATATGCTGGGATGGGACATTATCTATGAGCCAACTGATCTTTTCCTGTCCCCCTTTTTCATATGCTCTCAGTAAATGAAATGGGCCCCTGGATAGAATAGTGGAAGCAAAATCCCTGGAATTGTTTGGAATAGTAACGGAAGGGCTTTAAAATCATTCTGGATGAATGAACTAAGATCGGCCGTATGATCATCCTGATCCAAGATTTGCTTGTGATCCTTTCATCCATGCCAAGCTACCTGTTTTAAGAATGGAGCACGACATTCAGTAGTGTAGCACTGCCAGCTGCTTCCCGCATGGTCTGCGTGGCCTTTCTGCGAGGACATGGGTGCATGGAAGATGTTGACTTGGCATTATTCTGCCATCACACAGCCCAAACCAGCTGAAAGTAACGCCAGGATCCCAAATTTGGGCAACAAAGATGCTGGCAGCATCTGCATTGTTTACTCAAGTGAACCTGCAAGATGGGCTCTACAGTAGTGTTATTTAAAGGGTCAGACACCCTGATTGCAGTTAAGGTAATTATTTGGAACTTTATCTATTGCAAAGTGCCTGATGTGTTTTTGGAAGTGTTTAAGTGAATTCCTGCATCTGCCAGAGAATGTTGCCTCATCCTCACAGAGATGACAGAGGAGTGAGTGACTGGTGCACACAAATGGCAAAATTTTGTGCAGGCAGTGGGGTTCCCAATGCCAGGCTAGGAAGGCAAGCGGAACCCTGCCTCAGCCATTCAGGGGATTCCCGGCTGTATTTAATGGCGCTCAGGGAATTAACTGCCCAGTACCGGGATCCCAGTTCCTTGAAGGACCGGGATCCTGCCTCCAAGAGGGCTGACAGCTTGGCAGTCCCAGCAGTGCCAATGGAACTGGTGGCCACTGCTGGAACTGCAAATAGGCCCAGACCATGAGCTGTGCTGGAGCCCTGGACTGGAGTTAAGTGGGCGGTTTTGCCAGGGCCAGTCAGGCAGGCCCCAGAGAGTGGGCTGGGTGGGTAGCTGTTGAGGACAGGGGGTTGGGTTTTGACGCAGGGGCGACCTTTGCCACTGGGAACCCGCGGTGGACCACAGATTGCCACAGGGTTTTACCGGGCAATCTCCCCATGTGGTGGAGGGCCACCCCACTGCTGGTTCAGTACAAGCGACAGTGGGGTGGGGATGGCCATCCTTGACCTTCCCCACCCCGGACTTATTCATGGGAGAGTTGGGAAGGGGTCATGCACTCCACCTCCCAGCTCCCTCACGATTCAACGCCAACCCCTGCCTTCCAGCCCGCTCCCAAAGGGGACATTAAATTCAGCCCAAAGGTTGCAACAGGAGCGGGGGCAGCAGTGTCAGTGTCCCTGGGTCTGCAGGATGGCAGGGAGATGGAGCAGAGACAGCTGAGAGGGCATGCTCAGTGCTATGCCTTCTGCCAAGTTGGAGCCGGACTCCTCCATGCTCCTTGACAGTGACAGGAGACTGTGTGGCAGGTCAGCCAATGCACCCGACATCTCAGAGCATGACCATCAGCGCTCTCCTATATGCCACCCCATTGAGATCCACACTCGAGACCTCTGCAGCAATACTTGTCTGCCATCTCACCCTCCAGTGAGCTGGCAAATGAACCATCCTTTACCCCTGGCCTGGCTGCAGTCCACTTGTGCCCACATGACTCACCATGTACTGATCCCAACTCTTTCATTGCCTCTAAAGTAACTGCAGTGACAGTACCTGAGCTGGTGGCTGCGAATATCAGATCAAATGACGGGACCTCCTTCGTTAGTGCTGTGCTGTTGCTTCCTTTCCTCTCCTGGGGCTCCTGTGGCTGGGCAGGTGGCAATTCTAGAGTGTCTGAAAGCAGGAGCTCAAAAGGGGAAGGTCAGTCTGAGAGAATTGGGGGGTGGGTGGGAAGCAAGAGGTCCATGGTCACACCATCAGCAGCTTATTCATCATGCTAGATAGTAAGATGAGGCTGAGCTGGGAGTTGAGAAGGGGCATAAGGCAGGAACATACCATCATCCTCAATGTTCTCAGTGATGCCAGATACCATCTCCTCCCTTGGACTCATGAGATGCATATGTTTTTGTCCTCAGCTCTCTTCTATTGTCTGCTACCATGTCCTGTAAGAGAGAGGGCAGAATATTAGTGACTATGTAGCACTGTGTTTCGGTGATGTGCCTGCCATAGCTGAAAAACTGAAAGTGTGCAGGCAGTGAAAGGTGGGCGTGAGGCTGGCAGCATTGGTGGGTATGTGAGGGTGGGGTGGAGTACCCAATTGTTAGGTGTCAGTCCTGAGTACCAGGGAGTGCTGCTGGGTGTGTGATGGGGGTGTGCTGTATTGAGCAGCACGAGAAACAGGTGTTGTGCTGGATAGGACATGTCATGTGAAGATGCATTCACTGGCCTTGACCACCTGCATGCGGTCATTAGACTTCTTGCGGCACTGCTGCCAACTCCCCAGGTCTAGACTCAGGGAGTTGACATTCCTGGCCACCTGCTCCCACTGTCTTCTGAAGTTGGCCCTTAAGGCTCTCTTGCATCCTGGCACCCCCCCCCCCCCCCCGCCACTGGACAATGGCATCTCTCCTCCTGCCACCTCCAGCAGTAATGCCTCCAGCACCACTTCTGTCATCCTGGAACCCTAACTCTGCCTGGTGTTCACTTTCCAAGCAATCTTTTGTGCAGCTTCCCTTTACGATACAGCCTGCCTTTAAGAAGAACAGGTTGGCTGTACCATGTGGTCTGGAAACAACACTGTCTCCTGCTGCACACAGAGCTCGCCAACAGTGTTCAGGAGCACACAGCAAGGCTGGAGGCGCACCGGCCAGAACTACAATAATTCTGAATGAGCATGGGTAGATCACAAATTGCGATCCCCATGCCCCAAAAACAGGGCTACTCAATTTCTAGCCCTTGAAGTTTTTGATTTGTGAGTTGGGTGCAAAAAGAATCAAAACCCACTACATGCCAGAAGTCTGTGGTCTACATTCTATTTGTATGAAAATTGATTCGTAAAAGGTTTGCATGGCTCGGATGAAAGAACTGCTTTGATCTGGGGTGCCAAACTCCTGTCAGGAGTAGTAAAATGCTGCTGTTGTTCTTCAGTTTCAACCATATATTTCCATTTAGGGGTGATGAGAGGGGTCTCCATAGAATAAAGAAATCTCATGTTACGTACTGCAAAACCTCAGTTAAAACGTTTTGAAACAGTCACTGTTATTTTTGCATCTTCAAATATTTTGTTAGTCATGCTTTATTTTGCTGATTATCTGCTATGTTCTTTTTGCTTCTGCATATTGGAAATGTTGGCCCCAAAAATTTATTATTATAAGTAGTAAGCATATGAGAAAAGCCCTCATTTCTATACTAGATAACGTATTACTGTAAGGTCTAAGAACTAAAATTAAACTTTTCTCTCAAAAACAATCTTATATATCCTTAATTTCCAAAGAAACTCACTAATTCTACTGATCAATGCGAGGGACACATGCATTTGAAGAATTCAGCTTTTTTGGTGTCAGTTCCGTCACACAGCCCTATTGGTACCCTTGATAACATTGAAATCAAGGAAACACTAGGACCTAAACACTAGATCGCTTGTTTACTCTTTAGCTTCAGGTCTTTGCGAACAAACACAGATCCAGACATGACAGAGCATATTTATGTTCCTGTTAACAAGCCATTTCCTGGTCTGTGATTCTGTTATCTTCTGTCTCTGGTAAAGAAAGAACAAGTTGCATGTAAATAGTGCTTTTCAGAAAATCCCAAAGTTCTTACAGGAACATAGGAAGATAGGAACAGGAGAAGGCCATTCAGCCCCTCGAGCCTGTCTGGCCATTCAATGAGATCATGGCTGATCCGCGGCCTAACTCCATATCTCTTAATATCTTTGCTTAACAAAAATCTATCTATCTCAGATTTAAAATTAACAACTGCTCTAGCTTCAACTGCTGTTTGTGGGAGCGAGTTCCAAACCTCTACCACCCTATACATGAAGAAGTGCTTCCTAACATCTCTCCTGAACGGTCTGGTCTTAATTTTTAGACTATGCCCCCTAGTTTTAGAATCTCCAACCCCCAGTGGAAATAGTTTATCTTTATCTAGCCTGTCTTTTCCTGTTAATATCTTGAAGACTTCAATCAGATCACCCCTTAACCTTCTAAATTCTAGTGAAAACAGGCCTAATTTGTGTAATCTCTCCTCGTAACTTAACCCATGTAGTCCAGGTATCATTCTTGTAAACCTACGTTGCACTCCCTCCAAGGCCAATATATCCTTCCTAAAGTGTGGTGCCCAGAACTGCTCACAGTACTCCAAGTGGGGTCTAACCAGGGTTTTGTACAGCTGCAGCATAACCTCTGTGTCTTTATACTCCAATCCTCTAGATATAAAGGCTAGCATTACATTCGCCTTTTTGATTATTTTCTGCACTTGCTTGTGGCATTTTAAAGATCTATGCACCTGAATCCCCAAGTCTCTTTGGACATCCACTGTACTTAACCTCTTCCCATTTAGAAACTACCCTGCTCTATCCTTTTTTGGTCTAAAATGGATAACCTCACACTTATCCGCATTGAAATCCATCTGCCACAGTTTTGCCCACTCATCTAGTCTGTCAATATCTCTTTGCAATTTTATGCTATTATCTAGACTGTCTACAATGCCGCCTAACTTTGTATCATCAGCAAATTTGGATATATGACTTACTATGCCATCGTCCAGGTCGTTAATGAATAATGTGAATAATTGAGGCCCCAACACAGATCCCTGTGGGACACCACTAGTTACATCCTGCCAATCGGAGTACTTACCCATTATCCCCAGTCTCTGTTGCCTACCACTCAACCAACTTTCTCACCATGTCAATAATTTGCCCTTAACTGTGGATGCTGAAAATCTGAAATGAAGGCAGAAAATACTGGAAATACCCAGTAGGTCTGGCAGCATCTGTGGAGAGAGAAGCAGAGTTAACAAGCTTGATTTTCAATCTGGGGTCGGGAACCAGATGCCCAGAAAATTTCTAGGTCCTGACCTCGCACCTCCACTGTGTTGCTCATGCGATGCTATTTTTAAATGCTAATGGCCTGATTGGGCAGGAGGCAAGCTCAGCACCCAATTAGACTGAAATCCTAAAGTTTGTTACAGCCTGTCTTTCCTTTGTAGCGGTGCTGCTTTAAACTGTCCTTTTTGGCATCCCAATAAACATGTGATTTCTGGGGAGGTTTACAGTTTGCCCATTTCCATGATTGCCTAGGGTGTCTTTGTTCCTTTTGAGGTCTGCAGCGGGAGGGTTAGATTTAATTAGCCCTGGTGTGGAGTTCTGCTCATGAGAGTTGGCCCTGGGTGGATCCATTCTGAACTCTCTTTCAGTGCTTTGATAAGTCATGCAAGTGCTTTTCACTTTAGGGTATGGTTGGTGCCCTTTTTTCCTGACTGTGGGGGCGGATTCTTTGATCTTCCCTTTGTCCTCTGGGACACTCCTGCTTGCAGGTATTTGTCCAGATTCTACTGCACTCCCCTGCGGCACTTGACTAGGTGAGGCATCACCCTCATGGGTTTTCTGCCCTCTTGAAGACTTTCTTTGTCTCTGCGGGTTTCTGTAAATGCTGTGAGCAACTCTGGTGGGGTGCGTCAGGTGTCTGCATTTACATAGGAGGATCAGGGGTCTAATTTTTCTAACATTCCGGGGTTGGCTGACTGGACGGTAGGGGTTTTCATCTGGGAATCCTCTTGGATCCCCTGTAACCTGTCCTCTTTGTCCCTTTTTCCCTTTCCTCTCTAATTTTTCGTCAGCCTTGTGCCTGCCTGTCCCCTTTTGTTCTTGGCAGGGGTCCCTTCCAGTTCACCAACCGTCTGCTGGAGGGTCCTCCAAATGCCGATGCATGACTTAGGGGTGCAGATTTCACTGTAGGTTGGGGTTTCCCCTCAACCTGGCACTTGTGGCAACTCCTACAGTACTCCACCACATCTTTGTGGAGTTTTAGCCAGTCAAACTGCTGTCTTATGTGGACTTTGGTTTTTCGCATACTGACATGTACAACCATTGTAATCTCATGGGCTATCCTTAATATTTCTCTCCAGTACCTCTGCAACACCACTACCTGGTGAACTACTGTCCACTCTTTGTTCTCAGGTCTGTGAGGAGAACTCCACTTTCTCATCAGTACATTCTTTAAATAATAGCAATCAAGGACTCCAACTGCTTCACTTTCAGTCTGGGCAGCCTGTGCTCGCAATACTGGGTCAGCTCGCTGAGCCTCAGCTAGGGAAGATTCATTTAATTCATTCCCTGGGTCTTCTAACTTTCCAAAGAAAGTCTTGAACAGGCAGACCTCATGGTCATCTGCCTGCACTGCCAATTCAGTCTGCTTTTGGGGGAGCTGGTTTGATCCTGGCCCAATTCACTACACAGGCAGGGAAACTGCAGGGGACCATCTCCTGCCACTGCCCTGTCTCTCTGACCTCCTGTGGTCTCTCTTTCCCTACTGGGGAAGTTACCACCTTCGCCCCCGCCATATCATTACATAGGAGCAGGTCAACCCCATCCACAGGCAAACTACGGACAATCCCTACGGCCATCGGTCCTGAAACTAGGTTGCACTCGAGGTGCACCTGTTGTAAAGGTACAGGCGTACACTGCCCTCCAATACCATTCACCACCATTCCGGTATTTACTGCACTCTCTGGGGGAAAGGTAAGGCCTTTTCCCAGTAAAAGGGATCTAGTGGCACCAATGTTCCTGAGGATTACTATGGGCTTGCTTGCCCCACTCGAGGGGTACGGGGTTACTTTCCCTTCAGACACAAAATCCTGATAACCTTCAGGAATCCTATTAAATTTTCCTGCACTCACAGTAGTATGCTTTCTGGGCCTTACTATTGCTGCAGTTAAAGCCACAGCTTATTCAGCTGTGCAATCCATCAGGGTCCCTTCTCCTTCACTGAGCAGGTGTGCCCTGATTAACCCTACAGGTTTTCCCCGTAGTTTCAAGCAGTCAGCTCTTAGATGACCTGCTTTGTTACAATGGAAGCACAGAGGTTTCCGGGTCTCATTCTTACTTATAGTACCTTCCTTTTTGGCTGGAGGAGGGTTCCCTGTGTCTCCTGCTTTTCTTTCTCTCCCAGGACTGTTTGGGTTTCTATCACCTTCCCACCCTTTGTTCTTTTCAGATTTGTGGGGGAGACGAGGAAAGGTTTTCCCCTGGGGAACTGACTTGTATATCAGAGCAAACGCATCAGCCAGAACTGCAGCTTGCTAGTCTCTTTCTCTACATGTATCTTTATGGAGAGTGGGAGAGAGTTTGTAAATTCCTCTAGCAAAATTACTTCTCTGGGATTTTCATAGCTGGCTGCACTTTAAGAGACCTCAACCACTGGTCAAAGGCCAGCTGCTTACTTCTTATTTTTTTATTTATACAGCACTGAAACAGGCCCTTCGGCCCACGAGTCTGTGCTGACCAACAACCACCCATTTATACTAATCCTACATTAACCCCATATTTTCTACGACATCCCCACCATTCTCCTACCACCTACCTACATTAGGGGCAATTTACAATGGCCAATTTACCTATCAACCAGCAAGTCTTTGGCTATGGAAGGAAATTGGAGCACCCGGCGGAAACCCATGCAGACACAGGGAGAACTTGCAAACTCCGCACAGGCAGTACCCAGAACTGAACACAGCCTGAGCTGTGAGGCTGCGGTGCTAACCACTGCGCCACTGTGCCACTCCAAGTAAGTTTGATCAGCGTGCTTCTTGAGGGTTCGAAATTTCTGGCAGTAGGCTTCCAGTACTAACTCATTTGCCCCGAGGATAGCATTTTTTGTCAGTTCATAATTGGATTCACTCTCATCTGGCGACGGAATGAATCTCATGGGCTTTTCCTGTGAGCTTACTTTTCAGCAGAAGAGTCCAAGTCTCAGCTGGCCATTTTAAGTGCCTTGCAAGTTTTACAAAAGGTACAAAAAAATGCTTCCATGTCTCCCCTCATTGAATTTTGGGATCAGTTGGGAAAATTTTAAAAATTTCATACAATGTAAAATCACTATATCGGTCTTCCCCAGTTAACCGTTGGTAATTGAATGTATGTGTATGCATGAGCGTTCGGAAGATTGAGTTATAAAATCTTTTTATACATATAGATTTATATCATTATCGTTTAAAATTGGTTTATTAGTAAATCGTTAATTTTGTTGTTTAATGAAACCTGGTTTGGCGTGCTTTATTCTGGGGGATAAATAAAGTGTTTAATTTGGCCAATTTCCGGTAGTTGGGAAACTTTACTAATATGCTGTGACCTGTGGAGAAGTGGGACTGAATTAAAAGTGCATTACTCCCAACTTGGTCATCACAAATAAAACATACTGTCTTCAATCAGTTGAGAGGGGAAAAGTGGAAATCATCCCTATCATTTCCCACCTGTCCGTAACATAAGTGACTACTTAGCTGAAGTTTCACCTCTGGGACTGGAAGAATTATCCTTTATATTGCCTCTACAATTAAGTATGATTTGTTATAATATTCCGTGGATGCCATGGAATTTGCTTCATAAAACAAATTGGATAAATTACCTTACACTGGGAGCTTCCAATGCAGTGTAATTTACCCAATTTATAAGGCATATCCCATGGTATCCAAACAATAGAGAATCATATATGCACAGTTATTTGAAAATATCTATTCTGGACTTCATTTGGAAAAAAAGTAATAAGCAATCTGATCTTTAGAAATATAGCAGCATGTGCTTTTCGGGAGTTTACTGCTGAACTCCAGTGAGTTATACTTCTGCAAAATATCCAATATTTAGCATTTTTATTACGTTTAATGTCTTACCCTAGGAATTCTTTTGGATACAGCTGGAGTCCTAATTCACATAGTGAAATGAGTGTAATTTTATTCCATGTTTAACTCTACAAAAGGTTACCCAGAGGTGTAACAATAGGAAAAATAAAGTTAAAAAACAAAACAAAAAACTCCTAATTATACTTCAACATGTTAAACTTCTAAGTCTGGCCAAAGCTTGCCTTTGTGGCTTTCTATTTAGAGCCGGATTGACTTTGCAGCCTTTGCTAGATCTATTTGTCTGTCTGTGTCTTTTTGTCTCTGTTTTTCAACTCAATTGGTGGGCGGTAATTGCTGAGACAGGGCAATGCATTGCTTATTATTGAAAATATATGAAACAATATCAAAGTTTATCTCATAAACATTTTAACCACTTATTGGGCAGAATTTTACAACCCGCTCCCCCAACGTTGGGGGTTGTGGCGGGGGGGAGGCATAAAATGCCTCCGGCAGGGACCCGCCACAGGCCTCGACGCTGGGAAGGCTCAGCCCGAAATTGCTGGTGACGGTGAGGCCTCATGGCGCCCCCCACCGCCCCCCCAAACCGCTGCTCGGCAACAGGAGCAAAATTTAACTTCTTAAAATAAATTTAAATAAAGGCATTAATTACTTTCTCACCTCCGCCTTCTGTCCCACTGTGATATTGTTACTGCTGGCCGGCACTCCTGCAACCTCAGATCTCCTTCCGGGAATCCGAGGTAGAACACTGGTGGGGAGGGGGGAGCAGGTAAGTTTTTCAGTGGGGAGCGGGGTCAAACTAATCTCATTGGTATAGGGGATGGTGGCAAGGGTTACAGTTTAAAGTTTATGTACTTGTTGGAGGGGGGGGGGTGGGGGAAGGCCAGGTGGGCAGGGGAACTGTTTTGGTGGGGAATAGGGTAAATAAAATGATTATTGGGGGAGGGTGGGAGATGGTCAGGATACATTTATTTAATTTTTTAGTTTCACTGCAGCTTTAAAAATTTTAATTAAATGGAATTCGCTCGAAGCCCTTTAAAAATGACATTAGCACCTGCACAAAGGCTGCTGACGTCATTGCTGGGGACGGACTGCCCGCCTCCTCCATGTCATTGGGGTGGTCGGTCCGCCCTGGCCATTTAAATAAGTGGCCAGACTGAATACCGCTGGGGCTCTGCGACGTGCAGTCCGCACGGGCAGGCCGCCATTGTTTATGGCAGAGGCAATATAAAATGCCCCCCATTGTTTCAATGTCCTTTTTGATTTACATGAATACAGCTCGTTTAAATACACTGATAATACATATATTTCAATAAATAAGTCAGTCATTGCACTCAAAGAAACAACTGACATTTACAAAGCCTTTAACGTAGAAAAACATCTCCAGAGATGGTTCAGCAATCGAGCTGACTGGCATTACTGTTATGTGTAAACTGACTCCATGTCTGAAGGTGATGTCATCAAGTGGTAGCATGTCGATGAAGATGAGGAAGGGCCAAGGACAAAGAAAAGAGAGTTAATTCGCGACCTACTGTTACACTCAAACACTTTGCAAAAGTTGTATATCAAACATAGTGCCTTTACGTTTTTGAAAGACTTCTTGGGTAAATTTATCAACCAGTCTGGTACTGAGCCACAAAGAGCAGTGAGTTCCTTCCCTGATCTTTACTGAGTTAACTGTTTTCAGCCAAGGCATCAGCAGAGTGCACCATGACTGGCTACTGCAGCTCTGATGTAGGGAGGAAAATCTCCCCTCAGGGCTCCAGTTCCTAATGATGATCCATGACTTGTGTCAGAAAGTACATGTGCTTGGGTCAATCTCACCCATAATACTCTGCATAGTTAACCAACCTGCTGATACTGTCAAGACTCATAGGAGGAATGGTCTTATGAATGAGGTATTGTCATCTGTGAAGGTTTATCACAGCAAGAGAAAGTAAATCCTAAACATTTTGAAAAATAATTCTGTCATTATAGACTAGTGAGGGTTTGTTCCATGATCACAGAATTTCCCTTGAAATGTAGCAGATAATTCCAGTTCAGATGATGAACATGTTGATAATTGAAGAGAGATGGCTACATCTTGTAAAAGGTAGCTGTTTCACAGCATTGCTGAATTGGTAAATCTTTTTCCTGACTCTTCGACTTGGGAGAGGATATCAAAACATTAATCCAAGTGTGTGTACTTTATGAAAACCTAATAAGAAGAATTCATCAGTTCTTTGTAAAGTTGTTACCAACATTCTCTCTTTCTTTTGTGCTGCTAGGTGAGGAATGATCTGACCAGTGAGCTGGAGAAAGCAGACATTCAAATCGCAGACACTGAGAGTTTCTCTAATGATCCTTGTCTGAGCGTCAGAAAGCTTAGGGTAAGTAAAAGAAAATGTTAACAGTGACCAAAAGAAGAATTTAAAACTGAATACAAATTTTTGTAGAATTTTCATCATCCTTTATTAACCTGTGACAGTACTAAGGGGTAATAGGCAGAATATATTTGTTTACCTGTGAAATGTTTATTCTAATTCAGCAGAGGCAAATCAGATCATTTTTGAGATTTTGTTAACAATCTGAATGGAGTCAGCCTCAGTTGCTATGATTCCACTAAAATATGCCTACCTTGACATTGATGCAACCGGTCACTCCTGTTGGAAAGTGTATGACTGTGGATGTTGGGTGTAGATAGGATTGGGCTCAGTCATAATGCCTCCCATCATTATCCCAACACTGTGCAAGCTCACCCATCAAGAATGGCCACTTGGATGAGGCAGCAGAAAGATGCTTGCACCTATGGGTCCTGCCCTAGCAAGGGGAACAGGGGAGTAAAGTAGAAACTTGGTGTGAAAAAAGAAATACATTGGCCCTAAATTTCCTTACTATCTTCAGCACTTATGCTTTTATTGCACTAAGAAGATTGGGGAAACTTGGGTTCGATGCATTATGCTGCTTTTGTACCGTTTTTGAGCTAGATGCAGGTTTCCTCAATCTTTCTGGCAGCTTTAATGAACTGCCTGGTGGAATGAGGATGGTGGCCTAGATTTTGAAAGAGAATAGGCTTGGACTGAAATGTATTTCGACTGTGGGACGCACAGTCTTCCTGTCATAGTTGTTCAAGCTGTAGTCTTGATTGGTGCTTGTACATCAATGGTCTGCAGCAATATGATGTAAGCTTTGAACTGCGAGAGAGGTGGCATTTATGGAGAGGATGGAACTGAACAATGAGGCAGAAAAGTGCCAAAGGAAATGGGCCTGTTAGCACCAGCCATGAACAAGAAAGAGCTGATGTTTCAATGGGGAAGCACTGAGTCTGACATTGTGTAGGAGAATCCTCACTGTCCTAGAGACTGAGTGTGTTGCAATGTAGGGCTGGGAAACCTTAAGAGAGTTGGTGAGCATGTTGCCAGGGACTGATGTACAGAGCCATGTATAGAGGTAGCAACAGGGCAAAGAGACATGGTAAGTGGCAGATGTGGGGCCTGGACCAAAAGATGGGTTGCTCATTAAAGCGACAGTGAAGAAGGAAATATGTCTGATGTCCTCAGGGGGAGAGAAAAAGCACAGCTGATGCTGGAGTGCTGAAGGCATGGGGAGCCGATTAATGGATAGGGATTCAGGGTACTATCTTGGCTTAAAATGCAGTATAAATGTTATTCCAACTATGTGTTGTCACAGGGTTAGCATGGACTGGTGGCAGAGTCTGGTCCATGATGCCATGTGACTGATGTGAATCTACCAGCAGCATCAGAGACTCTCTACAACAAATACATAACCTTACAATGCTACAATGTGGGGGTGAATTTTATGCTCTCCCCAACATTGGGCTAAATTTTTATAGCTCACCACCGAGATCGGCGGTGAGCTTCATAAACGGCACACCCACATGTGAGACGTGTGCCGCTGCAATATTTAGCATGGCAACTCATTTACGTGGAGGGATGGAACGCCCATCCCCGATGATGTTGAGAGGGTGGGCACTCTGCTGCCAGCAACAGTGTCCGGCGCCATCGCATAGGCACCAGCACCATTTTTAAAGGGCTTCAAGCCCTTCAGGGCCATTTAAATTTTTAAAGGTCCTGGTCTGCAAAAAGTAGAAGTAAAATTTTAATAGCATTTTGAATCCCCTCTCTCACCTCCCCAATGAGTAATCAATCTACAAATTGCCCTCTCTCCCCCAAAAAATCGTTTATTCCCATCCCGAACTTTCCCCTCCAAACTTCATAAACTTTGACCCTCAACCCCTTCCCACCATCCCCGCAACCGATAGCAAGTGTTTCCCCTGTCCCCTGTCCCCTCCCCACCAGTGTTCCGTCTCAGATCGAACGGAGATTCAAAGGCACTGGAGTTCTGGAAACCATCCGGAATATTGGCGTGGGATGGCCATCATGACAAGGTAAATAATTATGCATAAATTAACGCTTTTTAAATAGTTAAATTTAGGTTCCATCGTTGCGTGGCGGGAGGCCACCACGAGGCATTGCTGCCACGAGTAATATGGGGCAGGGTCTTTCCGGCATCGAGGCCTCTGGTGGTCCTCTCCCAGAGGTATTTTCTGGGCCCCTCCGCCACAACCCCCGACATCGGGAGGCTGGTAAAATCCAGCCCAGTGGGTTTGGAGTCGGGGAGAGCATAACATCGGATGGGATGGTGGCAGGGATGTGAACGGTCTTCCCGCCCCACTGCCAATTAATGCCCTTAACTGGGCAATTAACCCCCAATTAAGGGCCTCTTCCTGCCACAGCTGCTATTACCCATGCAGCAGGCGGCTATGTCACTGCACGGGAATCATGGTAGGAAAAACCATGCGGGCTGTTTCCCGGCTCCGGCAGTGGGGTCCCTTGTTCAAAGGCACATAGTGAATGAGGGACCTGGCATTGGGAAAAGGGGGGCCTTCTGAGGTCCACCCCCTGCCCTGGCTGCCCCCCCTCATCCCCGCCCCGTGACCCCCACCCCCCAAGACCCCTTCCACTCTGACCTCCCTGAGGCCTGGCTCCAGCGATGCTCCTCAGCCTCCAGGATGGTCACCTCCAGCAGCAGCCCCACCTCTGTGGTGATGCCGCAGCTGCTGACCTCTGATTAGGGACTTCCAGCGATGGGGTCCTAAATCCTATGGAAAAGAGGCGACGTGGGGATCTCGACGTCGATTTCTCCCGACAGCATAAAACTCCGCCCAGGATTTATAAGTAAATAAATAGAACCAATATAGTAACGATTTTGCTTAAGTAAGTTATGAAAGCCATCTTTGTCTTTCTGCTTCTTGCTGCCTTTCCCCTTGAACAGTATAAATTCTAGAGCCAAAGTTGTACACGCTTAGGCATGACTTTACAGCACGTATGTATGAATGTATTAGGCACCTGTGAAGGACGCATAGCAGAAGTGCATCGAAAAAATAGAACAGGACATTTGCAGAGTATAGATTTAAAATGTATGTGACTTTTTACAAGAAAAAGAGCAATGCTTTGAGTTTCCAATTCAAATAATTGATTCTATAATACCTAGATTCTTATTTAAAGCTGTATCTCTTGTTTTTATTCCTGGGATGTGGTGTCGCTGGCCAGGCCAGCATTTATTTCCCATCCCTAATAGCCCTTGAGAAGGTGGTGGTGAGCTGCCTTCCTGAAACGCTGCAGTCCATGTGGGGTAGGTACACCCACATGTTAGGAAGGGAATTCCAGAATTTTGACCCAGCAACATTGAAGGAACGGCGATATAGTTCCAAGTCAGGATGGTGTGTGGCTTGGAGGGGAACTTGCAGGTGGTGGTGTTCCTATGCATCTGCTGCCCTTGTCCTTCTAGATGGTAGAGGTCACAGGTTTGGAAGGTGCTGTCTAAGGAGCCTTGGTGCATTGCTGCAGTGCATCTTGTAGATGGTACACACTGCTGCCACAGTGCGTTGGTGGTGGAGGGAGTGAATGTTTGTAGATGGTGTGCCAATCAAGCGGGCTGCTTTGTCCTAGATGGTGTTGAGCTTCTTGAGTGTTATTGGAGCTGCACCCATCCAGGCAAGTATTCCATCACACTCCTGACTTGTGCCTTGTAGATGGTGGACAGGCTTTGGGGAGTCAGGAGATGAGTTACTCATCACAGGATTCCTAGCCTCTGACCTGCTCTTGTAGCTACGGTATTTATATGGCTACCACAGTTCAGTTTCTGATCAATGGAACCCCCAGGATGTTGATAGTCGGGGATTCAGCGATGTTATTGCCATTGAATGCCAAGGGGAGATGGTTACATTCTCTCTTGTTGGAGAAGGTCATTGCCCAGTACTTGTGTGGCATGAATGTTACAGGTGTAACAGGTATGTTTGGTTTAATAAATAAAAGCTGACATATATGACATTAAATCATTGCTGCATTCATTACCAAATGTTGAAAGGCTTGTTTTATTTTTAAATATTAAAAGATATCCATGGACAGTGTATGGATTCCATAGTAACCTAACAAATCCAGACTGTTAAGTATGATTTATTTCAGTCCTAGGATAATAACTAAAGATACAATTTGGTGTGAAAATATTGTGTACATTATCAAATACACTCTTCACATATAACACAAGAGTATATAAACTGTTCATAACTTACTCTAAGGATAGGTTATTAAAGTGATGGGTGGGTAGTACAGATGAGATTTCACTGCAGCAAATTATAATTTCATGAACAGATTTCATTTGTCCCTCATGATACAATGCATAAATAACGCTGTGTGCCAGCAGTGGTGTAGCAGATTTATTTACACCTTGTAACTTCTGAATGATAAAATCACGAGAAATAGTAATGAGTAATGTGCTAAATGCTCAAATGTTGTTGTATCCTCAGCATTGGAAAAGTTACAGTCACATAATTCCTCAATGTTCCTTCAGCAAGAATAATATTATAACATGGAACTGTCCATGGTTGTTTGCCTTTTTTTCATTTACCATGCATGTGCGGTTGGCCAATAAAAGTTGTTTTGTGGTTAATCTTCCCTCTCCCTAATTTTCCTGCATCACACACTAACTTTGTCAAAGAAGGTGACTTGGAATTTCTTTACCACAACCTTTGTTAGTGGTGATCAGAAACTTGGAGATGCAAGAACACAAATACACAAGAAGTAGGAACAGGAGTAGGCCATTCGGCCCCTTGAGCCTGCTCCACCATTCGATAAGATCATGGCGGATCTGATTGTGGACTCAGCCCCACTTTCCTGTCTGCCCCTCAGTAACCCTTGACTTTCTTGTTGATTAAAAATCTGTCTAACTCAGCCTTGAAAACATTAAATGGCCCAGCCTTCACTGCTCTCTGGGGAAGAGAATTCCACAGACTAACAACCCTCTGAGAGATAAAATTCTCCTCATCTCAATCTTAACTGGGAGACAGCTAGTTTTTAAACTGTGTCCCCTAGTCTAGACTCCCCACAAGCAGAAACATCCTCTCAGCATTCACCCTGTCAAGTCCCATCAGGATCTTATATGTTTCAGTAAGATCACCTCTCATTATTCTAAACTCCAATGGGTATAGGCTCAACCTGGGCAGCCTTTCCTAATAAGATAACCCTTTCATCCCAAGAATCAGTAGAGTGAACCTTCTCTGAATTGCTTCTAATGCTATTATATCCTATCTTAAAGTAAGCAGACTAAAACTGTACACAATACTCCAGATGTGGTCTAGCTCAGGCCCTGTACGGCTGCAACAACACTTCCCTACTTTAATCCTTGATTCCCCTTGCAATAAACGCCATCATTCCATTTGCCTTTCTAATCACGTGCTGTAACTGCATATCAACTTTTTGTGATTTGTGATTACACAAGAAAGTGGCAAAAATAAGTTTTCTCCCTGTCCCTGGGAGGAAGCACACTCAATACATCGACTTGGATATATTTGAAATCATAATGTGAGCCGTTTTGGAATCCATCCTCCATTTTCCTTTCCAAAACATAGTGGTTGGTGTACTGTGCACAACACCGCTCTACTTACCTATGTGTTTTTAACAATAGGAAGTTGGCAAAAAGGCTGAGATCTTCCCAGGCCAGCCTATGGTGGATTCTGCTTCTGCTTAAGAATACTAAGTTTCACTGAGTATTGGGTTTAAATATTATGAAGGAAACAGACCGGTCTCTAACTATTGAAAGTAGCAAAGTCAAGCAAAAAGGAACATTGGGTGACAGATCATTCTAAGTGCCACCCAATACCTTGTACATTAGTATAGTTCTCCTGATTTTTGGCAGTAGCCATATACTGAGTGATATGGTTTAGTAGATCTTAACTAGTTAAACCAAATAACTGGGGATCAGAATGATTTCTTCCCTTTACCAATCATTTCCAATATAGTTTCACTCTGATTCAGAATGATATTGTCCTGATGTTAATCATCTTATTCTTCATTGGCCTCAGTTAGTTAAACCATCTGCATTTCATGCTTTACAGGAACTGTAGGGGTAATTTGAATATCAAATTGGCTTCCCATTTCACTTCAATTGATAAGATAATCAAGTGGAATGTATTTTTGGCTGATTCACTATCGCCCATTTTATAGTTGAAATAACCCCCTGTGAGACCAGCCTCGAATTCCCTTATGAGCTGTTAACCTTCTGCCCTTTAAATCATTGTACCTCTGAGCACACTGAGCAGAGGCTGCATTGTTGAATATATCACTAGCTGGTGGTTGTTTCTGTTTGTTAACAATGCATGCTCGGCTCACCGGCACTTCGACATGCAAGGAGATATCATCATTTTAAACTCTGATTTGAAAAGGGGCTAGTCATGTTAAACACTATTCATAATGCTGAGATATCTAAAAGAAGCAGTTCTAATTATTGAAACTGCAACTGAGCTTTTTAAAACTTTGTAAAAGAATTAATAATGCTGATATTTTAGCCTGTTTCACCAATTTTTATTGTTGTTTCATTAATCTGTTGATTAGCAATCTGAACAAAAATTGTGCATTTCCAAACAGTTCAGATAAACTCAGTTTGACAGTGTCAGTGTGGTTTTTAATGATGTGCAGTGAGGATCATGCTGATTGATTTATATGCTCTTGAGGCTTGCCCTTAGAACTGCTGCAGGAAGATAATTAGCTTCAAAGGACTGGATCGAGAAACACTGTAGGGATACAACGCTTGATAGCACAGGCCTGGGAGCTGCTAAGGAGGACAATATGGTGCTTGGAGAGATGTATTCTTGAAGCTGTTATAGGGATTGGAGGTTTCTGCCTTTGGATAATTGCAGTTTTGTTTTCTGAGGAGGACTCCTGGGGAAAAGGTGACTATTCCAAGGCAGTAAAAATAATAACTGCTGACACAATGTTCACAGAAGTGATTGCTGTAATGAAGATTTGAAGAGAAGCTATCACTAATGCTCGAAGTGACCTGCACAATGTTTCCAAGATCATAAAATAGGTACACAGGAGAAACACCATTTGATCCAGACAAAACTTACAGTTCCACTCTTCTCCAGTCTTCAAATATTTCTTAAATGATTCCAATATTTGTGCCTCCTTTTTTTGGGCCTCCTTATCTCGAGAGACAATGGATACGCGCCTGGAGGTGGTCAGTGGTTTGTGAAGCAGCGCCTGGAGTGGCTATAAAGGCCAATTCTAGAGTGACAGGCTCTTCCACAGGTGCTGCAGAGAAATTTGTTTGTCGGGGCTGTTGCACAGTTGGCTCTCCCCTTGCGCCTCTGTCTTTTTTCCTGCCAACTACTAAGTCTCTTCGACTCGCCACATTTTAGCCCTGTCTTTATGGCTGCCCGCCAGCTCTGGCGAACGCTGGCAACTGACTCCCACGACTTGTGATCAATGTCACAGGATTTCATGTCGCGTTTGCAGACGTCTTTAAAGCGGAGACATGGACGGCCGGTGGGTCTCATACCAGTGACGAGCTCGCTGTACAATGTGTCTTTGGGGATCCTGCCATCTTCCATGTGGCTCACATGGCCAAGCCATCTCAAGCGCCGCTGACTCAGTAGTGTGTACAAGCAGGGGATGTTGGCCGCCTCGAGGACTTCTGTGTTGGAGATACGGTCCTGCCACCTGATGCCAAGTATTCTCCGGAGGCAGCGAAGATGGAATGAATTGAGACGTCGCTCTTGGCTGATATATGTTGTCCAGGCCTCGCTGCCATAGAGCAAGGTATTGTGGACACAGGCCTGATACACTTGGACTTTTGTGTGCCTCCATGACCCCAAATATTGATTATCCCCTACAAAGAACTTTCTGATATTAGCCTTAAATTTGAACTAGTGCCCCTTGTTTTGCAGGCCTGATTTCATTTGAAGTGGTGTTCTGGATTTATCTTTTTATACCACTTATTACTAACTTGTCTTCTTCTTCTTCGGCCTCCTTGTCTCGAGAGACAATGGGTAAGCGCCTGGAGGTGGTCAGTATATTGTGAAGCAGCACCTGAAATGGCTATAAAGGCCAATTCTAGAGTGACAGACTCTTCCACAGGTGCTGCAGAAAAAATTGTTTGTCGGGGCTGTTACACAGTTGGCTCTCCCCTTGCGCTTCTGTCTTTTTTCCTGCCAACTGCTAAGTCTCTTCGACTCGCCACACTTTAGCCCCACCTTTATGGCTGCCCGCGATCGCTGGCAACTGACTCCCATGACTTGTGATCAATGTCACAGGACTTCATGTCGCATTTGCAGACGTCTTTAAAGCGGAGATATGGACGGCCGGTGGGTCTGATACCAGTGGCGAGCTCGCTGTACAATGTGTCTTTGGGGATCCTGCCATCTTCCATGCGGCTCACATGGCCAAGCCATCTCAAGCGCCGCTGACTCAGTAGTGTGTATAAGCTGGGGATGTTGGCCGCCTCGAGGACTTCTGTGTTGGAGATACGGTCCTGCCACCTGATGCCAAGTATTCTCCGGAGGCAGCGAAGATGGAATGAATTGAGAGGTCGCTCTTGGCTGACATACGTTGTCCAGGCCTCGCTGCCGTAGAGCAAGGTACTGAGGACACAGGCTTGATACAGTCGGACTTTTGTGTTCCGTGTCAATGCGCCATTTTCCCACACTCTCTTGGCCAGTCTGGACATAGCAGTGGAAGCCTTTCCCATGCGCTTGTTGATTTCTGCATCGAAAGACAGGTTACTGGTGATAGTTGAGCCTAGGTAGGTGAACTCTTGAACCACTTCCAGAGCGTGGTCGCCGATATTGATGGATGGAGCATTTCTGACGTCCTGTCCCATGATGTTCGTTTACTTGAGGCTGATGGTTAGGCCAAATTCGTTGCAGGCAGCTGCAAACCTGTCGATGAGACTCTGCAGACACTCTTCAGTGTGAGATGTTAAAGCAGCATCTTCAGCAAAGAGGAGTTCCCTGATGAGGACTTTCCATACTTTGGTCTTCGCTCTTAGACGGGCAAGGTTGAACAACCTGCCCCCTGATCTTGTGTGGAGAAAAATTCCTTCTGAAGACTTGAACGCATGTGAGAGCAGCAGGGAGAAGAAAATCCCAAACAGTGTGGGTGCGAGAACACAGCCCTGTTTCACGCCACTCAGGATAGGAAAGGGGTCTGATGAGGTGCCGCTATGCTGAATTATGCCTTTCATATCGTCATGGAATGAGGTGATGATACTTAGTAGCTTAGGTGGACATCCAATCTTTTCTAGTGGTCTGAAGAGACTATGTCTGCTGACGAGGTCAAAGGCTTTGGTGAGATCAATGAAAGCAACGTAGAGGGGCATCTGTTGTTTGCGGCATTTCTCCTGTATCTGACGAAGGGAGAACAGCATGTCAATGATCGATCTCTTTGCACGAAAGCCACACTGTGCCTCAGGGTAGACGCGCCCGGCCAGCTTCTGGAGCCTGTTTAAAGCGACACGAGCAAAGACTAACTTGTATTGCCCTATAAAGTTCCTACTTACCTCCTTTTTAGGCTAAAAATCTAAAAACTTCTCCTGTCTTTCATCATATCTGTCTTATCAATCTTTTGGCTTCTCTCTACAGCACCTTCAGGCTTTGAATGCCTTCCTTGTGTTTCAGAGAATAGAACTGGAACAATTGATCTCAAGTGGTGTGTGGCCAGAGCATGATGCCCTTTAAGAATTACTTACTACCACTTTGCTACCCTTTTGGCTACATAGTTCAACATTTTATTAGCTTTCTTGATTGCTATGCTACAGGTGCTTGATATTTTAAGCACTGAGTCAATTAACACCAATAGATCAGTGTAATCAACCTACAGCTCATAAGGCACATGTGAACCTTCATGTGGCACTTTCCCCCTATTCAGAATACTCGTAGTGCGGCTCTCCCTTTCTGATCAACTCAACCAGCACTAACATGACCCACGTCTCGCTGTTGCTGTTTGGGCAGGCATATAAGTTGTGTCAGCAGCAACACGGAGTATTGTAGAGCAATGGGAAGTAATAACATTGAGCGAGGAGCATGCTCCGACAGAGGATGAACTGGTGAGTCAAACACACATAATGAAAAATAATTTCATGGCCAATATTGTAAAGATTTTTTATTGGCAATTTGAATTAAAGTGAAGTATTGCACTTAGAGTCAACAGGAAGATTGAAAATAAAGATGGAATTTTTGTGCGGGGTGCATGTGAGGCCCAGACTGGGGGCTGGATTTTTTTACACATCCCGATGGTGGGTTTCATGGAAGGGGACCGGAGAATTGGGGCACAATCACCCGCCATGGATCCCGACACTGGGAATTCCAGTTCCAATTCCCCCGGGGGTGGGATAGGCCGCCGACAACCTTCCCACCCAGAGGTCAAATAAGGGACTCTTTCCGCCACCACTGGGATCTTATCAGTGGTGGCCTCCGCTGCATGTGGAGGACACCTGAAAAAACGAGGCACCCACCCTGCGGGCTTGGGGGGGGGTCCCTCTTTCGTGGACAATTTGTGGCCTACGGAGGATCCCCCCCCAGAAACATATGTACCGCCCCCAGAACCTCCCTCCCCTGGACCGAACACGCCTCACCCCTCTCGCTGGTGCCTTCTCGATTGGCCTCGGCAACCCTGCCTCACCTACCTCTTCTCTGGGGTTCTAGCATTGAGCCTGGGTCTGAGGCCTCTGCAGTACCAGAGTGGCCACCGCTCCTGGTGGTGCTGCCAATAATGCTGAGCTGTCAGCCCTGTGATTGGCTGGCAGCTCTTGGGAGCAGGATCCCTGTCCCTATTGAATGTTTAAAGGGACAGGGAACCCCACTCCTTAAACTTTCACCCCAAAAGACTGGAGGTTTGCTCCGGGGTCAGAAAAATTGCTGAGGCGGAGTTCCCCTGCCTTTTCAGCCTGGCACTGAGAGCCCCGCCTCCTGCTCAAAATCCAGTCCTGGGACTTTGCCACAAAAGTGCAATAAAATATTTTTAAAAGAACATAAAAATTGGAGTGGTGCTTCAATTTTAGCAAGGCATTGTGGCGAAATGAAATGTGAGGGGCATCTGTAAAACTGCATTGCAAACATCGTGAGGTTGTAATTTCAAGCTGGCCTGGGGCTGCTCTGGAGCTATCCAACCGGAGAAACTATGTTATAGGCTGAGAAATGTAGGCTACTATTACCTTAATGGAATGACATCAACTGTAGGTACACAGTTCTCTTTCCATCAAGGATGACAATCCTGAATATAATTGACTTAACCTCTATAGAGTCTATGATAATGGTTCCTTGTCAAATCTGATTCATTTTCCAGCTCTTAGATTGGAAAGGTCTCTTTCCAGTCACTCTGAGATTGGAGTAGGACACAAGTTTTAGGGGAAACTGCTTAAGAAACCTGGGAAAGATTTATCTGTGTAAGGCGTGCTGAAATTGAAATACATTTGTAAAGAATGTAGTAATATCTTTGCTACAACTCAAATCTACACCCGCATCCACCAGTAAGCTGAAAACAATTTACTCAGCTGGCTGGAAACTGAAATATACCATATGATTGGACATATGTCAACTTCCACAACATTATTATTTATATTTATTTCCTGAACAAGCGAGAAAAGCTGTGGGCTAGGAGTATTGATATATTGATGCAAACTGCAAGGCAGTTGTAGAGCATCAGTTCTCACCAGCAATTTTCTACACAGTGAATTCAGAGTCAGAAAAACTAGGCAAGCCAGTCGTTGCACACTGTTTTCACATGCCTCCTTGAAGCTGGCCATGAAGTGGGGTGAACAGCGAGCTGAGAACAGGCCTGTGGCTAGAAATTAGAAGATTATGCACCTATCAGCTGACTTGTTGATGATTGTTCTAGCCTTGTATCACCGGGACTCAAACATAAGCACAAGTCTTCGAGAAATCATTGTACCTATGCCTCGTGCTCTGTGAATAAATATAAACAAGAGAGCAGTGAGCAAACAGTGTCCTAAATCATTTATCACAGATTATTGAGATAAATGTGTACACATTTAAACAGATCCAACGCATTGGGCTGGATTTTATGTTCCTGCCGCCTGCACATGCGGGCTGCGTTCCACAACGCCTCTGTGCTCTTCAGCGCAGCGGCTCATTAAACTATGCAGGGTGGTGCCCACCATTCACTTGGCGGGGGCAGCTTCAATGACGCTGTGAGGGGGTCAGCTGTGTCTGAGCAGACGTTGCACCCACTACACTAAAAAGAACTGTTTGGCCCGTCCCCCCAACTACACTGAAATTAAATATCCGAGCCACCCCCACAACACTGAAAATAAATATCTGACCCACCCCCACTACGCTGAAAATAAATATCTGACCCACCCACACTACACTGAAAATAAATATCTGACCCACCCACACTACACTGAAAATAAATATCTGACCCACCCACACTACACTGAAAATAAATATCTGACCCACCCACACTACACTGAAAATAAATATCTGACACCCCCCCACTACACTGAAAATAAATATCTGACCCACCCCTTACTACACTGAAAATAAATATCTGACCCACCCACACTACACTGAAAATAAATATCTGACCCACCCCTTACTACACTGAAAATAAATATCTGACCCACCCACACTACACTGAAAATAAATATCTGACACCCCCCCACTACACTGAAAATAAATATCTGACCCACCCCTTACTACACTGAAAATAAATATCTGACCCACCCACACTACACTGAAAATAAATATCTGACACCCCCCCACTACACTGAAAATAAATATCTGACCCACCCACACTACACTGAAAATAAATATCTGACCCACCCCTCACTACACTGAAAATAAATATCTGACCCACCCCTTACTACACTGAAAATAAATATCTGACACACCCACACTACACTGAAAATAAATATCTGACCCACCCCCACTACGCTGAAAATAAATATCTGACCCACCCCTTACTACACTGAAAATAAATATCTGACCCACCCACACTACACTGAAAATAAATATCTGACACCCCCCCACTACACTGAAAATAAATATCTGACCCACCCCTCACTACACTGAAAATAAATATCTGACCCACCCACACTACACTGAAAATAAATATCTGACACACCCCCACTACACTGAAAATAAATATCTGACCCACCCACACTACACTGAAAATAAATATCTGACCCACCCCCACTACACTGAAAATAAATATCTGACCCACCCACACTACACTGAAAATAAATATCTGACCCACCCACACTACACTGAAAATAAATATCTGACCCACCCCTCACTACACTGAAAATAAATATCTGACCCACCCACACTACACTGAAAATAAATATCTGACCCACCCACACTACACTGAAAATAAATATCTGACCCACCCACACTACACTGAAAATAAATATCTGACCCACCCCTCACTACACTGAAAATAAATATCTGACCCACCCACACTACACTGAAAATAAATATCTGACACACCCACACTACACTGAAAATAAATATCTGACCCACCCACACTACACTGAAAATAAATATCTGACCCACCCCTCACTACACTGAAAATAAATATCTGACCCACCCACACTACACTGAAAATAAATATCTGACCCACCCACACTACACTGAAAATAAATATCTGACCCACCCCTCACTACACTGAAAATAAATATCTGACCCACCCACACTACACTGAAAATAAATATCTGACACACCCCCACTACACTGAAAATAAATATCTGACCCACCCACACTACACTGAAAATAAATATCTGACACACCCACACTACACTGAAAATAAATATCTGACCCACCCCCACTACACTGAAAATAAATATCTGACCCACCCCTCACGACACTGAAAATAAATATCTCACCCACCCCCACGACACTGAAAATAAATATCTGACCCACCCCTCACGACAATTAAAATAAATATCTGACCCACCCACACTACACTGAAAATAAATACCTGACCCACCCCCACTACACTGAAAATAAATATCTGACCCACCCCTCACGACACTGAAAATAAATATCTGACCCACCCCCACTACACTGAAAATAAATATCTGACCCACCCCCACTACACTGAAAATAAATATCTGACCCACCCCTCACTAAACTGAAAATCAATATCTGACCATCCTCCTCACGAAACTGAAAATAAATATCTGACCCACCCCTCACTACACTGAAAATAAATATCTCACCCACCCCCACGACACTGAAAATAAATATCTGACCCACCCCTCACGACAATTAAAATAAATATCTGACCCACCCACACTACACTGAAAATAAATACCTGACCCACCCCCACTACACTGAAAATAAATATCTGACCCACCCCTCACGACACTGAAAATAAATATCTGACCCACCCCCACTACACTGAAAATAAATATCTGACCCACCCCTCACAACACTGAAAATAAATATCTGACCGACCCCCAATACACTGAAAATATTTATCTGACCCACCCCCACTACGCTGAAAATATAGATCTGACCCACCCCCACTGCACTGAAAATAAATATCTGACCCACCCCCACAACACTGAAAATAATTATCTGACCCACCCCTCACAACACTGAAAATAAATATCTGACCGACCCCCAATACACTGAAAATAATTATCTGACCCACCCCCACTACGCTGAAAATATAGATCTGACCCACCCCCACTGCACTGAAAATAATTATCTGACCCACCCCCACTACGCTGAAAATAAATATCTGACCCACCCCCACAACACTGAAAATAATTATCTGACCCACCCCTCACAACACTGAAAATAAATATCGGACCCACCCCCACTACACTGAAAATAATTATCTGACCCACCCCCACTACGCTGAAAATATAGATCTGACCCACCCCCACTGCACTGAAAATAATTATCTGACCCACCCCCACGACACTAAAAATAATTATCTGACCCACCCCCACTACACTGAAAATATAGATCTGACCCACCCCCACTGCACTGAAAATAATTATCTGACCCACCCCCACGACACTGAAAATAATTATCTGACCCACCCCCACTACACTGAAAATAAATACCTGACCCACCCCCACTACACTGAAAATAAATATCTGACCCACCCCTCACTACACTGAAAATAAATATCTGTCCCACCCCCACTAGACTGAAAATCAATATCTGACCCACCCCTCACTACACTGAAAATAAATATCTGACCCACCCCTCACTACACTGAAAATAAATATCTGACCCACCCCCACTACACTGAAAATAAATATCTGACCCACCCCTCACTACACTGAAAATAAATATCTGTCCCACCCCCACTAGACTGAAAATCAATATCTGACCCACCCCTCACTACACTGAAAATAAATATTTGACCCACCCCCCAAAGCACTGAAAATAAATATCTGACCCACCCCTCACTACACTGAAAATAAATATCTGACCCACCCCCACTACACTGAAAATAAATATCTGACCCACCCCTCACTACACTGAAAATAAATATCTGACCCACCCCCACTACACTGAAAATAAATATCTGACCCACCCCTCACTACACTGAAAATAAATATCTGACCCACCCCCCAAAACACTGAAAATAAATATCTGACCCACCCCTCACTACACTGAAAATAAATATCTGACCCACCCCCACTACACTGAAAATAAATACCTGACCCACCCCCACTACACTGAAAATAAATACCTGACCCACCCCCACTACACTGAAAATAAATACCTGACCCACCCCCACTACACTGAAAATCAATATCTGACCATCCTCCTCACTACACTGAAAATAAATATCTGACCCACCCCTCACTACACTGAAAATAAATACCTGACCCACCCCCACTACACTGAAAATAAATACCTGACCCACCCCCACTACACTGAAAATAAATATCTGACCATCCTCCTGACGAAACTGAAAATAAATATCTGACCCACCCCTCACTAAACTGAAAATCAATATCTGACCATCCTCCTCACGAAACTGAAAATAAATATCTGACCCACCCCTCACTACACTGAAAATAAATATCTCACCCACCCCCACGACACTGAAAATAAATATCTGACCCACCCCTCACGACAATTAAAATAAATATCTGACCCACCCACACTACACTGAAAATAAATACCTGACCCACCCCCACTACACTGAAAATAAATATCTGACCCACCCCTCACGACACTGAAAATAAATATCTGACCCACCCCCACTACACTGAAAATAAATATCTGACCCACCCCCACTACACTGAAAATAAATATCTGACCCACCCCTCACAACCCTGAAAATAAATATCTGACCCACCCCCACTAGACTGAAAATAAATATCTGACCCACCCCTCACAACCCTGAAAATAAATATCTGACCCACCCCCACTACACTGAAAATAAATATCTGACCCACCCCTCACTACACTGAAAATAAATATCTGACCCACCCCTCACTACACTGAAAATAAATATCTGACCCACCCCCACTGCACTGAAAATAATTATCTGACGCACCCCTCACTACACTGAAAATAAATATCTGACCCACCCCCACTAGACTGAAAATAAATATCTGACCCACCCCTCACTACACTGAAAATAAATATCTGACCCACCCCCACTGCACTGAAAATAATTATCTGACCCACCCCTCACTACACTGAAAATAAATATCTGACCCACCCCCACTAGACTGAAAATAAATATCTGACCCACCCCTCACTACACTGAAAATAAATATCTGACCCAACCCCACTGCACTGAAAATAATTATCTGACCCACGCCTCACTACACTGAAAATAAATATCTGACCCACCCCCACAACACTGAAAATAAATATCTGACCCACCCCTCACTACACTGAAAATAAATATCTGACCCACCCCCACTAGACTGAAAATAAATATCTGACCCACCCCTCACTACACTGAAAATAAATATCTGACCCACCCCCACTACACTGAAAATAAATATCTGACCCACCCCTCACTACACTGAAAATAAATATCTGACCCACCCCCACTAGACTGAAAATAAATATCTGACCCACCCCTCACTACACTGAAAATAAATATCTGACCCACCCCTCACTACACTGAAAATAAATATCTGACCCACCCCCACTGCACTGAAAATAATTATCTGACCCACGCCTCACTACACTGAAAATAAATATCTGACCCACCCACACAACACTGAAAATAAATATCTGACCCACACCTCACGACACTGAAAATAAATATCTGACCCACCCCCACTGCACTGAAAATAATTATCTGACCCACGCCTCACTACACTGAAAATAAATATCTGACCCACCCCCACAACACTGAAAATAAATATCTGACCCACCCCTCACAACCCTGAAAATAAATATCTGACCCACCCCCACTAGACTGAAAATAAATATCTGACCCACCCCTCACGACACTGAAAATAATTATCTGACCCACCCCCACTGCACTGAAAATAAATATCTGACCCACCCCCCACTACACTGAAAATAAATATCTGACCCACCCCCACAACACTGAAAATAATTATCTGACCCACCCCCAATACACTGAAAATAATTATCTGACCCACCCCCACTACGCTGAAAATAAATATCTGACCACCCACACAACACTGAAAATAATTATCTGACGCACCCCCACTACGCTGAAAATAAATATCTGACCCACCCCCACAACACTGAACATAATTATCTGACCCACCCCCACTGCACTGAAAATAAATATCTGACCCACCCCCCACTACACTGAAAATAAATATCTGACCCACCTCCACAACACTGAAAATAATTATCTGACCCACCCCCACGACACTGAAAATAAATATCTGACCCACCCACACAACACTGAAAATAATTATCTGACCCACCCCCACTACACTGAAAATAAATATCTGACCCACCCCCACAACAATGAAAATAATTATCTGACCCACCCCCACTACATTGAAAATAATTATCTGACCCACCCCCACTACGCTGAAAATAAATATCTGACCCACCCCCACAACACTGAAAATAATTATCTGACCCACCCCTCACAACACTGAAAATAAATATCTGACCGACCCCCAATACACTGAAAATATTTATCTGACCCACCCCCACTACGCTGAAAATATAGATCTGACCCACCCCCACTGCACTGAAAATAAATATCTGACCCACCCCCACAACACTGAAAATAATTATCTGACCCACCCCTCACAACACTGAAAATAAATATCTGACCGACCCCCAATACACTGAAAATAATTATCTGACCCACCCCCACTACGCTGAAAATATAGATCTGACCCACCCCCACTGCACTGAAAATAATTATCTGACCCACCCCCACTACGCTGAAAATAAATATCTGACCCACCCCCACAACACTGAAAATAATTATCTGACCCACCCCTCACAACACTGAAAATAAATATCGGACCCACCCCCACTACACTGAAAATAATTATCTGACCCACCCCCACTACGCTGAAAATATAGATCTGACCCACCCCCACTGCACTGAAAATAATTATCTGACCCACCCCCACGACACTAAAAATAATTATCTGACCCACCCCCACTACACTGAAAATATAGATCTGACCCACCCCCACTGCACTGAAAATAATTATCTGACCCACCCCCACGACACTGAAAATAATTATCTGACCCACCCCCACTACACTGAAAATAAATACCTGACCCACCCCCACTACACTGAAAATAAATATCTGACCCACCCCTCACTACACTGAAAATAAATATCTGTCCCACCCCCACTAGACTGAAAATCAATATCTGACCCACCCCTCACTACACTGAAAATAAATATCTGACCCACCCCTCACTACACTGAAAATAAATATCTGACCCACCCCCACTACACTGAAAATAAATATCTGACCCACCCCTCACTACACTGAAAATAAATATCTGTCCCACCCCCACTAGACTGAAAATCAATATCTGACCCACCCCTCACTACACTGAAAATAAATATTTGACCCACCCCCCAAAGCACTGAAAATAAATATCTGACCCACCCCTCACTACACTGAAAATAAATATCTGACCCACCCCCACTACACTGAAAATAAATATCTGACCCACCCCTCACTACACTGAAAATAAATATCTGACCCACCCCCACTACACTGAAAATAAATATCTGACCCACCCCTCACTACACTGAAAATAAATATCTGACCCACCCCCCAAAACACTGAAAATAAATATCTGACCCACCCCTCACTACACTGAAAATAAATATCTGACCCACCCCCACTACACTGAAAATAAATACCTGACCCACCCCCACTACACTGAAAATAAATACCTGACCCACCCCCACTACACTGAAAATAAATACCTGACCCACCCCCACTACACTGAAAATCAATATCTGACCATCCTCCTCACTACACTGAAAATAAATATCTGACCCACCCCTCACTACACTGAAAATAAATACCTGACCCACCCCCACTACACTGAAAATAAATACCTGACCCACCCCCACTACACTGAAAATCAATATCTGACCATCCTCCTCACTACACTGAAAATAAATATCTGACCCACCCCTCACAACACTGAAAATAAATATCTGACCCACCCCAACTACACTGAAAATAAATACCTGACCCACCCCCACTACACGAAAAATAAATATCTGAACAACCCCTCGCTACACTGAAAATAAATATCTGACCCACCCCTCACTACACTGAAAATAAATATCTGAACAACCCCCACTACACTAAAAATAAATATCTGACCCACCCCCACTACACTGAAAATAAACATCTGACCATCCTCCTCACTACACTGAAAATAAATATCTGACCCACCCCTCACAACACTGAAAATAATTATCTGACCCACCCCCACTACACTGAAAATAATTATCTGACCCACCCCCACTACACTGAAAATAAACATCTGACCTACCCCCACTACACTGAAAATAAATATCTGACCCACCCCCCAAAACACTGAAAATAAATATTTGACCCACCCCTCACTACACTGAAAATAAATATCTGACCCACCCCCCAAAACACTGAAAATAAATATTTGACCCACCCCTCACTACACTGAAAATAAATATCTGACCCACCCCCCAAAACACTGAAAATAAATATTTGACCCACCCCCCAAAGCACTGAAAATAAATATCTGACCCACCCCTCACTACACTGAAAATAAATATCTGACCCACCCCCACTACACTGAAAATAAATATCTGACCCACCCCTCACTACACTGAAAATAAATATCTGACCCACCCCCACTACACTGAAAATAAATATCTGACCCACCCCTCACTACACTGAAAATAAATATCTGACCCACCCCCCAAAACACTGAAAATAAATATCTGACCCACCCCTCACTACACTGAAAATAAATATCTGACCCACCCCCACTACACTGAAAATAAATACCTGACCCACCCCCACTACACTGAAAATAAATACCTGACCCACCCCCACTACACTGAAAATAAATACCTGACCCACCCCCACTACACTGAAAATCAATATCTGACCATCCTCCTCACTACACTGAAAATAAATATCTGACCCACCCCTCACTACACTGAAAATAAATACCTGACCCACCCCCACTACACTGAAAATAAATACCTGACCCACCCCCACTACACTGAAAATCAATATCTGACCATCCTCCTCACTACACTGAAAATAAATATCTGACCCACCCCTCACAACACTGAAAATAAATATCTGACCCACCCCCACTACACTGAAAATAAATACCTGACCCACCCCCACTACACTGAAAATCAATATCTGACCATCCTCCTCACTACACTGAAAATAAATATCTGACCCACCCCTCACAACACTGAAAATAATTATCTGACTCACCCCCACTACACTGAAAATAATTATCTGACCCACCCCCACTACACTGAAAATAAATATCTGACCCACCCCTCACTACACTGAAAATAAATATCTGAACCACCCCCACTACATTGAAAATAAATATCTGACCCACCCCTCACTACACTGAAAATAAATATCTGACCCACCCCCACTACACTGAAAATAAATATCTGACCCACCCCTCACTACACTGAAAATAAATATCTGACCCACCCCCACTACACTGAAAATAAATATCTGACCCACCCCTCACTACACTGAAAATAAATATCTGACCAAACTCCTCACGAAACTGAAAATAAATATCTGACCCACCCCCACTACACTGAAAATAAATATCTGACCATCCTCCTGACGAAACTGAAAATAAATATCTGACCCACCCCTCACTAAACTGAAAATAAATATCTGACCATCCTCCTGACGAAACTGAAAATAAATATCTGACCCACCCCTCACTAAACTGAAAATCAATATCTGACCATCCTCCTCACGAAACTGAAAATAAATATCTGACCCACCCCTCACTACACTGAAAATAAATATCTGACCCACCCCCACTACACTGAAAATAAATATCTGACCCACCCCTCACGAAACTGGAAATAAATATCTGACCCACCCCCACTACACTGAAAATAAATATCTGACCCACCCCTCACTACACTGAAAATAAATATCTGACCCACCCCCACTACACAGAAAATAAATATCTGACCCACCCCCACTACACTGAAAATAAATATCTGACCATCGTCCTCACTAAACTGAAAATAAATATCTGACCCACCCCCACTACACTGAAAATAAATATCTGACCCACCCCTCACTACACTGAAAATAAATATCTGAACAACCCCCACTACACTGAAAATAAATATCTGAAAAACCCCTCACTACACTAAAAATAATTATCTGAACAACCCCTCGATACACTGAAAATAAATACCTGACCCACCCCTCACTACACTGAAAATAAATATCTGACCCACCCCCACTACACTGAAAATAAATATCTGACCCACCCCCACTACACTGAAAATAAATATCTGAACAACCCCTCGCTACACTGAAAATAACCATCTGACTCACCCCTCACTACACTGAAAATAAATATCTGAACAACCCCCACTACACGAAAAATAAATATCTGAACAACCCCTCGCTACACTGAAAATAAATATCTGACCCACCCCTCACTACACTGAAAATAAATATCTGAACAACCCCCACTACACTAAAAATAAATATCTGACCCACCCCCACTACACTGAAAATAAACATCTGACCATCCTCCTCACTACACTGAAAATAAATATCTGACCCACCCCTCACAACACAGAAAATAATTAGCTGACCCACCCCCACTACACTGAAAATAATTATCTGACCCACCCCCACTACACTGAAAATAAACATCTGACCTACCCCCACTACACTGAAAATAAATATCTGACCCACCCCCCAAAACACTGAAAATAAATATTTGACCCACCCCTCACTACACTGAAAATAAATATCTGACCCACCCCCCAAAACACTGAAAATAAATATTTGACCCACCCCTCACTACACTGAAAATAAATATCTGACCCACCCCCCAAAACACTGAAAATAAATATTTGACCCACCCCCCAAAGCACTGAAAATAAATATCTGACCCACCCCTCACTACACTGAAAATAAATATCTGACCCACCCCCACTACACTGAAAATAAATATCTGACCCACCCCTCACTACACTGAAAATAAATATCTGACCCACCCCCACTACACTGAAAATAAATATCTGACCCACCCCTCACTACACTGAAAATAAATATCTGACCCACCCCCCAAAACACTGAAAATAAATATCTGACCCACCCCTCACTACACTGAAAATAAATATCTGACCCACCCCCACTACACTGAAAATAAATACCTGACCCACCCCCACTACACTGAAAATAAATACCTGACCCACCCCCACTACACTGAAAATAAATACCTGACCCACCCCCACTACACTGAAAATAAATATCTGACCCACCCCTCACTACACTGAAAATAAATATCTGACCCACCCCCACTACACTGAAAATAAATATCTGACCCACCCCTCACTACACTGAAAATAAATATCTGACCCACCCCCACTACACTGAAAATAAATATCTGACCCACCCCTCACTACACTGAAAATAAATATCTGACCAAACTCCTCACGAAACTGAAAATAAATATCTGACCCACCCCCACTACACTGAAAATAAATATCTGACCATCCTCCTGACGAAACTGAAAATAAATATCTGACCCACCCCTCACTAAACTGAAAATAAATATCTGACCCACCCCCACTACACTGAAAATAAATATCTGACCCACCCCTCACTACACTGAAAATAAATACCTGACCCACCCCCACTACACTGAAAATAAATACCTGACCCACCCCCACTACACTGAAAATCAATATCTGACCATCCTCCTCACTACACTGAAAATAAATATCTGACCCACCCCTCACAACACTGAAAATAAATATCTGACCCACCCCCACTACACTGAAAATAAATACCTGACCCACCCCCACTACACTGAAAATCAATATCTGACCATTCTCCTCACTACACTGAAAATAAATATCTGACCCACCCCTCACAACACTGAAAATAATTATCTGACTCACCCCCACTACACTGAAAATAATTATCTGACCCACCCCCACTACACTGAAAATAAATATCTGACCCACCCACACTACACTGAAAATAAATATCTGACCCACCCACACTACACTGAAAATAAATATCTGACCCACCCCTCACTACACTGAAAATAAATATCTGACCCACCCACACTACACTGAAAATAAATATCTGACACACCCACACTACACTGAAAATAAATATCTGACCCACCCACACTACACTGAAAATAAATATCTGACCCACCCCTCACTACACTGAAAATAAATATCTGACCCACCCACACTACACTGAAAATAAATATCTGACCCACCCACACTACACTGAAAATAAATATCTGACCCACCCCTCACTACACTGAAAATAAATATCTGACCCACCCACACTACACTGAAAATAAATATCTGACACACCCCCACTACACTGAAAATAAATATCTGACCCACCCACACTACACTGAAAATAAATATCTGACACACCCACACTACACTGAAAATAAATATCTGACCCACCCCCACTACACTGAAAATAAATATCTGACCCACCCCTCACGACACTGAAAATAAATATCTCACCCACCCCCACGACACTGAAAATAAATATCTGACCCACCCCTCACGACAATTAAAATAAATATCTGACCCACCCACACTACACTGAAAATAAATACCTGACCCACCCCCACTACACTGAAAATAAATATCTGACCCACCCCTCACGACACTGAAAATAAATATCTGACCCACCCCCACTACACTGAAAATAAATATCTGACCCACCCCCACTACACTGAAAATAAATATCTGACCCACCCCTCACAACCCTGAAAATAAATATCTGACCCACCCCCACTAGACTGAAAATAAATATCTGACCCATCCCTCACAACCCTGAAAATAAATATCTGACCCACCCCCACTACACTGAAAATAAATATCTGACCCACCCCTCACTACACTGAAAATAAATATCTGACCCACCCCTCACTACACTGAAAATAAATATCTGACCCACCCCCACTACACTGAAAATAATTATCTGACGCACCCCTCACTACACTGAAAATAAATATCTGACCCACCCCCACTAGACTGAAAATAAATATCTGACCCACCCCTCACTACACTGAAAATAAATATCTGACCCACCCCCACTGCACTGAAAATAATTATCTGACCCACCCCTCACTACACTGAAAATAAATATCTGACCCACCCCCACTAGACTGAAAATAAATATCTGACCCACCCCTCACTACACTGAAAATAAATATCTGACCCAACCCCACTGCACTGAAAATAATTATCTGACCCACGCCTCACTACACTGAAAATAAATATCTGACCCACCCCCACAACACTGAAAATAAATATCTGACCCACCCCTCACTACACTGAAAATAAATATCTGACCCACCCCCACTAGACTGAAAATAAATATCTGACCCACCCCTCACTACACTGAAAATAAATATCTGACCCACCCCCACTACACTGAAAATAAATATCTGACCCACCCCTCACTACACTGAAAATAAATATCTGACCCACCCCCACTAGACTGAAAATAAATATCTGACCCACCCCTCACTACACTGAAAATAAATATCTGACCCACCCCTCACTACACTGAAAATAAATATCTGACCCACCCCCACTGCACTGAAAATAATTATCTGACCCACGCCTCACTACACTGAAAATAAATATCTGACCCACCCACACAACACTGAAAATAAATATCTGACCCACACCTCACGACACTGAAAATAAATATCTGACCCACCCCCACTGCACTGAAAATAATTATCTGACCCACGCCTCACTACACTGAAAATAAATATCTGACCCACCCCCACAACACTGAAAATAAATATCTGACCCACCCCTCACAACCCTGAAAATAAATATCTGACCCACCCCCACTAGACTGAAAATAAATATCTGACCCACCCCTCACGACACTGAAAATAATTATCTGACCCACCCCCACTGCACTGAAAATAAATATCTGACCCACCCCCCACTACACTGAAAATAAATATCTGACCCACCCCCACAACACTGAAAATAATTATCTGACCCACCCCCAATACACTGAAAATAATTATCTGACCCACCCCCACTACGCTGAAAATAAATATCTGACCACCCACACAACACTGAAAATAATTATCTGACGCACCCCCACTACGCTGAAAATAAATATCTGACCCACCCCCACAACACTGAACATAATTATCTGACCCACCCCCACTGCACTGAAAATAAATATCTGACCCACCCCCCACTACACTGAAAATAAATATCTGACCCACCCCCACAACACTGAAAATAATTATCTGACCCACCCCCACGACACTGAAAATAAATATCTGACCCACCCACACAACACTGAAAATAATTATCTGACCCACCCCCACTACACTGAAAATAAATATCTGACCCACCCCCACAACAATGAAAATAATTATCTGACCCACCCCCACTACATTGAAAATAATTATCTGACCCACCCCCACTACGCTGAAAATAAATATCTGACCCACCCCCACAACACTGAAAATAATTATCTGACCCACCCCTCACAACACTGAAAATAAATATCTGACCGACCCCCAATACACTGAAAATATTTATCTGACCCACCCCCACTACGCTGAAAATATAGATCTGACCCACCCCCACTGCACTGAAAATAAATATCTGACCCACCCCCACAACACTGAAAATAATTATCTGACCCACCCCTCACAACACTGAAAATAAATATCTGACCGACCCCCAATACACTGAAAATAATTATCTGACCCACCCCCACTACGCTGAAAATATAGATCTGACCCACCCCCACTGCACTGAAAATAATTATCTGACCCACCCCCACTACGCTGAAAATAAATATCTGACCCACCCCCACAACACTGAAAATAATTATCTGACCCACCCCTCACAACACTGAAAATAAATATCGGACCCACCCCCACTACACTGAAAATAATTATCTGACCCACCCCCACTACGCTGAAAATATAGATCTGACCCACCCCCACTGCACTGAAAATAATTATCTGACCCACCCCCACGACACTAAAAATAATTATCTGACCCACCCCCACTACACTGAAAATATAGATCTGACCCACCCCCACTGCACTGAAAATAATTATCTGACCCACCCCCACGACACTGAAAATAATTATCTGACCCACCCCCACTACACTGAAAATAAATACCTGACCCACCCCCACTACACTGAAAATAAATATCTGACCCACCCCTCACTACACTGAAAATAAATATCTGTCCCACCCCCACTAGACTGAAAATCAATATCTGACCCACCCCTCACTACACTGAAAATAAATATCTGACCCACCCCTCACTACACTGAAAATAAATATCTGACCCACCCCCACTACACTGAAAATAAATATCTGACCCACCCCTCACTACACTGAAAATAAATATCTGTCCCACCCCCACTAGACTGAAAATCAATATCTGACCCACCCCTCACTACACTGAAAATAAATATTTGACCCACCCCCCAAAGCACTGAAAATAAATATCTGACCCACCCCTCACTACACTGAAAATAAATATCTGACCCACCCCCACTACACTGAAAATAAATATCTGACCCACCCCTCACTACACTGAAAATAAATATCTGACCCACCCCCACTACACTGAAAATAAATATCTGACCCACCCCTCACTACACTGAAAATAAATATCTGACCCACCCCCCAAAACACTGAAAATAAATATCTGACCCACCCCTCACTACACTGAAAATAAATATCTGACCCACCCCCACTACACTGAAAATAAATACCTGACCCACCCCCACTACACTGAAAATAAATACCTGACCCACCCCCACTACACTGAAAATAAATACCTGACCCACCCCCACTACACTGAAAATCAATATCTGACCATCCTCCTCACTACACTGAAAATAAATATCTGACCCACCCCTCACTACACTGAAAATAAATACCTGACCCACCCCCACTACACTGAAAATAAATACCTGACCCACCCCCACTACACTGAAAATCAATATCTGACCATCCTCCTCACTACACTGAAAATAAATATCTGACCCACCCCTCACAACACTGAAAATAAATATCTGACCCACCCCAACTACACTGAAAATAAATACCTGACCCACCCCCACTACACGAAAAATAAATATCTGAACAACCCCTCGCTACACTGAAAATAAATATCTGACCCACCCCTCACTACACTGAAAATAAATATCTGAACAACCCCCACTACACTAAAAATAAATATCTGACCCACCCCCACTACACTGAAAATAAACATCTGACCATCCTCCTCACTACACTGAAAATAAATATCTGACCCACCCCTCACAACACTGAAAATAATTATCTGACCCACCCCCACTACACTGAAAATAATTATCTGACCCACCCCCACTACACTGAAAATAAACATCTGACCTACCCCCACTACACTGAAAATAAATATCTGACCCACCCCCCAAAACACTGAAAATAAATATTTGACCCACCCCTCACTACACTGAAAATAAATATCTGACCCACCCCCCAAAACACTGAAAATAAATATTTGACCCACCCCTCACTACACTGAAAATAAATATCTGACCCACCCCCCAAAACACTGAAAATAAATATTTGACCCACCCCCCAAAGCACTGAAAATAAATATCTGACCCACCCCTCACTACACTGAAAATAAATATCTGACCCACCCCCACTACACTGAAAATAAATATCTGACCCACCCCTCACTACACTGAAAATAAATATCTGACCCACCCCCACTACACTGAAAATAAATATCTGACCCACCCCTCACTACACTGAAAATAAATATCTGACCCACCCCCCAAAACACTGAAAATAAATATCTGACCCACCCCTCACTACACTGAAAATAAATATCTGACCCACCCCCACTACACTGAAAATAAATACCTGACCCACCCCCACTACACTGAAAATAAATACCTGACCCACCCCCACTACACTGAAAATAAATACCTGACCCACCCCCACTACACTGAAAATCAATATCTGACCATCCTCCTCACTACACTGAAAATAAATATCTGACCCACCCCTCACTACACTGAAAATAAATACCTGACCCACCCCCACTACACTGAAAATAAATACCTGACCCACCCCCACTACACTGAAAATCAATATCTGACCATCCTCCTCACTACACTGAAAATAAATATCTGACCCACCCCTCACAACACTGAAAATAAATATCTGACCCACCCCCACTACACTGAAAATAAATACCTGACCCACCCCCACTACACTGAAAATCAATATCTGACCATCCTCCTCACTACACTGAAAATAAATATCTGACCCACCCCTCACAACACTGAAAATAATTATCTGACTCACCCCCACTACACTGAAAATAATTATCTGACCCACCCCCACTACACTGAAAATAAATATCTGACCCACCCCTCACTACACTGAAAATAAATATCTGAACCACCCCCACTACATTGAAAATAAATATCTGACCCACCCCTCACTACACTGAAAATAAATATCTGACCCACCCCCACTACACTGAAAATAAATATCTGACCCACCCCTCACTACACTGAAAATAAATATCTGACCCACCCCCACTACACTGAAAATAAATATCTGACCCACCCCTCACTACACTGAAAATAAATATCTGACCAAACTCCTCACGAAACTGAAAATAAATATCTGACCCACCCCCACTACACTGAAAATAAATATCTGACCATCCTCCTGACGAAACTGAAAATAAATATCTGACCCACCCCTCACTAAACTGAAAATAAATATCTGACCATCCTCCTGACGAAACTGAAAATAAATATCTGACCCACCCCTCACTAAACTGAAAATCAATATCTGACCATCCTCCTCACGAAACTGAAAATAAATATCTGACCCACCCCTCACTACACTGAAAATAAATATCTGACCCACCCCCACTACACTGAAAATAAATATCTGACCCACCCCTCACGAAACTGGAAATAAATATCTGACCCACCCCCACTACACTGAAAATAAATATCTGACCCACCCCTCACTACACTGAAAATAAATATCTGACCCACCCCCACTACACAGAAAATAAATATCTGACCCACCCCCACTACACTGAAAATAAATATCTGACCATCGTCCTCACTAAACTGAAAATAAATATCTGACCCACCCCCACTACACTGAAAATAAATATCTGACCCACCCCTCACTACACTGAAAATAAATATCTGAACAACCCCCACTACACTGAAAATAAATATCTGAAAAACCCCTCACTACACTAAAAATAATTATCTGAACAACCCCTCGATACACTGAAAATAAATACCTGACCCACCCCTCACTACACTGAAAATAAATATCTGACCCACCCCCACTACACTGAAAATAAATATCTGACCCACCCCCACTACACTGAAAATAAATATCTGAACAACCCCTCGCTACACTGAAAATAACCATCTGACTCACCCCTCACTACACTGAAAATAAATATCTGAACAACCCCCACTACACGAAAAATAAATATCTGAACAACCCCTCGCTACACTGAAAATAAATATCTGACCCACCCCTCACTACACTGAAAATAAATATCTGAACAACCCCCACTACACTAAAAATAAATATCTGACCCACCCCCACTACACTGAAAATAAACATCTGACCATCCTCCTCACTACACTGAAAATAAATATCTGACCCACCCCTCACAACACAGAAAATAATTAGCTGACCCACCCCCACTACACTGAAAATAATTATCTGACCCACCCCCACTACACTGAAAATAAACATCTGACCTACCCCCACTACACTGAAAATAAATATCTGACCCACCCCCCAAAACACTGAAAATAAATATTTGACCCACCCCTCACTACACTGAAAATAAATATCTGACCCACCCCCCAAAACACTGAAAATAAATATTTGACCCACCCCTCACTACACTGAAAATAAATATCTGACCCACCCCCCAAAACACTGAAAATAAATATTTGACCCACCCCCCAAAGCACTGAAAATAAATATCTGACCCACCCCTCACTACACTGAAAATAAATATCTGACCCACCCCCACTACACTGAAAATAAATATCTGACCCACCCCTCACTACACTGAAAATAAATATCTGACCCACCCCCACTACACTGAAAATAAATATCTGACCCACCCCTCACTACACTGAAAATAAATATCTGACCCACCCCCCAAAACACTGAAAATAAATATCTGACCCACCCCTCACTACACTGAAAATAAATATCTGACCCACCCCCACTACACTGAAAATAAATACCTGACCCACCCCCACTACACTGAAAATAAATACCTGACCCACCCCCACTACACTGAAAATAAATACCTGACCCACCCCCACTACACTGAAAATAAATATCTGACCCACCCCTCACTACACTGAAAATAAATATCTGACCCACCCCCACTACACTGAAAATAAATATCTGACCCACCCCTCACTACACTGAAAATAAATATCTGACCCACCCCCACTACACTGAAAATAAATATCTGACCCACCCCTCACTACACTGAAAATAAATATCTGACCAAACTCCTCACGAAACTGAAAATAAATATCTGACCCACCCCCACTACACTGAAAATAAATATCTGACCATCCTCCTGACGAAACTGAAAATAAATATCTGACCAACCCCTCACTAAACTGAAAATAAATATCTGACCCACCCCCACTACACTGAAAATAAATATCTGACCCACCCCTCACTACACTGAAAATAAATACCTGACCCACCCCCACTACACTGAAAATAAATACCTGACCCACCCCCACTACACTGAAAATCAATATCTGACCATCCTCCTCACTACACTGAAAATAAATATCTGACCCACCCCTCACAACACTGAAAATAAATATCTGACCCACCCCCACTACACTGAAAATAAATACCTGACCCACCCCCACTACACTGAAAATCAATATCTGACCATCCTCCTCACTACACTGAAAATAAATATCTGACCCACCCCTCACAACACTGAAAATAATTATCTGACTCACCCCCACTACACTGAAAATAATTATCTGACCCACCCCCACTACACTGAAAATAAATATCTGACCCACCCCTCACTACACTGAAAATAAATATCTGAACCACCCCCACTACATTGAAAATAAATATCTGACCCACCCCTCACTACACTGAAAATAAATATCTGACCCACCCCCACTACACTGAAAATAAATATCTGACCCACCCCTCACTACACTGAAAATAAATATCTGACCCACCCCCACTACACTGAAAATAAATATCTGACCCACCCCTCACTACACTGAAAATAAATATCGGACCAAACTCCTCACGAAACTGAAAATAAATATCTGACCCACCCCCACTACACTGAAAATAAATATCTGACCATCCTCCTGACGAAACTGAAAATAAATATCTGACCCACCCCTCACTAAACTGAAAATAAATATCTGACCATCCTCCTGACGAAACTGAAAATAAATATCTGACCCACCCCTCACTAAACTGAAAATCAATATCTGACCATCCTCCTCACGAAACTGAAAATAAATATCTGACCCACCCCTCACTACACTGAAAATAAATATCTGACCCACCCCCACTACACTGAAAATAAATATCTGACCCACCCCTCACGAAACTGGAAATAAATATCTGACCCATCCCCACTACACTGAAAATAAATATCTGACCCACCCCTCACTACACTGAAAATAAATATCTGACCCACCCCCACGACACAGAAAATAAATATCTGACCCACCCCCACTACACTGAAAATAAATATCTGACCATCGTCCTCACTAAACTGAAAATAAATATCTGACCCACCCCCACTACACTGAAAATAAATATCTGACCCACCCCTCACTACACTGAAAATAAATATCTGAACAACCCCCACTACACTGAAAATAAATATCTGAAAAACCCCTCACTACACTAAAAATAATTATCTGAACAACCCCTCGATACACTGAAAATAAATACCTGACCCACCCCTCACTACACTGAAAATAAATATCTGACCCACCCCCACTACACTGAAAATAAATATCTGACCCACCCCCACTACACTGAAAATAAATATCTGAACAACCCCTCGCTACACTGAAAATAACCATCTGACTCACCCCTCACTACACTGAAAATAAATATCTGAACAACCCCCACTACACGAAAAATAAATATCTGAACAACCCCTCGCTACACTGAAAATAAATATCTGACCCACCCCTCACTACACTGAAAATAAATATCTGAACAACCCCCACTACACTAAAAATAAATATCTGACCCACCCCTCACTACACTGAAAATAAATATCTGAACAACCCCTCACGACACTGAAAATAAATATCTGAACAACCCCCACTACACTAAAAATAAATATCTGACCCACCCCTCACTACACTGAAAATAAATATCTGAACAACCCCTCACGACAGTGAAAATAAATATCTGAACAACCCCTCACGACACTGAAAATAAATATCTGAACAACCCCTCGCTACACTGAAAATAACTATCTGACCCACCCCTCGCTACACTGAAAATAAATACCTGACCCACCCCTCACTACACTGAAAATAAATATCTGAACAACCCCTCACGACACTGAAAATAAATATCTGAACAACCCCCACTACACTAAAAATAAATATCTGACCCACCCCTCACTACACTGAAAATAAATATCTGAACAACCCCTCACGACACTGAAAATAAATATCTGAACAACCCCTCGCTACACTGAAAATAACTATCTGACCCACCCCTCGCTACACTGAAAATAAATACCTGACCCACCCCTCACTACACTGAAAATAAATATCTGAACAACCCCTCACTACACTGAACATCAATATCTGACCATCCTCCTCACTACACTGAAAATAAATATCTGACCCACCCCTCACTACACTGAAAATAAATATCTGACCCACCCCTCACTACACTGAAAATAAATACCTGACCCAACCCCACTACACTGAAAATCAATATCTGACCATCCTCCTCACTACACTGAAAATAAATATCTGACCATCGTCCTCACTAAGCTGAAAATAACTATCTGACCCACCCCTCACTACACTGAAAATCAATATCTGACCATCCTCCTCACTGCACTGAAAATAAATATCTGACCCACCCCTCACAACACTGAAAATAAATATCTGACCCACCCCCACTACACTGAAAATCAATATCTGACCCACCCCTCACTACACTGAAAATAAATATCTGACCCACCCCTCACTACACTGAAAGTAAATATCTGACCCACCCCTCACTACACTGAAAATAAATATCTGACCAAACTCCTCACGAAACTGAAAATAAATATCTGACCCACCCCCACTACACTGAAAATAAATATCTGACCATCCTCCTGACGAAACTGAAAATAAATATCTGACCCACCCCTCACGAAACTGAAAATAAATATCTGACCCACCCCCACTACACTGAAAATAAATATCTGACCCACCCCTCACTACACTGAAAATAAATATCTGACCCACCCCCACTACACTGAAAATAAATATCTGACCCACCCCTCACTACACTGAAAATAAATATCTGACCCACCCCCACTACACTGAAAATAAATATCTGACCCACCCCTCACTACACTGAAAATAAATATCTGACCCACCCCCACTACACAGAAAATAAATATCTGACCCACCCCCACTACACTGAAAATAAATACCTGACCATCGTCCTCACTAAACTGAAAATAAATATCTGACCCACCCCCACTACACTGAAAATAAATATCTGACCCACCCCTCACTACACTGAAAATAAATATCTGACCCACCCCCACTACACTGAAAATAAATATCTGACCCACCCCCACAACACTGAAAATAAATATCTGACCCACCCCTCACGAAACTGGAAATAAATATCTGACCCACCCCCACTACACTGAAAATAAATATCTGACCCACCCCTCACTACACTGAAAATAAATATCTGACCCACCCCCACTACACAGAAAATAAATATCTGACCCACCCCCACTGCACTGAAAATAAATATCTGACCATCGTCCTCACTAAACTGAAAATAAATATCTGACCCACCCCCACTACACTGAAAATAAATATCTGACCCACCCCTCACTACACTGAAAATAAATATCTGAACAACCCCCACTACACTGAAAATAAATATCTGAAAAACCCCTCGCTACACTGAAAATAAATATCTGACCCACCCCTCACTACCCTAAAAATAATTATCTGAACAACCCCTCGCTACACTGAAAATAAATACCTGACCCACCCCCACTACACTGAAAATAAATATCTGAACAACCCCTCGCTACACTGAAAATAAATACCTGACCCACCCCCACTACACTAAAAATAATTATCTGAACAACCCCTCGCTACACTGAAAATAAATACCTGACCCACCCCCACTACACTAAAAATAATTATCTGAACAACCCCTCACTACACTGAAAATAAATATCTGACCCACCCCCACTACACTGAAAATAAATATCTGAACAACCCCTCGCTACACTGAAAATAACCATCTGACTCACCCCTCACTACACTGAAAATAAATATCTGAACAACCCCCACTACACGAAAAATAAATATCTGAACAACCCCTCGCTACATTGAAAATAAATATCTGACCCACCCCTCACTACACTGAAAATAAATATCTGAACAACCCCCACTACACTAAAAATAAATATCTGACCCACCCCTCACTACACTGAAAATAAATATCTGAACAACCCCCACTACACTAAAAATAAATATCTGACCCACCCCTCACTACACTGAAAATAAATATCTGAACAACCCCTCACGACACTGAAAATAAATATCTGAACAACCCCCACTACACTAAAAATAAATATCTGACCCACCCCTCGCTACACTGAAAATAAATATCTGAACAACCCCTCACGACACTGAAAATAAATATCTGAACAACCCCTCGCTACACTGAAAATAACTATCTGACCCACGCCTCGCTACACTGAAAATAAATACCTGACCCACCCCTCACTACACTGAACATCAATATCTGACCCACCCCTCACTACACTGAAAATAAATATCTGACCCACCCCTCACTACACTGAAAATAAATATCTGACCCACCCCCACTACACTGAAAATAAATACCTGACCCACCCCCACTCCACTGAAAATCAATATCTGACCATCCTCCTCACTACACTGAAAATAAATATCTGACCATCGTCCTCACTAAGCTGAAAATAACTATCTGACCCACCCCTCACTACACTGAAAATCAATATCTGACCATCCTCCTCACTGCACTGAAAATAAATATCTGACCCACCCCCACTACACTGAAAATAAATACCTGACCCACCCCCACTACACTGAAAATAAATATCTGACCCACCCCTCACTACACTGAAAATAAATATCTGTCCCACCCCCACTAGACTGAAAATCAATATCTGACCCACCCCCACTAGATTGAAAATCAATATCTGACCCACCCCCACTACACTGAAAATAAATATCTGACCCACCCCCACTACACTGAAAATAATTATCTGACCCACCCCCACTACACTGAAAATAAATATCTGACCCACCCCTCACTACACTGAAAACAAATATCTGACCCACCCCCCCAAAACACTGAAAATAAATATCTGACCCACCCCCCAAAACACTGAAAATAAATATCTGACCCACCCCTCACTACACTGAAAAAAAATATCTGACCCACCCCCACTACACTGAAAATAAATATCTGACCATCGTCCTCACTAAACTGAAAATAAATATCTGACCCACCCCCACTACACAGAAAATAAATATCTGACCCACCCCCACTACACTGAAAATAAATATCTGACCATCGTCCTCACTAAACTGAAAATAAATATCTGACCCACCCCCACTACACTGAAAATAAATATCTGACCCACCCCTCACGACACTGAAAATAAATATCTGACCCACCCCCACTACACTGAAAATAAATACCTGACCCACCCCCAATACACTGAAAATAAATATCTGACCCACCCCCACTACACAGAAAATAAATATCTAACCCACCCCTCACTACACTGAAAATAAATACCTGACCCACCCCCACTACACTGAAAATAAATATCTAACCCACCCCCACTACACTGTAAATCAATATCTGAACAAACCCCACTACACTGAAAATAAATACCTGACCCACCCCCACTACACTGAAAATAAATATCTGACCCACCCCTCACTACACTGAAAATGAATATCTGACCCACCCCCACTACACTGAAAATAAATATCTGACCCACCCCTCACTAAACTGAAAATAAATATCTGACCATCCTCCTCAGTACACTGAAAATGAATATCTGACCCACCCCCACTACACTGAAAATAAATATCTGCCCCACCCCTCACGATACTGAAAATAAATATCTGACCATCCTCCTCACTACACTGAAAATAATTATCTGACCCACCCCCCACTACACTGAAAATAAACATCTGACCCACCCCCACTACACTGAAAATAATTATCTGACCCACCCCCACTACACTGAAAATAAATATCTGACCCACCCGCACTACACTGAAAATAATTACCTGACCCACCCCCCACTACACTGAAAATAAATATCTGACCCACCCCCACTACACTGAAAATAATTATCTGACCCACAACCCACTACACTGAAAATAAATATCTGACCCACCCCCCACTACACTGAAAATAAATATCTGACCCACCCCCACTACACTGAAAATAATTATCTGACCCACCCACACTACACTGAAAATAAACATCTGACCCACCCCCACTACACTGAAAATAATTATCTGACCCACCCCCACTACACTGAAAATAAATATCTGACCCACCCCCACTACACTGAAAATAATTATCTGACCCACCCCCCACTACACTGAAAATAAATATCTGACCCACCCCCACTACACTGAAAATAATTATCTGACCCACCCCCCACTACACTGAAAATAAATATCTGACCCACCCCCCACTACACTGAAAATAAATATCTGACCCACCCCCACTACACTGAAAATAATTATCTGACCCACCCCCCACTACACTGAAAATAAATATCTGACCCACCCCCACTACACTGAAAATAATTATCTGACCCACAACCCACTACACTGAAAATAAATATCTGACCCACCCCCACTACACTGAAAATAATTATCTGACCCACCCCCCACTACACTGAAAATAAATATCTGACCCACCCCCCACTAAACTGAAAATAAATATCTGACCATCCTTCTCACTACACTGAAAATAAATATCTGACCCACCCCTCACTACAGTGAATATCAATATCTGACCCACCCCCACTACATTGAAAATAAATATCTGACCCACCCCTCACTACACTGAAAATCAATATCTGACCCACCCCTCACTACACTGAAAATAAATATCTGACCCACCCCCACTACACTGAAAATAAATATCTGACCCACCCCTCACTACACTGAAAATCAATATCTGACCCACCCCCACTACATTGAAAATAAATATCTGACCCACCCCCACTACACTGAAAACAAATATCTGACCCATCCCCACTACACTGAAAATAATTATCTGACCCACCCCCACTACACTGAAAATAAATATCTGACCAACCCCTCACTACACTGAAAATCAATATCTGACCCACCCCCACTGCACTGAAAATAAATATCTGACCCACCCCTCACTACACTGAAAATAAATACCTGACCCACCCCTCACTACAGTGAAAATAAATATCTGACCCACCCCCACTACACTGAAAATAAATATCTAACCCACCCCTCACTGCACTGAAAATAAATATCGACCCACCCCTCACTGCACTGAAAATAAATATCTGACCCACCCCCACTACACTGAAAATAAATACCTGACCCACCCCCAATACACTGAAAATAAATATCTGACCCACCCCCACTACACAGAAAATAAATATCTAACCCACCCCTCACTACACTGAAAATAAATACCTGACCCACCCCCACTACACTGAAAATAAATATCTAACCCACCCCCACTACACTGTAAATCAATATCTGAACAAACCCCACTACACTGAAAATAAATACCTGACCCACCCCCACTACACTGAAAATAAATATCTGACCCACCCCTCACAACACTGAAAATAAATATCTGACCCACCCCCACTACACTGAAAATAAATATCTGACCCACCCCTCACAACACTGAAAATAAATATCTGACCCACCCCCACTACACTGAAAATAATTATCTGACCCACCCCTCACTACAGTGAAAATAAATATCTGACCCACCCCCACTACACTGAAAATAATTATCTGACCCACCCCCACTACACTGAAAATAAATATCTGACCCACCCCCACTACACTGAAAATAAATATCTGACCCACCCCCACTACACTGAAAATAATTATCTGACCCACCCACACTACACTGAAAATAATTATCTGACCCACAACCCACTACACTGAAAATAAATATCTGACCCACCCCCACTACACTGAAAATAATTATCTGACCCACCCCCCACTACACTGAAAATAAATATCTGACCCACCCCCCACAACACTGAAAATAAATATCTGACCCACCCCTCACTAAACTGAAAATAAATATCTGACCATCCTCCTCACTACACTGAAAATAAATATCTGACCCACCCCTCACTACAGTGAAAATCAATATCTGACCCACCCCCACTACATTGAAAATAAATATCTGACCCACCCCTCACTACACTGAAAATCAATATCTGACCCACCCCTCACTACACTGAAAATAAATATCTGACCCACCCCTCACTACACTGAAAATACAATATCTGACCCACCCCCACTACATTGAAAATAAATATCTGACCCACCTCCACTACACTGAAAATAAATATCTGACCCATCCCCACTACAATGAAAATAATTATCTGACCCACCCCCACTACACTGAAAATAAATATCTGACCCACCCCTCACGACACTGAAAATCAATATCTGACCCACCACCACTACACTGAAAATCAATATCTGACCCACCCCTCACGACACTGAAAATAAATATCTGACCCACCCCTCACGACACTGAAAATAAATATCTGACCCACCCCCACTACCATGAAAATCAATATCTGACCCACCCCTCACTACACTGAAAATAAATATCTGATCCACCCCTCACAACACTGAAAATAAATATCTGACCCACCCCCACTACACTGAAAATAATTATCTGACCCACCCCCACTACACTGAAAATAAATATCTGACCCACCCCCACTACATTGAAAATAAATATCTGACCCACCCCTCACTACACTGAAAATAAATATCTGACCCACCCCCACTACACTGAAAATAAATATCTGACCCACCCCCACTACACTGAAAATAAATACCTGACCCACCCCCAATACACTGAAAATAAATATCTGATCCACCCCCACTACACAGAAAATCAATATCTAACCCACCCCTCACTACACTGAAAATAAATACCTGACCCACCCCCAATACACTGAAAATAAATATCTAACCCACCCCCACTACACTGTAAATCAATATCTGAACAAACCCCACTACACTGAAAATAAATACCTGACCCACCCCCACTACACTGAAAATAAATATCTGACCCACCCCTCACTACACTGAAAATAAATATCTGACCCACCCCTCACTAAACTGAAAATAAATATCTGACCATCCTCCTCAGTACACTGAAAATAAATATCTGACCCACCCCCACTACACTGAAAATAAATATCTGACCCACCCCTCAAAAAACTGAAAATAAATATCTGACCATCCTCCTCAGTACACTGAAAATAAATATCTGACCCACCCCTCACTACACTGAAAATAAATATCTGACCCACCCCTCACTAAACTGAAAATAAATATCTGACCATCCTCCTCAGTACACTGAAAATAAATATCTGACCCACCCCTCACTACACTGAAAATAAATACCTGACCCACCCCCAATACACTGAAAATAAATATCTGACCCACCCCCACTACACAGAAAATAAATATCTAACCCACCCCTCACTACACTGAAAATGAATATCTGACCCACCCCCACTACACTGAAAATAAATATCTGACCCACCCCTCACGATACTGAAAATAAATATCTGACCATCCTTCTCACTACACTGAAAATAAATATCTGACCCACCCCTCACTACAGTGAATATCAATATCTGACCCACCCCCACTACATTGAAAATAAATATCTGACCCACCCCTCACTACACTGAAAATCAATATCTGACCCACCCCTCACTACACTGAAAATAAATATCTGACCCACCCCCACTACACTGAAAATAAATATCTGACCCACCCCTCACTACACTGAAAATCAATATCTGACCCACCCCCACTACATTGAAAATAAATATCTGACCCACCCCCACTACACTGAAAACAAATATCTGACCCATCCCCACTACACTGAAAATAATTATCTGACCCACCCCCACTACACTGAAAATAAATATCTGACCAACCCCTCACTACACTGAAAATCAATATCTGACCCACCCCCACTGCACTGAAAATAAATATCTGACCCACCCCTCACTACACTGAAAATAAATACCTGACCCACCCCTCACTACAGTGAAAATAAATATCTGACCCACCCCCACTACACTGAAAATAAATATCTAACCCACCCCTCACTGCACTGAAAATAAATATCGACCCACCCCTCACTGCACTGAAAATAAATATCTGACCCACCCCCACTACACTGAAAATAAATACCTGACCCACCCCCAATACACTGAAAATAAATATCTGACCCACCCCCACTACACAGAAAATAAATATCTAACCCACCCCTCACTACACTGAAAATAAATACCTGACCCACCCCCACTACACTGAAAATAAATATCTAACCCACCCCCACTACACTGTAAATCAATATCTGAACAAACCCCACTACACTGAAAATAAATACCTGACCCACCCCCACTACACTGAAAATAAATATCTGACCCACCCCTCACAACACTGAAAATAAATATCTGACCCACCCCCACTACACTGAAAATAAATATCTGACCCACCCCTCACAACACTGAAAATAAATATCTGACCCACCCCCACTACACTGAAAATAATTATCTGACCCACCCCTCACTACAGTGAAAATAAATATCTGACCCACCCCCACTACACTGAAAATAATTATCTGACCCACCCCCACTACACTGAAAATAAATATCTGACCCACCCCCACTACACTGAAAATAAATATCTGACCCACCCCCACTACACTGAAAATAATTATCTGACCCACCCACACTACACTGAAAATAATTATCTGACCCACAACCCACTACACTGAAAATAAATATCTGACCCACCCCCACTACACTGAAAATAATTATCTGACCCACCCCCCACTACACTGAAAATAAATATCTGACCCACCCCCCACAACACTGAAAATAAATATCTGACCCACCCCTCACTAAACTGAAAATAAATATCTGACCATCCTCCTCACTACACTGAAAATAAATATCTGACCCACCCCTCACTACAGTGAAAATCAATATCTGACCCACCCCCACTACATTGAAAATAAATATCTGACCCACCCCTCACTACACTGAAAATCAATATCTGACCCACCCCTCACTACACTGAAAATAAATATCTGACCCACCCCTCACTACACTGAAAATACAATATCTGACCCACCCCCACTACATTGAAAATAAATATCTGACCCACCTCCACTACACTGAAAATAAATATCTGACCCATCCCCACTACAATGAAAATAATTATCTGACCCACCCCCACTACACTGAAAATAAATATCTGACCCACCCCTCACGACACTGAAAATCAATATCTGACCCACCACCACTACACTGAAAATCAATATCTGACCCACCCCTCACGACACTGAAAATAAATATCTGACCCACCCCTCACGACACTGAAAATAAATATCTGACCCAACACCACTACCATGAAAATCAATATCTGACCCACCCCTCACTACACTGAAAATAAATATCTGATCCACCCCTCACAACACTGAAAATAAATATCTGACCCACCCCCACTACACTGAAAATAATTATCTGACCCACCCCCACTACACTGAAAATAAATATCTGACCCACCCCCACTACATTGAAAATAAATATCTGACCCACCCCTCACTACACTGAAAATAAATATCTGACCCACCCCCACTACACTGAAAATAAATATCTGACCCACCCCCACTACACTGAAAATAAATACCTGACCCACCCCCAATACACTGAAAATAAATATCTGATCCACCCCCACTACACAGAAAATCAATATCTAACCCACCCCTCACTACACTGAAAATAAATACCTGACCCTCCCCCAATACACTGAAAATAAATATCTAACCCACCCCCACTACACTGTAAATCAATATCTGAACAAACCCCACTACACTGAAAATAAATACCTGACCCACCCCCACTACACTGAAAATAAATATCTGACCCACCCCTCACTACACTGAAAATAAATATCTGACCCACCCCTCACTAAACTGAAAATAAATATCTGACCATCCTCCTCAGTACACTGAAAATAAATATCTGACCCACCCCCACTACACTGAAAATAAATATCTGACCCACCCCTCAAAAAACTGAAAATAAATATCTGACCATCCTCCTCAGTACACTGAAAATAAATATCTGACCCACCCCTCACTACACTGAAAATAAATATCTGACCCACCCCTCACTAAACTGAAAATAAATATCTGACCATCCTCCTCAGTACACTGAAAATAAATATCTGACCCACCCCTCACTACACTGAAAATAAATACCTGACCCACCCCCAATACACTGAAAATAAATATCTGACCCACCCCCACTACACAGAAAATAAATATCTAACCCACCCCTCACTACACTGAAAATGAATATCTGACCCACCCCCACTACACTGAAAATAAATATCTGACCCACCCCTCACGATACTGAAAATAAATATCTGACCATCCTCCTCACTACACTGAAAATAATTATCTGACCCACCCCCCACTACACTGAAAATAAACATCTGACCCACCCCCACTACACTGAAAATAATTATCTGACCCACCCCCACTACACTGAAAATAAATATCTGACCCACCCCCACTACACTGAAAATAATTACCTGACCCACCCCCCACTACACTGAAAATAAATATCTGACCCACCCCCACTACACTGAAAATAATTATCTGACCCACAACCCACTACACTGAAAATAAATATCTGACCCACCCCCCACTACACTGAAAATAAATATCTGACCCACCCCCACTACACTGAAAATAATTATCTGACCCACCCACACTACACTGAAAATAAACATCTGACCCACCCCCACTGCACTGAAAATAATTATCTGACCCACCCCCACTACACTGAAAATAAATATCTGACCCACCCCCACTACACTGAAAATAATTATCTGACCCACCCCCCACTACACTGAAAATAAATATCTGACCCACCCCCACTACACTGAAAATAATTATCTGACCCACCCCCCACTACACTGAAAATAAATATCTGACCCACCCCCCACTACACTGAAAATAAATATCTGACCCACCCCCACTACACTGAAAATAATTATCTGACCCACCCCCCACTACACTGAAAATAAATATCTGACCCACCCCCACTACACTGAAAATAATTATCTGACCCACAACCCACTACACTGAAAATAAATATCTGACCCACCCCCACTACACTGAAAATAATTATCTGACCCACCCCCCACTACACTGAAAATAAATATCTGACCCACCCCCCACTAAACTGAAAATAAATATCTGACCATCCTCCTCACTACACTGAAAATAAATATCTGACCCACCCCTCACTACAGTGAATATCAATATCTGACCCACCCCCACTACATTGAAAATAAATATCTGACCCACCCCTCACTACACTGAAAATCAATATCTGACCCACCCCTCACTACACTGAAAATAAATATCTGAACCACCCCCACTACACTGAAAATAAATATCTGACCCACCCCTCACTACACTGAAAATCAATATCTGACCCACCCCCACTACATTGAAAATAAATATCTGACCCACCCCCACTACACTGAAAACAAATATCTGACCCATCCCCACTACACTGAAAATAATTATCTGACCCACCCCCACTACACTGAAAATAAATATCTGACCAACCCCTCACTACACTGAAAATCAATATCTGACCCACCCCCACTGCACTGAAAATAAATATCTGACCCACCCCTCACTACACTGAAAATAAATACCTGACCCACCCCTCACTACAGTGAAAATAAATATCTGACCCACCCCCACTACACTGAAAATAAATATCTAACCCACCCCTCACTGCACTGAAAATAAATATCGACCCACCCCTCACTGCACTGAAAATAAATATCTGACCCACCCCCACTACACTGAAAATAAATACCTGACCCACCCCCAATACACTGAAAATAAATATCTGACCCACCCCCACTACACAGAAAATAAATATCTAACCCACCCCTCACTACACTGAAAATAAATACCTGACCCACCCCCACTACACTGAAAATAAATATCTAACCCACCCCCACTACACTGTAAATCAATATCTGAACAAACCCCACTACACTGAAAATAAATACCTGACCCACCCCCACTACACTGAAAATAAATATCTGACCCACCCCTCACAACACTGAAAATAAATATCTGACCCACCCCCACTACACTGAAAATAAATATCTGACCCACCCCTCACAACACTGAAAATAAATATCTGACCCACCCCCACTACACTGAAAATAATTATCTGACCCACCCCTCACTACAGTGAAAATAAATATCTGACCCACCCCCACTACACTGAAAATAATTATCTGACCCACCCCCACTACACTGAAAATAAATATCTGACCCACCCCCACTACACTGAAAATAAATATCTGACCCACCCCCACGACACTGAAAATAATTATCTGACCCACCCACACTACACTGAAAATAATTATCTGACCCACAACCCACTACACTGAAAATAAATATCTGACCCACCCCCACTACACTGAAAATAATTATCTGACCCACCCCCCACTACACTGAAAATAAATATCTGACCCACCCCCCACAACACTGAAAATAAATATCTGACCCACCCCTCACTAAACTGAAAATAAATATCTGACCATCCTCCTCACTACACTGAAAATAAATATCTGACCCACCCCTCACTACAGTGAAAATCAATATCTGACCCACCCCCACTACATTGAAAATAAATATCTGACCCACCCCTCACTACACTGAAAATCAATATCTGACCCACCCCTCACTACACTGAAAATAAATATCTGACCCACCCCTCACTACACTGAAAATCAATATCTGACCCACCCCCACTACACTGAAAATAATTATCTGACCCACCCCCACTACACTGAAAATAAATATCTGACCAACCCCTCACTACACTGAAAATCAATATCTGACCCACCCCCACTGCACTGAAAATAAATATCTGACCCACCCCTCACTACACTGAAAATAAATACCTGACCCACCCCTCACTACAGTGAAAATAAATATCTGACCCACCCCCACTACACTGAAAATAAATATCTAACCCACCCCTCACTGCACTGAAAATAAATATCGACCCACCCCTCACTGCACTGAAAATAAATATCTGACCCACCCCCACTACACTGAAAATAAATACCTGACCCACCCCCAATACACTGAAAATAAATATCTGACCCACCCCCACTACACAGAAAATAAATATCTAACCCACCCCTCACTACACTGAAAATAAATACCTGACCCACCCCCACTACACTGAAAATAAATATCTAACCCACCCCCACTACACTGTAAATCAATATCTGAACAAACCCCACTACACTGAAAATAAATACCTGACCCACCCCCACTACACTGAAAATAAATATCTGACCCACCCCTCACAACACTGAAAATAAATATCTGACCCACCCCCACTACACTGAAAATAAATATCTGACCCACCCCTCACAACACTGAAAATAAATATCTGACCCACCCCCACTACACTGAAAATAATTATCTGACCCACCCCTCACTACAGTGAAAATAAATATCTGACCCACCCCCACTACACTGAAAATAATTATCTGACCCACCCCCACTACACTGAAAATAAATATCTGACCCACCCCCACTACACTGAAAATAAATATCTGACCCACCCCCACGACACTGAAAATAATTATCTGACCCACCCACACTACACTGAAAATAATTATCTGACCCACCCCCCACTACACTGAAAATAAATATCTGACCCACCCCCCACAACACTGAAAATAAATATCTGACCCACCCCTCACTAAACTGAAAATAAATATCTGACCATCCTCCTCACTACACTGAAAATAAATATCTGACCCACCCCTCACTACAGTGAAAATCAATATCTGACCCACCCCCACTACATTGAAAATAAATATCTGACCCACCCCTCACTACACTGAAAATCAATATCTGACCCACCCCTCACTACACTGAAAATAAATATCTGACCCACCCCTCACTACACTGAAAATCAATATCTGACCCACCCCCACTACATTGAAAATAAATATCTGACCCACCTCCACTACACTGAAAATAAATATCTGACCCATCCCCACTACAATGAAAATAATTATCTGACCCACCCCCACTACACTGAAAATAAATATCTGACCCACCCCTCACGACACTGAAAATCAATATCTGACCCACCACCACTACACTGAAAATCAATATCTGACCCACCCCTCACGACACTGAAAATAAATATCTGACCCACCCCTCACGACACTGAAAATAAATATCTGACCCACCCCCACTACACTGAAAATCAATATCTGACCCACCCCTCACTACACTGAAAATAAATATCTGATCCACCCCTCACAACACTGAAAATAAATATCTGACCCACCCCCACTACACTGAAAATAATTATCTGACCCACCCCCACTACACTGAAAATAAATATCTGACCCACCCCCACTACATTGAAAATAAATATCTGACCCACCCCTCACTACACTGAAAATAAATATCTGACCCACCCCCACTACACTGAAAATAAATATCTGACCCACCCCCAATACACTGAAAATAAATATCTGATCCACCCCCACTACACAGAAAATCAATATCTAACCCACCCCTCACTACACTGAAAATAAATACCTGACCCACCCCCACTACACTGAAAATAAATATCTAACCCACCCCCACTACACTGTAAATCAATATCTGAACAAACCCCACTACACTGAAAATAAATACCTGACCCACCCCCACTACACTGAAAATAAATATCTGACCCACCCCTCACTACACTGAAAATAAATATCTGACCCACCCCTCACTAAACTGAAAATAAATATCTGACCATCCTCCTCAGTACACTGAAAATAAATATCTGACCCACCCCCACTACACTGAAAATAAATATCTGACCCACCCCTCACTAAACTGAAAATAAATATCTGACCATCCTCCTCAGTACACTGAAAATAAATATCTGACCCACCCCTCACTACACTGAAAATAAATATCTGACCCACCCCTCACTAAACTGAAAATAAATATCTGACCATCCTCCTCAGTACACTGAAAATAAATATCTGACCCACCCCTCACTAAACTGAAAATAAATATCTGACCATCCTCCTCAGTACACTGAAAATAAATATCTGACCCACCCCTCACTAAACTGAAAATAAATATCTGACCATCCTCCTCACTGCACTGAAAATAATTATCTGACCCACCCCCCACTACACTGAAAATAAACATCTGACCCACCCCCACTACACTGAAAATAATTATCTGACCCACCCCCACTACACTGAAAATAAATATCTGACCCACCCCCACTACACTGAAAATAATTATCTGACCCACCCCCCACTACACTGAAAATAATTATCTGACCCACAACCCACTACACTGAAAATAAATATCTGACCCACCCCCACTACACTGAAAATAAATATCTGACCCACCCCCCCACTACACTGAAAATAAATATCTGACCCACCCCTCACTAAACTGAAAATAAATATCTGACCATCCTCCTCACTACAGTGAAAATCAATATCTGACCCACCCCCACTACATTGAAAATCAATATCTGACCCACCCCCACTACATTGAAAATAAATATCTGACCCACCCCTCACTACACTGAAAATAAATATCTGACCCACCCACACTACACTGAAAATGAATATCTGACCCACCCCCTCTACACTGAAAATAAATATCTGACCCACCCCCTCGACACTGAAAATAAATATCTGACCCACCCCTCACTACACTGAAAATCAATATCTGACCCACCCCCACTACATTGAAAATAAATATCTGACCCACCCCCACTACACTGAAAATAAATATCTGACCCACCCCTCACTAAACTGAAAATAAATATCTGACCATCCTCCTCACTACACTGAAAATAATTAACTGACCCACCCCCCACTACACTGAAAATAAACATCTGACCCACCCCCACTACACTGAAAATAATTATCTGACCCACCCCCACTACACTGAAAATAAATATCTGACCCACCCCCACTACACTGAAAATAATTATCTGACCCACCCCCACTACACTGAAAATAAATATCTGACCCACCCCCACTACACTGAAAATAATTATCTGACCCACAACCCACTACACTGAAAATAAATATCTGACCCACCCCCACTACACTGAAAATAATTATCTGACCCACCCCCCACTACACTGAAAATCAATATCTGACCCACCCCTCACTACACTGAAAATAAATATCTGACCCACCCCCACTACACTGAAAATAAATATCTGACCCACCCCCACTACACTGAAAATAATTATCTGACCCACCCCCCACTACACTGAAAATAAATATCTGACCCACCCCTCACTACACTGAAAATCAATATCTGACCCACCCCTCACTACACTGAAAATAAATATCTGACCCACCCCCACTACACTGAAAATAAATATCTGACCCACCCCCACTACACTGAAAATAATTATCTGACCCACCCCTCACTACACTGAAAATCAATATCTGACCCACCCCTCACTACACTGAAAATAAATATCTGACCCACCCCCACTACACTGAAAATAAATATCTGACCCACCCCTCACTACACTGAAAATCAATATCTGACCCACCCCCACTACACTGAAAATAAATATCTGACCCACCCCTCACTAGACTGAAAATCAATATCTGACCCACCCCCACTACATTGAAAATAAATATCTGACCCACCTCCACTACACTGAAAATAAATATCTGACCTATCCCCACTACACTGAAAATAATTATCTGACCCACCCCCACTACACTGAAAATAAATATCTGACCCACCCCCCACTACACTGAAAATAAATATCTGACCCACCCCCACTACACTGAAAATAATTATCTGACCCACAACCCACTACACTGAAAATAAATATCTGACCCACCCCCACTACACTGAAAATAATTATCTGACCCACCCCCCACTACACTGAAAATAAATATCTGACCCACCCCCCCCACTACACTGAAAATAAATATCTGACCCACCCCTCACTAAACTGAAAATAAATATCTGACCATCCTCCTCACTACACTGAAAATAAATATCTGACCCACCCCTCACTACAGTGAAAATAAATATCTGACCCACCCCTCACTACACTGAAAATAAATATCTGACCCACCCCCTCTACACTGAAAATAAATATCTGACCCACCCCTCACTACACTGAAAATAAATATCTGACCCACCCCCTCTACACTGAAAATAAATATCTGACCCACCCCTCACTACTCTGAAAATCAATATCTGACCCACCCCCACTACATTGAAAATAAATATCTGACCCACCCCCACTACACTGAAAATAAATATCTGACCCACCCCTCACTACACTGAAAATAAATATCTGACCCACCCCCACTACACTGAAAATAATTATCTGACCCACCCCCACTACACTGAAAATAAATATCTGGCCCACCCCCACTACACTGAAAATAATTATCTGACCCACAACCCACTACACTGAAAATAAATATCTGACCCACCCCCACTGCACTGAAAATAATTATCTGACCCACCCCCCACTACACTGAAAATAAATATCTGACCCACCCCCCACAACACTGAAAATAAATATCTGACCCACCCCTCACTAAACTGAAAATAAATATCTGACCATCCTCCTCACTACACTGAAAATAAATATCTGACCCACCCCTCACTACAGTGAAAATCAATATCTGACCCACCCCCACTACATTGAAAATAAATATCTGACCCACCCCTCACTACACTGAAAATCAATATCTGACCCACCCCTCACTACACTGAAAATAAATATCTGACCCACCCCCACTACACTGAAAATAAATATCTGACCCACCCCTCACTACACTGAAAATCAATATCTGACCCACCCCCACTACATTGAAAATAAATATCTGACCCACCTCCACTACAATGAAAATAATTATCTGACCCACCCCCACTACACTGAAAATAAATATCTGACCCACCACCACTACACTGAAAATAAATATCTGACCCACCCCCACTACACTGAAAATCAATATCTGACCCACCACTCACGACACTGAAAATAAATATCTGATCCACCCGTCACAACACTGAAAATAAATATCTGACCCACCCCCACTACACTGAAAATAATTATCTGACCCACCCCCACTACACTGAAAATAAATATCTGACCCACCCCCACTACATTGAAAATAAATATCTGACCCACCCCTCACTACACTGAAAATAAATATCTGACCCACCCCCACTACACTGAAAATAAATATCTGACCCACCCCCACTACACTGAAAATAAATACCTGACCCACCCCCAATACACTGAAAATAATTATCTGACCCACCCCCACTACACTGAAAATAAATATCTAACCCACCCCCACTACACTGTAAATCAATATCTGAACAAACCCCACTACACTGAAAATCAATATCTGACCATCCTCCTCACTACACTGAAAATAAATATCTGATCCACCCCTCACAACACTGAAAATAAATATCTGACCCACCCCCACTACACTGAAAATAATTATCTGACCCACCCCCACTACACTGAAAATAAATATCTGACCCACCCCCACTACATTGAAAATAAATATCTGACCCACCCCTCACTACACTGAAAATAAATATCTGACCCACCCCCACTACACTGAAAATAAATATCTGACCCACCCCCAATACACTGAAAATAATTATCTGACCCACCCCCACTACACTGAAAATAAATATCTGACCCACCCCCACTACATTGAAAATAAATATCTGACCCACCCCTCACTACACTGAAAATAAATATCTGACCCACCCCCACTACACTGAAAATAAATATCTGACCCACCCCTCACTAAACTGAAAATAAATATCTGACCATCCTCCTCAGTACACTGAAAATAAATATCTGACCCACCCCCACTACACTGAAAATAAATATCTGACCCACCCCTCACTAAACTGAAAATAAATATCTGACCATCCTCCTCACTGCACTGAAAATAATTATCTGACCCACCCCCCACTACACTGAAAATAAACATCTGACCCACCCCCACTACACTGAAAATAATTATCTGACCCACCCCCACTACACTGAAAATAAATATCTGACCCACCCCCACTACACTGAAAATAATTATCTGACCCACCCCCACTACACTGAAAATCAATATCTGACCCACCCCCACTACATTGAAAATAAATATCTGACCCACCCCCACTACACTGAAAATAATTATCTGACCCACAACCCACTACACTGAAAATAAATATCTGACCCACCCCTCACTACACTGAAAATAAATATCTGACCATCCTCCTCAGTACACTGAAAATAAATATCTGACCCACCCCCACTACACTGAAAATAAATATCTGACCCACCCCTCACTAAACTGAAAATAAATATCTGACCATCCTCCTCACTGCACTGAAAATAATTATCTGACCCACCCCCCACTACACTGAAAATAAACATCTGACCCACCCCCACTACACTGAAAATAATTATCTGACCCACCCCCACTACACTGAAAATAAATATCTGACCCACCCCCACTACACTGAAAATAATTATCTGACCCACCCCCACTAAACTGAAAATCAATATCTGACCCACCCCCACTACATTGAAAATAAATATCTGACCCACCCCCACTACACTGAAAATAATTATCTGACCCACAACCCACTACACTGAAAATAAATATCTGACCCACCCCCACTACACTGAAAATAATTATCTGACCCACCCCCCACTACACTGAAAATAAATATCTGACCCACCCCCCCACTACACTGAAAATAAATATCTGACCCACCCCTCACTAAACTGAAAATAAATATCTGACCATCCTCCTCACTACACTGAAAATAAATATCTGACCCACCCCTCACTAAACTGAAAATAAATATCTGACCCACCCCCACTACACTGAAAATAAATATCTGACCCACCCCTCACTACAGTGAAAATCAATATCTGACCCACCCCCACTACATTGAAAATAAATATCTGACCCACCCCTCACTACACTGAAAATCAATATCTGACCCACCCCCCACTACACTGAAAATCAATATCTGACCCACCCCCACTACATTGAAAATAAATATCTGACCCACCCCTCACTACACTGAAAATCAATATCTGACCCACCCCCACTACACTGAAAATAAATATCTGACCCACCCCTCACTACACTGAAAATCAATATCTGACCCACCCCCACTACATTGAAAATAAATATCTGACCCACCCCCACTACACTGAAAATAAATATCTGACACCCCCCCACTACACTGAAAATAAATATCTGACCCACCCCTCACTGCACTGAAAATCAGTATCTGACCCACCCCCACTGCACTGAAAATAAATATCTGACCCACCCCTCACTACACTGAAAATAAATATCTGACCCACCCCCACTACACTGAAAATAAATATCTGACCCACCCCTCACTACACTGAAAATCAATATCTGACCCACCCCCACTACATTGAAAATAAATATCTGACCCACCCCCACTACACTGAAAATAAATATCTGACACCCCCCCCCACTACACTGAAAATAAATATCTGACCCACCCCTCACTGCACTGAAAATCAATATCTGACCCACCCCCACTGCACTGAAAATAAATATCTGACCCACCCCTCACTACACTGAAAATAAATACCTGACCCACCCCTCACTACACTGAAAATAAATATCTGACCCACCGCCACTACACTGAAAATAAATATCTAACCCACCCCTCACTACACTGAAAATAAATATCTGACCCACCCCTCACTGCACTGAAAATAAATATCTGACCCACCCCCACTACACTGAAAATAAATACCTGACCCACCCCCAATACACTGAAAATAAATACCTGACCCACCCCTCACTACACTGAAAATAAATATCTGACCCACCCCCACTACACTGAAAATAAATATCTAACCCACCCCTCACTACACTGAAAATAAATATCTGACCCACCCCTCACTGCACTGAAAATAAATATCTGACCCACCCCCACTACACTGAAAATAAATACCTGACCCACCCCCAATACACTGAAAATAAATATCTGACCCACCCCCACTACACTGAAAATAAATATCTAACCCACCCCTCACTACACTGAAAATAAATATCTGACCCACCCCTCACTACACTGAAAATAAATACCTGACCCACCCCCACTACACTGAAAATAAATATCTAACCCACCCCCACTACACTGTAAATCAATATCTGAACAAACCCCACTACACTGAAAATAAATACCTGACCCACCCCCACTACACTGAAAATAAATATCTGACCCCCCCCTCACTACACTGAAAATAAATATCTGACCCACCCCCACTACACTGAAAATAAATATCTGACCCACCCCTCACTAAACTGAAAATAAATATCTGACCATCCTCCTCAGTACACTGAAAATAAATATCTGACCCACCCCCACTACACTGAAAATAAATATCTGACACCCCCCCACTACACTGAAAATAAATATCTGACCCACCCCTCACTGCACTGAAAATCAATATCTGACCCACCCCCACTGCACTGAAAATAAATATCTGACCCACCCCTCACTACACTGAAAATAAATATCTGACCCACCCCCACTACACTGAAAATAAATATCTGACCCACCCCTCACTACACTGAAAATCAATATCTGACCCACCCCCACTACATTGAAAATAAATATCTGACCCACCCCCACTACACTGAAAATAAATATCTGACACCCCCCCCCCACTACACTGAAAATAAATATCTGACCCACCCCTCACTGCACTGAAAATCAATATCTGACCCACCCCCACTGCACTGAAAATAAATATCTGACCCACCCCTCACTACACTGAAAATAAATACCTGACCCACCCCTCACTACACTGAAAATATATATCTGACCCACCGCCACTACACTGAAAATAAATATCTAACCCACCCCTCACTACACTGAAAATAAATATCTGACCCACCCCTCACTGCACTGAAAATAAATATCTGACCCACCCCCACTACACTGAAAATAAATACCTGACCCACCCCCAATACACTGAAAATAAATACCTGACCCACCCCTCACTACACTGAAAATAAATATCTGACCCACCCCCACTACACTGAAAATAAATATCTAACCCACCCCTCACTACACTGAAAATAAATATCTGACCCACCCCTCACTGCACTGAAAATAAATATCTGACCCACCCCCACTACACTGAAAATAAATACCTGACCCACCCCCAATACACTGAAAATAAATATCTGACCCACCCCCACTACACTGAAAATAAATATCTGACCCACCCCTCACTACACTGAAAATAAATACCTGACCCACCCCCACTACACTGAAAATAAATATCTAACCCACCCCCACTACACTGTAAATCAATATCTGAACAAACCCCACTACACTGAAAATAAATACCTGACCCACCCCCACTAAACTGAAAATAAATATCTGACCCCCCCCTCACTACACTGAAAATAAATATCTGACCCACCCCCACTACACTGAAAATAAATATCTGACCCACCCCTCACTAAACTGAAAATAAATATCTGACCATCCTCCTCAGTACACTGAAAATAAATATCTGACCCACCCCCACTACACTGAAAATAAATATCTGACCCACCCCTCACTAAACTGAAAATAAATATCTGACCATCCTCCTCGCTACACTGAAAATAATTATCTGACCCACCCCCCACTACACTGAAAATAAACATCTGACCCACCCCCACTACACTGAAAATAATTATCTGACCCACCCCCACTACACTGAAAATAAATATCTGACCCACCCCCACTACACTGAAAATAATTATCTGACCCACCCCCCACTACACTGAAAATAAATATCTGACCCACCCCCACTACACTGAAAATAATTATCTGACCCACAACCCACTACACTGAAAATAAATATCTGACCCACCCCCACTACACTGAAAATAATTATCTGACCCACCCCCCACTACACTGAAAATAAATATCTGACCCACCCCCCACAACACTGAAAATAAATATCTGACCCACCCCCACTACACTGAAAATAAATATCTGACCCATCCCCACTACACTGAAAATAAATATCTGACCCATCCCCACTACACTGAAAATAATTATCTGACCCACCCCCACTACACTGAAAATAAATATCTGACCCACCCCTCACTACACTGAAAATCAATATCTGACCCACCCCCACTACACTGAAAATAAATATCTGACCCATCCCCACTACACTGAAAATAAATATCTGACCCATCCCCACTACACTGAAAATAATTATCTGACCCACCCCCACTACACTGAAAATAAATATCTGACCCACCCCTCACTACACTGAAAATCAATATCTGACCCACCCCCACTGCACTGAAAATAAATATCTGACCCACCCCTCACTACACTGAAAATCAATATCTGACCCACCCCTCACTACACTGAAAATAAATATCTGACCCACCCCCACTACACTGAAAATAAATATCTAACCCACCCCTCACGACACTGAAAATAAATATCTGACTCACCCCTCACTACACTGAAAATAAATATCTGACCCACCCCCACTACACTGAAAATAAATATCTAACCCACCCCTCACGACACTGAAAATAAATATCTGACCCACCCCCACTACACTGAAAATAAATATCTGACCCACCCCCACTACATTGAAAATAAATATCTGACCCACCCCTCACTACACTGAAAATAAATATCTGACCCACCCCCACTACACTGAAAATAAATATCTGACCCACCCCCACTACACTGAAAATAAATACCTGACCCACCCCCAATACACTGAAAATAAATATCTGACCCACCCCCACTACACAGAAAATAAATATCTAACCCACCCCTCACTACACTGAAAATAAATACCTGACCCACCCCCACTACACTGAAAATAAATATCTAACCCACCCCCACTACACTGTAAATCAATATCTGAACAAACCCCACTACACTGAAAATAAATATCTGACCCACCCCTCACTACACTGAAAATAAATATCTGACCCACCCCCACTACACTGAAAATAAATATCTGACCCACCCCTCACTAAACTGAAAATAAATATCTGACCATCCTCCTCAGTACACTGAAAATAAATATCTGACCCACCCCCACTACACTGAAAATAAATATCTGACCCACCCCTCACTAAACTGAAAATAAATATCTGACCATCCTCCTCACTGCACTGAAAATAATTATCTGACCCACCCCCCACTACACTGAAAATAAACATCTGACCCACCCCCACTACACTGAAAATAAATATCTGACCCACCCCCACTACACTGAAAATAAATATCTGACCCACCCCCACTACACTGAAAATAATTATCTGACCCACAACCCACTACACTGAAAATAAATATCTGACCCACCCCCACTACACTGAAAATAATTATCTGACCCACCCCCCACTACACTGAAAATAAATATCTGACCCACCCCCCCCACTACACTGAAAATAAATATCTGACCCACCCCTCACTAAACTGAAAATAAATATCTGACCATCCTCCTCACTACACTGAAAATAAATATCTGACCCACCCCTCACTACAGTGAAAATCAATATCTGACCCACCCCCACTACACTGAAAATAAATATCTGACCCACCCCTCACTACACTGAAAATAAATATCTGACCCACCCCCACTACACTGAAAATAAATATCTGACCCACCCCCACTACACTGAAAATAAATACCTGACCCACCCCCAATACACTGAAAATAAATATCTGACCCACCCCCACTACACAGAAAATAAATATCTAACCCACCCCTCACTACACTGAAAATAAATACCTGACCCACCCCCACTACACTGAAAATAAATATCTGACCCACCCCACTAGATTGAAAATCAATATCTGACCCACCCCCACTACACTGAAAATAAATATCTGACCCACCCCTCACTACACTGAAAATAAATATCTGACCCACCCCTCACAACACTGAAAATAATTATCTGACCCACCCCCGCTACACTGAAAATAAATATCTGACCCACCCCTCACTACACTGAAAATAAATATCTGACCCACCCCCCCAAAACACTGAAAGTAAATATCTGACCCACCCCCCAAAACACTGAAAATAAATATCTGACCCACCCCTCACTACACTGAAAATAAATATCTGACCCACCCCCACTACACTGAAAATAAATATCTGACCCACCCCTCACTACACTGAAAATAAATATCTGACCCACCCCCCAAAACACTGAAAATAAATATCTGACCCACCCCCACAGCACTGAAAATCAATATCTGACCATCCTCCTCACTACACTGAAAATAAATATCTGACCCACCCCCCCAAAACACTGAAAGTAAATATCTGACCCACCCCCCAAAACACTGAAAATAAATATCTGACCCACCCCTCACTGCACTGAAAATAAATATCTGACCCACCCCCACTACACTGAAAATAAATATCTGACCCACCCCTCACTACACTGAAAATAAATATCTGACCCACCCCCCAAAACACTGAAAATAAATATCTGACCCACCCCCACAGCACTGAAAATCAATATCTGACCATCCTCCTCACTACACTGAAAATAAATATCTGACCCACCCCTCACAACACTGAAAATAAATACCTGACCCACCCCTCACAACACTGAAAATAAATATCTGACCCACCCCCACTACACTGAAAATAATTATCTGACCCACCCCCACTACACTGAAAATAAATATCAGACCCACCCCTCACTACACTGAAAATAAATATCTGACCTACCCCCACTACATTGAAAATAAATATCTGACCCACCCCCACGACACTGAAAATAAATATCTGACCCACCCCCACTACACTGAAAATAAATACCTGACCCACCCCCACTATCCTGAAAATAAATATCTGACCCACCCCCCACTACACTGAAAATAAATATCTGACCCACCCCCACGACACTGAAAATAAATATCTGACCCACCCCCACTATCCTGAAAATAAATATCTGACCCACCCCCCACTACACTGAAAATAAATATCTGACCCACCCCCACTATCCTGAAAATAAATATCTGACCCACCCCCCACTACACTGAAAATAAATATCTGACCCACCCCCACGACACTGAAAATAAATATCTGACCCACCCACACTACACTGAAAATAAATACCTGACCCACCCCCACTATCCTGAAAATAAATATCTGACCCACCCCCACTGCACTGAAAATAAATATCTGACCCACCCCTCACAACACTGAAAATAAATATCTGACCCACCCACACTACACTGAAAATAAATACCTGACCCACCCCCACTATCCTGAAAATAAATATCTGACCCACCCCCCACTACACTGAAAATAAATATCTGACCCACCCACACTACACTGAAAATAAATACCTGACCCACCCCCACTATCCTGAAAATAAATATCTGACCCACCCCCACTACACTGAAAATAAATATCTGACCCACCCCTCACAACACTGAAAATAAATATCTGACCCACCCCCACTACACTGAAAATAATTATCTGACCCACCCCCACTACACTGAAAATAAATATCAGACCCACCCCTCACTACACTGAAAATAAATATCTGACCTACCCCCACTACATTGAAAATAAATATCTGACCCACCCCTCACTACACTGAAAATAAATATCTGACCCACCCCCACGACACTGAAAATAAATATCTGACCCACCCCCACTACACTGAAAATAAATACCTGACCCACCCCCACTATCCTGAAAATAAATATCTGACCCACCCCCCACTACACTGAAAATAAATATCTGACCCACCCCTCACTAAACTGAAAATAAATATCTGACCATCCTCCTCACTACACTGAAAATAAATATCTGACCCACCCCTCACTACAGTGAAAATCAATATCTGACCCACCCCCACTACATTGAAAATAAATATCTGACCCACCCCTCACTACTCTGAAAATAAATATCTGACCCACCCCTCACTACAGTGAAAATCAATATCTGACCCACCCCCACTACATTGAAAATAAATATCTGACCCACCCCTCACTACACTGAAAATCAATATCTGACCCACCCCTCACTACACTGAAAATAAATATCTGACCCACCCCCACTACACTGGAAATAAGTATCTGACCCACCCCTCACTGCACTGAAAATCAATATCTGACCCACCCCCACTACATTGAAAATAAATATCTGACCCACCCCCACTACACTGAAAATAAATATCTGACCCATCCCCACTACACTGAAAATAATTATCTGACCCACCCCCGCTACACTGAAAATAAATATCTGACCCACCCCTCACTACAGTGAAAATCAATATCTGACCCACCCCCACTACATTGAAAATAAATATCTGACCCACCCCTCACTACTCTGAAAATAAATATCTGACCCACCCCTCACTACAGTGAAAATCAATATCTGACCCACCCCCACTACATTGAAAATAAATATCTGACCCACCCCTCACTACACTGAAAATCAATATCTGACCCACCCCTCACTACACTGAAAATAAATATCTGACCCACCCCCACTACACTGGAAATAAGTATCTGACCCACCCCTCACTGCACTGAAAATCAATATCTGACCCACCCCCACTACATTGAAAATAAATATCTGACCCACCCCCACTACACTGAAAATAAATATCTGACCCATCCCCACTACACTGAAAATAATTATCTGACCCACCCCCGCTACACTGAAAATAAATATCTGACCCACCCCTCACTACACTGAAAATCAATATCTGACCCACCCCCACTGCACTGAAAATAAATATCTGACCCACCCCTCACTACACTGAAAATAAATATCTGACCCACCCCCACTACACTGAAAATATATATCTAACCCACCCCTCACTACACTGAAAATAAATATCTGACCCACCCCTCACGACACTGAAAATAAATATCTGACCCACCCCCACTACACTGAAAATAAATATCTGACCCACCCCTCACTGCACTGAAAATGAATATCTGACCCACCCCTCACTACACTGAAAATAAATATCTGACCCACCCCCACGACACTGAAAATAATTATCTGACCCACCCCTCACTACACTGAAAATGAATATCTGACCCACCCCCACAGCACTGAAAGTAAATATCTGACCCACCCCCACTACACTGAAAATAAATATCTGACCCACCCCCGCAGCACTGAAAATAAATATCTGACCCACCCCCACTACACTGAAAATAAATATCTGACCCACCCCCACGACACTGAAAATAAATATCTGACCCACCCCTCACTGAACTGAAAATAAATATCTGACCCACCCCCACTACACTGAAAATAAATATCTGACCCACCCCCACTACACTGAAAATAAATATCTGACTCACCCCCACTACACTGAAAATAATTATCTGACCCACCCCCCAAAACACTGAAAATAAATATCTGACCCACCCCCACGACACTGAAAATAATTATCTGACCACCCCCCAAAACACTGAAAATAAATATCTGACCCACCCCCACGACACTGAAAATGAATATCTGACCCACCCCCACGACACTGAAAATACATTTCTGACCCACCCCCATCTCCTTTGAAAATAAATATCTGACCCACCCCCACTACACTGAAAATAAATATCTGACTCACCCCCACTACACTGAAAATATTTATCTGACCCACCCCCACAACACTGAAAATAAATATCTGACCCACCCCTCACTACACTGAAAATAAATATCTGACCGAGCCCCCGCTGCACTGGTAATAAATATCTGACCCTTCCCCCCTCAATTCACTGAAAAAAAATGCCCCATTCCCCCACTCTCTCCAGTGCACTGAAATTGCAGAGTTAACCCTTTCTCCCCCAAACTGCACAAAGTGCAGAGGTCACCCTTCCCAACCCCACACTAAAAAATGTAGAGTTGTCTCTGTCCCTACCCCCCACTACACTAAAAATGCTCTTAATCCAGTTTCCTCACTTCGGTGGTGCCAGCTTTCCCTGGACGTGATATATATATTTTTTTGTTTTATTTATTTATTAACCATGTGCTCGTCTTAAACTTATTTTTCATGTTTTTGCTTTTCTAATGATCTGTTCATTATTCTGCCATTAGCACTCTCTCTGGACTCGTGCTTTGTCTTTCGCTCCAATTATTTGCATTCTGTTCCATGACATCTGTCATTTAACCTCTTCCCCTCCGTCCTTTCACAGTCCTTCCCTCTTGTTCTACTTGTTCTACTTCCCCCTCCTCCCTCTCACTTGCTCAAAGACTGTTGTATTTCCAACTTTTGCCAGTTCTGATGAAGGGTCACAAACCTGAAATATTGACTCTGTTTCTCTCTACACTGGTGCTGCCTGACCTGCTGAGTGTTTCTGGTACTGTCTGTTCTCATTTCTAAGATCATGGAAAATTGGATTTAAAGTATGCATAGAGTTTATTTAAATATTTGAAATCGGGTCCCATTGCCAAGCAGCGGGGTCTCCTCCACGGAGCCTTGCCGCCGGGAAGATCGGGCCCAGAAATTCCGGCATCAGGCTCCATGGCGGGCCGCTGCTGCTGTGATCTTCTGGCGCCCAGCCCCTGCCACAGAGCCCGACGTCAGGAGCTCAACAAAATTCAGCCCATTTTTTTGTACACATGTCACATCCAGCTTCCTTCATCCATACTTGGGAACATTGTGTATATCTTCCTCTGCTCATGTCTGGAAATATTTATTGTGTGCTTTCCTGTACAAAGGCCTGGTCCATTCAGGCATTCCGGAGAATCCTTGGCATCAGGTGGCAGGACCGTACTACCAACACAGAAGTCCTCGAGGCGGCCAACATCACCAGCATATACACCCTACTAAGCCAGCGGCGCTAGAGATGGCTTGGCCATGTGAGCCGCATGGAAGATGGCAGGATCCCCAAGGACACATTGTACTGCGAGCTCGTCACTGGTATCAGACCCACCGGCCGTCCATATCTCCGCTTTAAAGACGTCTGCAAACGCGACATGAAGTCCTGTGACATTGATCACAAGTCGTGGGAGTCAGTTGCCAGCGATCGCCAGAGCTGGCGGGCAACCATAAAGGCGGGGCTAAAGCGTGGCGAGTCGAAGAGACTTAGCAGTTGGCAGGAAAAAAGACAGAAGCGCAAGGGGAGAGCCAACTCTGTAACAGCCCCAACAACCAATTTTATCTGCAGCACCTGTGGAAGCGTCTGTCACTCTAGAATTGGCCTTTATAGCCACTCCAGGCGCTGCTGCACAAACCACTGACCACCTCCAGGTGCTTACCCATTGTCTCTCGAGACAAGGAGGCCAAAGAAAAATTCATCATTGAGCAATGTTGGGTTGCATCAGATAGAAAAAAATCCTGCGTGGCATCAGAAAATCAATTGTAAAATAGAGCAGAAACAAATAAATAAATAATGAGCCCAATATTTTTATAAATTCTATTTATTTTTAACTTTAATTTCATGAAAAGTATTTAACCAGTGTCTTTCATTTGCTAATATCAAGTCAAACTAGATATCAAACTGTAGCGTGCACTGGTAAAAACACATCTAGAGTACTGTGTCTGGTTCTGCTCACTGAGACGCATTAAATTTTTGAGCTCTGGATGCCTTTGCTCATTTTTGTCATGAGTTTCTTTGTGTTATCTTAAGCAACACAATGAGGTACGTGGATTCCAGTTCCTTGAAGATCCCTAGAAGGTTTATTTGCAGTTAAACTAATACACACAATACAGAGCAAACTATATACAGAACCTTTGACCAAGATGTTACAGTGCAGAGAGACCATGGCTTCTAGTCACATGAGTACATCCTGGTATCTAGCTCATTAGCATATTGATTTCTTAAAGGGACTTCACTTGTTAAACGACCATACAACATCTCTTTCTTTCCAAAGATAAGTCTCGTATGCTACAAATAAAAACACATAAAATTAGATAATATCAAAATTAGTTATACAGAGATGGAGATTATAAAATTTACAAGTTTAAAGTTAGGAATTGTGAAATGTACGAGTCCAGAAGCTTAACAGCCCATTTATCGTTTTGTTGGTTTGACAACTCTTCCAGATCTTGTTATGGTATAACCGTCTGGCGATGTGGATTTCACCCTTGGCTGTTTTTGGCTTGCATATGTGTTGTCAATGTGTTGGTTGTAGTCCTGTTGTTCAATCACACCGTAATCATTGGAGTGTGTTCTTTCGAGTCCATTTCAGTGTATTGCACACTTCTCTTAGTTGGCTTTGGTTCCTCCTCAACGCTGCTCCATTAGACGTTGTAACCTCATAAGACCTAGGCTCACTGCATACTTTGGAAACCTCTGTGGGTATGTGGGGTGTATGACCCTGACCTTTTGTCCTACGTGTAGGTGAGGTAGTTCCACCCCTGCATGTCGGTCATGCACCAACTTCATTCTCCCTTGTTTTTTGAGCAATGTCTCCTGCATCTCGGAGAATTTGGACAGATGATGGCTTGGCAGAATCGTTCTCACTTGTCTGTCAAATATGATCTCTGTTGGTGATGGTAAACCATATGCATAGGTGTAGCTCTGAGGTGTAACATGGTAACACGAAAATCTTGTTTTGTTGTCCTACACTTCAGGATAAGCGATTTAACTGTGCGAACTATTCGCTCGGTATGACCGTTAGATCTAAGGTAATGTGGTGAGGATGTCACGTGGTTTACACCCCATTTGACACGCATATCCCTGAAAGATCTGCCCATATACTGTGGCCCATTGTCAGAAATGATTTCTTCAGATTCACTGAATAGACTGAATATGGCACTCAATGTGTCTGCGTTAACTGTGCTTGAAGTGTCTTTCACCTGTCTGACAGTTGGAAATTTGGAGAAATAATTGGTGACTAAGATAGAGTCATCTCCATTAACGGTAAATAGATGAGTGGCGATTTTGCACCAAGGGACTGTTGGAACCTCGTGAGAGTGTAAAGTTTCTTTACATTGTTGTGGCTGGTGGCTCTGGCATGACTGACACATCCTTACTAACTTTTCGATGTCACCATTGATCCCTGGCCAATAAAAAGTGTCTCATGCCAGTCGTCTCATTTGCTTTATACCCATATGGCCTTGGATATTGGATTCTGCTGGGGATAAACACTTGGACTCGAATGCAATTGGTTTGCCAGCCTGGAGGAAGCACACTTCTAGCCCTTTCTGTGAGGCGTCAACTGCCAGGGTTGTCTTTTTCCTTGTACTGCAGGTAACAGATTTCTGCTGATGATGTGTGTTTGAGCGACTCAAACATATTTATTTATTTAATTTAGAGATACAGCACTGAAACAGGCCCTTCGGCCCCACCGAGTCTGTGCCGACCAACAACTATCCATTTGTACTAACCCTACAGTAATCCCATATTCCCTATCACCTCCCTACACTAGGGGCAATTTACAATGGCCAATTTACCTATCACCTGCAAGTCTTTGGATGTGGGAGGAAACCGGAGCACCCGGCGAAAACCCACGCAGACACAGGGAGAGCTTGCAAACTCCGCACCGGCAGTATCCAGAATCGAACCCAGGTCCCTGGAGCTGTGAGGCTGCGGTGCTAACCACTGCGCCACTGCGCCACACATGCTGATAGTCTTCCAATCATTGAAATGGTATGTCTTTTTTTAAGAGCTCTCTCAGCAATGACGCTTTGTCAGAAAAATTTGGAATATATGCTGCCAAGAAGTTGAAAAATCCAAGACATCTCTGTAGATCCTCTTTGCCTTGTGGAGTAGGCATCTCCCACCTTGCCTGGGTCAGGGTGGATTCCATAACCTGAATAGATGGAGCCAAAGAAATTGATCTGACTTGCATTCACCTGGCACTTCTTGCTGTTAAAAACGAGCCCTTTGTGACAAGCCACTGCCATCAGTGAATGAAGATTTTGATCATGTTCTTCTTTGGTTTTGCCCACTACCACAATATAATCAGCAATACACATACATCCAGGCATGTTTTCATTAATTCTGTCCATATGCAGCTGAAACAGATCTTGACTGACAGATAAGCCGAAGGGTAGTCTCTGGAAGCAGTATCTTCTAAATGGTGTCCTGAAGGTGGTGACTTCCTGAGATTCCTTAGCTTGGTATACCGACCAATATCCATGTTTAGAATTCAACCTGGAGAAGAATTTGGCTCCTGTGAACTTGGGATTCAATTCCTCTCATGTTGGAATCTTGTGGGAGCATCACTTTAGGGAAAGGTTTAGATACCTCGGATCTAGATTGCTCCATCCTTCTTTAGTATGCACTTAATTGAGCTGCACCAGTCTGTGTGATGATTCATGCGACAGATGATGCCATTGTGTTCCATGTCATCCAACTCGCATTTAAGCTTTTCTTTTGTGTGCACGCTACACTTTCTGGGAGGGTCGATTGACAGAACTGCATGCTATCTGAGGTGCAGTATGCGGATTCTGGAAATCTGAAATAAAAAACAAGAAATGCTGGAACCACTCAGCAGGTCTGGCAGCATCTGTGGAAAGAGAAGCAGAGTTAAAGTTTCGGGTCAGTGACCCTTCTTCGGAACTGACAAATATTAAAAATGTCACAGGTTATAAGCAGGTGAGGTGGGGGTGGGGCAAGAGATAACAAAGGAGAAGGTGTAGATTGGACAAGGCCACTTAGCTAACCAAAAGGTCATGGAGCACAGGCAAACAATATGTTAATGGTGTGTTGAAAGACAAAGCATTAGTACAGAAAAGGTGTTAACGGACTGAATATTGAACAGCAGCAAGTGCAAACATGAAAAAAAACACAGTGGGTAAGCAAACTGAACGAACTAAGATGAAATGAAATAAATGCAAAAAAAGGTTGTAAAAAATGTAAAAAAGCAAAAAGCAAAAACAACTAAAAATGAAAGTAACATGGGGGGCTGTCATGCTCTGAAATTATTGAACTCAATGTTCAGTCCGGCAGGCTGTAGTGTGCCTAATCGGTAGATGAGATGCTGTTCCTCGAGCTTACGTTGATGTTCACTGGAACACTGCAGCAATCCCAGGACAGAGATGTGAGCATGAGAGCAGGGGGGAGTGTTGAAATGGCGCAACCGGAAGCTCAGGGTCCAGCTTGCGGACTGAGCGGAGGTGTTCCGCAAAGCGGTCACCCAGTCTGCGCTTGGTCTCCCCAATGTAGAGGAGACCACATTGTGAGCAGCGAATACAGTATACTACATTGAAAGAAGTACAAGTAAATCACTGCTTCACCTGAAAGGAGTGTTTGGGGCCTGGGATAGTGAGGAGAGAGGAGGTAAATGGGTAGGTATTACACCTCCTGCGATTGCAGGGGAAGGTACCATGGGACGGGGACGAGGTGGTGGGGGTAATTGAGGAGTGGACCAGGGTGTCGCGGAGGGAACAACCCTTCGGAATGCTGACAGGGGAAGGGAGGGGAAGATGCGTTTGGTCGTGGCATCATGCTGGAGGTGGCGGAAATAGCTGAGGATGATCCTTTGGATATGGAGGCTGATGGGGTGGAAAGTGAGGACTAGGGGAACCCTGTCACAGTTCTGGGAGGGAGGGGAAGGGTTGACGGCAGAGATACGGGAAATGGGCCGGACATGGTTGAGGGCCCTGTCAACAACAGTGGGGGGGAATCCTTGGTTGAGGAAAAAGGAGGTCATACCAGAAGCACCATCATGGAAGGTAGCATCATCAGAGCAGATGCATCGAAGACGGAGAAACTGGGAGAATGGAATGGAGTCCTTACAGGAGGTAGGGTGTGGAGAAGTGTAGTCGAAGGAGCTGTGGGAGTCGGTGGGCTTATAATGGATATTAGTAGACAACCTCTCCCCAGAGATGGAGACAGAGAAGTCGAGGAAGGGAAGGGAAGTGTCAGAGATGGACCATGTAAAGGTGAGAGAAGGGTGGAAATTGGAAGCAAAGTTGATAAAGTTTTCAAGTTTGGGGCGGGAGCAGGAAACGGCACCGATACAGTCATCAATGTACTGGAAAAAGAGTTGGGGGAGGGGGCCTGAGTAGGACTGGAACAAAGAATGCAGTGGCGCAGTGGTTAGCATCGCAGCCTCACAGCTCCAGCGACCCGGGTTCAATTCTGGGTACTGCCTGTGTGGAGTTTGCAAGTTTTCCCTGTATTTGCATGGGTTTCCTCTAGGTGCTCCGGTTTCCTCCCACATGCCAAAGACTTGCAGGTTGATAGGTAAATTGGCCATTATAAATTGCCCCTAGTATAGGTAGGTGGAAGGGAAATATAGGGACAGGTGGGGATGTGGTAGAAATATGGAATTAGTGTAGGATTAGTATAATAAGGGTGGTTGATGGTCGGCACAGACTCGGTGGGCCGAAGGGCCTGTTTCAGTGCTGTATCTCTAAAAAAAATATATATCCCACAAAAAGACAGGCATAACTAGGACCCATGCGGTACCCATAGCGACACCTTTTACTTGAAGGAAGTGAGTGGAGTTGAAGGAGAAGTTGTTCAATGTGAGAACAAGTTCAGCCAGGCAGAGGAGGGTGGTGGTGGATGAGGACTGGTTGGGCCTCTGTTCCATGAAGAAGCAGAGAGCCCTCAAACCATCCTGGTGGGGGATGGAGCTGTAGAGCGATTGGACGTCCAGGGTACATGTGTTGTAAGTCCTGTCCTGTACCCTTGGTCTCTTCTGCTGTAAATGGGTACCTTGGTGATCTTGTGATAGTCCCAATGTTGAGGTCCTTATACGCTGTGTTGCGACCGAGGTGGGAGCAATGTACTGTCAATTCAGTCCCATCACTCCACAAGTTGCAGCATATTATTAAAGTTTTCCCACCCGACCAGAAAACAGCCAAATTAAACACTCTAGTAACCCCCAGAATAAAACAGAACAAACCAGGTATCTTTAGACAACAACCAATTAACTATTTATTAAAAAACTAAATCTTACACACTATTAAGATAAACCTATGTCTAAAGGCCTTATAACTTCTTATTTGAACCTAACTCCCCCATTCACACACATACACTCAAAAATCACAGTTAACCAGTTTCTTTAAAAAAAAATTATGTTTTAAAAATTGACTGTTTCTTAAGAATAAATAAATAACTGGCACATAAGTCTTTGTGGGTTATGTTCCTGATGCGTGAGGTATTCTAATGTGAAAATAATCAAATGCCACTCAAAGACTCCACACGGATATGATGAAATAGTCTCTTAGTAACTAGGCATTCAAAACACTTCGGCTGCAGCAAGCATCAAACATTTCTTTCAACGATGAGCACAGCAATAGGTCAACTTGAATTTTAAAACCGAGAGTCTCTCAGTCGAAACTTTACTTCAGCAATACAAACGGTCTCTTCAAAGGATTTTTTTTCCTGCTTAGGAATTAACTCAGCCTGTAGCTGCATTGCTTTGTTAGTGTGCCACTGCAAGGGATGGGTGTCCCATTGTATGCAGTTAACTTTGCAGTTGTCGCTGGTATCATTAATTTCCAACGACCCAGGCAGATATCCTTCAGGATTCAGATTGGTAGGATATTTGCACTAGCTCCCGTGTCAATTTTAATCATGAGTGTGTGTTTGCCAACTTTCTTGGGGCACATGATATTGATATTAGCGAAAGCTTCCAGTTGTTTGACTTCATCAACACAGTGTGTCAGGTTCACAATGTGAAATGCCTGCTCGTCTTCTGCCTGAGAATCGCTCCACTCAGTATTGTCTCAGTTCTATTTCACTGTGGACTTCGTGTATCGGCTTGCATTTAAGCAGGTCTCTGGCGCACTCCTTGCTGCTGTTGCAATGCTGCTGCATCTTTCTTCTGTTTGTTTCTGACCTATTGTGACTTCTGGTTGTGTCTTTGGAGCCAGATTTCTTGCATAGGTGGGCCCAGTGTCATTTTGTACTGCATGCCTTGCTCAGGTCTTGAAATCCAGGACAACTTCGTGGTGAGTGGGACGAACCACAGTTACCACACAGCTTTCTTGCTTTTTGTGACCTGGCTACCGTCCTGATACTGTTGGTTGAACATAGTGCTTACAGATGCGGTTGTCCGGCTACAATGGCTTCATATTTCCTGCCATCTTCTAGCAGCACATCAATGCCGTGACCTTTCTTTTTCCCCAAGAGGTCGTTTTGAAATGCTTCAATAGGTGTTGAGACAATCACCAGCTCCATTATTCGCTCCAACAGATCAGTTTCTGAAAAATTGCATTTGTTGCCCTTAGTATGGCATCTATTGACAAACTGATCTATTGATTCCTGTGGCTTTTGCCTGTAGGACATCAATGCCAGGCGATGAATTCTAAAATTCACTCTTACCTGAAGCTGATCTTCTAGCACTTTCTATATCGTTGCAGGATCTTTCAGATAAGCCAGAGATATTGATTGTGTAAAGCGCCTCATTTCCAACTGCTATCAGTATTTTCACAGCCTGCTTCTCTGGTTCTGCAACTGCTTGGTCTATGAAGTGTAACTGATGTCTTTGTTTAAAAAGTTTTAACTTGGATAGGATGTCAATGGCCTTCCAGCTGCTAAATTTGATATCCATCCTTCTGCTCTTCTTTTGCTTTCTGCTCTATATTTAATTTTGTTCAGCTCTGTTTGTGCCTTCAGCACTGTGTTTTCTATTTGTGGCTTAAAACCTGTTTAAAAGCTTATTCTATTAACTCTTCTCTTATCCCCATTTAAGAAGTTTTTTAAACTAGCTGCTTTGACAATGCTTGACAGTGTTCTTTGTTCTTTGCTTTTTCAACCTTCACTTGTATGTTTACACATCTGTTCGATAGGCAGTTCAAGGGTTTTCCCCTTTGCTTTTTTTTGCTAGAATTTATTTATTTTGGTTACGCTTGACTGCTTTAATGATTTTTTCAGCTTCACTGCTTTAGTGAAGACTTGGGGTTACATGTCCTTTTTTTAGTCTATTGGACTTTGGGTTTTTTTCAATTTGCATGCGTTTTCCCCTTTTTTCTCTCCCTCGCATGGAGCCTTTAGAAAACATTTTTTAAAACTCTTCAAAGGCGTTTTTTACCAGGATTGCTCAATCGTCGGCACAATGACTTGCCAATCACTTGCTTTTCAGCCACACTTCTGTTCTATGGAGCTGTTCTCAGCCTTCTAATGCATATATCTTTCACTCTTTTCAGGAACATTTTTTTAAAGTTTCTTCACTTGTTGCTTCAAATTTTCTCTTCTGTTTTCTGTATTGCTTTTAAACTTGTTTGCTGTTTTCCCCGTGGTCTTCAAGATTATATCTTGTCTTTTCACCACTGCTACCACCATATCAAGAGTTTCTTTGTGTTATCTTAAGCAACACAATGAGGTACATGGATTTAAGTCCCTTGAAGATCTGTAGGTTTACTTACAGCAAAACTATTACACGCAATACAGAGCAGAGAGAATATGGCTTCTAATCACATAACTACATCCTTGTACTTAGCTCATTAGCATACTGAGTTCTTAAAGGAACATCATTCTTAAAGCGATCATACAGCAATTTAAAAAGTTTTAAATTAAAAAATGCCCTCAGCAGCTGGGCCACCATTGTGGAGGGGGAGCCCCTCCATAGGGTGGCCTATGGCCACAACTCTGGCCAGGCAGGCGGGGAGGGCCTTAAGATATTTGAAAGACAGTGATTTTATTTTAGTTTTAATTTTATTTATGCCACATGGGACTCATGGGGGTTCAAGGAGGTGATATGGAGGAGGCGGGAGCTCATTCCTAGCTACAAAGGGAGGACATTGGGTGGGGCAGCATTGACTGCTAGGCAGGGTGGAGAAGGGTGGGCATTGGTAATTGTCTGAGGTGGGGAGCGCATGTCCCAGAACTGCAGGGGTGCCATACCAGGAGGGCAATGGGCAAGTGCCACCTCGACAGAGGTGCCAAGTGGGGGGAAGGAGGGAGGCTACTGGTAGCAAAGGCCTTGTACTTGGGGAGATGCCATCTATCATGGGCCTCATTCATCCAGGCTTTGGGGACCACACTGAAGTAGAGGTACAGCAGAGCAGGAGGGAGGTCCAGGCACCTGCAGTGGCAGCGCAACGTCCTGTGTGGCCACAGGAGCATCAGTAGCAGCCTCCAAACAGCCATGAAAGTGTCAGAGGAGAAGGACAGGTGTACCCTCCCCCTCCCTGCACATAGAAGGAGGTACCCTGCAGAAAGGGTCGAGGCTTAACTACCTGCACGTGTCTGGGAGGCAGTGGCAATGAAGACTCCACCTCTCTAAGGAGTCCGTCACTGACCTATGCACTATGATGCAGGACGAGCTGTGCCCCAGGGGACGGTGTAAATCCAATGCCAGTGGCGCTGAAGGTCACCATGGCACTAAATTCTATGCATCTGGATCATTCCAGGGATCCACTGGGAACATGTGTGGGATCTCACAATCAGTGGTCCATTGGTTCATCAAGGAGGTCACCAATACCCTTTTCAGGAGGGCCAGAGACTGTGTGTGCTTCCACACGGATCCCAACTCTCAAGCTGAGAGGTCCATCGGGTTTGGGGCCATCGTTGGATTCCCACAGCTGCAGGGTGTCATGTAGCCATCAAAGCTCTGGAACACCAGCCAGTGGCCTCCATCAACAGGAAGGGTTTCCATTCCCTCAATGTACAACTGGTCTGCGACCACCATAAACAGATCCTTCAGGTCTGTGCACACTTCCCCGGAAGTTGCCACGATGCCTACATTTTGAGGCAGTCCCAGGTGCCAGAACTTTATGGCCTCCCGCCCACTTTCAGCGATGGATCCTTGGAGACAAGAGCTACCCACTGAGGATATGGCGACTGACACCTGTGAGAAACCCACGCACAGGTGCAGAGGAGAGCTACAATGCCTGCCATGCGAACTACTATAAAGCAGACCATTGGTCAGCTGAAGATGAGATTCAGGTCCCAAATCAGTTCAGTGGAGCACTTCAGTGTGCACCAACGATAGTCTCATGTATCGTGGTGGTCTGCTGTGCACTGCACAACTTGGCACTACTGAGGGAGAAAGCGTTAAACAACGAGGATAGCGAGGAGCGTGATGCCTCCTCGGATGATGAGGATGTGGAGGAGGAAGCTGGCCACGCATCGCCACAGTTGCCAAGAGAGACATGCAAGGAGGCTCACAATGCTGTTCTAAATATGTGTTATCTTTGAACCGTACTGCCAGTTGTATGTTGAGCACTGAAGACTTAACTTTATGCAGCCCTGTTGTCACCTTTACTTCAGGAAACAATCACTCCTTGATCAGTTGTGCAGTGCTGAGCTGGCAAGGCTCCAGACAGGACCCCTCGCAGCATGATCCCTCGCCTCAAGCAGCTTCACAGAGGCAGGCTTAAAACAAAGCACCAAAGGCCATACGGAATAGGAAGGAGATCTGGCTTGTTGGATAAAAATACCTTACTGACCATGACACCAAATGGTACCCTTTCCATCTAAAATATACATTTACCCGTGTATACCCCATGATTCAAAGTGCTCTTTATTCTTTTGTGTGCACTCCTATGTGGCGCTCCCCCTGTGCTGCCAGCTGAAGTGGAGGCAGGCTGCTGACCTAGCTGCCCCTTGAAGGGGGATAACCTTGGTGGTCATCTTCTGGTTGCCTTAGGCTTGGTGGGCCCCGGCATGCTGAGCATTTCCCACACAGAAGCAGTAGCACCCTGTGTCATCAGGTTTGATGGAGGTCCTGGCGTCACTGGCAAAGGGGCAAAGGAACTGCTGAATGCTGGCCACACCAGGAGCACCCTAAGAGGAACCCCCCACTGTGGGAGGCAGCTGCTCCTCCTCCCTTACAAGGCAAACTTATGCCTCCCTGTTGACTTGAAAGGGTAGAGGACCTGGTAGTGACGCCAGGTCTCCCATCCCCCTCTTTCCTTGCCACTGCTGCCTTGAGCTCATGGTCAAGATGAGGGTATACAGGTCTGCACAAATGTCCCGCAGACACTGAGTGCTCTGCAGGATGTGGCTTTCCATCAGAGCCACCAATCTTTCAATGGACGCTGCCACTGATGCACCAGTCAGAGACGGTGCAGTACTCAAGGCCTGGACGGAATCCGCCATCATCCACACTTAGGCATGCATTGCCTCTGGCATCTCTGCCAGGTGTTGTGTGACCTTCCGCTGCAGTTGCAGCATTTCCTGTGATGCTGGCAGCATCAGAAGCACATCATGAGCTTGGGGCTCAGCATAGGCCTGGCCTCCCACAGTCCTCTGACTGTCAGAGGGCTGGGCTGTCACAGCCTCCATCAAGTGCTCACTGTGTGTGCTGTGCTCACCAGGTAGTGTACCCAAATCTAACCACATGCACGTACCCACTGCTGTGAGATTTCTAAAAATTCTGTCATGGGATGTGGGCATCACTGGCTAGGCCAGCTTTTATTGTTCATCCCTAAATGTCCTGGAGAAGGTGGTGGTGAGCTCCCTTCTAGAACCACTGCAGTCCATGTGGTGCAGGTACATGCACAGTGCTGTTAGGAAGGGAGATTCAGAATTTTGACCCAGTGAGAGTGAAGGAATGGTGATCTAGTTCCAAGTCAGGATGGTGTGTGGCTTGGAGGGGAACTGCAGGTGGTGGTGTTCCCACGCATCTGCTGCCCTTGTCCTTCTAGATGGTAGAGGTCACTGGTTTGGAAGGTGCTGTCTAAGGAGCCTTGGTGCATTGCTACAGTGCATCATGTAGATGGTACACACTGCTGCCACTGTGCGTCTGTCGTGGAGTGAAAGAATGTTGAAGGTGGTGGATGGGGTTCCAATCAAGCGGGCTGCTTTGTCCTGAATGGTGTTGAGCTTCTTGAGTGTTGTTGGAGCTGCACTCATCCAGGCAAGTGGAGAGTATTCCATCACACTCCTGACTTGTGCCTTGTAGATGGTGGGCAGGCTTTGGGGGGTCAGGAGGTGAGTTAGTCACCACAGAATTCCCAGCCTCTGACCTGCTATTGTACCAACGGTACTTATGTGGCTGGTCCAGTGCAGTTTCTGGTCAATGGTAACCCCCAGATGTTGATAGTGGGGGAACTCTGCAATGGTAATGTCATTGAATGTCAAGAGGAGATGGTTAGATTCTCTCTTGTTGGAGATGGTCATTTCCTGGTACTTGTGTAACGTGAATGTTACTTGCCACTTTTCAGCAGAAGATTGAATGTTGTTTGGGTCCTGCTTCATCTGGACACGGACTGCTTCAGTATCTGAGGAGTTGCGAATGGTGCTGAACATTGTGCAATCATCAGTGAACATTCCCACTGCTGACTTTACGATGGAGGGAAGGTCATTGATGAAGCAGCTGAAGATGGCTCGGCCTAGGACACGACCCTACACTGGTAGAGGGCACTGGGCTCTGAGGTGACGCTGGACCTTCTGAGGCTCTGTCCTCCCCTCAAAGGGGGCAGACTCCCCTGTGGATTCGGAGGATCTTGGAGTAGGTTCCACATGACCTGCATGAGAGAACAGAGACATGGAAGAGTCAAGGGCCTTCCCTCCTGACATATCACGCAGTCCGATGTGTGAGATTCCTGCAGGTACCAGATACCTGATAAGCAGCATGGCTGCATCGCTGCAGATGCACCCTTGTGCCCTATGACGACCTTACTCACTGTCTTGGGAAGGTGTATCTGTCTCTCCGTCTGCAACACTTAGCCCATCCTGCGGTCCAGACAGCTCCATGGCCTCTTCCTCAGGATATAGAGCTGTGGCAGCCCACCACCGGTCTTGGCTCACTCTCTCCAATTGTATGAAATCTTCTGATCGGTCTCCAAGCAGGAACAATCCCAAGCCATATGCTAGAGTTTGTCCATTGGTTATGGATGGGGGCATACAGATGCCTCCTGCATACAGTCCCTTTCTAGAGACCTTGTGAGGGTCTCCTATGACAAACGGCCTCCTTTCAGGGAAATGTTGTCATGCCTCAAGCAGTTTGTCTGCAACCCCTGACCCTTTGTCCATGTCTGGATCGGCATTCCCTCCCCACCCAACACACCCTCCTCCTCTGACATATGCTAGACCCAAGACCTGAAGGCTTTAATAGGTCCTCACTTTCACTGCCCAGATGAGGTCATGGAGCTACTGAATCCATGTCCTTGGGGTGAGCCTACAGCTGCTGACCTCCTCTGCAATCCACAGCCAGGCTTGCTTTGTCAGGCTTCCAACTCTCCTCCTTCCATCTCTGGGGAAGAGAATCTCCCATGTTTCCCTCTCAGCCTGTAAGAGCATCACAAAAGCTTGGGGCCACCTGGGGTCTACTGTCCGCCATTACTCTGCAGCCTTTCAGCATTCTGGAGATCCTATCGCTGCAGACAACAAGATTGAATTCAGGTCTGCCAGCCCTTTAAAAATGATGGCAGCAGCTGCTGCAGCATCAGCTGACGCTGGCATCTCCACCTCTGCCCGCCACCAACCACGTAATTGCTCAGTCCCCAATTTATTTTTCCAAAATAAACTTTATTCATAAAAATCTGTAAAAAATACATTACAAAACAGTTCAAAACAGTACCTAGTCAACAATACAAAGAGTGCAAAGGTGATCAGTTTCCTTCAATACAGGAGTGAGTTGCCTCACAACCCTTCCATTTCATTTTACATACCATGTACATTTTGCAGCAAACTCATACTTGTTGGATACAACCCGAAGGGTTTTCCTTGGATCCAGCCCCTCAGTTCAGCTTGGTTGGGGGACCTTATACAGTGGACTATCTCCATTGAGCCTTTGCCGCTGCTGCCCCAAGCTTTAGTGCGTCCCTCAGCACGTAGTCCTGGACCTTAGAATGTGCCAGTCTGCAACACTCAGTTGTGGACAACTCTTTGCGCTGGAAGACCAACAAGTTTCAGGCAAACCAAAGAGCATCTTTCACCGAATTGATAGTCCTTCAGCAGCAGGTGATGTTTATCTCGGTGTGCGTCCCTGGGAATAGCCCGTAGAGCACAGCCTCCTGTGTTACAGAGCTGCTTGGGATGAACCTCGACAAAAACCACTGCATCTCTTTCCACACCTGCTTTGCAAAGATACATTCCAGAAGGAGGTGGGCAACCGTCTCTTCCCCACCACAGCCACCTCGAGGGCATTGTGCGGAGGGGGTGAGACTCCGGGCGTACAGAAAGGATCTGACGGGGAGGGCTCTTCTCACCACCAGCCAAGCTACATCTTGGTGCTTGTTTGAAAGTTCTGGTGATGAGGCATTCTGCCAAATGACTTTGGCGGTCTGCTCGGGGAACCATTCAACAGGATCCACCATCTCCTTTTCCCGTAGAGCCTTGAGGACATTTCGTGCAACCACTGCCTGATAGATTGGTGGTCAAAGGTGTTTCTCCACAAAAAATTTTCCACGAAGGATAGGTGGTACGGCACGGTCCAACTGGATGGAGTGTTCCGCGGCAATGTGACCAGGCCCATCCTTCGCAACACAGGGGACAGATAGAACTTCAGCACGTAGTGATAGTTGATGTTTGCGTACCGGGGATCTACGCACAGCTTGATGCAGCTGCACACGAAGGTGGTCATCAGGTTGAGGGCGACGTTGGGTACATTTTTCCCGCCCTTATCTAGAGGTTTGAACAACGTGTCCCTCCGGACCCGGTCCATTTTGGATCCCCAGATGAAACGTGCTCGGTCCCCACACCTCATTGCCCTTAATTGGCCAACTGCCACTGGATCTCATGTGTCCAGCAACATAAGTCGCACCCCTTTTCGGTCCTGACGGAGAAACCTGCGGCTCCAACATAAAATCCAGCTCTTGGTTTTATTTTTCTCCTGTTCTTTGATAACAATTGTCATGAGTAGTTTCTAGAGATCCCATTAAGTTTAGTCATAGTATGTAGGTTACAATCCTACTTCATTCCAACTTGATCCAATGTTTTTGACTTCAATGGAAAGTCAAAATTACCCCTATTCTGTCTCTGATGGGACACTTTCAACCATTATGTCATGAGTAACAAAAATATCTGATGGCGAAATGTGTTGCTGAAATTTTTTTTCATTTTATATGGAAAGATATAAGCTGACTTTTCAAATATTTTCACATATTTAGTGGAGTTTAATTAACACAAATTACAACAACAAAAACATATTTTGCATTTATGCGCTGATTACCACTGCTACAGTTCAGAATTTTTTGTAACACTTTAATCTTATCTTCACAGCAAACAGACAACTTCCATAAACAGATTTACATTTCTTTTGAAATGGAACTTGTGTGGAATAGTGTGAAATTTCTGGTTTCAGATTTCTGGTGCAGGCCATTGCTGATGAGCACTTTCCCACCTCTCCTTCACCTCCTCCACCTCCAAGGACCTACCTAAGAGCTGAACACAGCCAACCTAGAATTGTCCAGAGGAAACAAGTGCCCACAATTCACCAAAATTATTCAGATAAGGCCCAAGGCTCAATTTTGAATGAGCCTTGACCTCCAGCTTCTGGTACACAGTGTGCATTGACCATATCGGGCCCAAACCAAGCCTAAACAAATTTCTCCTTCAGTCTCACTTTCTTCAAGACATGTGCAGGCATTTCAGTTCCCAGTATTGTGTACACAATGTACGTTAAATCAAATGCAGAATGATGAAGATGTTTTCACGGGTTTTAACTCGGAATTAAAATATCAAATGAGAGATTTTTGAATTCTGGAATTGAAATACATTCATCAACACCAGGAACTTTGCTAACAGCATTGACTTAAATGGAGATGAGAGGAGTTATAACCAATACTACACAGTTTCGGCAAAGGTATTGGCAGTAATTCTGTGAAATTATGACACGGCTTAAATAATGATATAATTCTCTTACTATCTTAATATCCTGGGACTTACAATGTTGTAAAATGAACTCAATGCTGTAGTCACCTGGAAGTTCTGGGCCTTAATGCAGAACAGTAGTTTTTAGGATCATAATGAATTGCTTACCATTTATTCACCTGAGCTCAATTCCTTGTTGCATTAGAACATACTGCAGGTTTTATGCCATTTATTGTTCACTTATAGAACCAAATCCAGATAAATGGTAACAACCCTTTCTACAATTATCTTTTATCTTGGTGCGCAACATGGGTTAAACAGAAAAAACAATTAAATTGCAGTGTAATCCCCTTAATACTCATACAAACTAGTTTAAAAAATGAAAACTAAAACTGATTCTGAAAAGTTCATAATCTAGCAGGTGTAACTGTTCCAGGAGCTGAAACACAAATTCATGTTTCTACAGAGACAATGGCAGTTTTAATCTAATTTCTTATTAGTGAATTTTGCTCTTAACTCTTAGGACCATCACTGAGAAGCAATACTCGTTCACTTTAAACACTACTGGTAGCCAAATGCTGGCAGAGACAGAGTTCTTCGAAGAATTTTTAAGACACCTTATTGTACAATCCAAGGCAGAATTTTCCTGGCCCTGGGGTGAAGGCAAGGGGGGGATGGTGGGGGGTAGGGGGGGGGTGGGTGTTGCTCCCCAATGCATTCCTGCTGCTGGGGTCATTTCTCTGGGACAGGCAGGAATGCGGATTAGCTGCAACGCAGCAGGCAGCTAATCTGCATATTTAAGGCACCGATTTGGAGTCACTTAGAACAGTCACCAGCATTTTGCTGGCAGCAAACCAGACCCCCTACCACATGCAGAAGCCAACAGCTTCATGGAGGCAGCTTCCCTGCGACAGTCCAGTGAGCCATCGGAGTTGGAGGCTCCATCCCCCAAAGAGGGGGCTGCCAGCAGCAAAGGCCCAAACTCTGCCGCCAGAGTGGTTTCCCCTCCAATCAGAAGGGCCTGCCTGCTTGGCCCCTCTAAATAGAATGTAATAATGTTCATCTCTCTGACAGCGTCTCCACTTTGAGGTGCCTTCAGGTTCTTCTAACTGCCTCAGCAGTGCCCATCTCTCTCACTGGGGCTACTGGCCCTATGATTGGGCTGGCAATATGCCTGCTGTCCTCAATTGGACAATGATCTCGAAGATGGCCAGTTCGGTGGCAGCTTCCAGGAAAATATTTCCTCCGGTCTGGCTGCCAGTAAGTGCGGGCTCGGAACTCACATTTGGTCCTGTCGCTGAGGTCCTGAAACCTGCAGGAAAATCCTGCCCTCTTTCTTTCAAAGATTAAAAAACAGTTTCATGTTATGATTTAATTCCCACTTTATAATAGTAATTGTAGCTGCACAGATTTCTCAATATTAGTATCATTATGTGTTTCATGTACATCTTGGTAAGTGTGATGTGTAACCCTCTGGCTATACGCACTTGAAAAAGTTTTTTCAGAACTGTAAGACATGACAGAAAGAATTCCTGTGGATTAAACCAGGGGACAAGCCCATCCTGTTGTAATATTGCTGGTTATCTATTGCATGCCTAGTAGCATTTTTCCATTATTTTAATAAGGTACACTGTTGTAACTTACTTTGTTTTTGGAGCGCTCAGCAGGCTAACTATTAAATGCTTTATTTCTTTATCAGTTTGATTACTGTAAAGTTGTGCAATGTCATGCACCTGCTTCCGGAATCAAATGTAGGAGTGCATGAGGTGGCTGGCTGCTGTGTGCCATTAGAATTCCTGAAAGGCTCCTGCTGCCGACTGCACCTCTTGTGCTGCTGCATGAACAGCCTGGACCTGCAATTTATGTTGCCTTAAGTGAGGCAAATGTAATAGGCTGTTAGTGAAGCAACATTCCCAGATGAAGCCTGGTAATGGAGATGGCAGCATGCTGCTTCATAAGAAGGTGAGAACAGGTAGGCCATTCAGTCCTGTTCTGTTCTGCCATTCAGTTAGATTATAGCTGATCTGTGCCGCAACATAGGCAATTTGAACATTTTAACAGAGTCTAAGGGATGTCATTCTAAGCGTCAGGCACACTTAGGACAGTGCATTTGAAGGTGTGGCTAGCACCTTTTATATCATCTGACCTCATGAGATCATAAGATGCACTCAGTGGCCCAGTGTGTTGTGTTGGGATTGGCATTCACTGGCCTAGTTACCTCCTTGTACTGTCCATGACTAGCTCTCTTTCAAACAGGCCTCCTTCCTCTGGCTGACCTCATTCAGTGGCAGTTTGCCAGCTACATTGGTGAAGCGGAGGGCTTCCTGCCGTTCCATATTTCTCAGAGATATTTTTGATACGAAATCATTCTGCTGGATGCCCGGTCTAATGAGTTGCTGCAGGCTTTTAAATCCTGCACTAGGGTGCTAGCTTGTGCCTCCCAAAGGCGAGCTTCCAATCAGTGGCATTCCTGGTGCTTGGAGCTCACCCTGATTATTTAAGTTAGTTTGAACCTAAGAACTACCGTTGGGTCAGCTCCTTTACATTGGACCACTGCAAATTGCATTTCTCGACTTCCAGTCAAGATTTCGCTGAGTGGAAAACTTAGGTTAATATTTGTTTCCCAGGCAGACAACTAAGCATGAGCAATATATGTATCCTAGCCAGTATTACACACATCACAAGAACAAAGAACAAAGAACAGGACAGCACAGGAACAGGCCATTTGGCCCTCCAAGCCTGCGCTGATCTTGATGCCTGCCTAAGCTAAAACCTTCTGCACTTCCGGGGTCCGTATCCCTCTATTCCCATCCTATTCATGTATTTGTCAAGATGCCTCTTAAACGTCTCTATGGTACCTGCTTCCACCACCTCCCCCGGCAACAAGTTCCAGGCACTCACCACCCTCTGTGTAAAGAACTTGCCTCGCACATCCCTTCTAAACTTTGCCCCTCTCACCTTAAACCTATGTCCCCTAGTAACTGACTCTTCCACCCTGGGAAAAAGCTTCTGACTATCCACTCTGACCATGCCGCTTATAACTTTATAAACCTCCATCATGTCGCCCCTCAAAAAACTCAATCAAATTAGTGAGACACGACCTCCCCTTCACAAAACCATGCTGCCTCTCGCTAATAAGTTCATTTGTTTCCAAATGGGAGTAAATCCTGTCCCGAAGAATCCTCTCTAATAATTTCCCTACCACTGACGTGAGGCTCACTGGCCTATAATTTCCTGGATTATCCTTGCTACCCTTCTTAAACAAAGGAACAACATTGTTTATTCTTCAGTCCTCTGGGACCTCACCTGTAGCCAATGAGGATGCAAAGATTTCTGTCAAGGCCCCAGCAATTTCTTCCCTTGCCTCCCTCAGTATTCTTGGGTAGATCCCATCAGGCCCTGGGGATTTATCTACCTTAATGCTTTGCAAGATACCCAACACCTCCTCATTTTTGATAATGAGATGACTGAGACTATCTACACTCCCTTCCCTAGGCTCATCATGCACCAAGTCCTTCTCCTTGGTGAATGCTGATGCAAAGTACTCATTTAGTACCTCGCCCATTTCCTCTGGCTCCACACATAGATTCCCTTCTCTGTCCTTGAGTGGGCCAACCCTTTCCCTGGTTACCCTCTTGCTCTTTATATACGTATAAAAAGCCTTGGGATTTTCCTTAATCCTGTTTGCCAATGACTTCTCATCACCCCTTTTAGCCCTCCTGACTCCTTGCTTAAGTTCCTTCCTACTGTCTTTATATTCCTCAAGGGATTCGTCTGTTCCTAGCCTTCCAGCCCTTACGAATGCTTCCTTTTTCTTTTTGACGAGGCTCACAATATCCCGCGTTATCCAAGGTTCCCGAAACTTGCCAAACTTATCCTTCTTCCTCACAGGAACATGCTGGTCCTGGATTCTAATCAACTGACGTTTGAAAGACTCCCACATGTCAGATGTTGATTTACCCTCAAACAGCCACCCCCAATCTAAATTCTTCAGTTCCTGCCTATTATTGTTATAATTAGCCTTCCCCCAATTTAGCACCTTCACCCAAGGACTACTCTTATCCTTATCTACTAGTACCTTAAAATTTATGGAATTATGGTCACTGTTCCCGAAATGCTCCCCTACTGAAACTTCGACCATCTGGCCGGGCTCATTCCCCAATACCAGGTCCAGTACGGCCCCATCCCTAGTTGGACTATATACGTCTTGTTTCAAGAAGCCCTCCTGGATGCTCCTTACAAATTCTGCCCCATCTAAGCCCCTAGCACTAAGTGATTCCCAGTCAATATAGGGGAAGTTAAAATCACCCACCACTACAACCCTGTTACCTTTACATCTTTCCAAAATCTGTCTACATATCTGCTCCTCTACCTCCCGCTGGCTGTTGGGAGGCCTGTAGTAAACCCCCAACATCGTGACTGCACCCTTCCTATTCCTGAGCTCCACCCATATTGCCTCGCTGCATGACGCCTCCGAGGTGTCCTCCCGCAGTACAGCTGTGATATTCTCCTTAACCAGTCATGCAACTCCCCCACCCCTTTTACATCTCCCTCTATCCCGCCTGAAGCTTCTAAATCCTGGAACATTTAGCTGCCAATCCTGTCCTTCCCTCAACCAAGTCTCTGTAATAGCAACAACATCCTAGTTCCAAGTACTAATCCAAGCTCTAAGTTCATCTGCCTTACCTGTTTTACTCCTTGCATTGAAACAAATGCCCATCAGACCACCAGTCCCGCTGTTCTCCGCAACATCTCCCTGCCTGCTCTCCCTCTTAGTCTTACTGGCCTTATTTACTAGTTCCCCTTCATTTATTTCACTTGCTGTCCTACTGCTCTGGTTCCCACCCCCCTGCCACACTAGTTTAAACCCTCCCGAGTGACGCTAGCAAACCTCGCAGCCAAGATATTTGTGCCCCTCCAGTTTAGATGCAACCCGTCCTTCTTGTACAGGTCCCATCTGTCCCTGAAGAGATCCCAATGGTCCAGATATCTGAAACCCTCCCTTCTACACCAGCTGTTCAGCCACGTGAACAAGTGAAAAAGAACTCCCCTTTTAAGTTTTCTGTACTTCCTCCTCATCCTTGTCCATTCAAAAATTTGTTTTAATGTAGGGACTTTTTGATTTATCAAACTGTGCATTTGATATTCAAATCATTATAGTAAGAAACTTATGAACTTTTTTTGAGTCCAAACCACCTCTATAGTTGCTGCTGCTGCTTTCGCTGCCCTTCAGCTCACAGCTCTCCCTCTCACCCATTCCATTCTTTGCAGTTGCATCGGCCTCTCAACCTTCAGTACACATATCTTGTCTATGAAGCCTACCAACTGTTCCTTTGAATCCGTCCTGTTGCTGTTTCTAACCACCTAAGTTCATTGTATTAGCCCTCCATGTTTGCCGATTTGGTCTGTATGTATCCTCTGGCACTAACCCTATATTCTTCCAGACCACTGTTAACCCCGCCTCAAGAGAGTCACTTTTAAGCTCTTCATTCTCTACAACTATTGCCTCATCACCAATCTTCCCATTCTTTCCAAAGTCCTGGAATCTGCTGCCTTGCAATGATGCTACCAATTTCCTCGCCATTCCTTATTCAAGTCCCTCAAATCTGCATTCCAGCATTCCCACAGCACGAGAACCACACTGACAAAAGTCATGAATAACATCTGTAATTGTAACCCTCAGTCTTACCATTGTTTTCCTTTAGTTTACTCTTACAACTTATATTTGTAAGCTGAACATTTTCAATTGGCATGCATTTGAATATATAGATAACAACACATTCTGTTAGTTTGCCATTAACAGGGCCTATTAGTAAATATACTACCAGTTCCAGGCTGCAAAAAGGTCCAAAACAATCTCATTCAAAAACCTGAACCAGTGTGAGTTATATTGAATTGTATTTTTACTGGCTCTGTGGCCTACTGTACTCCCATTGCTCTTAATTAGTCTCTTTAACCTAACATAATATATTTCATGTGTACTTTCCTGTCTGAATAATAATATTTTCTTTCACTGCAGGATAATGATGTCCGAATTATTCTTGGCCAGTTTGATGAGAACATGGCAGCAAAAGTATTCTGCTGTGTAAGTATAAAGCAGTGATATTAGCATTAATCAGCATCCATTGTTCCAAATATCAAATCACTAGTATAGTAAGAAAATTGTATCAAAACATTGAGCTTGTGTTGATAATTGCTTATTGAATGAAGCAGAAAGTGGGTATACAATTATGTAAAATAAGCATAGTTGCTATTTTTTATGTTGTTTTCAAACAGAGAAATAATGACGAATGGAAGCCCCATGAAAAATGTGAATTGCTTGACGGAATTAACAATAAATACACTTGAACAGAATGGACAAGATGAGCCATTTACAGTCATAAACAAGGATATACAAAAATATGTTTGTTTTTGCATTTGTATGTTTCGATGGATGATAAAGTTGTTCCTTATCTGCTTAAGAAGCAGTAAATCATGTGTGAGCATTTAAAGCTGCAATAAAAGCTATATTGCAGCTTGATATGGATTTTAAAAATTGGTACCTTAAATCAGCATGCTGTTTACAAGTGTTGGTAAACTGCTTACAGTATTTCAGTGAGCTGTGACCATATATATTTATACACAGTGTTGACCAGTCTGTCAACTTTTGATTGGAGAACTAACACAAAAACTATTCTAACTGTGGCAGGCAAACAAACCCAGGCAACAAACCTAAGACATAGAAGCGGCCAGGCTGGGAATCTAGAAGAATCCAGGCTGCTAATATTGAAAATTATAAATAGCACAACAAAAAAGATCAGTGTAATGCTAAATATCTATTTTCTTCTGTACGGGGCCTACTGAAAAGATTTAGATATAGATTCATTTTGATGATGGAGCATGTAATTTGTATTTTTTTCCAATCCCTATTGGATATTCTGTTATTACTTCCTTCAGGTGAAAAGGCTTAGTTTCTCATTCTTCTTGATCAGACAGGTGCATTGATTTAGGAAGGCACTAGCCTAATCTGAAATGTTTTCTCATTGAAATGGAACGCTTTGTGGGGTAAGGCTGGTCTAGTTGGATTTCTGACTGTGGGGTGGTGGGCAGATGTTCAAGTATGATTGGATAAGAACGTAGGGAAATAGGAGCAAGAGTAGGCCATACAGCCCCTCAAACCTGCTGCACCATTCAATAAAATCATGATGACCTTTTACAACAACTCCACTTTCCTGCCCTATCCCCATATCCCTTAATTTCCTTAGTGTCCAAAAATCTATTCATCTCTGTCTTTAATATACTGAACCAAGAGTACCAAGAGTTCTCCAGGGTAAGGAATTCTAAAGAATCACAATCCTCTAAGTGAAGAAATTTTTCCTCATCTTAGTCTTAAATAGCTGACCGCTTATCTTGAGACTATAACCCCACTTTACATGTTTCAATGATATAATCTCTCATTCTTCTAAACTCCAGAGAATATACATACAGATACTCGTTCACTGACTTCACAGTGCTCCCATCGCCAGACTGGCCGTGTAAATATCTCCAGTGATGAGTCCATATTATCAATGAAACTCTTGATCTAAACTTGGAAGCCTTAGAAGTTGAGTAGAAATTTCCCTTTGCACTATTTTAAATTAATTTTGGTGAAATTGTTGTTCAGTAATTTGTTCAAGTTGTCAACCAAATAAAATAGAGGGGCTAATAACACAGTTAAAGTAGTAAACAAAGGAATCTTACATGAGCACATCAGCCAAAACAGTAAAAATGCCAAATGTAGGAATTTCTACCCTTTATCTTTCGAACTAGACACTTGATGTTCAAATAGAAAGCACCTTTATTAGTAAAACAAAAAGCATCTTACAGCTAAAATAATGGGTGTAAGCAAGGAAGAAAGAATTTTCATTTATATAATTTTATTTACATCCTCAAGCTATCTCAAAGTGTGAATTACTATTAAGTGCAGTCACTGTTGTTTTGAAGTTTTGGCCTGGATATGATCAGGGTTAGATTAGGGGGGACCAGAGTTTCTTTCCCCATATGCTGTGGAGTTGTAACTCCACAGTGCGCATCTTCTGTCGATGACAAGTTCCCTGCCCTGAAGTCAGTCTGATAGACAGGCTTGACTTCCAGTCGAGCGGTGAGGACTCCAGAGCAGGCCGCAGGAACAGGCTACAGCAGCAGGAAAGGTCTGATCCACAAGCCAGGCGGAGGTAGGATGCAGGGATTTGATCCTGGGGGTCTTTGTAGGGGTGATGGGGTTCTGATGAGGGGGAGCTTGGGGTGTGGGGTGTCGGGGGAAGCACAGCTGCTCCTCCTGGCCCACAAGCAGTGCTGTTCCCGAACCTGTTCTCGACTATCTTGAGATGTTGGTTTTCCCGTGGCCTGCAAAACCCTTCCGCCAACTGTAAAACCTACAAAATAAGTTAAATTCGAGGCTGCCAGCCTCATTAAAATATTTAAATTGTCAGCCCACCTCCTTGGAGCTATTTGGTTGTCCACCCCTTGAACAGCCTCTGTTAAATCTGTAAGTGGGCATGTTAGAGCCAGAGTTCAACCTGACCCCAATCCACCTGTTTTTGGCTGTTAAAATTCAGCCCATATTTCATTATCTTGAGAATAATAGAGATTGCACAAGGCCAATTAAACAGAGTGAATTTTTATTGAAAAAGCTGCTTTAAGTAAGCAATAGGAAAGCCATTTTGTACTTATGCTGACTTTTTTTGCTGCATTTATCAGCAGAGGAAGTTTCACACTGAGATATTCTGATTATATTTTTAGCGGTGAGAATGAAGATTAAGCAGTGTAACATAATCAATTGCAAAAACACCAATACAATGAAAATGAGCGGGATATTCTCTGTGTTCGTACTGCAGTGGAGCATTAGCTACAAATATCTGGAATCAGTGTTGAGTGACCCACAACTTTCCATTATTGGATGGAAAACTAAAGGCAACACACCCATGATAACCTGACATATGTGGCCATTGGGAAAGACCCTCTGCTGAAAGTGAAAGCTCTGAAAATTGTCTAATTCTGATCATTGGGTTTTAAGAATGTTTTCAATGTTATAAGTAGATGAAAAATAGTAATGGGGATTTTAGGATGTAAAGATATAAATCATTTAAATTGCCTAGAGTGCTTTTCCAATTTAATTCTGGCATCTGCATTTTAATTTGACCCCAGAGAATTGCATGAGCCAAGACATTGGGCGGGATTTTGGGGGTGAGTCCTGAGGCAGGCAGGTGCAAAACGTTGCGCTGCCGACCTTCGTGCTGATTTGCCATCGCCATTCTGACTGTCAGCTATTTTACTCAGAAGGGTGGGGGGGAAAGGTGGGACCCGGCAACATGCCCGATTCAGACTATTGGCCAATTAAGCTTGTTAATGAGTTTGTTGTCACTCATCAAGAGCCAGTTTGAAATTTTTGCGGAGACACACGGGTAGCATGATAGATCAGTAACAGTCCAAGTGGAAGGAGGCGACAACACAGCTCGGAGCCAGTCATGGGCACACCATGCAATTAAGTGGGCTGATAAAAGGATCCACAGCTGAGAGCGGCGATCAGCTATTGACACACAGGTGCTATCAGGTGAGCAAGTGATCAGGCATTGGAGGTGGTTGTGACTCTCTCGGCATCGCAGGGCCATAAAGTGGTGGGGGTACTGTAAGCATTGTGGATGCAGCTGACCACAAGCAAGGAAACAGCTGGGCATGGGTTTAAGGTACTCAGAGATAAGGATGAGGAGAGATGAGGATCAACATCCTCAGGAGCAGATGCAGAGCCCCGGGCATGAGGAGGGCAGAGGAGAGGAATGAGGGGCTGGAAGGCAGTGAAGGCCATACCCTCAGCATCGAGTGTACCACTGAAGAAGAAGCTACCTGGACATGCCAGAGAATCAGTGCCACAGGAGACTGCACCTATCTAGGCAGATGATGACTGAGATTTGTATGCTCATTGAGGAAAACCTCAGACCTTGCAGCACTGTTCGCCATGCCCTGCCAGTAGCCATTAAAGTTACTGTGGCCTTGAACCTCTTCACCTCTGGTTCATTCCAAGGATCAGCAGAGGACCTTGGTGGCATCCTACAAGCGGCAGCACATCACAGCATCTCGCAGGTCACATCAGAAGCTTCAGCTTCCTGGAGGCCTGTCAGCTGGGTGCTGCGTTGCACTCACCTTGCCAGAGCAAAGAAAGTTATTAAACATTTTGTGGCACTGCACCCAGGTCCTCCAGACAACAGTTCAGCTGCTGACAATTTCTGCACCTCCAGCCAGGCCTGCTTGGTTTGGCTGGGTGGCATTCTCCAGCCACCCTCCAGAAACAAGACATCTCACCTCTCTCTTACTGCCTCCAACATAGCCTCCATGACTGCATCAGAATAAGTGGTGCAGCCCTTCCCTGGGCTCAGGCCTCTGCCTCTCCTCTTGCTGAACTCGTGCTTCCATTGCAATGCAAAAAAGCTGCACAGTAATGGCTGCCATAATGCCTTTTAAATTGGGCCCAAACTTTACAAGTCGCTCCTCCATCCCATGCCTGGCACCGCTATTTGGCTGCCAAACCCACTGTCTAGCCAATTAGCAGCCCTCCTCGGGGAACTTTGCGAGCTGTATTACATCCCCCAGTGCAGGGTCAGAATCCGGAAATGGTTCCGAGTCGGGTCCCTGACCCCAAATGCAAAATCTTGCCCAGTGTCTCAGATTATGTCAGCATAGCATATTTACCTAGAGGAACATTTAACACTAATCACACAAGGTGTACCATCTGAGCAGTGACACCATGGCCATGATATTAATAGGGCGGCGGGGAAGGTGTGGGTGGCGCAGTTTTGTATTTGCGAAGTCCAAAAGAACAGATTTACCTCATGCCCTGCCAAATTTAATGGCAAGACATGATTAACATGTTTTGTCTCCTTTTCCTGATCGCAGTCAGCCAGATTGAGAGAGCTGTTGGGCGATAGGCCTTCGACATCAGGTCACAACTGGAGAGTGAAGAGGAGGAAGGGGGAATTGGAAAACCAGGGTTTGGGTGGAGACATTAGAGGCCGTCCTGGGTTGGTGTGAGGAGATCGGAGGCCAGAGGGTGGGAGTGGCGAAATCGGAAGGGTTGCAAGGGAAGATCAGAAGGATTTTAGGTGGACATGGGGGAGGTGATCAGAGGCTTTAGCCAGGGAGCAAAGAGGAGGGAGGAAGGGCTCGGAAAGACCAGGGGTATGGGAGATAGTCAGAGATCAAAATGGCCAAGATAGTGGGAGCTCATGGTTCAGGGGACATCGTGCTGTTCCCCAATAGATGCAGTGCATTCGGTAAGGGTGACAATGAGATTAATGCATCATATTGCATTCGGATTGAGGTGAGTATCAACAGTGGATTGATGAATGGGGACCTGATTAAGTGCTTAGGGAGTGAATTCTTGGTGCTGCTGAAAGTTGAGTGGGTGTGAGGAGTGAAGAGATAGAGAACACATAGCAAAACAGAGTGTGTTGGGGGGTGTGGCTGCTCAAACCACAGAATGTAGCTGAATCAGCAAATGTGCTCACTTTTCCTGATCTGGTTAGATCATTAAACTGTTTTCTCCACTACAGCCATGACCTGAGAACATTGCTGCTGATACTCACCTCCTCAACTCCCTTCAACCGCACCAAGAGCAGCAGGTTTCTTCCTCCGCTTCCTGCTCTCGCCCCGAAATGGAAATCTTCATCAACTTTGCTTCCAATTTCCACCCTTCTCCCACCTTTACATGGTCTATTTCCAACACTTCTCTTCCCTTCCTCGACTTCTCTATCTCCATCTCTGGGGATAGGCTGTCTACTAATATTCATTATAAGTCCACTGACTCCCATGGCTACCTTGACTACACTTCCAATTATAAGGCAAATAAACCAGCACAAACAGGCTTTCTTAGATTTAAAGAAGAGAAGTTGAGATTTATTAAACTTAAGCTCTAATTCGGTTAATGCCTATGGATTCAGAGGCTTGTGAGAGAGAGATGGGAGCAGGCAGACAAGGGAGGCTGTGGCGAGCCAGCCAGGAGGATCTTCTCAATCCAGGAGCATTCTGCTTTCTGCCCAAACTGTTTGTACAAATTCAAAAAACTCAGGTTTCCTGGCAGGTTAGTCATATGACTAGCTGGTTTGACCATATCTGTTTGTGTATTCGGCCATCTTAGCAGTCAACCTGGAATGCGAGCTCCCCCACCTTCAACGTCTGGTGATCAAAAGTCCATTGTGGGTTGAATGTGTCAGGGAATGGTCCTTTGTCCTCCAAGCACTGTCTGTTAATATGCAAATGTCTTTCCAGCCAAGATCTGACAATTTTTTTAAAGCAAGTCCTTTCTTCACTTCAACAAGAGTTTGAAATTTAATGTCCATGTGGTGAAATTAATATGCCTCATGCATTGCAGGTTGCCTGCATGACACTTGCCATTTCAATAGCGCCTTCTGCTCTCATGCCAGCATTTCTGTCTTTGGCCTGCTCCAGCGTTTCAGTGAACATCAAAGCAAGCTCGAGGAGCAGTACCTGATCTTTTGATTAGGCACTCTATAGCCTTGCGGACTGAACATTGAGTTCAATAACTTCAGAGCGTGACTGGCATTTTTAAAATATTTTTTATTTTATTTTACTTTTATTTTTTCATTATGTGCCTGTTTTTCATGTGGACAGAGCTGCTCATTATTCCATTATTAACACTCTCTCTGGACTAATGCTTTGTCTTTCACTATAAGCATTAACACACTTTGTCCCAGGACAGCTTTGTTATTTAATCTCTCCTCTGCTCTGCTCTATCACACACCTCCCCTTTTGTTCTCTTTCCCACCATCACCCCACCCCCTTCACTTGCTTAAAACCTAATTCTTTTCTAACCTTTGCCAGTTCTGATGAAAGGTCACAGACCTGAAACTCTGCTTCTCTCTTCACAGATGCTGCCTGACCTGCTGAGTGTTTCCAGCACTTCCTGTTTTTATTTCGGGTTTCTTCCTCCTATTGCTGAGGAAAAGTATGTCCCTATTTGCAAAAGCAGGGCAGTACATACAATTTCAAACAGATGGAGGGCCTCGCAGGCACAAAGAGCCGACAGATTCATCTCCATCACTAGATCCCACCACCTTCCCACCTCCACCCCAATTAAGTCCGTGGTGGGAAGGCCTGTGAACGGCCAGTGGCAGGCGGGCCAAGCAAATCCATGCAGGTTGCTTGCTGGCTCCAGGGGTTGGAGGATTTCCCTCGTTAAAAAGCACTTAGTGCCTGATCGAGGAACCCAGCATCGGGAAAGTGGTGGGGGAGGGGGGCCCACTGAGAGCCACCACTATGCCCTTGCTGCCGATCCCCCCCCCACCACCCACACCCATCTCCCCCATGACCCCCACCCCACAAAACCCCTCCCGACTTGCCTCAAGTGTGGCCCGGCTCCCTCAGCGATCCAAAGCTACTAGTGAGTTTAGTACCAGCAGCAGCCACCATCTTCACGGTGGCGGTGCTGAGGAAAAGAGCTGCCGACCTCTGATTGGTGGGGTCCTTGATCCCGGGGGAAGGCCTGCTGCTGTCCACTTAAGTGCCTAATTGACATGTAGGGTGGCAGGCCTTCCCCAGAGTAGGCGACGCGGGGCGCCTTCCGGCGCTCTTGCCAATGGCTGAGACCCCTGTCACCTAGATAAAATCCCAGCCTCAGTGTGACTGAAGAATCACATAGTGAATGGAGAAGCTCCATTGTTATAGGTCCAAAACCTAATGGGAACCAGTGATTCTGTAATAATTTTCAGAAACTGAATGAGGTAGCCAAACTCAATAGTTACTTGATGCCCGAGGTGGATGTGTCGATTGAGAGAATGAGGAAAGCCAAATATCTTATCACATTTGATCTGACTGAAGGGAACTGGCAGAACCTGTAAACAGAGTTTGCAAAAGAGAAAATGGCTTTTCCTGCTCCTGAGGGGCCCTGCCAGTATTTGGATTGTATGGGGCCCTAGCTACCTTTCAAAGACTCCTGGATCAAGCATTGAGGCCTCATACCTGGTATGTCATCATCAAGAATACAGGCTGGGTTTCACATTTATGCAAAGTAGATGTTATTTAGACAGCCTAAGAATATTTGGCCTCAAGAAAAACCCAGAGAATGGCCATATTGGATTGCCAGAGACCAAATACCTAGGGTACAATGTAAGGGGTGAGGGTGGTGAAGCCTCAGGCAAACCAAGTGGAAGCTGTAAAAGTCTGGCCCCGACAGAAGGTTAAGAAGTAAGTCAGGTCCGTTTTAGGTATCATTGATTAACACCAATGGTTTATTCTGGACTCCGCCCCAGCCAATGTAAAATTGAGTTACTCACTGGTTGTGAATCACAGAATCACAGAATAATACAGTACAGAAGAGGCCCTTCGGCCCATCGAGTCTGCACCGATGCATTAAAGACACCTGACCTGTCTACCTAATCCCATTTGCCAGCACTTAGCCCATAGCCTTGAATGTTATGACGTGCCAAGGGCTCATCCAGGTACTTGTTAAAGGATGTGAGGCAACCTACCTCTACCACCCTCCCAAGAAGTGCATTCCAGACCGTCACCCTCTGGGTAAAAAAGTTTTTCCTCAAATCCCCCTTAAACCTCCTGCCCCTCACCTTAAACTTGTGACCCCTCGTAACTGACCCTTCAACTAAGGGGAACAGCTGCTGCCTATCCACCCTGTCCATGCCCCTCATAATCTTGTACACCTCGATCAGGGCACCCCTCAGTCTTCTCTGCTCCAGTGAAAACAACCCAAGCCTATCCAACCTCTCTTCATAGCTTAAATGTTCCATCCCAGGCACCATCCTGGTGAATCGCCTCTGCACCCCCCAGTGCAATCACATCCTTCCTATAATGTGGTGACCAGAATTGCACATAGTACTGCAGCTGTGGCCTTACCAAAGTTCTATACAACTCCAACATGACCTCCCTGCTTTTGTAATCTATGCCTCAATTGATAAAGGCAAGTGTCCCATATGCCTTTTTCATCACCCTATTAACCTGTCCTTCTGCCTTCAGAGATCTATGGACAAACACGCCAAGGTCCCTTTGTTCCTTGGAACTTCCCAGTGTCAGGCCATTCATTGAATACTTCCGTGTCACATTACTCCTTCACCTCACACTTTTCAGGGTTAAATTCCATCTGCCACTTTTCTGCCCATTTGACCATCCTGTCTATATCTTCCTGTAACCCAAGACACCCAACCTCACTGTTAACCACTCAGCCAATCTTTGTGTCATCCGCGAACTTACTGATCCTACCCCCTACATGGTCATCTATGTCGTTTATATAAATGACAAACAATAAGGGACCCAGCACAGGTCCCTGTGGTACGCCATTGGACACTGGCTTCTTGTCACTAAAACAGCCGTCTGTCATTACTCTCTGTCTCCTACAGCTAAGCCAATTTTGAATCCACCTTATCAAGTTACCCCTGTATCCCATGTGCATTTGCTTTCTTCATAAGTCTCCCATGTGGGACCTTGTCAAAGTCTTTGCTAAAATCCATGTAAACTACATCAACTGCACAACCCCCATCTACACACCTGGTCACATGCTCAAAAAATTCAATCAAATGTGTTAGGCATGACCTCCCTCTGACAAAGCCATGCTGACTATTCCTAATCAAATTTTGCCTCTCCAAATGGAGTTAGATTCTCTCCTTCAGAATTTTCTCCAGTAGTTTCCCTACCACTGACATGAGACTCACTGGTCTGTAGTTCCCTGGCTTATCTCTACAACCTTTCTTAAATAATGGGACCACATTAGCTGTTGTCCAGTCCTCTGGCACCTCCCCCGTGGCCAGAGAGGAATTAAAAATTAGAGTCAGAGCCCCTGCAATCTCCACCCTCGCCTCCCACAGCATCCTGGGACACAAATTGTCCGGACCTGGAGATTTGTCCACTTTTAAGCCTTCCAAAACCTTCAATACCTTGTCACTCCTTATGACTATTTGCTCAAGAACCTCACAGTCTCTCTCTCTAAGTTCCATATCTACATCCTTATTCTGTCGGGTGAAGACAGATGTGAAGTATTTATTCAACACCCTACCAATGTCCTCTGGCTCCACCCACAGATTTCCCCCTTGTTCCCTAATGGATCCTACTCTTTCCCTGGTTATCCTCTTCCCATTGATATACTTATAGAATATCTTGGGATTTTCCCTACTTTTACCAGCCAGAGCTTTCTCATATCCCCTCTTTGCTCTCCTAATTGCTTTCTTAAGCTCCATCCTACACTTTCTGGACTCCACTAATGCTCCCGTTGATTTGCTTTCTTTGTATTTGCTAAAAGCCTCTCTTTTCCTTCTCATCGTACCCTGAATGTTTCTGGTCATCCATGGTTCTCTGGGCTTGTTGCTCCTACCCGTTACCCTAGAGGGAACATGTTGGGCCTGTACCCTCCCCATTTCCTTTTTGAATGCCCCCCACTGCTCTTCTGTAGATTTCCCGACAAGTAACTCTTTCCAGTCCAGCTTGGCCAGATCCTGCCTTATTTTACTATTCGCTCTCACCCAATCCAAAACCTTTTTTTGCAACTTGTCTAATTCTTTCTCCATAACAAGCTTAAATCATACCATCTTGTGGTCGCTATCACCAAAATGCTCCCCCACCAACACATCAACCACTTGTCCGGCTTCATTCCCCAGAATTAGGTCCAGCACTGCACCCTCCCTTGTTGGATCCTCTACATATTGAGCTAAAAAGTTCTCCTGTATACATTTTAAGAACTCCACACCATCTGAGCCCTTAACATGATGACTATCCCAATTAATGTTGGGAAAGTTGAAATCACCGAATATAGTTACCCTATTATAATTTTTACACACCTCTGCGAATTCCGCACATATTTGCTTCTCAGTTTCCTGCTGACTATCTGGGGGTCTATAATAAACACCTAGCAATGTGGCTGTCCCTTTTTTATTCCTAAACTCTACCCATAAAGCTTGATTTGATGCCCCCTCCAAGATATCATCTCTCCTTACTGCAGTAACTGACTCCTTAACTAATATTGCAATGCTCCCTACTCTTTTACCCCCTCCTCTGTCCCGCCTGAAGATTCTATATCCCGGGATATTGAGCTGCCAATCCTGCCCATCCCTCAGCCATGTAACCATGGCTACTATATCACAATTCCATGTGTCAATCCTTGCCCTTAACTCATCCGTTTTACCGGTGCTACTCCTGGCATTAAAGTAGAGGCCATCCATCCTGGTCTTACTCCCTTGAAACTTACTTCTGTTATATTCCCTCTGACTTGTTTACTTTCCTGTGTTTAGTGGTGTCCCTATTCTGCTAGGAGTCTGCGTCCCCTCCCCCTGCCAAATTAGTTTAAACTCCTCCCAACAGCACTAGCAAACCTGCCAGCAAGGATGTTAGTTCCCCTTTGTTTCAGATGTAGACCGTCCTGCTTGTACAGGTCCCACCTTCCCCAGAAACGGTCCCAGTGGTCCAGGAATCTAAAACCATCCCTCCTGCACCAACTGTTAAGCCAAGCATTCATCTGTGCTATTCTCCTATTTCTATACTCGCTAGCACGTGGCACTAGGAGTAATCCAGAGATTACAACCCGAGAGGTCCTGCTTTTTAGTCTGCTGCCTAACTCCCTGAATTCTTGATGCAAGACCTCATCCCTCTTTCTATCTATGTCATTGGTCCCAACATGTACCATGACCTCTGCCTTATCACCCTCCCCCTTCAGGATGCCCTGCAGCCGTTCAGTGACATCCCAGACCCTGGCACCAGGGAGGCAACACACCATCCTGGAGTCATGTTGACAGCCACAGTAGCGTCTATCTGTTCCCCTGACTATAGAATCCCCTATTACTATTGTTCTTCCTCTCTTTCCCCCTTTCTGTGCAGGCAGGCTGCTTGCGGTGCCAGAAGCTTGGCTCTGTCCGCACTCCCTGGAGGAACCAGCCTCATCAGCCTCCAAAATGGAATACTGATTTGCAAGCGGGATCCCAGGGGACTCCTGAACTACCTGCCTGTTTCTCTTGGACTGCCTGGTGGTCACCCATTCCCTTCCTTCCTCAAGTCCCTTCAGCTGCGGTGTGGCCACCTCTCTATTTGTGCTATCCACAATGCTCTCAGACTCGTGGATGCTCCACAGTGTTTCCAGCCGCCGTTCCAGCTCTGAAACCCGAGCTTCCAGGAGCTGCAGCTGGACACACTTCCTGCACACATGCTGTTCCCGGGGACTGGAAATGTTCCCGGATTACCACATGCAGCAAGAGGAGCAAACCATGGCTTTAAGCTCTCCTGCCATGACTAAACCCTTTAAATTTAAAAACTTTAAAAGACTATTATAATAAAAATAAATAAATCAACTAAGTCTTGCTAAAACAGTGACTTACAATTCAATCCGGCTTGAAAAATACCCACCAGGACTTACTCACCAGTCAGCTGTGCTCTGTGGAAACTCTCGGCTCCCCTCACGCTCTTTGAGGACAGGTGGGAAATGAAAGGAGCTCCTCGCTCCCTCCTCACCGAACTCCCTCATTCACAAAACTCCCACTTTAGCACTCTAATACAACCCAAGTCAGCACACCAGTGCAAACAAAGTCAGCACTGTAAGATGGCCCACTTTTATACTGAACCAGACACTCTGATTAAAATGTTTATTTTTTGTGATAATCCCATTATCATCTGCATTAATAAAACTGCACCACTCAAATATATATAGGAATATTTTTAATTCAAATTGCTTAAAATTACATTTTAAAACACTGCCTAATACACTGGTTCATGGAAGATTTTGGGGGAATTTTCCCAGGCAAGGGGAAACGTGTTTACGTACATGCAGGACGTTAAATCCCCTGAAATTGACATTGGGTCAGGATCCCAACATCATACTGCCCTCTTCGGGGTTTCACCAGGTTGGATTGAAGGCAAACGGGGAACCCTGTTTGATCTGTTGTGTAAGTAATTAAGGTAGTTAAAAAGCCAATTAAGAACTGTTCAAGCATTCAATTCTGGATTTCCAGCCAGCAGACCTGTTTCCCAACCTGTCAGCAACTCGCCAGGGTCACTGAGGCGAGTGCACAATGGGAAGAGCTTCTTCAGTGAAACTGACAAGGTGGGAAGGCTTTGATCAGTTACACTGAAGAGCTCCAACTATTGAGAGACAACTGTTCAAAGCACTTCTTTTCTCAGAGAACCATCACCTGTCCAGCACTTCACTTACCTTCAGCTGCACTTCCCTGCTGCCAGCCTTCACCACAGCATAGGAGCAGCTTATGCAGATGCACCTTGCACCTTTGATGAGGGACAAGTAGAGAAGCAACACCACTGCCAACAGCACCAGCAGCAGTAGAAGCAACAACAGCAGCAGAACCAGTTGCCTTCTCCTCAGCTGCATGCCCCTCCACAAGATCCAACTGGAAGGAGGCGAGACCCCTAACACAGAGTCTACAGGCAGAGGATCAGCTCCCCTGACATGTCTAAGCACCAGTGCCTCAGGAGGCTCAGGCTCTCATGGCAGATCATTGCTGACATCTGCAGCCTCCTGGAACAAGACCTCCTTCGCAGTAGAGCAGGTGAGCACACATTACCATTGGCCGATAAGGTGCCTGGGCGACCCCACCCCTCAAACCTCCACCCCCGGGCCTGACACCTGACCCCCGGTCTCTGCCTGTCACCAAATTGTGTGCTCTCATTTCCTGCAAGGGGAGAAAGCAGAGAGTGTTTGTAATGGATTGTGTGGAGAGGAGGGAAGGACTACATTTGTGGAGGGTGGTTGTGAGGCATGGCTGCGAGGGGATAATAGAATGAGGGTGAGTGTGAGTGTTGGCTGCTCAAATGGGGATGTGAGGAGGTGCCTGGAGAGAAAGGAATGAGTGGAGTTGCAAGATGTGTTGTCTTGAGGCATGCTGTGTAGGAGAATGCTGGGAAAGACAGAGTGTGGGGCTCGGCATCTGAAAGTGTTTTGCTACTCACCTTTCCTGCCTTCCTGAGGTCCTGGATCCTCTTGTCTCCAGGTTGGAGGGATCATGGGCTGGATTTTCATTGTGGAGGCAGGAAACAGGAACCGGGTCTGTTTTTGGGTCTGAAATCTGCCTGCTCTGGGAAGCTGATTCAGATTGTAATTTTCAAGTGGGAAAGCCTTAACTGGTATGGAGACAGATTTCCTGTCCTCTTTGAGCCAGTGGGATTGAAAATAGCAGTGGGTCAGATCAAGTCTGGGGCTCATGTAGACTCCCACATCACCAGAGGGAAGCGAATGTCACAGGGGAACTGGAGGCCTGGCACTAGGGGCAGGGCAGACCCTCACTTCATCGATGCCCACCTGGATCTAATGCTTGATGCCGTGAGGGAGAGGAGGGAAGTTGTCTTCGCAGAGGGTGGCAGGACAAGACCACCTCGTTGTGCAGCAGGAGCACCTCTCTGTTCAGTGTTATTCCCCTCTGCCCCATCTTCCTCCTCCTCTCTTACCTCCTGCTTCTCCCCCGGATGAGCTGTCCCCTTCCAGGGCATTACTGTCCTCCAAGTCCACACATCTCTGGAGGGCCATGTTATGGAGAGCACCACAATGACTGAAACACTTGCAGGAGGGTATTGGAGGGTGTCACCCGACCGATTCAGGCACCGGAATCGCATCTTCACAAATCTGATGGCCTTCTCATTGGTTGGCCTGCTGAGCAGGTGGTATTGGTTGTTTCATCTTTGTCCCTCTGTCTGGGATTCCTATAGAAGGGTCAGTGGCCATCTCTTTAAGGGATTTCCCTTGTCCCCTTGGAGCCCTGTACTCCTCTGGCCTCCTGCTGTCGAGGAGGCTGCATCTGACGCAGTTTATCCTGGCTGCTCTGTCCAATGTCAGAGTAGCCTGTTCCCATCTGAACTCTCTCAACTGGGCCTTATACGTTCACTAGGCCTTCTGCACCAACCCCAGCTGCCGCTGTATTGCCAGTGGACTCGCGTCCCTCTCCGGTTTCCCTGTCACTCTCCACTGTGATATTATTTGGGGCGGCACAGTGGCGCAGTGGTTAGCACCGCAGCCTCACAGCTCCAGCGACCCGGGTTCAATTCTGGGTACTGCCTGTGTGGAGTTTGCAAGTTCTCCCTGTGTCTGCGTGGGTTTTCTCCGGGTGCTCCGGTTTCCTCCCACAAGCCGAAAGACTTGCAGGTTGGTAGGTAAATTGGCCATTATAAATTGTCCCTAGTATAGGTAGGGAAATAAAGGGACAGGTGGGGATGTGGTAGGAATATGGGATTAGTGTACGATTAGTATATATGGGTGGTTGATGGTCGGCACAGACACGGTGGGCCGAAGGGCCTGTTTCAGTGCTGTATCTCTAAAACTAAAACTAAAAAACTAAACTTAACCAGTTGCAGCAATATCCACACTGATACACATCTGAGGCAGATAAGCTTTATTTGCTGCCTCTGAATTAATTTAATCAACCCTTCCCACAGACCTCATTGTCCTCCACACTGCTCATGTCTTCGCAACCCTGTTGTGTCCCCCCATGACGTTTTTCCCATTCTAGCCTTTAAAAATTCCTCCCTGCTACTGACAAGCCTGTTAATGAGCTCAACAGGCAAATTGAAAAGAAGCATTCCCTCACTGCCAAAGTCCCTTTAAAAATGGCATCACGTTCCGGAGGCAGCGGGTCCCCGTGTCGACCTCCAAGAATGCGGTCTTGAAATTGCACTTGCCTCTGCACCCACACTTAGCGGGCTTTGATAATCTGGCCCCACATTTCTGCTGTTGACTTCCTCGCTCACTTCTATCCACGCCTACTTGATTGGAGAGACTGGCTTCTTTCTCTCATCCTTGGGAGGGCTCACCTCACTGTAGCTCATCAGATCCCACAGCAGGACCTCCAGTTAAGAGTGAGAAACCCAAGGAGCAACCTTCCCAGGTCTTCTCTCTATTCCTGTCAATGCTGTCACCTCAGAAATCCAAGTGCTAGTAAGCCTTTCTGATGCATGGCGTGGTCCCTTTAATTAGAGATACTTCCTTTGACAGCATGGGCACATCATTCTGCCCACCCTCCCTGATTGGTCTGGGAACCAGGAGTGGGATGCTAATGCTGTGGCTGAGTTATAGAGTCTCAGCAAAGCCCGCTCCTTCATCATGTAGGTTCCCAACCCACTAGTGTTCCTGCCGTTCTGGCAGGGACTAAGTCCATCCTTTATTCCGCCCTTTATATTAGCTGATAGGCAAATGCATTTGAGCAGAAACCTGAGCATAATAAAAGGGGAAAAATTGGATATGCCCCGCAATCAGGCGTGGAGCTCGTGATGAGCGATTACCTTCCGCCCGATCAAAGTGATGCAAACAGTACACAAACTTGGTGCTGTCTGTTAATTGTAATGATTGTGGCGTGCAGCCCAGTGCTGAACATACTGTTCCGTGGCTGCATCCTCAGCAGGGGACCAAGTTCATGTGAGGCTAGTACCATTTAAAGCTATCCTGCACTTCTTAAAGCCAGTCTACACCTCTTAAAGGGAGGTGCATTCTGGCTGCAGCAGGCACTCAATCTGCTTAAAGAAGAGTGGAAGACCATTAAGAAGCTACAAAAATGGGGCTACAAGCCTGAGAGTATGCCCTAAGGTTCTCAGATGCCACACTGGAGGGCTTAGTGCAAGAGATGGACAGGAGGAGAAAAATCATCTTCCCTCAGGGGTCTGGAGACCCTCCAGAAAGACACTGAGAAGGCAGTGGAAGCAGGTAGCCATTGTGGTCAATCTCAGCAGTCTACCCCCGAGGACCTGGATGCACAGCCAAAAAATGTTTGACCACACATGAGTGGTCAAGGTCAGTGAATGCATCTTCAAATGCCATATCTCACCAACTACACCATTAGCCTCACACACTGCTCAAGTCAGCAAACCCTCTTCACTCGCCTGCCAATAATCTCTATCAACCGTGACCCATACCTTGCATTTATAGCCTCATCTACCCTCACACACTTAGTACTGCTGGAAGCTTCATACTCACATCTCACAGCTTGCACAAACTATTAGCTATTCAACTGTGGCAGGCACATCACCCAAACACGTTGCACCATACTCACTGACATACTTTCCTCTCTTTTGCAGGACAAGGTGTCACATAATAGGTGTCAATTAGTGTAGCAGGAAGCTCAGTTAGTGATTGTAACTTGGGTGTGGGTCATAAGTAAACAGTATTTGCTACTCCACAGTGTGGAGGACAGAGTGATTGTGAAAGAGTGATTTGTTAACAGAGTGGGAATTTGGTGCAAGTGGGAATTCAGTGCAAAGGGAGAAGGTGATGCTAATTTTTAATTCCAGTAGTTGGTGAATGTTTTTCTTTTGTCTCAAAGCTAGGAAACTGTAATTTGCTACTACTTCACTAAATTAGTAACAACCTAGATAAGCTAACTAACTAATAAAACTAAAATAATCAAGTCAATTGAAAAATTAATTAATTAACTAACGAATCAAATAAATTAAGTAGTAAGGTTAGATAGACATGGCAGGGCAGGTCATATGCCATAACTGCAACATGTGGGAGTTTGTGGAAAGCACTGCAATCCTAGATAACCATATTTGCATTATGTCTGCAGCTTGAGGAACTTTGGCTCAGAGTTGTTGAGCTGGAATCCAAGCTGCAGACATTGCGGGGCATTAAGAAGGGGAGAGTTACATGGACAGTTTGTTCCAGGGGGCGGTCATACTATCTTAGGTTGAATAGAACGTTAGAGTTAGTTAACAGTCAGGGACTGGAGGGTGTGACTGCGAGTCAGGCAGGTATGGGGATCCAAGACGTAGTGATGGTGGAAATTCGTCCCTTGACTTTTACAAGTATGAGGTACTTGCTACCTGTGTGGATGAGAACAAGGACTATGGGTGGATGGGTAAATTGACCATAGCATCACCGTGCAAGAGGCCATTCAATGGGGGAGTGAAAAAGAATGTGGTAGTGATAGGGGACAGTAAAGTCAGGGGGATAGATACTGCAGTCACAACCAAAGCCTTCTTCACATGCAGCACCAACTCCCTGCAGACTTCATCAACTGCAAGCAATTCCTCCAAACACCCAACACTTTCAGTGATTCGAACAGTCAGTAGAAAATAATCAGCAACTAACCTGCAAGTTGTTGATGATTCCTTTAAATAGTGCTGATGGGGGTCCTTCCAGCTATAGAATGTATGTTCAGCTGATTGTGCTTAAGAGAGGGCATTAGCTTGAGTGGCAAGGTCGAAAATAGCAACGCTGCCATCAAATCAGTGTTAAAAACTAACTGGCAACACGAGCTGCCTACTCTGCATACATCCAGTGCATGCTCCTAACACCAGAACTAACACCCTCACCAAGATTGCATTTGGCATGTGTCTCACCAGAAGTAAGGGTGTGCGGTGCAGATGCCATTTTCTAGTGTCAAAACTATGAGTGCTACAGAGCCCAATTTTGCTGCCAATTCAACTAACATTATTAGTAAGCAATGGATATGGCTATTAAAGGTGTAGTCTTCCATGCCTACAACACCCTTTACAATAGAATAATGAAATGTAGATTGACAGCTGTGACTTCTTGCTGCACAATGCATTCACAACTACAGCTGTGTCATCAATTGCATTAACCAGTTGAAGGTGGGGGTTGGGGGTGGGGGTGGGGGAAGAGTGAAAGGCAAATCATGCCAACTACTTGCAGACAACTTAAATGCAGACCTACAACAGCTCCCAACATAGGTTGTTAGCCCACCTTCTAAGCTTGAGTATTGTACTTGTAAATGCAGAGAGAAGGATAGAAAATAATAAACAAAATTTCAAGGAAAATTGCTGATAGAAGATCAATTGACTTTCTTTCCAAAGCACATTTATTCAGGCAGCTGACCTGCTGATCAGGGCTTCAGCAATGTCACTCAAAACTCTTGCTGTGAGGTTCATGAGAGTGTAGAATTCTACTTCTACCTACCATAGGAATACAATCCACCTGAATGGTATGAGGAAAATAAACCTGTAATCTCTCGCCATGCACTGCAGAGGGATTCATCTTACTGGCTTGTACAAGAATTAAAAGCAACATCTATATCATGAAAGAGACTCCTTGATATTGAATTGAACTTATTGAGTATGATGAGAGCTGAGGATAGCTGAAAGCTATTAATGTGGTAGAGCAACATTGCTACTCTATGAACATCACCCCTTCACTCGCATCACTAACACTACCTTTGCCCCTTGGAACTACCAGCAAAATGTTTATTATGTGTTAATAGCTGAGTAAAATGGTTGTCAGTGAAAAATGTGCTGTTAACATTACTCCTGAAATATAAAGGCTAAAAGGTAAATTATAGAGAACACCAAAAAATAACCAAAAAACACTTGTTGAAAGGAAATTCTGTGCAGATTGTGCTCATCTCTGTGCACTGCAAAGCAAACAAACTTTCCTTTTGGAACATTTAGTGAAATCAGCTAACAGTGGGAAAGGATGCACACCTTGTGCAATTTCAGTATAGCATTGTTGAGTTGTGACAGGCCAACCACCTTCCAGCAACCTTGTGTACAATCCTTCTGGCAGCCCAGAAATCAGTACTCTTGCTATCCTAGAGATGAACCGTGCATAATGGCTTTCAATAACTTGTCAATAAAAATCCTGGGGAAGGAGTTTCCTGCAGGCTTCTGAACCCCGCTGTCAGTCTCAAATGAAGGTCAGAAGCCTACATTGTGTGGGAAACAGTCACAGGGCAGCCTGCAGCTGCTGCTGGACCCAGGCAGGCAGGGAGGGCCTCTAGGCCTGTATGGAGTGTTGCCCTCCCGCCACCACCCAACACCCCCAGTCTGCAACCAGGAGGCTGCCTCCAGGCAGCTAAACTGTCCCCTGCTACCTGCAGGGACCTGGAGGCCAGGTTAAGCCTCCAACAATTGCCCGTAAGTGGTCATTAATTAGCTGAATTGGCAACAAATCCTGCCTCTGGGAAAATGACCCATGGGCAGGATGGAGCTGGGGAATCAGCACGCCGGCCAGCAGTGGTATTTTTAGTGGTCGTCTGCCTTAAAATCCTCTCCCTGGTGTCAGTCCTCAGCAGAGCAGGCTATCAGCTGAAGCCCCAATAACTGCCACCACCCAATTTCTGATGACAACTCACACATTAGAATGAACCAAGCTATGGATACAAAAGCAAAATACTGCAGTGGCTGGAAATCTGAAATAAAAGCAGAAAATGCTGGCAATACTCAGCAGGTCAGGCAGCATTTGTGAAAAGAGAAACAAAGTTAATGTTTCAATGTTATTCAATCTGAAATGTGAACTTTGTTTCTCTCTCCACAGATGCTGCCTGATCTGCTGAGCATTTCCAACATTTTCTGAAGCTATGTCAGTTACTTAACCTCAGTGTGTGACTCTTTGTATGCTTCCAAAACTGATACCTATAGTACATTTCTGGCTATTTTCTCCATTTAAGAATGAATAACTTAGTTGTAAGTTAATTGATGAATCAGTCTTAATAGGGAAAGGAAGAAGTCATGTCTTAGTTTCAGGGATGTACTAATGAAAGGAATCAAAGAATGATTCACACAAAAGAAATAAACAGCTGACAAGTCAGCCTCGGCTATATTGATTTCAATGTGTGGAGTTTCATTGAGGACTTAATTGGGGGTTCCCTTGAGGGCCTTTATAGGTGGTTGAGCTGAAGGCTGTTAATGGTATTGAATTCTAGGATCCTATCAAGTTTGGACTGCGGACTGTTAGGAGGGAATTGGACGAGGCTTGCAAATATTTACAAGAGAAAAACGCATCCTGGGCAGCGAACCAGAATGTATATAATTTTACGAGTATTGAATTTTCCTTCCATTTTGTTGACTGTGTCAGTGAATTCACAGTTGTCAGTTCTCTATGAGTTAAGCAGCTCATTCCGCTGCTGAAAAAGTGTGTAACCAATGTAATTACAGCTACATCATGATTGGCCACATTCTGCTGAAAGTATTTATTGACCATGAGCCTGACAAAAAAGACTTTCACTAGGTATTGTTTTCAAACAAATTTTGGGTATAAATAATATATTTTTCTAAAAGGAAAAAATTCTGTAGTATTGGAATTTTGTTTGCCTGTGTGAAATTTCTGTATAGAATGATAAAAGGCCTATCGCCCCATTGTGCTTATGGCAGCTCTCTGAAATAGCTGTACAGTTTCTTCCATCCCTCTGTACTTTCCCTGTACCTTTTGCATTTTTTTTCTTTTTCAATATTTATCCACTTTCTTCTTAAAAGCTATTATGCATTCTGCTTCTACTTCCAGCCTCATTTCTCATTAGGAATTATCTGTCTCAGTAACTCTGTGTAAAAACAATTCTCCTAATTCTTTTGGTGAAGGTCTTACATTTATGTCCTCCAGTTATTGACTCACTAATAAGTGGAAACAACTTTTCCCAATTTGCCTTATCAAAACCACCCATAATTTTGAACGCCTGAATAAGATCTCTTGTGAACCTTCTCTGTTCTATGTTCATAATTCTATGTTTAGTGTTCAACATAATCGATGGCATTGGCTTGTTCTTTATTTTTAGGCCTATAATGAGAATATGTATGGAATTAAGTACCAGTGGATTATCCCAGGCTGGTACCAGCTAAACTGGTGGAAACCCATTACTTCCATTTATTGCAATGTGAAAAATCTACTCACTGCCATGGAAGGATATGTAGCTGTGGATTTTGAGCCACTTAGTACAAAAGAAATCAGGACAATATCTGGGCTGGTGAGTATAGATCCGCTCTCTGAAAGAATGACGAGCAATAAACGACAAGTGCCAAGAATATTAACTTTATCAATAAGAAGCTGTAACTGCATGCATCGCCTTCGCTAAACATTGGTAATGTTACTCTCGGGGGTGGGGGGTGAAATGAGGTTGAAGACAAAAACAAAATAAGGGGGGATGGGAGATGGATGAAGATACAATAAAGTTAAGGGAAGAAGTCTGTGTTTGTTTTCAACTTGTCGTGATTCACTGTCTTTTTTTTAAAAAAGCAATTGTTTAAGTACTAATATCAGCATTCTAATCTGCTCAATCTCCTGCAGACACCTCAACAATACGAGCAAGAGTACAATAAAATGAGGGGTAGTGCTGAGTATAGCAAATTCCACGGATTTGCATATGATGGAATCTGGGTAATTGCTACAACATTACAACGAGCAATGGACAGTTTGAAACGCCTTGGCAATCCACAAACTATCCGGGATTTTAATTACTTGAACAAGGATCTTGGCCAGATCTTTCTTGATTCCATGAATGAAACCAACTTCTTTGGGGTGACTGTGAGTATTGTCAACTTTGACTGTTTTCGTTTGTGCTATCAATGTATATTTAGTCCCATATTATTTGAATGCTGAAAGCTGATTGGTTGATTGAAAGACATCCTCATTTATCAATTGAAATAGAAATGAACAAACTTGAAACCATCACAATAGTAGTAGTCACATTACATTCAACTGCAGATAACATGGGGAAGGTATAAACAGAACAAACACAATGGTGTTTTTTTTCACTGCCTTATCAAATGAAAATGATGATGGAAGACTGACAATGTTCCCTTGCAGCTGTGTGGCAACCCGAAAGTTCCCACCCAATGCACTCACAAATTGGCCCCTTTAAGTTGCGGCCGCGCAAAAGAAATTAAAGGGCCTGCGAACTTAAATGAATCGGCTAGGCACTACAAAAAAAATTAGAACGTACATTGCTGGCAGACAATTTATTTATTTGGTCAACTACTAAGGCAATTGATGGAGCTAGAGAGAACATGTGTGTGCCTGGAAAGGAACCATATCATGTGATGATAAACTACAAGTTAAGCATATCTTTCAAAGCAACTTCATAACTTAGAGGTCTTAAATTACAGCATTGACTGCTAAAGTGATGAGAAAGGTCTGTAGGATTAGTACCATAGACACAGTGATGGAGAGATCTGGTGCTGACCAAAAATCTTTTATTCACTGCTGCCTCCTTATATTCTTATCACTTTTAGATCTAGAATTTAGAAATCTAATGTAAGACCTGAAATATTGGTGTAGAAATGATCTTCCTTGGATGTCTTTATTATAACGTGCTGTAGAATTTACTGAACTTGCTGCTGATAATGGGTAACAAACTATCAGTCATGTGCCAGCCCCTAATTATAGTGAGAGACTTCCCAGTGTGGATACCTGTGATCTTTTTTCTGACGTGCTGTTAGACTGTTAGGCGTTCACTGGACTCTTGGAAATATGTTAAAATCTAACTCTGTTATTTACATTCATATTGGTTCATTATTGCTTAAATGGCAAGTGTATTCTATTGAAATATACTAGAAAAGAAGATGTGTATACTCTTAGCAATGTGTCTCAGTCACCAGTTATTGTTTTTCATAGAATCATAGAAAGTTAACGGCACAGAAAGAGGCCACTTGGCCCATCATGGCTGTGCCAGCCGGAACCCCCCCGCCCCCCTGCCTCATCTCACTTCTCAGCATTTGGTCTGTAGTCCTGCAGGTTTTGGCACTTCAGGTGCACATCCAGACCCCTTTTAAATGAGATGAGGTTTTCTGCCTCTACCATCCTTTCAGGCAGTGAGTTCCAGATTCCCACCACCCTCTGGGTGAATTTTTTTCCCTCATCTCCCCTCTAGTCCTTCTACCATTCACTTTAAATCTATGTCCCTAGTCACTGAGCACTCTGCTGAGGTAAATAGACCCTTCCCATCCACTCTATCCAGGCCCCTCACAATTTTGTACATCTCAATCAAATCTCCCCTCAGACTCCTCTGTTCAAAGGAGAACAACCCCAGTCTATCTAATCTTTCTTCATAGCTGTAAGTTTCCAGTCCTGGCAACATCCTCGTAAATCTCTTTCTGTACCCTCGCCAGTGCAATGACATGCTTTTTGTAATGAGGTGATCAGAACTGTACATAGTACTCAAGTTGTGGCCGAACTAATGTTTTATATAGTTCCAGCATAACCTCCCTCTATACCTCGGCTAATAATGGAAAGGATTCCATATGCCTCTTATCGACCCGTCCTGCTACCTTCAGGACATTCACTCCAAGGTCCCTCACTTCCTCTACACCTGTCAATATCCTCCCATTTATTGTGTATTCCTTTGCCTTGTTTGATCTCCCCAACTGCACCACTTCACACTTCTCTGGGTTAAATTCCATTTGTCACTTTTCTGCCCACCTAACCAGTCCATTATTATCTTCCTGCAGTCTACGGCTATCCTCCTCGCTATCAATCATGCGGCCAATTTTTGTGTCATCTGCAAACGTCTTGATCATTCTTCCTACATTTACATCCAAATTATTAATGTATGCCGCAAAAAGCGCTGTGGAATCCCACTGGAAACAGCCTTCAGTTGCAAAAACACCCATTGACAATTATTTTTTGTTTCCTGCCACTGAGCTAATTTTGTACCCAGCTTGTTACATTCCCCTGGATCCCATACACTTTTTAACCAGTCTGCCATGTGGAATCCTGTCAAAAGCCTTGCTAAAATCCCATATAGACCATATTGTGATGGGTAGGTGTTCACTGCAATTTAACTGCAGCAGGCGTCACATAGGTTTTCCATCAGGGGTGTAGCAACAGGTCTGCTTGGGTTTTGAAGCAGCAGTCTAGCAGTAGAAGAATTCTTCAGATTTCAGGATTTTCTTAGAATACAGGAGGCAGCAGGAATCTCACTGGATGCAGAAATTCTTCAGAGACCGGAGGCAACAGGAGCCTGCCGCCTTTCAAATGCAGGATTCCTTTCAAGAGATGCAAGTCTCCTTTACAGAGGGAAGTAACACTTTTCAGGGTCTTTTCTTTCTTGCCCCAGGCAGGTCAAGCAAAGATTTCAAATGCCTCCCTTTATCCAATTCACAGGCTTTTTTAAAGTGTCCAAAGTGAAAGAAGAACCTTCCTGAACATGGCCACATGTCCAGACACGGTGTCTCCCTCTGGTTACTCAAGCTGCTCTGAAGAAAGATCAAACCCCTGTGATTTCCTTGAAACTGCTGATCTTCCTGTCCTTTTACAAGTTTAACTTCCTTTCAAAACACCCATTAAGTTTAACTCTTGTTCTGAACTTCCTTTCAAAACATTGCAGCAATTCCAGTTATTTTTGCAGGTGTCTTTCACTGAGCAAAACCTTTTCTTCATTTTTTTTTGAAACACATAAAAGTCTAAGATTTTAGTACAAAAATAAAACCTTTTGTGACAACATCAACTGCACTACCTTCATCAATCCTCTTTGTTACTTCTTTGTTTTTGTCCATCTTTTAAAACTGCAGTTTGTTATCTGATGAAGAGCTGACAGTTTATGATGAATTCAGTAAAGCTGCACTCCTGATGCTTTGATCAGAGCACAGATTGGAGAATCTAATACAGCATCACACCTTTCTGGTGATGAAACCTATTCCCAGATACAATGCAAATTTGACCTACTGATTGTGTAATTTGCACTGGTCAAGCGAGGTTCTAAGCTGGGAAACTTGCCTTTTGTGTACAATTCCCTCTGCTGGGAAGCTGCCACTGCTTCCTCCACTGAGACCTTCAACTAAAATTGTGGAGCAGATCGTAATGGCATCATTATTGGCCCCAATTGGTATATTTAAAGTAGGACCCTGCATTCTTCCTGTGGGTATCCTGCTCGCCTGTTCAAAACAAGGGCACTGCGGGAAGGCAGCAAGGTCAAAGGGGTTAAGTGACTCTTTTTATTTTAACTGCTCCCCACCCCCACCCTGCAGATGGAGGCAGATGGAGTTAAAATCGGTACTCCATTATCAATTTAGTTGCCCTTATATGTGCTTTCTTCAAAGCCAGGCTGTAGTACAGAGAACAACATTGTACACAGTAATCCAGGAAGCACCACACAGATGCTTTGTACAAGCTCAGTGTTGCTTCTTGGGACTTGTTCTCAATCATCTCTTCTTTCTTCTTCTTCTTTGGCCTCCTTGTCTCGGGAGACAATGGGTAAGCGCCTGGAGGTGGTCAGTGGTTTGTGGAGCAGCGCCTGGAGTGGCTATAAAGGCCAATACTAGAGTGACAGACTCTTCCACAGGTGCTGCAGATAAAATTGGTTGTCGGGGCTGTTACACAGTTGGCTCTCCCCTTGCGCTTCTTTCTTTTTTCCTGCCAACTGCTAAGTCTCTTCGATTCGCCACACTTTAGCCCCGCCTTTATGGCTGCCCGCCAGCTCTGTCGATCGCTGGCAACTGACTCCCACGACTTGTGATCAATGTCACAGGACTTCATGTCGCGTTTGCAGACGTCTTTAAAGCGGAGACATGGACAGCCGGTGGGTCTGATACCAGTGGCGAGCTCGCTGTACAATGTGTCCTGGGGATCCTGCCATCTTCCATGCGGCTCACATGGCCAAGCCATCTCAAGCGCTGCTGACTCAGTAGTGTGTATAAGCTGGGGATGTTGGCCGCCTCGAGGACTTCTGTGTTGGAGATACGGTCCTGCCAACTGATGCCAAGGATTCTCCGAAGGCAGCGAAGATAGAATGAATTGAGACGTCGCTCTTGGCTGACATACGTTGTCCAGGCCTCGCTGCCGTAGAGTAAGGTACTGAGGACACAGGCTTGATACACGTGGACTTTTGTGTTCCGTGTCAGTGCGCCATTTTCCCACACTCTCTTGGCCAGTCTGCACATAGCAGTGGAAGCCTTTCCCATGCGCTTGTTGATTTCTGCATCGAGAGACAGGTTACTGGTGATAGTTGAGCCTAGGTAGGTGAACTCTTGAACCACTTCCAGAACGTGGTCGCCGATATTGATGGATGGAGCATTTCTGACGTCCTGTCCCATGTTTTCTTGAGGCTGATGGTTAGGCCAAATTCGTTGCAGGCAGCAGCAAACCTATCGATGAGATTCTGCAGACACTCTCCATCATCACTCTGGTTATATTGCCAGAGATCTTATTTGCTTTCCTTACTTCTGCCATGCACTGTGTTGATAACTTTGAGTTATCCCAGGAATCCCTCTCCTGCATTGTAGTCTACTACTAATCCATATATATTCCGAATGCTGTTCTTCTTTCCTAAGCTGCATCAGCTTGCATTTTTCTCTACTAACTGAATCAGTCACTTGCCAATTCCCCAGTCTGTCCAAATTCAGGTTTCTTCAACTGCAGAATGATGGGCCCAATTTTAATTCACTCAACACAGAGTTAAAATCAGGCCCATTTGCACAGCAGTTTGTTTGCACATTCAAAAGGCATTCCCACTCAATTGTTGAATCACAATTAGATCAGCCAAAATATATTTTAATTTCAATGAAATTATTTAAACAATGTCTGTTTAAATGTAAAAACAGAAAAAGTTGAAAATACACAGCAGATCCATCAGCATTTGAAAAGACGAGTTATGTTTTTGTCAATCAGGAAGTTGGAAGATAAATAAGCTGTCTGATAAAAATTGAGTGAACAAAAAGGTATTTCCAGTATTTACAGACTTTTAGTTTTATCTCTGCTGGGATGTACCCTGACCATATTGATAATTAAGTAGCTTTGTAAATGTAAATCATTTCAGTGAGATCTAAGCAAAGTGTATGCGCTGAGAGAAATAGAGCAAGGCAGACATGCTATTTTTAGAAAAAATAGGAGCAGGAGTAGGCCATTCGGCCCTTCGATCCTGCTCCGCCATTCAATACAATCATGGCTGATCATCCAAATTTTTGATCCACAAAGGCTTCTTTTTAATCCCTTTCATTATTTAACTTTATAGGGTTGACCTTTATTTTAATAGCACTTATTTTTAGTTTTCCACAAGAACTAATGGGGAACATGTGAGCCAATGGTTAGGTATTAGGTTTTTAGGGTTTCTGGCTTGTCTTCCCTCATTGCCAAAAAATCCTATATAAGGAAACTACTTGGGTCCACAATTCCCGTTAAGTGCTCTTCAGTGTTAATGTGATACCAGCTTTGCTAAGATATTAATAAAAGTCCTGTGTGGTATGAAGTGTCTTCTTGTAATGTAATCTATCCTATTATTAAATAAACTTCCCTGCGGGAGGGAGTTTGCATGTTGTAAATAGGAAACAGCAGTGTGGCTCTGCAAAAGCAAATCAGTTAGAGGTTCAGTTTTTAGAATTGAAGCAGAATAGTTTAACTGGGAGATTTGGAATGTTCATAGTTACTTGGGAGCCTTGACCTGGTCTGACTCTAGCTCAGGTACTTTCCATTCTTTTATCATTCTGTAATTTTGTTACATGCAGTATGGTTTGATCATAGTCAATCTTGATTGCAAATCTTTTCTTACATACTTCTAGCCTCACATTTCAAATATAGATTGATTTTTCTTTGCTACGTCCTTGACTTGACAAATTATGACAGATAAATTCAGCTTTTTGGTAGCAGATTGACATTTTCATTTCTGATGTTTTCTCAGGGGAGGCAACACAGGGCTGGAGATGGAGATCTGTGCAGTGGGGCACGGGTCCGCCAGTTTCTACACAGCCTCATTGAAACCATTAGACAGCAGCTCATCTTTACAGAATGGTTAAACATCAATGCAGTTAGAGTAACAAATCCTCAACTAAAAACCTATGATGCAGTAGATACTTATATTGCAGCTAAAAGACACATCAATATCCATTAAAATTACCTGTACTTTACATGCTGTGATGACTGAGAAGGAATAGCCGTGAGTTTGCTGTAATGAAAGCATGCAGACAGAAACATTCTGAGTGCTCTTCATTCATTATGGGAAATAATCCTCCCTAAAATCTTGTACTGCCACTCTTTGGTTCCATTGAGAAATAGTTCCAATACTTTCAATGCAGAGTTAGTGCTGAATCAGGTTTCTATTAACAAATCAACATATTCTGATTGCAAGTTTCTTGATTCAGACCAATTTTTAAACAAAATGTTCAGTTTTGATTTTGAGAGCAGATCCTTCTGCCACAGCTACAAGAAGGTTAGCAGATTTTTTTTCTCTGATATTCTAAGACCACCCTTTAGACTGGTGAGTAAGTAGATTGTCCTTGAGATTACAACAACAGATGAAGGAGTTAGTACTTTAAAGGTTTATGCACGGTAAGAATGGTATTGCATACTTTCTTGATCACTGTGTTAGGAAGTATACTGCTCATTGTGGAATAGAATCATACAGACAATGAAAACCCCAGATTTTGCTTCAACAGCATCTAAACCTGTGACTTCTAAGAAGGACAAGTGTAGCAGGTACATGGAAAAACCATCACCTCCAAGTTCCCTTCCATGTCATACACCATTGTTTCTTGGACATATTTTCCCATTCCTTCATCGTCGCTGGGTTAAAATCATGGAACTCCTTACCTAAGAGCATTGTGAGCATACCTTTACCACATGTACTGCAGCAATTCAAGAAGGTGGCTCACCACCACTTTCCCAATATCAATTTGGGATGGGCAATAAATGCTGGCCTCACTAGTGATACCCACATCCCATGAATGATTAAATAGAAAAATTAATGCAGTTCTGATTTAGTTACTATTACCTGGGGTGATGGTCTCAATATCCAGTGGTAAGGTTGGGAGGTGGGGGTGGCTGGTGGTGGTTAAATCAGGTCGGCTACTGCTCCCAATTACTATCCAAGGACTGCTACTAGGAAGTGCATGTTTCCAGATGCTATATAAAAATGGGATTACGCTGGGGTAATGCCACTCATGGTTAAACGGCCTCCCTGCAATCACTGTGTCTGCTCACATATGAAGAATGGCCATTTACCTGAGGTAATGAAGGACACCCAGTGCCCAAGGAACCATACCCTGGTCATCTGAAGTGGCATGAAGAAAATTGGAATGGGAGGGCGGCGATGGTTTCAGTTTTGTCTGGTCAAACGTATGTTCAACTCCTCTTGTCCAGTAAATATTGATAGCTAAGCAGAGTAAGACCCAGCTCATTCAGGTTACATTCTATCATTTACCCAGCTATTGAAAAGTTACATCTTTGAACTTGCTGTTTAGAGAATTCTGGTTAAACTCTTTTTTTGTTCTGTTAGCAGAGCACTATAAAGAAATGTTAGTTTTACTATTCCAAATTCCATCATTTATTTTCCTTAGAGATTTGGTGAAATTTTCCATTACTGCATATTTGGAATTCTCTTATGCAAATATGAATCAGTAAGATTTGTCAGTAGTCTCCATAATAGCACGTGATGGGAGGCATTGCTTGTGATGGCACGATTTGAGCTGGATGTTTAGGAGCACGTGTTTGGGGCAATAGTTTTGTCACGATTGATATTTTCTAGTTGCACACTTACAAAGATAACATTTTTTAAAAGAATAGCTAGTAAACAGCAAACCTGATTTGACTTAATGCTGTGTGCCAGAAAGGAGAGAGGGGGTTTGAACATTGCACTATGCAGTGATTTGGAAAAGCAAGGTATGTAATGTGCTATGTGGAGTGAGGCATGGAGAGTTTTTGAGCACTGTGTGGTGCTGTCTGATAGAGTGTGGTATGGGGGAGTATTTAAGTGTTGTATGGTGCTGTGAGCTAGAGATATTGCAGCAGTCTTGTGCTCATGCCCATTTATGTTATCTTCCTCCTATGTTACCATAATAAAGGTAATGCTCTGGAATTCACATCACATGAGATATGTTATATCTGACTGCAGCACATGACACCAATTTATCAACTAAATGCAGGGCCTTGCATGACATAGAAGATACCGGAGCAGTCTTGAGCGCATGCCATTTTTCTGCTTTTCCTTGTGCCCTTTCGATTAAAGTACTGCTGTGAATTTGATGATGTTGCACAGCATTTTGATATATTGTGTCAATCTATCCATTCTTCATTGCTGTTGAAACAGCATGAGAGCTGATAATGTCTTCCGTGCTTATTTTCCCTTTCCTATGAGAAACTATTCTTTTTATTTATGAAGGAGTTGAAATCTAGGTTGTCTACCTGTCTAGTTTCTGAGTGGGAGGTCTGAAAATTTCTAAATTTAGAAACTGACTACCAGGAGGCACCTTTTCATTCCTGCCAGATGCTTGTTGCTTGTCTATAGCCAACATTTAGGGTGTTCAAACCATTGTTTTTTCTGTTTTATTTATTTTTATTTATTTCGAGATACAGCACTGAAACAGGCCCTTCGGCCCACCGAGTCTGTGCCGACCAACAACCACCCATTTATACTAACCCTACACTAACCCCATATTCTCTACCACATCCCCACCATTCTCCTACCTACACTAGGGGCAATTTACAATGGCCAATTTACCTATCAACCTGTAAGTCTTTTGGAGGTTGGAGGAAACCGGAGCACCCGGCGGAAACCCACGCAGACACAGGGAGAACTTGCAAACTCCGCACAGGCAGTACCCAGAATCGAACCCGGGTCGCTGAAGCTGTGAGGTTGAAATGTTGCTGGCAAGCAGCAGCCACCAAACGTGCACCCTGCTGCATCTTTCTGATTTTGGGAGAGTGAAACATTGGCCAGCGCCCTGTTGAACCAACTGGTAGGTCAGGTCTTAGGGGAGGGTGCCAGAAGGCTAACCTTCGATGGCAGTGTACTCTCCATTCATTCTTACTTGAAAATGGCAAAAAGGCCCTACCACCAGTGTGTTTAAACAGCGTCCTGCTTGACATAGACATGTTTTGCCTATACATTTACAGGCCCACCTGAGTATTGCATCAGATGGACTTTGGGCATCAGTAGGATGACCAAGATGCCCCATACTGCTTCTCAAATGCTGGTCCCTTTTCTTTTTAAGTGAGATGTCTTTTAATCTGATGCTATTTGTTATTAAGCTTTCAATTTAATTCTCATCAGTAGAAATGCAAATGAAAAAACTCAAGTCTTGGTCCCTTCCGATCCTGCTGCTTGCTCCATTTTGGCTCTGGTAAAAAGCGGTAACTTTTTTTAAAATTTTGCTCATGAATATAATTGAAGGATAAATGGCTGATTACAGACATAAGGAATCAAATGCAGTAAGGACTCTGGCTTCAGTTCTGTTAGGATAATAGAGATGTTGGTCCTGAATTTAACTCCAAACCCCAGGCCCCCACCACCACCACCACCTAACTCCTGACTGGTGGAAACCAGGTTGGTGGGAGCAGGGTGGAGGACAGTTAAAATTACAACATTAAATTGCCCCCTGATCCTCCAGCCTTCCTATCCTACTATCGTGGCTCAATGTTAAACTGCTCCTTCCAGCTGGTGAACAGGAGACCTGCAAAAAGACAGCAATGCCCTGCTTTAAACTTGCAGATTGGTCCTGAACAGGGAGGCGGTGATAGATCTGCATGTCATCTGCAAACTTATGGATTGTACCCACTACATCTCCATCCAGATCATCAATATTGATTGCGAAGAGCAGTGGTTCTAACATGGGTCCCTGTAGACCACCACCAGTATCCACACAAATGCACTTCCTTTACTAATGACTCTTCAGTTTGTGAGAACATAACCAATTCCTTATACAGTGCAGAGTCTGCCTTCTTATCTCACAGGACACTATCTTATAACATAAACTGTTGTGTGGTGTCTTGTCAAAAACCTCCTGAGAGCCCATACATCTTGTTAACAGGCCTGCCTTCATCAACAAACCTCATAAAAAAAAACTAGTTGGTGAGATGTTATTTTCTTTTCCAGAAGCCATGTAGTGAATCTATGACAACCCTTATTCTAATCACGTGGCCATTGAGGGCATCTCTTAATCCCTTCTAACAACTTTCTGATAACTGAAGTTATCTGTAATGGATCTGTAATTTCCTGGATCTCATTTGGTACCTTTTTTTAAATTGGAATTGTTGGGGTTATAATTTGCTGTAGCAGGACATCTAAAGGTGTTTGCAGTTAGTTAGGCTTGCCCTGGCAAGTTTAGGTTTTTAAATTTTTTGCATGGCAAGTTTCTGAAAGTGCAAGCTGATAAAGGCAAAATGAAGGAAACAGGGCAAGCAACTGTGCATCTCCTTAACCAATCAGATTGAAGAATTGTGAAATTAACAACTCGAGGACTGAGAAGGAAATGTAAATTATAGTGTGTGGACTAGAAATTCGTCTACTCCAATTTTTGGGTGCAGTGTCACAATTCATGACATGCCTTCACCCATTCAGATCAAAGTGGGTATGACACAAAATTCATATGCCCACCTCATCGGAATGATTGTAGCACTAGCTGGTGCCTCCAAAGCTGATCTCTGCCTCTTAACTCTGCCAGCGGGTTCCGCACACCACAGTAGACCCTGACAGTATTATTTCCAATTTCAGCTCCACCTCACAGGCCTTGCAATGTAAGATACAGTGCTGCAAACTAGGTGGCCATCTTAAGCTGCTAGCCAAGTCATATTTGATCTGTTCCTTTTTTGAAATTTCTTTTCAAACTATAAATTCAAGTCTCCAGTCAGTGGATTAAAGAAAATTATCATTCAACAAAGCATGTTGGCGTGACAGTAGCAGTGAGCGCCATTAGCCTCACCATTATTTTGACAGCAAATTAGGACCCATTAGCCTTCCTCTAATCCCAGGGATTGCACTCATCTCTATGAGCTATTTAAATATATAAAAGAGGTGCTTACTTAGGATGTCCCCATTTTTTAAGCATGCTGGGCAAAATGGCGTTAGGCCCAGCAGTCCTACTACCTTTCAGACCTCTTATTCTATATTGGATTATATGTACATCTACTTTGATACTCTCCGTTTTGGCACGAGTTGTTTGTTATATTAAGGGTAACTGAACATTGTTAATTGAAGTGAAGACTGAATGCAAAGTAACCATTTAAAAGCTTTGCATGCCTTGGGAGATTGCCTTGTAGTGTCCATTAATGACCCTATGGAGTCGTCCTAACATAACTATTTCTATGACGACATCGATTGACAATCTTTTTTCCAACTCCCTTCTGGCTGTTCAGCTCTTGTAACCTGAAGCTGAGTGTGATATCCCAACCCCTTCCCCTGAGAGTTCAGCCTTGGTTTAATGTTTTGCCTGGCAGCTCTGACTGTACGGTACTCTCTCAGTACTGCACTGAATGATCAGCTTATTATTATGTACTCAGAAAATGGAGCTTAACTCTATAACTTTCTGACTCAGAAGCAGTAGTGCTCCAAACTGACAGTGGGGGTGGAGTTTTATGCTGGCGGCGGGGGTCTTGACATCGGGGAAACTGACGCCGCGATCCCTGCTCTTGTATAGAAGACCATCGAATTTAGTGCCAATCAGGCCCTTAACCTGACCGCGACAGGCCTTCCATAGGATTTAGGACCCCATCGCTGGACATTCCAGCTTAGCAGAGCTGCTGGCCAATCAGAAGCTGGCAACTGCAGCGCCATCACAGTAGTGGTGCAGCGACCAGAGACCGAGGAGCGGCACTGGACCGAGGCTTAAGGTAGGTCAGGGTGGGAGGGGTCTCGCGGGGTGGGGTCACGGGGGAGGGGATCGGCAGTAAGGGCTGGGGTGTGGCCCTCAGCCGACGCCCTCTTCCAGATGCTGGGTCCCTCACTCAGGCACTATGTGCCTTTGAATGAGGACCCCCCCCACACCACAGCCCCCAGAACCGGGAAACAGCCGTCATGGTTTTTCGTGCCATGCTTCCCGCGCAGAGGCAAGGCTGCCCGTTGCAAGGGTAATTGTGGCTGCGGCGGAAGAGGCCTTTAATTGGGGGTTAATTACCCAGTTAAGAGGCTCAATTGGCGACAGGGCAGGAAGGCCGGTCACAGGCCTTCGCGCCCTGGACTAAATTTTGGCAGAGGCAGGATGGTGATGGGGTTCCCCCGCCCACCGTCCCACATGATTTTATGCTCTCCCGCCTCCAAACCTGCCGCGAGGGAGAGTATGAAATTCCACCCTTGGTGTGTAGTAAGAGTAGTAGAGTGGATGTGTGGTATTTCTGAATTATAGACTTTCTAGGTTTTATTAAACAAAGCAGGTGTACCCTATGCATTTTTTTGTCTGCTCTGTCTGGTGTCGTTTAGCTATTGTTCATACCTGGTTCACTGCCATTAACATTTCCTTTGCTTTATAAAGTGTGTTAATGGTTTCCAGGTGATGGGCATGTTTTCTGAGCAGATCTTGAATATTTAGGTTTTGAATTGCTTTTATTTTTGATTCTACAAATAGCATGTTTCAATGGTTCTGGTGTCATTTTGCTCATTTTACATTACTGTTTGTCCAAGTTATTTATGACAAAAATGACAGAATTGTGAAATAGCACAAATTGGTTGTAAATGAAGAAGAGCTGAAAAATTGGGAAATAGTTATAATTTAAAAGCTTGTTATTTCCCTTTTTCTGATAGGTATAAAGAAATCAGTGTCCCAATAAGTAATTCTGTATAATCAGCTTTGTTTTTCTTATCTGTCAATAAAGTCCATTTAGTTGGCATCTTGATTGGAAGATATTACTACTTAACACCAGTAGTCGGCCCTCTTTTTTGCAAGAAAATGTGTATTTAATTTTGGATAAAATGCACCCTAGTTGGCCTGAACTAATCTATATTTTTGGTTCCATTGCAGTCTTTACTTTGTACAGCCAAATTAAATTTAAAAAATCCATGTTTCATTCTATGAATCAAATGTTCATAACCAGATGCAGCTCAATAATTATCTTGGCAAAAGTATCAGAAAAATTGTTAGCGATTAACAGGGGGTGGGGGAGGTGGGTGTGGAAAGAACATTCGGAGAGTAAACAACCTGAAAATAAAGCCATTCGGAGAATGCTTGAATAATAAAGACTCAGTTGGTCACAGAAGGTAACTAAAGCCATAATATCACCCTGCCAGCCTTTTGGGGATGGACATGGAGTGAAACACATGCCTTGCAAGGAAGAGCTTGCCTCAGTTCAATGAAATAATTGGTGAGTGCTAATTTTAATGATGCTACTGTATTTTCAATGTTTAATTACACACTTGTAAAAATACAAATTACTGTACAGCCTTTACACTGGAACATTTGGTCCTGAACCACAATCTCAAATCATAGTTCTCACCTACCTTTTGCTTAACAGTTCCTTTTCAAGCACATTATTTCCCTTAACTTTTTTTTATTATTCTTAAAGGCATTTTTCACAATAATTAATTTTTAAATTTGCATGGAGAAGTATGGTTTTTATGTTAAAACTGACTCAAATTCATATTTGGCATGTAGATCAGCTGGCAGTCATTAAGATCCAGTATTTCCGATTTGTGATTCCACAGAGACAGGGACATGAAATTTATATTAAATAAGTGATTCAGCTAACGGTTCTATTTAAATTAGTTTCATTCCAGTTTGGCTAAGTTGGAGGTTTCCTGTGAGATGAATAAAAAATAAAAATATTTAGTGAGGTACTTTATTTGTACATTTTCTATGCTTTATCATTGTTAAGTCTGCTACAGTTGCCTTCCGTCTTATTCTTTCAGCCTGGAGGAAATATGGTGTACACTGGAGACTTCATGGTTGGACTGTCTCTGCTGGATTCTGCTCCTCTTCCCCCAACCTTCCTGCACCATAATCTATTAGAGAATGTGAACCTCACTTAAAATAGATTTGAATATCAGGTAGTTTGTGATTGAAATTCACTTGCGAGTCTGATACTCCACTATAAGCAAAACTAGTTTGCTCACATTGAAGAACTTCTCATCAAAATCATAGAATGATAGGAAATTCAGCGCAGATGGTGGCCATTTTCCGCATTAATCCACATAACTTCTTCTTAGACTTATCCCTTCTAATTCAATTCTTAAAGTATTTACCTCATTTATTAATCAGCAAGTTATGATCTGGAGTGGACTGACTGAAAGGGTGGTGTAAGCAGATTCAATAGTAACTTTCAAAAGGAAATTGGATATACACTTAAAAAGAAAAAAAATTGCAGGGTTATGCAGAAAGAGCAGAGCAAAGGGACTAATTGGTAACTCTTCCTTTCAGAGAGCCTGTACAGGCACAGTGGGCCGAATGGCTGCCTCCTATGCTGTATGAATTTATGTCATGTTTGCTCTGGCTTCGAAAGCCATTTGTGCTAATGCATTCCATATTCCAATCTTGTATGAAAAATAAATCTCTACCCTCAAGTGCTGGCCTACATTATCATTTCAAAGCAAGCTCATGCCTACACATTGGGTTTCCTCTCATTTCCTTCTTGCCTGTCACTTCATAGGCCCTCCCGCTACAGTCTTTGCAAAAGCTGTCAATGGATGAAATGTCTTCTGAGTTTTTCCGATAGCATTAAGAATTTTCGATACTTATTCTGAAACTTCCTTTGAATTAGTTGGATCTCTTTTTTAAATATCCAGATCTGTGCCTGAGGTTTTCTTTAATTATGATAATGAGATTACCATGGAAAATTTAGTGCACACAGCAAACATCACTTTGCACGAACCTAACACTGATTTTGAGTGATGCAGTTGTAGTGTGCAGGTACCCTCTTATCTCTGGCAGGCACCTCAACTATGGCAGACTTTATTTTTTATCTTGAGGCATAAAAAGCTTTTAAATTCAGCTTTGGGATGTGGACATCACTGGCAAGGCCAGCATCTTTTTTTATTCATTCAAGGGATGTTAGCATCACTGGCAAGGTGCCTTGAGAAGGTGGTGGTGGGCCTTCTTCTTGAACTTTAATGGATTGATACCGTGATGCTAGGTCCCCACCTGCTAAGAATGAGGCACATTAATTCTGTCATGAACATTGATTTTAAACTGTTACTGGAATGAGGGGAGGACTTATTGAACAGATCGGCCGTGGCTGGAAAATACATTTTCATATTAATAGATGGTGTTTGGAAGGACAAAGCAGCCATTCCCTGACATTCAACCCACAATAGACTTTTGATCACCAGATGTTGAAGGTGGGGGAGCCTGCATTCCAGGTTGGTGCTAAGATGGCCGAATACACCAACGGACATGGTCAAACCAGCCAGTCACATGACCAACCTGCTGGGCAACCTGAGTTTTTTGAATTTGTACAAACAGTTTGGGCAGAAAGTCTGTTTGCTCCTGGACTGAGTTGATCACTCTCCTGTCTGCTCCTATCTCTTTCTCACAAGCCTCTGAATCCACTGAAGACACATGAACCCCAAGAGAGAAAAGTCTCCTACAGCAAACAAGGTTTAAGAAGAATACTGGGCCCCAACGATAAGCAAGACCTACCTACAATCAAGGACTCTACAGTGAGCTCGAAGAATTGCAACAACAACTCTTCAGATATTGCCTCAAACCTTTCCCCTTTATTTTTCTTCTGCTCTTTTCTGTCTCTATTTGCGTGAGTGTATCACATATGCATGCTAGCAGGGGGTGCGGCGTGTATCCGTAGGCGTTAACTGAATCAGAGTTTAAGTTTAATCAGTTTCAACTTTTCTTCTTTAAACCTAAAAAAGCCTGTTTGTGCTGGTTTCTTTGCCTTATAATTGGAAAGCAGTGAACAAGGAGGAGCTGAAAACACGGTGTGTTTAAAATTAAACCCTGTTACAGTAAGACCAGGTGAAGGCTGAAAGGGAACCCTAGACCTCTTTCTCACCTCGTCGTAACAATACAATTGAATAACTGTTAAAAGTCAACCACAATGGCGTGTGACTGGAGTCACATATAGGCCAAACTGGGTAACGATGGCAAGTTTCTTTCCCTAAAGGGATGCCATGGCAGAATTTGAATTTACATGCTCTGGATTATTTGTCTAGATCATTGGATTACTAGTCCATTAAAGTTTTTTAAAAATAATTTCTTTGATTTCTGATTCTTAGAGGATCATCTCTTCTGGATAGTTCAGATTTTGCTTTAGGTGGAAACAATTCAATCAAACCAGTGTGATCTCGACTGAGGTGAAGTACACTGGACATCTATAATGTGATTTGAAACCATACAGTCAGGAAGTTATAGTATTTTAATCGAGAGCTAGCCACAAACAATAGCACTTACCGACATAATGATAATTGCTGCACTCCAAAAGTGATTCATTGTGTGAACCCTTTTTAGTTATTTTGGCAACGTACTATATAAATGCAAGCCAATTTTTAGTGGTGTTATATCATAGGCCGGAATTTTTCATTGGGCGCGGTCCCCGTCCACTGGTCGAAAACTTGGTGGCGAGCCCGCCTCTGCCGGGCCTGGGAATCCAGACCGTATTTTACGCTTCCCAGGTCCTTAATTGGTCTTGGGCGAGACTTCCACCTCATTGAGGCAGCAAGTCCCGCCTACTGGTGCTGCTGGCCAATCAGCAGGCAGACAGCTCTTAGTCCCATCAGCGCCATGGGGAGCGGTGGCCACTGTTGGGACTACACCCAGCTGCAGGAGGAAGATGAAGGACAGCCATGGAAAAAAAGTAAGTTTTTAGGGCTCACCGGGGACAATCATTTGGACCCCAACGAGGCAAGGCTGGTCGGTTAGGGGGGGTGCAGAGGCATGTTGTGCATTGGAGGCAGTTGGGGCTTCAGGGGCGGCCCTCCATGGGGCGCAGGATCAGGAGGGCTCCCCATCAGCCGACAAGAAGGCCGCCTAGTTTCATCAGGCGGGCTTTCTGAGGCCTCAGCCGACTGCTAGCCAAGGGTAAAATACCCATGGCAGCAGGCAGAGGCCCTTAAGTGGCAGTTAATTGGCCACTTAAGGGTCTTGATTGGCCTGGGTGGGTAGGTGGTTTTTCTCTGCTGCTGCCCCACATAAATTTGCAACGGAGATGGGAGTGGGTTTTGATGGGCCACCCCAGCCTTCCACTTCATTTTATGACCCCTCCTCCCCACCCCCTGCCACTAGCCCACACTTTTGGGTTTTGGGGGGCGTAAAATTCCAGCCATTGTATACATAGCCAGGAACTGCTATAAGAAAGAAAATGTTTGTATTTTAACCTTGTTTTAAACACTGTTCTTGAGATACACAACAGAAATTCATGCTGAAAATAAATTATACTTGGAAAAATGCCAAAGAGTATTTCTGTCATCAGAATATATCTTGTAAAGAGTGGATTGCTCACATTGGAGATGCTAATCCCTTTGCCAACTTTTCTTTTCTATTGAAAGTATTAACCATATAGTTTTACTGATCAAAATGAATGCCATCACTTTTGAGCTATAGAACACTATGATTTTTGGCATCCAGTGTCAACGCCACACAACCATAATTTAATATGGATTAGATGAGCATAGCTCTCAGTGCTATGTTTGATTGTGTGCTTTTAATTCAACCCAGTAATTTTTCTATCTTTAAACTCTACCCAAGTCCAAAATCTGTGCCAATTTATGCCAAATTATGAAATATGTTGTGTTTTGGATTAATTTCCTTACATCATTCCATTTAGGCTGGCCAATTTCTATAACTGTTTTGTCTAGACATTTGCTTGCTTTAGTCACTAATCCGCTCCGAAGTAATAATTCAGCCTCCTATCACAAACTGCAGTCTTTTTAGTCTCTGTAAGCAAAGGAGGTAGCTTTATCAGTGTAACCCACTAAAAGATCAAGATCTGAATTTCTGGGGCATTTTCAGTGCATTCCTGGCATAATTATGCTATAAAAATAGTTTCTTGCACAAAGGGGCTGTGGCTGAGTGAAGGAAATTCCCAAACCTGGAATTTCCTTGGCTCTTGCCTTGGTTTTGTCGGTCAGTCAGCTGACTGGGAGGAATGGGGTATACCAGTCTCGCCAGAAGCATGTGTGGGGACCACCTGGGATTCCTGACCTGGACTCCAAAGTCAAAACCCACCTATCATGTGAAATTGGCCACCTTTACAAGTAATCTGTAACAACTTCCACTGGGGCTGCTAACAGAGACACCAGCATCTAACCAGCACATTACCTGCACCCTTGGTCTGCTGGGTGCCTAAAATACATCCATAGTGGCATGAGCACCTGACAGTATTTTTTAAAGAGAGGAACCTCCCTGTAAAGAAGGTAGTCTAGCAGGATCAATGGCAGAGGTTCCCAGTGGATGCATTCCAGCACTTAAGCTGATACAAAAGCTCAAGTATTTTGAAACCCTTGCAACTAGCAGAGAAAGATGATTTTTCGCTGTGCAATCTCTGGGCAGGTTTGACCCTGTTTCCAATGATGAAAGGATGGTGCTCTAATCCACTGCACCATCCAGCAAACCACCACTTGCCCCCCACCCCGTCCCACTGCCATTATTTTTTAAAGAAGTCACAGCAAACTTTATAATGTAAAATGATGATTAAGGGAAATTGTTGACAGTTGGTTTATTACTGCAATATTAACAATATTGCAATATAATATTGCAATATTAACCCTAAACTGAAAAAATAATTGAAACAAAATTGAATTGAAATACAAAAATGTTGGGCCTGGAATTTTATGGTCCTGGAGCCTAAAAAATGAAAAGTTTCTGGGTCGACAATGAGACATAACCTCTTTTTTGGCCTGTCAGAAATTCTGGTGGAGACCAGGATGGTAATTATGATGGCATGCAACTGATGTCCTGTTGCTTGTGCCAGTTACACCCAAGCAGCTGGAAATGATGATAAGCTGGTTTTTTTTGAAGTATAGAGATTGTAAGTGAAAGGAAAAACTGAGATTCTGGACAAGTATTATAATACAATCTGGGAAATGAGTTTTGAGAGAATGCTGGGAAGAGGAAGAAATGAAAGTTAGGAAAAGCACGAACTATAATTAATGATTTAAGAAAGAGGAAAAATGTTGCTAGGCAGGTAACATAGTGGTTATGTTACTGAATGAGTAATCTAGGGGCCTGGACTAATGCTCTGGTGACATGAGTTCAAGTTCTACCACAGCAGCTAGGAATTTCAATTCAATTAATTAAATCTAGAATAATTAATTAAATAAATCTAGAATTAATTAATTAAATAAAGCTGGAATTTAAAAAGAGCTAATATCAGTAATGCTGGTCATGAAACGACTGTATTATCATGAAAGCCAATTTGTTTCACCAATACCATTTAGGGAAGGAAATCTGCCGTTCTTACCCAGTCTGTCCTATATGTGACTCCAGACTGATAGCAATATGGTTGACTCTTAACTGCTCTCTGAAATGGCCTAGCAGACCATTTATTTTTATAGGGATGAACAATAAATGCTGGCTTTGCCAGCGGCGTTCACATCCCGTGAATGAATAAAACAAACTTGAACTATTTGGTTTGTTCACACCCACACAGCAGAAATGGTCCTCAGGAACTAAAAGCAAAGCAACATTAGGTATGTCATGAATGGAACTGAGGAAAATCGCAATTATTTTGGACTATTATTTAATGAAAACAACAAAGAATGCCTGCTTACTCAATAATTACAACCTCCAAAAGGATTGTGATTGACCTTCTGTCACTTCTAACAGTGCATTACTTTTCCTGCTTGGAGAGCATTTTAGCACTCTGGGCTATTTGCTTGCTTCATTATAACAATATACGCTATGTATCATTAGAGCATGTATTCCTTTTGTTCAGCATGTTGTGATATTCATTTTATTGAGCACTATGCTGTGTAGCAGATTGCTGAAAATTGTTAGCGAACACAATTAATTCCTATGGGACAGGCATTAGTATAAACTATACACTGCGATAGTCCTGGTACATCTTTAAAGAGCAACACTGCACATTTGTGTGTGAATTTCATGAATTTACATAAATCTGCCCAGAACCCAGTCTATCATGCACAATTCATTCCTGCGTCAATTAAATAATTTTGCTGAGTACTTGATAAGAAGAGAATTTGATGCCAATCAGCACTGCTATTTATGTTTGATTTGTGACCATGTTCAATATGATTTGTTCAGATCTATTTTCTGCTGAATGCCTTGCACCTGACTTAATGACAGCACTGAGTCAGTGTACTGTGCTCGTGAATCTGTCAATCAACATTGCTTTCATTTAAGCCCTGCTGCTGCACAAAGATTTCGCTGTGATTGTGCTCCTTCCTCAAATCAAGTGTCATAGTTAACAGCTGCAAAGCGATCTGGAGGCTGAAAATCCCAGCCCTTCCGAAGCACTCTTGTCAGGTCCCAACCTTGGCCCGGAGTTCCTGATTGTTTTGTTGGTGGTAAAACCTCAACCTGTCTCAAACAAGCTGACTGACGCAAAATGGGGTAGGGCCTCGTAGAGGAATTCCTGCATCACTGGCCTCTCAGATGTTTGGGGAGCACTGATGGTTGGTATGCTTGGTGAGATTAGGCATACCAGGCCATTGATGGGCAGTTGAGTCCAGGCCAAGATCGTGTTAAAGAACAAAGAACAGTACAGCACAGGAACAGGCCATTTGGCCTTCCAAGCCTGTGCTGATCTTGATGCCTGTCTGAAGTAAAACCTTCTGCATTTCCACGGACCGATCCCTCTATTCCCATCCAATTCATGTATTTGACGCCTCTTAAACGTGGCTATCGTACCTGCTTCCACCACCTCCCCGGCAGCAAGTTCCAGGCACTCACCACCCTCTGTGTAAAGAACTTGCCTCGCACATCCCCTCTAAACTTTGCCCTTCGCACCTTAAACCTATGTCCCCTAGTAACTGACTCTTCCACCCTGGGAAAAAGCTTCTGACTATCCACTTTGTCCATGCCACTTAGAACTTTGTAAACCTCGATCATGTCGCCCCTCGACCTCCGTCCCAGTGAAAACAATTCGAGTTTATCCAACCTCTCCTCATAGCTAATGCCCTCCAGACCAGGCAACATCCTGGTAAACCTCTTCTGTACCCTATCCTTCTGGTAGTGTGGCGACCAGAATTGCACGCAATATTCCAAGTGTGGCCTAACTAAAGTTCTGTACAGCTGCAGCATGACTTGCCAAATTTTATACTCTATGCCCCAATCGATGAAGGCAAGCATGCTGTATGCCTTCTTGACTACCTTATCCACCTTTGTTGCCACTTTCAGTGACCTGTGGACCTGTACGCCCAGATCTCTCTGCCTGTCAATACTCCTAAGGGTTCTGCCATTTACTGTATACTTCCCACCTGTATTAGATCTTCCAAAATGCATTACCTCACATTTGTCTGGATTCAACTCCATCTGTAATTTCTCCGCCCACGTCTCCAACCGATCTATATCCTGCTGTATCCTTTGCCAATCCTCATCACTATCCACAACTCCACCAACCTTTGTGTCATCCTCAAACTTAGTAATCAGACCAGCTACATTTTCCTCCAAATCATTTATATATACTACAAACAGCAAAGGTCCCAGCACTGATCCCTGCGGAACACCACTAGTCACAGCCCTCCGTTCAGAAAAGCACCCTTTCACTGCTACCCTCTGTCTTCTATGACCGAGCCAGTTCTGTATCCATCTTGCCAGCTCCCCTCTGATCCCATGTGACTTCACCTTTTGTACCAGTCTGCCATGAGGGACCTTGTCAAAGGCTTTACTGAAGTCCATGTAGACAACATCCACTGCCCTTCCTTCATCAATCATCTTCGTCACTTCCTCAAAAAACTCAATCAATTTAGTGAGACATGACCTCCCCTTCACAAAACCATGCTGCCTCTCGCTAATAAGTTCATTTGTTTCCAAATGGGAGTAAATCCTGTCCCGAAGAATCCTCTCTAATAATTTCCCTACCATTGACGTAAGGCTCACCTGCCTATAATTTCCTGGATTATCCTTCTTAAACAAAGGAACAACATTGGTTATTCTCTAGTCCTCTGGGACCTCACCTGTAGCCAATGAGGATGCAAAGATTTCTGTCAAGGCCCTAGCAATTTCCTCCCTTGTCTCCCTCAGTATTCTGGGGTAGATCCCATCAGGCCCTTGGGACTTATCTCCTTAGTGCTTTACAAGATGCCCAACACCTCCTCCTTTTTGATAATGAGATGACTGAGACTATCTACACTCCCTTCCCTAGACTCATCATCCACCAAGTCCTTCTCTTTGGTGAATACTGATGCAAAGTACTCATTTAGTACCTTGCCCATTTCCTCTAGCTCCAGACTTGTTACATTTCCACTCTTGGTCAGTTGTTTTATTAATCTTACATTTCAGAAATATTACTGGAAACAAATTGTTGTATTTTAGGACTGTATGCTGGCTAATCTGTGTCACACTTACTACATGTTGTGATTGGTAAATAAAAACCTCATGTCATATCTACAAACTACAAGCTTTTATAAAAAATACTGGCATAACCCCCCAAGAGCTGACAACTCAAAAAACAACGTATAGCATACAGCTCAATGAAAGGCTCCTGCTTCAAGAATTCAAATTCAGGATTTTTTTTGGTGTTTAAGATTACATTCTGCATTTTTTTCCCATGTAAACTGAAGCCCACTGACCTCTCATATGATCTCTCACTAGTGGAATGCTAGCCTTTCAGACTAGAATACAAGAGGATAGAAGTCATGTTTCAGCTATATATAGGCCTGGTTAGACCACACCTGGAGTACTGTGAGCAGTTCTGAGCGTCACACCTTAGGAAGGATATATTGGCCTTGGAGGGAGTTTAGCAGAGGTTTACCAAAATTATATATCATTTATTAGTACACAACTTGAGTATTGCTGAAAATAGAGACATGTTGTCGAAGCTTTTTGTCTTGCACTCATCAGGACGAGAATAACCAATGTAAAGGAAAACAAAACTTATACTGCATGAGAAGAGAGTGCAGATTGGTTGGCAAGTGAACTCTGATAGAGGCGTTGCCATGGCAAATACACCAGTCTACAGTGACTGACAGTTAACTGCCAAGCTTTGGTCAAGGCATTGTTTTGAGAAATGAACCAGCGAATGGCTGTCACTTATTTTGTTCAGCTGAAACAGGCACAATGTTTGTACATATTCTTTCTGTCTGCAAAGAACAGGGCCCTGTGTATTAATATATGCAGCTTCCAGTACACACAAATGCGCCACACTGCGAGCCCTACCAACAATCTTAAATTGTAATTGTCAGCGTAATTCTTAGCACACTGTAGATTATTTAGCAAATGTCGTCCAATTACAGAATCACATCTAATGTTGGACACTGTGTTTTGAGTTTTGCAAGCATGGGCTGGTTGGGTACGGTCTGTACCTTGCCCATTGCGAACAGCAGAAGGGACATGTTGTTTGATACGATCCACCAGTCTTTGGGACATATGGCCTATATGCCTAGCATCACACTGGCATTGAAATTTATATATCACATTACTCATTTGTGTGATAGGCAGAATGTCTTTTTGGCTGGACGGCACCATCCTGTTAGTGGCGAACACCACATGTGTTGCTACTGCATAGTAGCAGCGTGAGACAGCTAGCTTTACCTGTTGCTCAAATTTTTGCAATACATTACCCTTCCAGGGTAATTTGAGGTAGACTGGGCACTTTTCAGGGCCGAAAAAGACGGCTTGCACGATATACAGCGAGAAATGATCTGATCAGCGTAGCCATTGTCATGCAGGATGTCTTTGATTCGTCCTATTTCAGCATCAAGCTTGCATGGTGAGCAAATGGCTCTGGCGCTATTTACGAGGTTGCCGATAAGGCCAATCTTATAGTTCGTGGAACTGTAAGAAACCCAGTGCGTGTATTGACCAGTGAAGATAGGTTTGCAGTAAACCGTGGTAAAGAACCTCTTAACAGATTTCTCAACTAGTACGTCAAGGAAAGGGAGCTCATTTGTCTGCTCAATTTCAAAGGTGAATTTGAGTGCAGGTTGGAGCCCGTTAAGACGTGTAAGCAAATTATTGCATGCAGCTGCGGATTCAAATATAGCAAACATATCATCTACATATCAGAAATGTGCAAGAGGTAGGAGGTTAGGTGTCATTCCATCAAAGACACATTTCTCATGGAACCTAACAAAGATGTTAGCGAGAGCTGGGCCTAGAGGGGATCCCATGGCAACACCATCTATTTGGGTATGCATGATGTCGTTAAAACTGAATATATATATGTATAGAGAATATAGAGTAAAATTTCAAAATTTGCCGATGATAACAAACTTGGAAATGTGACAGTGAGGGTGATACTGATCATCTGAAACAGGACATAGATAAGATAGCAGAATTGGCAGACAAGTGGCAGATGGAATTTAATACAGACAAGTGTGAGGTGATGCATTTGGCAGAAGAGATAGGGCAAGGCAATATATACTTAATGGCACAGTTCTAAAGAGTGTGCAGGAACAGAGTGCCCTGGGGTGCATGTGCATCAACCTTTGAATGTGGCAGGACATATTTAGAGAGCGATTAGCAACGTATCTGTGATCTTGGGCTTTATAAATAGAGGCATAGAGTACAAAAGCATGGAAGTTATGCTGAATCTTTATAAAGCTTTAGGCCAACAATTTGAGTATTGTGTCCAGTTCCGGTCACCACACTTTAGGAATGATGTGAGGGTCCTTGAGAGGGTGCAGAAGAGATTTACCAGAATGGTTCCAGGGATGAGGGATTTTAATTGCAAGGTTAGGTTGGAGAAACTGAGGTTGTTCTCCTTGGAGCAAAGGAGATTGAGGGGAGATTTGATAGAGGTGTACAAGATTCTTACAGGTTTGGATAGGGTCGACAAAGAAAAGCTATTCCCATTAGCTAATGTTACAAGGATTTGGGGACACAGGTTTAAGATTTCGGGCAAGAGATGCGGGCGGATGTGAGTGTTACGACTGAGGTGGGAGGAGTGCACTGTTTATTCTAGTTCCACTTCTCCACAGGTCACAACATACATTAAATTTTTCATGATCAATCATATACTCTATTTTTCCCAGAATAAAACACACTAACCAGTTTTCTTTAATAAACAACAAAATTATCAGTTTATTATGAAATCTTAACCAGTAATGAAGTAAAGCATAGCATAAACACACAGATTGAAATTTTAAAGTTCCTTTTTTATCTTAGCCCCTAACACTCACATGCACATACACCGGTAAACTGGAAAAATAAAAGGGATTTTTATTCAGAGCTCTGTTACAGACAGCAAAACACTTGGGCTGAATACTCGCTCATCCTTGAAGAAGAGAGCAGATGAGATATGTTGGACTGCATTTTAAAGCCTCTCCGCCGCCGGGAATGGTGGTGGGGGTTGCTGGGGGGAAATGAAGATTGCAACGGAGGAGGCCCACCACCAACCCCAACGGTGGCAGGCCTCATACCGATCTCGGCAGCGAGGTCTCGTGGCGGCCGCCCTGCCGCTCATTGACGGGATCCACATTAAAATATGTTAATGCCTACTTATCATGCAGGCCACAGCGATTCAGCCACCATGTTGCAATCTTTATTCTGGCGGCCGACAATGCTGCACCTTCGAATTCCTGTTCAGGGAAACAAGGCACGACACCTATCGGGAGGGGAAGGAGGTGATTTTTTTCTGTGCGGTAGGGTGGGGGGGTAAGCGGTGTTACAATGCTGCGGATTGGTCGGGGAGGGTGATGGGAAAGGGTAAAGGACAAAGGTTCCAAACTTTGGGAGGGGGGAAGGTCAGATTTTCAAGGTAGGTATTCCGGGAGAGAAAAGTGCAGGAATGTTTTGATATTAAATTGGGAGGGGTTGGGAGAATGTATGGAAAGGTTATTTTATTCATTTTTACAAAACTTTACATTATATGGCCCTTTAAATTTCAAATGCTCATTGAGGGCTGTAAGCCCTTTAAAAATGGCACCTGCGCCTACACATTGGTGGCAGGCGCAGTTGCTGGTGACGGCTTGCCTGCCCCCTCGACATGATTGGGAGGGGTGGGGCGACTGCCCCGGACATGGCAATGAGCCGCTGCATTTGGAATTGTGACATGGTCCCCGTGAGTGTTTCTCTTCAAAGACAGGAGATGAGCTAAGTTGACACAGTGGACTTCTCAGGGTCTTTTAGAGAGGTGCTGGAAAGCTGAGCTGGGTTGTGGTCTTCTCTCTTTTCCTTGGGAATTCTCTTCTCCTTCTGCAGGCTTGACTCTTTAAACATTCAGCAAGAATCTGGTCTCTTCCTCCATGGCACTTCTTCAGCAGGCTTTAGCTTTTTCTCATTGCAGAAGGTAAACACTGACACTTCAACCAAAAGCTTGGGAGTTTGCTGCTCTCAAGTGCGCGCTGCTGCTCCCGGGCTTGTCCTGTCAAGGGGCGTGCAACCATCATTTCTCTGCTCACATCTTCCCCAGTTACCAAGGTTTCTGTTTTAGGTCAGTGACCCTTCATCAGAAGTTCTGATGAAAGGTCACTGACCTGAAACTTTAATGCTACTTCTCTCTCCACAGATGCTGCCAGACCTGCTGAGTATATCCAGCATTTCTTGTTTTTATTTCAAGATTTCCAGCATCTGCAGTATTTTGCTTTTATACACCAAGGTTTCTGTTCTATTTTTAACTTGAGTCATGTGACAACCAGTAAACATTGCTGTCAAACTAGTTCTTTCAGTGTCCTCTTGCAGACCCTCACGAAAAAGAACTCGTCCAACATTTCTTCAGTTTGTTTATGAATTCCTCTAAAAATATTTTTAACAAAAAACAGAAGCACTTTCATAACATGAGGAAGATCATTTTTACACAGTGAGTGCTATTGACGTGGAACTCATTGCCTACGAGGGTGGTGGAAGCGGAGGTGATGAATAATTTCAAAAGGAAATTGGATGGGCACTTGAGGGAAATAAACTTACTGGGCTATGGGGATAGAGTGGGGAAATGGGACTGATTGGATTGCTCTGCAGAGAGCCAGCATGGACTCAATGGGCAGACTGGCCTCCTTCTGTGCTGTTTTGACTCTATGGCATTTTATGTGATTCTTCTAAAGAATGGAAACTTCACAACATAATATTTTCTCAAACACTGATATGCATAACCTTGGTGAGTTACAAATAGAAACATAGAAAATAGGAGCAGGAGTAGGCCATTTGGCCCTTTGAACCTGCTCCGCCATTCATTATGATCATGGCTGATCATCCAACTCAGTAACCTGTTCCCGCTTTCGCCCCATACTTCTTCACTCTTCACTCATCCTACTGTTCCTACATGGTACAACCCCTATGGCTTTAGCAGAGGTAGTGACAGACTGATCAGATCCATGCTCTGACGCTGAGATGCTCTTGACTGATGACCTGTGGGTTTTTGAGCCCGTGAGGGCCCCGCCAAAGACTGCTGCACCTGCAACTGTGGCAGGCATGAGGCAGCACATTGGATGCTGACTTGGTGAGGAGGGGGTAGTTAAAGGGGGGCAACAGGTGAGAAGTGGAAACGCTTTGAGCTGAGTTCCCATTTCCACATCGTTCTCATAGGCCAGCCGCACTTCACTCCTACCACTCTACTGAAGAGCAGCTTGGTGCAGGTCAGTGTGCTGGTGTAAGGCCAAGGCTAAGTTATCTGTCAACCTATTTAAGGCAGCAGACATGTCAGCATCCAGAGTCTGCACAGCCGTGGTCGGGTCCTGCATGGACTCATTTAATTACCGCAATTGATCTTTCATGGAGTTGCCCATTCTATCCATGTAAGAAGAAATTGTCACCGTGCCCTGTGACATCATCCCACATTCGTTCTGTAATCATGTTCAATGCACTTGGAAGGCCTGCCAGTGCATGACACATTCTCTGCTAATCCTCAATGATTATTCTTTTCATTAATGGTTCACAAGGTACAGCATATGTGTCCAGCTGAGCAGAGCTTGAAGAGGGCTGTGCCCTCTTACCTGGACTCTCCAGAGCTGTCCCTGCCACCACCATCTGCTGTTGCTCACTTGTGAAGTGTGAGTCACCAGGTAAAAATCCAGACATCTGGTAAACTGGTCCCACCGAAGTGCGAGTATCTAAATTGTTCCATGGTCTGCATGAGTCCATGACGGTACACCCTGAGAAGGATTCGGCTCATCTGAGGAATCCACAATGTTCACCGACTGCTGTTGTACATGTGAAGGCCATGTTGGAAACAGGAGAGTATCATGCACATAGATTATATTTGATCCTGTCACCAGGTAGCTGGGGGAGGGGTCCCCATCTCTGACAACCAGGAATGCCAAGACATCATTGATCTTCAATGCTTCCTGCTCTGTGAGGTCTGTAGTGAACCACCTCTGGTTCCCTCCCTCTCCCTTGTATTTTTGTACTCTTTTCTCCTGCAACGGGGAAAAGAGCAAACCTATGAGTGACTGGAATGGCATATGTTCACTCGATGGATTAAGTGCATTTGGTGAAGGTGACTATCAGGGAGAGGAATTAAATTGCATAAGGATGATAATGAGTGGCAATGGTGGATGAATAGATGGGAATGTAAGGATCTGCATGGAAAGAGGATAAGTGGCAAGGTAATTAAGGAGTCATGTGATGGAGTAGATTTGACAAGGGAGAGTAACGGTGGGGGTGCAGTGGGGTGATGATGTGCACAACAGAATGTAGCTGAATATGTGCCTGTACTTGCCTTTCCTGGTCTGGTTAGGCCATGAAAGCACTTTCAGCATTGAATCCACGTGATTTGGGTGTGTGGCACATGCTCCTGCTGCTGATCACCTGGGCCACCTACAGCCATGTCTCATTGTCACAGCAACCAGTTTCTTCCTCCTATTGCTGGGAAGAGTGTCTCTCTATAGCTTCTCACTGGCTCCAGCAGTACATCAAATGAAGTTTCATTGAAGCAGGGTGCAGCTTGTGAGTGTCCTGAGTCCATTGTCAAAGTTTTTTCTCTCTCCTTCAAATTCCATCTTTGGATTGGCCCTTTAAATAGCAGAGTTGAGATTCGGTCATGCGGGGAAAATCACAGAAGCAAATCCACTTCCCACAACTGTATGACAACAGCATACAGTCTCTCCACCTTTCTACTCTCCCCACATTATGATTTCTAACCAGAGCTTTTAAGTTAAAGATATTAAAAAAATCAAACTGATATAGGGTCAATTTACATTTTTAGATCTTCTGGTCCAAATCATCAGTGAGTGTTAGGGCAATTGAATTAGGACAAGGACTAACACGGTTATGTTCCGCTGAAATTACATTGTAAATCTCCAAAGGGAGTCTAGCTGGTGTTCTTGAAACTTATTGTTTGTATCACATATATCAAGGTATTTTTTACAGTTGTCATATGAAGCAAATTGACTAGCTGGAAAATTCCATTAAAATAATCAATGAAATTTATATCTCTCCAAATCTGAAGTAAAGTTTTTTTGTTTCCTTTACATCGTTTGATCTAAATATCAGAGATAAGATGATTTTCAGAATGGTAGTCTTGTAGATCAGTGTGTTATTTATCTTTTTGTCAGTATTCTGCTCAGACTTACAAAGAATAAAACAGAAATTGATTGCATTTTTGAAGATAAAAGTAATTTTGGAAACTGGAAAAAATAAACTGATTTCCTTTTTCCAACTTTAAAGCTTCAATCATTTTTTTACACTAAGTTGAAGTTGTAGACATTACATTATAGAAACTGGAATAAAAATCAGCTCCAGAGCTGAAAAGGACGCTGCTTGCAGGTTTGAAAACTAATATAGCACTTTCAGGTTTCAAATTCTGCATTGCAACTTAGTGCAAAACCAATTGATATGCCCTGTCCATGAATTGGAGCTCTGCTCTCTCCTCCAGCCTGATCTACTCCTGATCGGAATAACTTTCTATCACTCACCACTTTGTGGCCTGCACACAATCTTTTTTTTCTCTCTCTCTATTTCTATTTCTCTCTCTCTATTTCTATTTCTCTCTCTCATATACACATGCAAGCCTTCATCCCTGCCCCGCATACATTGAAACATAGAAAATAGGAGCAGGAGTAGACCATTTGGCCCTTCGGGCCTGCTCCGCCATTCAACAATGATCATGGCTGATCATCTAATTCAGTACCTTGTTCCCACTTTCTCCCCATATCCCTTGATCCCTTTGGCATTAAGAAATATATCTACTTCTTGAATATATTCAATGACTTGGCCTCCACTGCTTTCTGCAGTAGAGAATTCCATAGGTTCACCACCCTCTGAGTGAAGAAATTTCTCCTCATCTTGTTTCTAAATGGCATACCCCGTATCCTGAGACTGTGACCCCTGGTTCTGGACTCCCCAGCTATCGGGAACATCCTCCCTGTATCTAGCCTGTCTAGTCCTGTTAGAATTTTTATAGGGTTCTGTGAGATACCCTCTCATTCATTCTTCTATTCTCTAGTGAATGCAGGCCTAGTCGACCCAATCTCTCCTCATATGTCAATTCTGCCATCTCAGGAATCAGCCTGGTAAATCTTCTTTGCACTCCCTCCATGGCAAGAACATCCTCAGATAAGGAGACCAAAACTGCACACAATACTCCAGATGTGGTCTCACGAAGGCCCTGTATAACCGCAGTAAGACATCCTTGCTCCTGTACGCAAATCCTCTTGCAATGAAGGCCAACATACCATTTGACTTCCTAACTGCTTGCTGCACCTGAATGCTTGCTTTCAGCAACTGGTGTACAAGGACACCCAGGTCTCGTTGCACCTCCCCCTTTCCCAATCTATCACCATTCAGATAATCTGCCTTTCTGCTTTTACGACCAAAGTGGATAACCTCACGTTTATCCACGTTATATTGCATCTGCCATGCATTTGCCCACTCACCCAACTTGTCCAAATCACATTGGAGCCTCTTTGCATCCTCCTCACAGCTCACATTCCCCCCCAGCTTTGTGATGTCTGCAAACTTGGAAATGTTACATTTAGTTCCCTCACCCAAGTCATTAATATATATTATGAATAGCTGGAGCCCAAGCACTGATCCCTGCAGTACCCCACTAGTCGCTGCCTGCCACCCGGAAAAAGACCCGTTTATTCCTACTCTGTATTTCCTGTCTGTCAACCAATTCTCAATCCATGTCAGTACCTTACCCCCAATCCCATGTGCTTTAATTTTGCACACTAACCTCTTATGTGGGACCTAATCAAAAGCCTTCTGAAAATCCAAATACACCACATCCACTGGTTCTCCCTTATCTATTCTACTAGTTACATCCTCAAAAAACTCCAGTAGATTTGTTAAGCATGATTTGCCTTTCGTAAACCCATGCTGACTTTGTCCCAATCTCGTTTATGCTTTCCAGGTGCTCTGCTATCACATCCTTTATAATAGACTCTAGCATTTTTCCTACTACTGATGTAAGGCTAACTGGTCTGTAATTCCCTGCTTTTCTCTCCCTCCTTTTTTAAATAGTGGGGTTACATTTGCCACCCTCCAATCTGCAGGAACTGCGCCAGAGTCCATAGAATTTTGGAAGATGACCACCAATGCATCCACTATTTCTAGGGCCACTTCCTTTAGTACTCTGGGATGTAGATTATCAGGGCCTGGGGATTTGTCAGCCTATAACCCCTTTAATTTCCCTAGCATTTTTTTTTACTAATACCAAAACAGGCATTCTCTCACTTTCTTTTTGAATTTTACACAGACAAAAATCTGTACATGTGCACAAACACGTTACCTAGAAAAATTTATGGCACTGAATGAGCCCATTCAGCCCATTGTATCCATGCTGGCCCTTCTAAGGCAAGTCTTGATTTGGGATGCAAGAGGTCAGTGAAAACACTGACTTGGGGGCCAAACATGGGTTTATGGACTTCAAAAGTGAATGGTTAATAACAGTGTGATATTCCTGCATTGTATAATGTAAAGGTTGAGTTTGCTTTTAATACTAAGGGAGAACAGACATTAGTGTCCTGAACAGAATCAATGGCCATGCATGATGATGATGACACAAATTCATTTCAATATTAAATATTCAAATATGGTTTGATGGGCTATATCCTAGAATCCTCAAGGAATTAAAGGCAGAAACTAATAATGCTTCGGTCGAAATTTTCAGAGGTCCATAAATACTTTAAAAATGAAGGGGGAGAAAGGAGTTTGGGCATAACTCTGGTAATCAGAGGCTCATTAGTCCAAAATCCACATGTAAGGAAAATATTTGAAGATATTCTACTGAATATAAACACTTGAATGTCACATGTATCATCATAGAGAGCAGCCAGCATAGTTTAAGTAATAGGTTATATCTCGAAAACCTACCAGAATTGTTTGAGAAAATAAATTAATGGGCAGGGATAATCCAGATGCAGTGTCATAGGTTGAGAATTGGTTGGGCAATAGCTATATAAGATGTTGTTAAATAGAAAATTTGTTGGGAGAAAAGAAAAATCACATATATCTGCCCTGGGACCCCTGTTATTTACGGTATTTGTGAATGATATTGAAAAGAATCCTAGACTCACTGTTGGATTCCTCTTGACTTTGTGACAGTGATTAAACAATTAGAAATCCATTATGCCAGATCCACACCCACTTTAGCTCCCACTTGATACGTAGCTACCCTTTCCAACAAGCAGCCGAAACGCCCACCCATTTTTGTAACCGATGCATGAAACTGAAGTGATGAAAATCTGGTGCTGTCATATACCCCCAAATCCTGTTGTTTTCACCTTTTAAAGTGAATTTTAATCACACCTGAATATAACTGGTATACAGGGTTTCTAGGCACTTCTCTGGAAGTAGAAATATGTTTTCAAGGAATGTTTTAAAGTGGGATGGCCTTGGCACGGACATCTAACATTATCATGCCGGGCCATTGATGCATTCAGCAGCCGTGGGGTGACGAGTGTGTCTTCACAGGAAGACTGGGGCAACGCAGCTGGAACAATTTGCATTAAGGAGGAGAAGTTCAGGTGCCAGGTCTTTGGGATCGAGCTCCATAGTGCCATCTGGTTACTGGCATGTGGGTGCATTGAGAGGGGGAGGAGTGAGTTATTTGGAGGAAGCATCTGGTAATGCCCACCTGCCATGGGCATCGTTCACTCATCAAGGAGGAGAACCTAAGAAGGAGGGAGGTGCAGCCACAGGGATCAGGACAACAGCAACCTCGAGATGGGAAAGCAGCAGGAGGCCTCAGAGAGGACCACAAGTCAGCACCAGCATGGAGAAGAAGGTACCCTGTAGCAAGGGTGTACGGACAGATGATGAGCTGCCTCCAGATGTTGGAGACTATGCCTCATCCCGCTGGCCTTCACTATGCCTGCCTCACTGACCTTTTGGCCATCTCTCACTGGCAGGGCTGCACTCCTGGCTGGAGGTCTTGAGGGGATGGCTGTACGAGGCCTCCAGCAGCATTCCAGTGCTGGCAGCCATTTTTAAAGATGGCGCCAGCGCATCCGTCGGCATCAACTGACAACGTGATTGCTGCCTCAGTCCCCACCTTAACTACAGAATGGTTGGCCCACCCTACTGCCTGCCCACCTGCCGTTAACTGTCTGTCTTGCGTGAGATTTCGATGAGATCAGGGATCAGAGTGAGCATCAGTGACATCCACTTCCGGCCCTGCCTTACCCTCCTCACTGATCGCGCAAAATCCCAGCCTTTGCTTTGTTTTCTCACAGTTACCATCTACTATTGTCTCAGTGGTTGAGGATGTTGGCATTTACCTCCCTCCCCACTCCTATCTTGTAACAACAGACAGCATACCTCAGTTTAACATAGATAGAGTGGAAAGACAATGCATCTAGGTTCCACCCCAAATTGCAACATGTGACAGCTACAATTTCTAGTCTCTAACAACAACAACTTGTATTTATATAGCACCATTAATGTAATAAAATGTCCCAAAGTGCTTCACAGAGGCACCGAGCCACATGATAGTAGGATAGATGACCAAAAGCTTGGCCAAAGAGGTAGGTTTTCAGGAGTGTCTTAAAGGAGGAAAGCGAGGTAGAGAGATTGAGGCATTTAGAGAGGGAATTCCAGAGCTTAGAGCCTCTGCAGCGAAAGGCATGGCCCCTAATGGTGGAGCAATTAAAATTGGGGATGCTCAAGAGGCTGGAATTAGATGAGTGCCGATATCTCAGAGGGTTGCAGGGCTGGAGGAGATTACAGAGATAGGGAAGGTCAAGGCATGGAGGGATTTGAAAATGAGGATCAGAATTTTAAAATTGAGGAATTGCTTAACTGGGAGCCAGTGTAGGTCAGGAAGCACAGGGTGATAGGTGAAAAAAAAGGGTTAGATACAGAGTAAAGCTCCCTCTATACTGTCACATAAAACACTCCCAGGGCAGATCAAGCACGGGGTAGGCTGCTGCCTAATTGGAGTTATTCAGGACCAGTATGAAAAAAAGAAGGAAAAAAAGGGTGATAGGTGAACAGGACTTGGTGCAAGTTAGGACATGGGCAGCAGAGTTTTGGATTTCCTCAAGTTTATGGAGGGTATAATGTGGGAGGTCGGCTAGGAGTGAGTTGGAATGTCTAGCCTGGAGGTAACCAAGACATGAATGAGGATTTCAGCAGCAGAGGAGCTGAGATGAAGCAGAGTTGGGCAATGTTATGGGCGTGGAAATAGGCAATCTTAATGGCAGTGCAGCTATGTTCATTTCAGGGTCAACTATGACACCAAGGTCGCTAACAGTCTGGTTCATCATCAGACAGTTGCCACATAGAGGAAGGGAGTCCATGGCGAGGGAGCAGGATATGTAGCAGGGACTGAAAACAATGGCTTCAGTCTTATCATAGAATCATAGAATGATTCATAGAGTGTTTGTGCAGTATGTCCAGGAAGCTTTTCTGACTCAGTATGTAGACTGCCCGACCAGAGGGGAGGCAATATTGGATTTGGTACTAGGTAATGAACCAGGGCAAGTGATAGAGCTGTTGGTGGGCGAGCACTTTGGAGATAGTGATCACAATTCTGTAGCATTCACTGTGGTAATGGAGAGGGATAGGTATGTGCAATAGGGCAAGGTTTACAATTGGGGGAAGGGTAGATATGATGCTGTCAGGCAGGAACTGAGGAGCATAAGTTGGGAGCATATGCTGGCAGGGAAGGGCACGGTCGAAATGTGGAACTTTTTCAAGGAGCAGATAGTAGGGGCCATTGATAAGCATGTCCCTGTCAGACAGGGAAGGGATGGTCATGTGAGGGAACCGTGGTTGACAAGAGAGGTTGAGAGTCTTGTTAGGAAGAAGAAGGATGCGTATATAAGGTTGAGGAAAAAGGGCACAGGCATAGCTCTGGAGGGATACAAGATGGCCAGGAAGGATCTGAAGAAAGGGATTAGGAGAGCTAAGAGAGGGCATGAAAAATGCTTGGCGGGTAGGATAAAAGAAAACCCCAAGGCCTTTTACGCGTATGTCAGAAATATGAGGATGACTAGGGGGACCGTAGGTCCGGTCAAGGACAATAGCGGGAGACTGTGTGTTGAGCCGGAAGAGATAAGTGAGGTTTTGAATGAGTACTTCTCTTCGGTATTTACGAATGAGAAGGGGTGTATTACTGAAGAGGACGGTGTGAAACAGACTGGTAAGCTCGAGGAAGTGCTCGTTAGGAGGGAAGATGTGTTGGGGTTTTTGAATAACTTGAAGATAGACAAGTCTCCCGGGCCTGACGGGGTATATCCAAGGATGTTATGGGAAGCAAGGGATGAAATTGCAGAGCCGCTGGCAATGATCTTTTCATCTTCTCTGTTGACGGGGGTGGTACCAGGTGATTGGAGGGTGGCAAATGTTGTGCCCCTGTTCAAGAAAGGGAATAGGAACAACCCTGGGAATTACAGGCCAGTTAGTCTTACTTCGGTGGTAGGCAAGTTGATGGAAAAGGTGCTGAGGGATAGGATTTCTGAGCATCTGGAAAGACACTGCTTGATTCGGGACAGTCAGCACGGTTTTGTGAGGGGTAGGTCTTGCCTCACAAGCCTGATTGAATTCTTTGAGCAGGTGACCAAGCAAGTGGATGAGGGTAAACCAGTGGATGTGGTGTACATGGATTTTAGTAAGGCATTTGATAAGGTCCCCCATGGTAGACTTATGGAGAAAGTCAGGAGGCATGGGATAGTGGGGAATGTGGCCAGTTGGATTAAGAATTGGCTAACTGATGGAAGGCAGAGAGTGGTCTTAGATGGTAAATACTCAGCCTGGAGCCCAGTTACCAGTGGCGTGCCACAGGGATCAGTTCTGGGTCCTCTCCTGTTTGTGATTTTTATTAACGACTTGGATGAGGAAGTCGAAGGGTGGGTCAGTAAATTTGCAGATGATACAAAGGTTGGTGGAGTTGTGGATACCGAGGAGGGCTATTGTCGTCTGCAAAGGGACTTGGATAGGTTGCAGTGCTGGGCTGAAAAGTGGCAGATGGAGTTTAACCCTGAAAAGTGTGAGGTCGTCCATTTTGGAAGGACAAACACGAATGCAAAATACTGGGTTAACGGTAGGGTTCTTGGGCATGTGGAGGAGCAGAGAGACCTTGGGGTCTATGTGCATAGATCGTTGAAAGTTGCAACTCAAGTGGATAGGGCTGTGAAGAAGGCATATGGGGTGTTAGCGTTCATTAGCAGAGGGATTGAATTTAAGAGCCGTGAGGTGATGATGCAGCTGTACAGGACCTTGGTAAGGCCTCATTTGGAGTACTGTGTGCAGTTCTGGTCGCCTCATTTTAGGAAGGATGTGGAAGCCTTGGAGAGGGTGCAGAGGAGATTTACCAGGATGTTGCCTGGAATGGAGAATAAGTCTTACGAGGAAAGGCTGAACATTCTAGGCCTCTTCTCATTAGAACGGAGAAGGATGAGGGGTGACATGATAGAGGTTTATAAGATGATCAGGGGAATAGATAGGGTAGACAGTCAGAAACTTTTTCCCCGGGTGGAGCAAAGCGTTACAAGGGGTCATAAATTTAAGGTGAAGGGTGGGAGATATAAGGGGGATGTCAGGGGAAGGTTCTTTACCCAGAGAGTGGTCGGGGCATGGAATGCCTTGCCTGGGGAAGTTGTTGAGTCAGAAACTTTAGGGACTTTCAAACGGCTTTTAGATAGGTATATGGATAAAGGAGAATGATGGGGTATAGATTAAATTGTCCTTGACAGAGGACAAAGGATCGGCACAACATCGTGGGCCGAAGGGCCTGTTCTGTGCTGTATTTTTCTATGTTTTTCTATTACAGCACAGAAGAAGGCCATTCAGCCTATTGAGTCAGTGCTGGCTATCTGCTACAGCAAATCACCTTGTCCTTCTCCTCCACCTTTTCGTCATAGCTCTGCGTATTCTTTTCTCTTCAGATTATTATCCAATTTTCTTTTGAAAGCCTCAATTGAATCTGGCTCCACCACATTCTCGGGCAGTGCATTCCATATTCCTACCACTCACTGTATAATAAAAGTATTTCCTCATGTCACTGTTGCTTTTTTTTCCAATCACCTTAAATCAGTATCCTCCTGTTCATGACCCTCCCATCAATGGGAACAGCTTCTCCCTGTCTATTCTGTCTAGACCCCTCATGATTTTGAAATATTTAATTGAAGGAAATTTCTGCTTATCCAGTACGAGATGTCAGACAAGCAGTCTGACAACTTAGATACCGTGGAGGGGTCGAGAGAGGTGTTGGTGAGGTAGAGCTGGGTGTTGTCAGTGTACATGTGGAAACTGAAGTTGTGTTTTTGAAAGATGTTGCTGAGGGGCAGCATGTAGATGAGAAATGGGGGACATCAGAGGTAGCTATGCAGGAATGGAAAAGAAGCCATTTATGGTGATTCTCTGGCTACAATTAAACAGATAAGAATGGAACCAGGTAAGAGCAGACACAGCCAGCCAGATAATGGTGGAGAGGTGTTGGAAGAGGATGGTGTAATCAACTGTGTCTAAGGCTGTAGACAGTTTGAGAAGGACTAGGAGGAATAGTGCAGTTTTGTTAGTCACATAGGATTTCCTTTGTGACTTAGATAAGAGCCATTTCCGTACTATGGCAGGGACAGAAACCTGATTGGAGAGATTCAAACATGGAAGATGGGCATAAATTTGGGAGGCGATAACATGTTGAAGGATTTCGGAGAGGAAAGGGAGGTTGGGGAGTGGGTGGTAGTTTGCAAGGATGGAGGGGCCGAGGGTTTTATTTTTTGAGGAGAGGGTTGATGACGGCAGATTTGAAGGAGAGAGGAACAATGTCAGCTAATATGGGAGCCAGGAAGGGAATTTGGATGGTCAATAGTTTAGTGGGAATAGGGTTGAGAAAGCAGAGGGTGGATCTCACGGACAAGATGCGCTCAGAGAGGGCTTATGTAAAGATGCTGAGTTCCTTTTTGTTCTTCTTCTCCATGCTGCTGTGCTACATCTATGAAGAAATAAAGACATTGCATTGAAATTGTGTCTTTCATGTTCTCAAGGCATCCCAAAATGCTTCATATCCAATTAATTACTCCTCAGAAGTAGAATCATTGTAATGTAGGGAAATGTGGCAGCCAATTTCTACACAAGATCCCATAAATATCAATGAGATAAATGGCTGGATAATCTTTTTTTATGTCGATGGTTGAGAGATAAATTTTGGTCAGGACATGAGGGGAACTCCTCAGTTCTTCTCTAATGCCATAGGATCTTTTACATCCACTTGAGTAGGCAGATGGGGCTTTGGTTTAAAGTAACAGCTAAAAGATAGTACTTCCTCTACAGCATTAGATTATCTATTTAAGACTCTGGAATAGGGTTAACCCTACAACCGTATGATTCAGAGATGAGAGTGCTGCCACTGAGCCACGGGTGACATGAGGGCCCAAAAATAACAGAGATTAACAGGGCTGGATGTGCAGCCATTGTCTACAGTACTTTCTGTATAGGTGTGACCCTAAACATTCATAAAGTATTGTTCTGACATATATATGTATGCTGGAGGATCTGAAATAACTATGTAAATAAATGTTGAGTCCAATGTACATATTTTTCTCACATGGTCATCTCACTGCTTCTTCTGTATACTGCTGCTGTCCCCCACCTATTCCACTCCACCCCCACCCCCCCACCACAAAAAGGAGTTCCTATACCTCATCCTCAAATAGAGTGGCTGGAAAGTGTGAGAACCACCGTCTGATTGGGGATGGACTACCTCTTTTAGGAGGAAAGGCTATCTGCATGCCATCATGTAGAATGCAAACTAGGCAGCAGTAAATATTTCATAACCAAGCTGACAAAAGGTGCAGGAATGGGGATCCAGGATTAGGTCTTGGCTTGGATGTCTGAAGATTTTAGCCAGCCTTGCAAAGGCCCTTCACTATCTGCTGCTGGTGTTCGGGTTACCATTAATCTAACAAGTGGCTGAATGACTGCCGCTTCTCCTGTCGCCTCCCACAGAAGAAAGCAACCAAGAATTCTGACTTAATGCAATTAAAAGTAATCATTCTGGACCATGTTTCACCTTCTGGATCTGATGAAGTTTGGATGCATTTTGAGATCTAATCTAACAAATGAAAATGAAATTGTATCTGCATTAGATCAAGTAACCAAAACACCATGAAGGGCAATCTCTGTGCTTCTGATTATGATTAGTAACAGATTGATCTTTTGGCTCTCCATTCCAATGGATTTAACTGCATGCTAGGATAGAAAAACATTCATTTATATATCCCTGTTTACACACCTGCCTGCTACGACTGGTACCAAATTGTTGCCTAAAGATAATGCTGAGCAGGAAAAAACTTAGCAACTTCACTCAACTTGTACCACTATTGACCTTTTGGTTTACCCTTTGCAAGGCATTTGAACCATAGGGTCAGGGACTCAGTAAAGTGGGAGTTGCTATTATTGAGTCTCAGTCTTGACTCTGCATTCTAGTGGTGACCATTACACGAAGAGAGTACACACAGGTCCCACTGGTAACTGCAAGGCCTGCCAAGCAGCCAGGATCTGCAATGAGGAAGATTTGTTTTAAAACGTGCTGATCAGTTCCTATGTTCTTACAAGTTTTCCTTCTTCAGAGGGTTAATCGGAGCCATGGCAAGGTCAGTTGAGGGGGGCCTGAGCACCCAATGGGTGGGTGGCTGGTCGAGTTAACATCTATACATCTTGACATTTCATTTTTATGGAGTATACCCTTGAAAACCAATGCTAATGAGATCTGAACATTTCAGGACTGATATTCTTGGGGATTCTGCTGTAGCTCTGGTGTGAGACAGGTGGAGCACTGTGCAATAATTGCATTGGGTCACCACCATTTACAGGACAACTTGCCCTGTCAAGAGCAGAAACCCTGCCACTTACTTCTAAAATATTGCAAGGGGACCGGCCCAGCAGCAACGTCTCTCATCACAAGGAATTTCTGCTGCACTGTTTTACTCAGGGCCCCATATATCTCCTGCAAAGCTCTCGGGGTTGAGGCAAACAGCCTCCTGGTGGTGAAGGTAAGCCCCACTGCTGTCATCCAGGCCAGGGAAATGGACTAAACCTCCAAAGAAATGGCAGAACTTTTATCTATTTAAAGAAAAATACAAATTGTCCCTTACACAGAGTGCCATGGCTGGGTTTGGGGAAAACCCAAAGCACCCCTTCCTGCCTCTTTTGCCACCATATAAGGGGCTTGTCCCAGTGTTTGCAGCTGTATGGGCAGGCAGCTGCCTTCATCCGCCGAAATTTAGGGTCAGCATCTTCTTTCTTTACTCGGCTGATTTTCACCAAATTTCACTAGAAACTATTTTAATTGACTGTAGCGTCTGTCATCGATACTTCATTTCATAATTTTTTTAAACTGAAAGTTTGACTTCAAAGGCAGATTGCAGTGACATTCCTTGTTATCCATCATTAACACATGGTACTATTAGAGACAAATAGAAACCTGCTTATTTTATTTAAGCTTCGATTCTGCTCATGCATATAGCTTTGCACAGAGTTACTCATTCAAATTACAGCAATATGGAGAGATGCTGTTGATAGAGTGAAGCTCTAGAAAAGCTGACATACAATATTACCTAACATTTAACATGTAAGACTTCAATATTCAAAGTTCTAATTATAGTGTTAGAATATATAAGGGTGCCAATTTTCAAACGGTATTTTCTCATCTGACATTAACTTGCTGTTGGGAAATACTTTAATGTGCACAGAAGAGATAAGTATAAATTATTACTGGAGAGAGTTATTATAAAAAATCAATATTATCCCTGACCAACATAAATCTTTCATCTGAAACAGAATAACTGTGGTTGCTAACTAAGAGGAATGGTTAACAGAAAAACATGTTATACTTTGTAAAGTATGTAGATTTTAAGATTACTTAAAGACTGAATGTGAATGAAATTTAGAAAATGGACTAAAATGTTGCTAACGCACAGTATATTAGCTCACTGAAGAGGAATGATTGGCCATCCAAAGTTAGAGCTCCCTGGATGACAAATGAAATAGAGGTTAAAATAAAACAGAAAAAGGAGATTTATGACAAATGTCAGGTACAGAATATAGTGAGTGCACTATAGTGAGTGCACAAAATTGAAAAACATATAAGATGGGTAAAGTGAGAGTATGAGAAAAGATTATAGGGTAACATAAAAGGGAATCTAAAGTAGAAACACATGAAGAGTAAAAGGATAAATAAAGAAATGGTGGGGCTCATTAGGGACAAAAAGGAAATCTTGTGGAGGCAGAGGGCATGAATGAGGTACCGAATGAATAGATGCATTTGTCTTCACAAAGTAAAAGGGTAAGGTTAATGTTGTAGTAGAGGAGGGGGTAGAGATATCGAACAGTATAAAAATAGATAGAAAGGAAGTGCTAAATAGGTTGGCATCACTCTATATTAACTAGTTATCTGGCCCAGATGGGATACATCCTAGATTCCTGAGAGAAGCAAGGGTGGCAAGAGCAGAAGCTCTAACTGCAATCTTTCAGTCTTCCTTCGATAGTGGAGAGGAACAAACCTGGTAACAAAGGTCAGTCAGTCTAACATCAGTGATGGGAAAACTACTAGAGACCATTGTCAAGAACAAAATTAATTCTCACTTAGAAAAGTATAGATTAATAAGGGATAGTCAGCACAGATTTGTTAAAGGCAAATCGTGTCTGACTAACCAAATTGAGTACTTTGATGAAGCAACAGAGAGGGCTGATGAAGTTAGTGCAGTAGGTGTTGTATATATGGATTTTCAAAAGGCATTTGATAAAGTAGAAATGCATGAGATTAAAGGGACAGTGGTAACTTGGGTACATATTGGCTAAGGGGTAGGAAGCAGAGAGTAGTAGTGAATGGATGTTTTTCTGACTGGAGGAAAGTATGTAGTGCAGGTCCCCCAGGAGTTTGTATTAAGACCAGTGCTTTTCTTGTTATATAAATGACCTGGACTTGGGTGTAGGGAGCAGAATTTTGAAGTTTGCATTTGATAAAAGACTTGACAATGTAGTAAATAGTGAGCAGGATAGTGGCAGACTTCAGGATGTAAGCAGACTGGTGAAATGGACAGAAACATGCAGATGCAAGTTAATGCAGATAAATGTGAAGTGATGCACTTTGAGAGAAACAACATGGAAAGGCAGTGTAATCAGAATGGTACAATTTTGAGGGAGTGCTAGAACAGGGATGCATATTCACAAATCTTTTTGAAAGTGACAGGGCAAGTTGCTGAACATTTACAACTCACAGTTTAAGCCTCAACTGGAGTATTGCATACAATTCTGGGCATTACACTTTAGCAACAATATCAAGGCAGTTGCTGGAGAGGTTTACCAGGATGATGCTGGGATGTGGAGAGATTGGAGAAACTGAGATTGTTCTTTTTTTAGTGAAGAGGAGGTTATGGGGAGACCTAATAGCCATTTGCTCCCCCTGCCTGCTTCCCCTACCCTCCCCACCTCAGCTACTCGCTCCTGACCCACTGAAGCTCTACCCCTCGGCCACTCGCTCCAGGCCTCCCCGGCTTCCCCCACTCCCCCTCTCAGCTGTTCGCTCCCACCCTCTATGCTTTCTCTCACCTGCTCCTCCCCGCCGGCCGCATCCCCCCTTCAGCCGCTTGTTCCAGACCTCGCCACTGCTCCCCCTCGCCTCCGGTCCCCGTTCCCCACCTCCCCCCCTCTCCCATCCAGCCGCTAGCTCCAGGCCATGCCACTTCCCTCCTCTCGGCCACTTGCTCCTATGTCGCCCCGTCACCCCTCACGGCCCACCTTGCTTCTTCGGGCAGCGCGGCGGAGAATGATCGAATGTGGGAACGAGTGGCTGAGAGGAGGGAAGCAGCGCGGCCTGGAGTTAGCGGCTGGAGGTGGGCGAGGGGGGGGAAGCGGGGAGTGAGCAGCCGGAGAGCTGGGTGGCGGGGGGAAGCGAGGAACGGGGTACGATTGGCTGAGGGGGCAGGGAGCAGTGGGGAGGTCTGGAGCGAGTGGCTGAGGGGGGGGTGTGTAACGGGGAGGGTGTGGCCGAAGCAAGTGGCGAAGGGAAGACAAGCGGGGAGCCAGCAGCGAGAAGACGGGCGCAGGAGGGAGTGGCAAAGAGAAGCGCAATGGCAGGAGGGAGTGGGGCATTGTTGGGGGTGGGACAGAGGCGGTGGTGGCAGCCATTGAGGGAATGCTCGGGTTGAGCTTGTTTTTTGTGATAAATTGAGCAGTGCCATCTTTAATCCTGGCAGCTACCTGAAACATCCCAGACAGTGGCGTTCAGTGGAAGAGGCTGCATTTGTGCATGTGCTAGTATTGTGCCACCTAGTGGTTGTGTTGTGAACAATAGTTGGCAAAAAAACAAGAATAGAAATATGGCGACATGTTTTCACACAGAGGGTTGTTAAGGTACCTGAGAGAGTGGTAAAAGCAGATTCCATAGGAACTTCAAAAGTCAATTGAATATGTACTTGAAGAGGATTAGTTTGCAAGATTATGGGAGAAAAGGCTGGGGTTTGGGATTAAGATGGACAGTCTTTCAAAGAGCTGGAGACACGACAGATTGAATTCCCTCCTCTTTGCTGTAAAGTTCTATGATTCTATAAAACAAATTAAACTAAATCCCAAGTTTAACAAATTGTGTGAATCATCTATTTGTGTAGGTTACATGTAAAAACTGTGGGGCAATAATGCAATAACATTTGTAAACTGTGGGTGGATGTCACATGATCAGGTGTGATATGATCAGACATCCAGGAATATGTTGAGCTGGCAATCCTAGATATAGTCCCTTTTATAGCTACTAATTGTAAAGATCAGCTTACAATTCAGAAGATACTGGGGTGGGGGGGTTGCGGTGTGTGGGTTGGTGTGGGAAATTGAATAATATAATACTCATCAGTGAAAACATTCAATTAAAGGCTCACTGTTGTCCTTTTAGGAAGTTTCTCAGGCAGAGCCTGCTCCAAGATTTCATTTTTACAGCTATCATATTGGCCAACAATAAAGTTTTCGCTGCAGCAAATTCAATCTCTGTAGCACAAATAACTGGAATGCAATTTTCAGGAGATTGCTTTAATTTTGTTGATAAACTTTTTTTTTAATTGTTTGGCGCAACACATGGAGCTAAAGTGGGAACTTGTAGACGTTTGAGTTATGTCAAAGTTATAAACCTGTTCATTCGGAATAAAATTTCCAATTTTGTTACATTACGCAAAGAAACTCCTCCCACACGATGGGCTGAATTCTATGGGCACCCCTGAGATGGTTTTGGAGGTGGGGGAACCGATAGAATTGCGACAGGAGGGTGGGGAGGTGGGGGCCGAAGGCCTGTCACCTTCCTGTCGCAATGCAATTTTGTCAGGGGCGGGATAGGCCAACGACGGCTTTCATGCACAGAGGCCAATTGAGGCCCTTAAGTAGTCTATTAATGGCCACTTAAGGATCTTTTCATGCCGCCGCTGGGATTTAACTGGCAACCGGGGGAGGGTGGGGGGGTGGTCAGGGCCTCCATCAGGTGGGGAGATTGCCTAGTAAAACAAGGTGACCTCCCTGAGCCCTTTGGGGGGTGATCTTGTGGGAAATCTATGGCCCATGGAGGGCCTGCACCAACCTGAACCCTCCTCCCCCTGAACTAACTGCCCACCCTCCACCCACCGCTCACCAGGGCCTGCCGGACTGGCCCCGGCAATCCCACCTCACTTACCTTGGATTCGGGCTCCAGCCCTGGGCCTGGGTCCAAAGCCTCTTGCAGTACCGGCAGTGGCTACTGCTTCTGGTGGTGCTGCCAATTCTGCTGAGCTGCCTGCCCTCTTTTAAAAGGACAGAGATCCCGGCACCAGGCTGTTAATTGGCCTGGCACTGTAAAATCGCTCCAACAGGACTCTAACTGGCTGAGGCAGGATTCCCCCACCCACCCCACCCCCCCCCACCACCCGCCATTTTGGCCTGCTGCTGGGAGCCCTACCATGGGCACAAAATTCAGCCGGATGATGCAGTGGTGTCATCACATTATTAAATCAATAATTTTATCACCTAATTATGAACATTTAGTAAAATGATATCCTAATTGTACCGCCTCCACAATAATAGGAATAACTACTCTGGCCCCTGTTCATCCCTTTCTATTTTAGTGCTTTGATAATTGGAACAACAAGATCAAAATAATGCTTTTTTACCACAAGGTGTTCCTATTAGAGAAAGTTTTCATTGCTTCTGTCTGCTTTGGCCATTATTATTCAAATTGACAGAGTAGGATTAGATTAGATTGTAAATCATTCTGAATTTCTATGCATTATCTTTTAACCAAAATAGTGGTGAGCCACCTCCTTGAATACAACTAAGTGTCTTGCTAGGCCATTTCAGAGGGCATTTAAGAGTCAATCACATTGCTGTGGGCCTGGAGTCAGATATTGGCCAGACCAGGTAAGGAAAGGTAAGGGTTTTTACGACAATCTGGTAAGTCACCATTATTGACTAACTTTTTATTCCAGATTTAGTTAATTAACATAGTGAAGGCAGCTGTACCCATGGAGAGAGTGAGAACCTGAAGAATTCCCAAAGGTGATTTCGGCATAACATACTATAGTTCTGCCTGGAGGGAAGGCAAGAGCACCATGAGGAGAAACAGCTGCACAACCTTAGATGATCTCGCAGTCTCTGTGCATGGGGTCATGTATTTGAAGGAGCCCATGAGTCACTTGCTAGATTGGTGTGTCATCAGTGATCAGTGTGCAGGTGTTGCTTGATAGCACTGTTGCTGATTCTTGCCATCACTCTGATGAGGAGGAGGCTGAGCAGTAGTTAGTAGCCGGGTTACAGTTATCCCATTTTCCAGGATGACCTTCAACATTAACAGGTCAGACCTTCACTATAACAGCTTGGCTATGGGTAGGGCCCTACCAAATTCATGGTCAAATTTACAAATTAGTCACAGTGTTTTAAGAATCATGAATTTCACGAGTTCACATGTTTAAATCATAAATTTCACTGTGTTGCAACAAACCATGGAAAATATCTATTTAAAACAAAAAAGACTAATTTGACTTGACTAATTTAATTGTATTTTTTGAAGAAGTAACAGAGGAGGTTGATGAAGAGAATGCGGTGGATGTTGTCTATGGATTTTAGGAACGCATTTGATAAGGTACCACATAAAAGGCTGGTTAACAAAATTGAGGCTCATGGAATAGGATGGTCAGTTTCCAATTAGATAAAAAAAATTGGCTGAAGGACAGAAAACAGTGAGTCGTGGTAAAAGGTTGCTTTTCAGACTGGAGGATGGCAGACAGTGGTGTTCCCCAAGGTCAGTGCTGGGAACACTGCTGTTTTTGCCATATATAAATTACTTGGATCTTGGAATACAGAGTAGGATCTCAGAATTTGCCGATGACATCAAACTTGGAGATATGGCAAACAATGAGGATGATATAAACCGTCTGCAACAGGACATAGATAGCAGAATGGGCAGACAAGTGGCAGATGGAGTTTAATACTGACAAGTGTGAGGTGATGCATTTTGGTAGAAGGAATAGGAAGAGGCAATATATACTGAATGGCACAGTTCTAAAGAGTGTGCAGGAACAGAGGGACCTGGTGGGGGGGGGGGGGGGGCGATGGGGGGAGGTGCATGTGCATTGATCTTTGAAAGTGGCAGGACATATTGAGAGAATGGTTAGTAAAGTATATGAGATTTGGGCTTCATAAATAGAGGCATAGAGTACAAAAGCAGGAAGTTATGCTGTACCTTTAATAAAGCTTTGGTTAGGCCCCAACTGAAATACTGTATCCGGTTCTGATCACCACATTTTAAGAAGAATATGAGGGTCCTTGAGAGGGTGCAGAGGAAATTTGCCAGAATGGTTCCGTGGTGGCGGATTTTAGTTACAAGGTTAGGTTGGAAAAGCTGGGATTTTCTCTTGAGAGCAAAGGAGATTGAGGGAAGATTTAATAGAAGTGTGCAAGATTCTGACAGGCTTAGAAAAGTTAGACAAGGAAAAACTCTTCCCATTAACTAATGGTACAAGGACTAGGAGATATAGATTGAAGGTTTTGAGCAAGAGATGAGGAATAACTTTTTTATGGTGGAAATGGGACTCACTGCCCACAAGGGTGGTGGAAGCAGAGACAATCAATGACTTCAAAGGAAATTGGATGGTCACTTGAAGGAAATAAACTTGCAGGGCTATGGGGATCAAGCGGGGGAGTGGGACAGACTGAATAGCTCCATGGAGTGGCAGCATGGACTCGATGTGCCGAATGGCCTCCTTCTGTGCCATAAATGACTCTATGAGCTGAATTTTATAAGCTCACCGCCATTCTCGGCTTGAAAGAAGGCACGGCGCACGTGCGACTTATGCGTCGCTGAGCCCCTGCGATATTTCGGGCGGGGGCACATTTAAATAGAGTGGGTGGAATGGCATCCCCAGATGACGTAGAGGGGGCGACTGCCCCGTCCCCGACAATGGTGTCCGGCGCCATTTTTAAAAGCCTTCAAGCCCTCCAGGTAAATCTAAATGTTTAAAGGGACAGGTGTATGCAAGTTGCAAATAAAATTTTATTTAAACTTTGAATCCCCTCTTCCCTGCCCCACTGAGTTCTCAATAAATAAAATAACCTATCTCCCCAGAAAACCACTTTTTAATATGCCGCACTTTTACCCCCCCCCCAAACTTGAGCACCTTTGACCCTCAACCCCTTCCCACTATCACCACAACGCGTGCCCTCCGCCCTGCCCTGAAAATTTCAGACCTCCCCCCTTCCCACCAGTGTTACACCTCGGATCTCCAAACGGAGATCCGAGGGTGTGGGAGTTCCGGCCACCGGCTGGAATATCAGCGTGTGATGGCTGTCGCTACCAGGTAAGTGTTTATTCATTTAATTGTAATATGATTAGCATATTTAGATGAAGGGTCTGCCATCGAGCAGCATGGGAGGCCGCACCAGGCCTTGCCGCTGCCGGTAAAATGCACGGAGCCTTCCCGGCATCGGGGATCGTGGCGGGCCTTTCTTGGAAGAATATTCCGGGCACCCCCACCATGATCCCCAACATCGGAGGGCTGGTAAATTCAGTCCAGTGACTCTAAGGGAGGTTTCTGGTTTCAAGTGGCATTTATTTTATACTAAAAAACTATTGTAAAAGCTGAGTATAAACCGGTCAAACTCTTTACTCATTGAAATGGTTTTAATGTGAGCATGAAGCAACCTGCACCTGTCTCTTTCTTCCATCCCTGTCTCCGCGCTGTGAACACTTGTCCGTGTTTAGAACAGCCTTGTAAAGTGGGTGATTCTACATTCCACCGAATTCCAAAACTGCAAAACAGGCAAAGTACAATCCGTTCCTTTTGCAATATATTTATGAACAGGAATCTCCAGCCTACAGTTCATGTCAAAGCCAGGAATTGCATCAAACGAGTTTAAATCCACCATCAACAGAAACATTTGTGCAGGGTCAAAGATACACATAGCTTTCAGGATGCTGCAGAAGGATATTGAAACCTCTGGGCTGCTTTTCCTTCACCGCTTTTTCTTCACCGCTTGACTCTCCCCTGTAGCAGTAATATTGTTTGAGCTTCTTTGGCATGCAAGAAAACACCTGTTGAGCACAGGCATTTAATTCAGCATCATTAGAGTGTTGTTCATCCTTTGCAGTACATCCATTACTTTATTGTAAGCTTTGTGGATTATGACATGTCGAGATTCAAACCAAGTGATTAAATCCATCTGTTGTGTAGTGTTCTTGGCAACAAACTGAACCTCCTCATTAAGCTGAGCATCATTTAGAAGGGTTACAATGTTAAAACTTGTGTTTTCCATGTCAATGTGAGCTCTTCTGAAATAAAGTCTGAGTAGTATTTCAGATGAGCTGCATGATACTGTACTGCCTGGAACCAAGAATTCCAATGTGTAATTATTGGCTCTGGGTGAAGGGCAATGTTTTGTTCCCCAATTTCAGCCATTTCAGCAGCATTTGCAACGTGTTGCTTGTATCGAAGCTTGCGGCTAGGGCAGTGTATGAAGATCTTTTTAATGTAGCTGACCAATTTGTCAACTTTACCAAACTCGCTTTTCCAAAGCTCACTGACAAGAGAAACTATATGTGCATTGGATGTAATATGGACAGCATTAAGCATTACACCTTGGAGCACAGATTTAAAGATTTAGTCATGTAAGTTGCATTGTCACTAATGAAAACAGACACTTTGTTGAAATCTGCACCATATTTTGAAACAGTTTTGATTATCGTTTGGGAAACTGATGTAATTGACAGCTTCTAAGTGGACGCAGTATGCAAGCACTGTTGTCAGCTTTCCTGACTGTACATCTTTGGACAGAAAATCAAATAAAACTGTAATAACTGGTTTACTATACTCTTTATACCGAATAAAGATAGTAGTCTGTGGGTTAAGGTAACTGGAGTTTATTTACAAACATCTATCATCTATGGATGCCACTACAATACTCCTCACATGAGTTTCTGTACAATTCATGACATCACATCCTGTAATGATACTTACAGTCTATTTACAAAATCTACCCAACAACAACCTATATCACATTACACTTACATCTCCCCCAAAGTCTCTGACTTCATTCAACAGGTTTTTTAAAAATTCATTTCTTGGGGTGTGGGCATCGCTGGCTGGGCCAGCATTTATTGCCAATTCCAAATTGCCCATGAGAAGATGGTGGTGAGCTGCCTTCTTGAATCTCTGCAGTCCATGTGGGGTCTGTTCACTCACAATGCAATTAGGAAGGTAGTTCCATGATTTTCACCCAGCGACAGTGAAGGAACGGCGATATAGTTCCAAGTCAGGACAGTGTGTAGTTTGGACGGGAACTTGCAGGTGGTGGTGTTCCCACGCATCTGCTGCCCTTGTCCTTCTAGGTGGTAAAGGTCACGGGTTTGGAAGGTGCTGCCTGAGTAGCCATGGTGCATTGCTGCAGGGCACCTTGTAGGTGGTACACACTGCTGCCACTGTGCATCGGTGGTGGAGGGAGTGAATGTTTGTAGATGGGGTGCTAATCAAGTGGGCTGCTTTGTCCTGGATGGTGTCGAACTTCTTGAGTGTTGTTGGAGCTGCACCCATCCAGGCAAGTGGAGAATATTCCATCACACATCTGACCTGTACCGTGTAGATGGCGGACAGGCTTTGGAGAGTCAGGAGGTGAGTTACTCGCCACAGGATTCCTAGCCTCTGACCTGCTCTAGTAGCCACGGTATTTATATGGCTACTCCTGTTCAGTTTCTGATCAATGGTAACCCCTAGGATGTTGATAGTGGGGGATTCAGGGATCATAATTCCGTTGAATGTCAAGGGGAAATGGTTAGATTCTCTCATGTTGGAGATGGTCTTTGCCTGGCACTTATGTGGCGCGAAGGTTACTTACCACTTATCAGCCCAAGCCTGGATATTGCATTTCTACAAGGACCGCTTCAGTATCAGAGGAGTCACAGATGGTGCTGAACATTGTGCAATCACCAGTGAACATCCCCACTTCTGACCTTATGATTGAAGGACGGTCATTGTTGAAGCAGCTGAAGATGGTTGGGCCTAGGACAGTACCCTGAGGAACTCCTGTAGTGATGTCCTGGAGCTGAGACGATGGACCTCCAACAACCACAACCCTCTTTCTTTGCGCTAGGTATGATTCCAACCAGTTTTCCACCTGATTCGCATTAACTCCAGTTTTGCTCGGGCTCCATGATGCCATGCTCGGTCAAATCCTGCCTTGATGTCAAGGGCAGTCACTCTCACCTCAGCATTGTGTAATGTTGTGGTGTTTTCACGACTCGACTCTGCCGTAACCCAATCTTATTTCACTTGAAGATGTTTGAGATTTTGAGTCTTTTAGTTCTTCCTCTTCACTTTCTTGTATTTGAGTGGAACTATTTGATGACTCAAGTCGTCTATTCCAGTTGTCCTCTGCGTTATCTGTTGACTGCAGCATCACCGGTTCATCAACTCTTTCAGATTCTTTTGCATTTCTTCCATTTGTTTCTTCTATGGAACTGGTACCAATGATCTTCTGTTTCTTTTTATCCCCCGGATCAGTCTGGACAATGTGTGATTGTGGATATGGTGATTTCTGCATTGCTTCTCCATATTGACTCTGGTCTTTTAACCAAAAATAATTCTTCAGGTTGGATTTCTGACAAATTTCTCACTCTGTAGCATCTATCATAATTCTCTGCTTGAATTGACCACTATCCTCTCTCTCCCTCACTTTTTCCAAGACTTCTGCATTAATTTGTGGTTTTATTCGTGGGAGAATAGGCAGTTGTGTCTTCGGTCTTCTTCTCATTAATAATTTACATGAGGTTAATTTTTTTTTATTCATTCTTGGGATGTGGGTGTCACTGGCCAGGCCAGCATTTATCGCCCATCCCTAATTGCCCTTGAGAAGGTGGTGGTGAGCCGCCTTCTTCAACCGCTGCAGTCCATGTGAGGTTAGTACATCCACAGTGCTGTTAGGAAGGGAGTTCCAGGATTTTGACCCAGCGACAGTGAAGGAACGGCGATATAGTTCCAAGTCAGGATGGTGTGTGACTTGGAGGGGAACTTGCAGGTGGTGATGCTCCCATGCATCTTCTGCTCTTGTCCTTCAAGGTGGTAGAGGTCGCGGGTTTGGAAGGTGCTGTCTAAGGAGCCTTGGTGCATTGCTGCAGTGCATCTTGTAGATGGCACACACTGCTGCCACTGTGCATCAGTGGTGGAGGGAGTGAATGTTTGTGGATGGTGTGCCAATCAAGCTGGCTGCTTTGTTCTGGATGGTGTTGAGCTTCTTGAATGTTGTTGGAGCTGCACCCATCCAGGCAAGTGGAGAGTATTCCATCACACTCCTGACTTGTGCCTTGTAGATGGTGGACAGGCTTTGGGGAGTCAGGAGGTGAGTTACTTGCGCGAGATTCCTAGCCTCTGACCTGCTCTTGTAGCCACGGTATTTATAAGGCTGCTCCAGTTCAGTTGCTGGTCAATGGTAGCCCCTAGGATGTTGATAGTGGGGGATTCAGCGATGGTAATGCCATTTAATGTCAAGGGGAGATGGTTAGATTCTCTCTTGTTGGTGGTGGTCACTGCCTAGCACTTGTGTGGCGCAGATGTTACTTGCCACTTATCAGCCCAAGCCTGGATATTGTCCAGGTCTTGCTGCATTTCTACACGGACTGCTTCAGTATTTGAGGAGTCACAAATGGCGCTGAACATTGATACTCAAGTGGTATAGGTCGATAGCTTAATAGTGCCAGTTGAAAATCTTCGTTTTTCTTCAATAGCATCTTCACAGCTCGTACACCTCTTTCTGCTTCTCCATTGGCCTCAGGGTACCTCGGTGAACTAGTGACATGAACAAATCTGTATCTTTCAGCAAACTCTTTGAAACTTTCATTCGCAAATTGTGGCCTACTGTCAGATATCACTATGTGGAATGCCATGTGTAGCAAACTTTTCTCTCAAAGATTTGATCACAGTTTCTGAACTTTGGCCATGTAGTAGCTTAACTTGAACCCAGCTCGAGTAAAACTCAATGATAATAAGGAATATCTTCCCTTTATGCTCAAAAAGATCCATTCCTAGACGATCCCACGGTCTAGATGAAAACTAAGATGACATGAGTGTCTCTCTCATCTCTTGTCTAGTATTAGCACATGTGATGCATCTGGATATCATTTCTTCGATCCCTTTTGATATCCCGGGCCACCATACTGAGTTGCTCACTCTTGCTCTACATTTGGTGATTCCTAAATGACCTTGGTGTAATTTCTCCAAGATATCCAATCTTAAAGCTCTTGGGATGATCAGTCTTTTGTCATAGACTAGAAAATCATTCACAATACTTAGGTGATTCCTTTGCTCATGATATTTCCTTAAAACTGGGTTAGGTGGCATGTATTCTGGCCAACCATTTTGACAATATTCTCTTCTTCTTTCGCATATTTTGTCTTCTTCCTGCAAATTTCTGACTTCATTCAATTTCTGAGCTGTTGCCAGTAAACTCTCTGTTGTCAGAAAAAAGAATTCTGCTTCCTCCAGAAGTAAGACATCTCGTTCTTCCGGCAGTCTTCTCATTTTTGCTTTTGATAATGCATCCGCTGTTTCCCTGGAACATATTCGGTCATCATATTAAACCTCATTAGCCTTAGTCCAAATCTTTGCCCCTTTGGAGGTAACTTTGCTAGCTCTTTTGAATTCAACAACGTCACGAGTGGTTTGTGATCGGTTTCAATCATAACCATAAGGCCCAATTCATAGTCCGAAAATTTTTCACATGCCCCGTTGCTGCCAACACTTCCTTCTTAATAACTGCATATCTCTGTTCAGTTTCAGTTAACGAATAGGAAGTAAAATACATAGGTCTGTGTCTTCCATCCTTCTGGACTTGAAACAAGACTGTAGATAATCCTGTTGCTGATATATCTGCCACAATTATGGTCATTAGCTTTGGATCATTGTGCACTAATACCTCTGACGAAGGTAACATCTCTTTGATTTTCTGAAATGATTTTTTTCTGTTTTTTTCCCCCAAAACTATATATTACTGCTCTTTAGCAGTTGTTGCAAAGGCTCGTTTATAGTAACTAAATTTGGTAAGAATTTCCCTACCTGTTTCACCATTCCCATGAATCTTTGTAGTTCCATTATGTTCTTTGGTTCTGGGAAATCTTTTATTGCCTTCGTCTTCTGTGGATCTGCCTTGATACCTCACCCATCAATTATATGACCATGGAATCTCACTGTTGGTTGGGAAAATACACACTTCTCATTCAATGTGAGACCTGCTTCTTCTAATCTTTGTAATACTGCTCTTACCCTTGTGTCATGTTCATTCTATTTGCTCCACGAATTAGGACATTATCCATGTGACAGATTATCCCCTCTAAACCTTCCAGGATCCCTGACATCATTCTCTGAAAGATCTCAGGTGCCAACGTAATACCAAATGGTAACCTGCTGAAATAGAATTTTCCAAATGGTGTTATAAATGTTGTCAACAATTTAGACTCTTCATCCAGAGGTAACTGCTAAAATCCACTGTTTTTATTTAATTTTATAAATATGGAGCTTTTCCCCAGTTTTGTCAAACTTTCACCCATTGATGCCATTGGGTGGATCTCTCCACGGCTTTATTAAGTTGAGTGAGGTCTACACAGATTCTTATTGATCCATTTGGTTTCTTTACTGGAAACATACCAGAGCACTGTTTAGTTACTGCTGATATCTCTCTGGTTCTCCATTGCTTCTTTTTTTCACCTTTTCCAGTAGTGGGTGTGGAACCTTTCTCAGTAAATAATCACACAGACTCAGTCTCTTTTCTCTAACTTATGTGATATTCTGTCTTCAATTTTCCCAATTCTCTGAATAACTTCGGGAAATCAGCCCTAAAATCTCTTGGTGGCTTCTCTTGTCCCTTAATTTCTTCTACCCTACGTATCATTTGTAGGTCAACACATGCCTTCCTGTGGAGTAATGAACAACTCTGATTCTTAATAATATGCAGCATTTCAGGAATCTCTTTATTCTTGTATCTTGAAGCCATTCTCAGTTCCCCTATAACTTGTAGCTCTAAGCCTCCAGGCCCATATAGCTTCTCGATTGTTGTTCTAAAGCTTCCCTTCTTTAGCCATGTTTCCTCATCTGATAGAACAGAAACCTCTGCTCCCATGTCTAACTTAAAGCTAGTTTTATTTTCTCTTACCATGATAGCTGCTGCCCAGCAATTTTCATTTGCTCCTTGTATTTGACCGAAGAAAGGATTTTCGATCGTTTGCTCATCTTGTACCTTGTTTAGTCTCTTGTTTAAACGATTTGTCCTTTTGTTGATCTGCAGCATTTGCTTCTTTTGGTGACACATCGAATGGAAATGTCCCTTTCATTTTATACAGGAAACATTCTGTCTCTCCGGCTGGGCAGTTTTCCTGCCAATATCTCCCTTGGCCACACCTATTAGAGTTCAGTGCTGCTGTCTCTGGATGCCTTTACCACCTTTCAGGCTTTTTGGCGCCATTCCGCTCCGTCTTTTTCACAAACTCCACTGAGTCTAATGTCTTCAAGATCGGATTCTCCTCAAACTACGGGTCGGTTATATTTTCTAACCTCCCACTGTCTGCTTAGCTGAATTGCTTTTTCTAAATTCAAGTCTTCCCTCAGTGCACCGTCAATAAATCCGACTACGATTCTATCTCGAATCAATTCCTCACGCAAGCTTCCATACTCGCAATCTTCAGCAATCTTGTATCGGTCATTAATAAATGATTCAAATGCTTTCCCCTTTTCTCTGGGGATTGTCACAACCGGGTTAGAAAGAGGTCTAATGTCCCCATTTAGCCTTCACCTGTTCTTATTGTAACAGGGCTTTATTTTTAAACACACCATGTTTTTAGCTCCCCCTTGGTGAATGCTTGTTCACTGCTTTCCAATTATAAGGCAAATAAACCAGCACAAACAGGCTTTCTTAGGTTTAAAGGAGAAAAGTTGAAATTTATTAAACTTAAACTTAAACTCTAATTCAGTTAATGCCTACGGATACACCTCGTGCCCCACGCTAGCATGCATACGCGATACACGCATGCAAATAGAGACAGAAACGAGCAGAAGAAAAATAAAGTGGAAAAGTTTGAGGCAATATCTGAAGAGTTTTTGTTACGGTTCTTCGAGCTCACTGTAGAGTCCTTGATTGTAGGTAGATCTTGCTTTTTGTCGGGGCCCAGTATTCTTCTTAAACCTTGTTCGCTGTAGGAGACTTTTCTCTCTTGGGGTTCATGTATCTTCAATGGATTCAGCGGCTTGTGAGAAAGAGATGAGAGCAGGTGTACAAGAGTCGCTGTGGCGAGCCAGCCAGGAGAGATCTCCTCAGTCCAGGAGCATTCTGCTTTCTACCCAAACTGTTTGTACAAATTCAAAAAACTCAGGTTGCCCAGCAGGTTAATCGTGTGACAAGCTGGTTTGACCATGTCCGTTTGTGTATTCGGCCATCTTAGCAGTCAACCTGGAATGCGGCTCCCCCACCTTCAACATCTGGTGATCAAAAGTCCATTGGGTTGAATGTGGGTTGAATGTATTAGGAAATGGTCCTCTGTCCTTCCAATCACCGTCTGTTAATATGCAAATGTCTTTTCCAGCCACGGTTGATCTGTTTAAAAGTCCTTTCTTCACTCCAGTAACAGTTTAAAATCAATATTCATGACAAAATTAATGTGCCTCATTCTTGGCAAGTGGGGGCCGAGCATGACAGGGTACTTATTAAATTTTGCCCATTCAAAGATAACGTTTTTCCTGATCTTGAAATACTCTTCGATAGCTTTCATAGCTTCAGCGTAAGTAGTTTGCTTCTCATCGATTCTTTGTGTTATGAGAATGTCATCTGCACACTCCCCCATGGCCTATAACAATGTACAGACCTGCTCTTTGTCAGGTCACTGTGCTTAGCCGAATGCAAAATGATACCTCTTGAACCTCCAGACCCATTTTGGCCACACCTCAGCTTGGTTCAGATCTGCTACCCGTTCCTAGGCCTCTGGCAGGGGCAATGAATTTTCCATCTTCTGTTTTTTTCAATGCTTTTTTCAATGTTATTGTTTCTTCTCTTCTACGATCACTTTTTCGCTGCCACCATGTAATATTCAGGTTACTATACTCTTTGTACCAAATAATGATATTGGACTGTGAGTCAAGGTAACTGGAGTTTATTTACAAATGTCTGTCATCTATGTCTGTCAATACAAGACTCCTCACCACTCCTACAGAATAACTATTCTTGATTCCTGTTGAGACCACTTTCAGCAGCACATGTTCTAACTTGCTGATCCTCTACATCTTAGCCAGGAGTTTACCAAATGAATGCTGACATTAAACTGGATAAATATATAATTATATGATGTAGCCTTAAACTTTGCTTCTGAAAATCCATGGCCATTCCAGTAGACCTCGGAGGAAGTCTGCTGGAATGGAAGTTTGATCACTCTGCCTGCAGATGTGGCTTGGCTTGAGATTGGAGTTGGGAACTCCTGGTAAAGAAAGTTAGAATATATGTGGAGATTGGAGTTGGGGATTGCCTAAAATTGGAATTAAGATCTGCCTAGAGTTTGAATTGAGAGACTGCCTTGTGGTTAGAATTGAGATGAGTTATGATCTGCCTGGGAGGCCAAGTCATGGCTTGACTAGAGATTAGGGCTAAAAGTCTCCTCGCTGTTCAAGTTCAGGAACAAGTTGGAGTTTGAGGGCTGGCTGGAGGTAAGAATTCAGGGGCTACCTATAGGTCAAAACACTAGTTGCATTCTGAGTTTGCAGAAAGTTGGGAATTGGTATATGAGGCTTCCCAGTAATCTGGCCTTGCCTGGAATTGGAGTTCAAGGCCTGACAAAGTAATGGGGTCGATTTTTAATTCTTCACCTTCCTACTCCTGGCAGGGAACAGTTAGATTGGGGACTTACACACTCCATTCCATTTCTTATTTCGATCAAGACATAAAAACGTGAGAAATAGGAGCAGGAGTAGACCAGACAGCCCCTCGAGACTACTCCACCATTCAATTTGATCAGGGCTGATCTTAGGTTTCAACTCCATTTTCCCACCCACTCGCCATATTCCTTGATTCCCTGCGAGACCAAAAATCTGTCTATCCCAGCCTTAAATATATTCAATGATGGCACATCCGCAATCCTCTGGGGTAGAGAAGTCCAAAGATTCACAACCCTTTGAGTAAAGAAATTTCTCCTCATCTCGGTTCGAAATGATCGGGCCCTCATCCTGAAACTGTGCCCCCTTGTTCTAGATTCCCCAGCGGTGGCTTAGTGGTATTGTCACTGGACTAGCAACCCAGAGACCCAGGGTATTGCTCTGGGGACATGAGTTCAAATCCCACCACAGCAGAAGGTGGAATTTGAATTCAGTTAATAAATCTGGAATTAAAAAGTAAGTCTAATGATGGCCATGAAAACATTGTCGATTATTATAAAAACCCATTTGGTTCACTAATGTCCTTTAGGGAAGGAAATCTGCTGTCCTTACCTGGTTTGGCCTACATGTGACTCCAGACCACAGCAATGTGGTTGACTTTTACATGCCCTCTGAAATGGCCTAGCAAGCCACTCAGTTGTATCTAACCGCTACAAAGTCAATAAAAAGGAATGAAACCAGACGGATGACCCGGCATCAACCTAGGCGCCGGAAACGACAACAGCAAACCCAGCCCTGTCGACCTTGCAAAGTCCTCCTTACTAACATCTGGGGGCTTGTGCCAAAGTTGGGAGAGCTGTCCCACAGACTAGTCAAGCAACAGCCTGACATAGTCATACTCACGGAATCATACCTTACAGACAATGTCCCAGACACTGCCATCTCCGTCCCCAGGTAGGTCCTGTCCCACCGGCAGGACAGACCCAGCAGAGGTGGCGGCACAGTGGTATACAGTCGGGAAGGAGTTGCCCTGGGAGTCTTCAACATCGACTCCGGACACCATGAAGTCTCATGGCATCAGATCAAACATGGACAAGGAAACCTCCTGCTGATTATCACCTACCGTTCTCCCTCAGCTGATGACTCAGTACTCCACCATGTTGAACATCACTTGGAGGAAGCACTGAGGGTGGCAAGGGCACAGAATGTACTCTGGGTGGGGACTTCAATGTCCATCACCAAGAGTGGCTCGGTAGCACCACTACTGACTGAGCTGGCCGAGTCCTAAAGGACATATCTGCTAGACTGGGTCTGCGGCAGGTGGTGAGGAAACCAACAAGAGGGGAAAACATACTTGACTTCGTCCTCACCAATCTGCCTGCCGCAGATGCATCTGTCCATGACAGTATTGGTAGGCGTGACCACCGCACAGTCATTGTGGAGATTAAGTCCCACCTTCACATTGAGGATACCCTCCTTCGTGTTGTGTGGCACTATCACCGTGCTAAACGGGATAGATTTCGAACAGATCTAGCAATGCAAAACTGGGCATCCATGAGGCGCTGTGGGCCATCAGCAGCAGCAGAATTGTACTCAACCACAATCTGTAACCTCATGGCCCGGCATATCCCTCACTCTACCATTACCATCAAGCCAGGAGACCAACCCTGGTTCAATGGAGAGTGCAGGAGAACATGCCAGGAGCAGCACCAGGCATACCTCAAAATGAGGTGTCAACCTGGTGAAGCTACCACACAGGACTACTTGCATGCCAAACTGCATAAGCAGCATGCGATAGACAGAGCTCAGCGATCCCATAACCAATGGATCAGATTGAAGCTCTGCAGTCCTGCCACATCCAGCCGTGAATGGTGGGGACAATTAACCAACTAACTGGAGGAGGTGGCTCCATAAATATCCCCATCCTCAATGATGGGGGAGCCCAGCACATCAGTGCGAAAGATAAGGCTGAAGCATTTGCAACAATCTTCAGCCAGAAGCACCAAGTTGATGATCCATCTCAGCCTCCTCCTGAAGTCCCCAGCATCACAGATGCCAGACTTCAGCCAATTTTATTCACTCCGCGTGATATCAAGAAACGACTGAAGGCACTGGGTACTGCAAAGGCTATGGGCCCTGACAATATTCTGGCAATAGTACTGAAGACTTGTGCTCCTGAACTTGCCCTTGCCTAACTGGAGGGGCACCAATATCCTGGGCGGGAGGTTTGCTGGAGCTCTTCGGGAGGGTTTAAACTAGTTTGGCAGGGGGATGGGAACCGGAGCTACGGATCAGTGGATGGGGTAGCTGTTGAACAGGCAGATACCGAGTGCAGAGAGTCTCTGAGGAAGGTTAGACAATTGACACGACAAAGTTGCAGCCAGTATGATGGGTTGAAGTGTGTCTATTTTAACGCAAGAAGTGTCAGGAATATGGGTGATGAACTTAGAGCATGGATCAGTATTTGGAGCTACGATGTTGTGGCCATTACGGAGACGTGGGTGTCACAGGGGCAGGAATGGATGTTGGATGTTCCGGGGTTTAGATGTTTCAAAAGGAATAGGGAGGGAGGTAAAAGAGGTGGGGGAGTGGCATTGCTAATCAGGGATAGTATCACAGCTGCAGAAAGGGAGGTCGTCGAGGAGGGTTTGTCTACTGAGTCATTATGGGTGGAAGTCAGAAACAGGAAAGGAGCAGTCACTTTGTTGAGAGTTTTCTATAGACCCCCCCAATAGCAACAGAGAAACGGAGGAACAGATTGGGAGGCAGATTTTGGAAAGGTGCAGAAGTAACAGAGTTGTTGTCATGGGTGACTTCAACTTCCCTAATATTGATTGGAACCTCCTTAGTGCAAATAGTTTGGATGGAGCAGTTTTTGTCAGGTGTGTCCAGGAAGGTTTCCTGACTCAATATGTAGATAGGCCGACTGGAGGGAGGCTATGTTGGACTTGGTGCTTGGCAACGAACTAGGCCAGGTGGCAGATCTCTCGGTGGGAGAGCATTTCGGTGATAGTGATCACAACTCCCTGACCTTTACTATAGTCATGGAGAGGGACAGGAGCAGACGGGATGGGAAAATATTTAATTGGGGGAGGGGGAATTACAATGCTATTCAGCAGGAGCTGGGGAGCATAAATTGGGAACAGATGTTCTCAGGGAAATGCACGACAGAAATGTGGAGGTTGTTTAGGGAGCACTTGCTGCGACTGCTGGATAGGTTTGTCCCGATGAGGCAAGGAAGGGATGGTAGGGTGAAGGAACCTTGGATGACAAGAGATGTGGAACAGCTAGTCAAGAGGAAGAAGGAAGTTTAATTAAGGTTGAGGAAACAAGGATCAGACAGGGCTCTAGAGGGTTACAAGGTAGCCAGGAAGGAACTGAAGAATGGACTTAGGAGAGCTAGAAGGGGACATGAAAAAGTCTTGGCGGGTAGGATTAAGGAAAATCCCAAGGCGTTCTACACTTATGTGAGGAACAAGAGGATGGCCAGAGTGAGGGTAGGGCCGATCAGGGATAGTGGAGGGAACTTGTGCCTGGAGGCGGAGGAGGTAGAGGAGGTTCTAAATGAATGCTTTGCTTCAGTATTCACTAGTGAGAGGGACCTGGTCGTTTGTGAGGACAGCGTGGAACAGGCTGATATGCTCGAACAGGTTGAGGTTAAGAGGGAGGATGTGCTGGAAATTTTGGAAGACATGAGGATAGATAAGTCCCCGGAGGCAGACGGGATATACCCAAGGTTATTATGGGAAGCGAGGGAAGAGATTTCCGCGCCTTTGGCGATGATCTTTGCGTCCTCACTGTCCACTGGAGTAGTACCGGATGATTGGAGGGTGGCAAATGTTGTTCCCTTGTTCAAGAAAGGGAATAGGGATAACCCTGGGAATTATAGACCAGTCAGTCTTACGTTGGTAGTGGAAAATTATTGGAGAGGATTCTGAGAGACAGAATTTATGATTATTTGGAAAAGCATGGTTTGATTAGAGACAGTCAGCATGGCTTTGTGAGGGGCAGGTCATGCCTCACCAGCCTTGTTGAATTCTTTGAAGATGTGACAAAACACATTGATGAAGGAAGAGCAGTGGATGTGGTGTATATGGATTTTAGCAAGGCGTTTGATAAGGTTCCCTATGGTAGGCTCATTCAGAAAGTGAGGAGGCATGGGATACAGAGGAAGTTGGCTGTCTGGATACAGAATTGGCTGGCCATAGAAGACAGGGTGGTAGTCGATGGAAAGTATTCAGCATGGAGCTCGATGACCAGTGGTGTTCCGCAGGGATCTGTTCTGGGATCTCTGCTCTTTGTGATTTTTATAAATGACTTGGATGAGGAAGTGGAAGGCTGGGTTAGCAAGTTTGCCGATGACACAAAGGTTGCTGGAGTTGTGGATAGTGTGGAAGGCTGTTGTCGGTTGCAACGGGACATTGACAGGATGCAGAGCTGGGTTGAGAAGTGGCAGATGGAGTTCAACCTGGAAAAGTGTGAAGTGATTCATTTTGGAAGGTCTAATTTGAATGCAGAATACAGGCTTAAAGTCAGGATTCTTGGTAGTGTGGAGGAACAGAGGGATCTTGGGGTCCATGTCCATAGATCGCTCAAAGTTGCCACCCATGTTTAGTTTAGTTTAGATAGTTTAGTTTTAGTTGAGAGATACAGCACTGAAACAGGCCCTTCGGCCCACCGAGTCTGTGCCGACCATCAACCACCCATTTATACTAATCCGACACTAATCCCATATTCCTACCACATCCCCACCTGTCCCTACATTTCCCTACCACCTACCTATACTAGTGGCAATTTATAATGGCCAATTTACCCACCAACCTGCAAGTCTTTTGGCTTGTGGGAGGAAACCGGAGCACCCGGAGAAAACTCACGCAGACACAGGGAGAACTTGATAGTTGATAGGGTTGTTAAGAAGGCGTATGGTGTGTTGGCTTTCATTAACAGGGGGATTGAGTTTAAGAGCCGCGAGGTTATGCTGCAGCTCTATAACGCCCTGGTTCGACCATACTTGGAATATTGTGTTCAGTTCTGGTCGCCTGATTATAGTAAGGATGTGGAAGCTTTAGAGAGGGTGCAGAGGAGATTTACCAGGATGCTGCCTGGACTGGAGGGCATGTCTTACGAAGAAAGATTGAGGGAGCTAGGGCTTTTCTCATTGGAGCAAAGAAGGCTGAGAGGTGACTTGATAGAGGGGTACAAGATGATGAGAGGCATAGATAGAGTGGATAGTCAGAGACTTTTTCCCAGGGTGGAAAGGGCTATCACCAGGGGGTGTAATTTTAAGGCGATTGGAGGAAGGTTTCGGGGAGATGTCAGAGGTAGGTTCTTTACACAGAGAGTGGTGGGTGCGTGGAATGCGCTGCCAGCGGTGGTAGTAGAAGCAGATACATTCGGGACATTTAAGCGACTCTTGGATAAGTACATGGATGATAGTAGAATGAAGGGTCGGTAGTTAGTTTGATCTTCGAGTAGGTTAAAGGTTCGGCACAACATCGTGGGCCGAAGGGCCTGTACTGTGCTGTACTGTTCTATGTTCTATGTAGCCAAGCTGTTCCAGTACAGCTCCAACACTGGCATCTACCCTGCAATGTGGAAAATTACTCAGGTATGTCCTTTACACAAAAAGCAGGACAAGTCCAACCCGGCCAATTACCGCCCCATCACCCTCCTCTCAATCATCAGTAAAGTGATGGCAGGTGTCATCAACAGTGCCATCAAGCAGCACTTGCTTAGCAATAACCTGCTCAGTGACGCTCAGTTTGGGTTCCGCCAGGGCCACTCAGCTCCTGACCTCATTACAGCCTTGGTTCAAACATGGACAAAAGTGCTGAACTCAAGAGGTGAGGTGAGAGTGACTGCCCTTGACATCAAGGCAGCATTTGACCGAGTATGGCATCAAGGAGCCCCAGCAAAACTGAGGTCAATGGGAATCAGGGGGAAAACCCTCCGCTGGCTGGAGTCATACCTAGCGCAAAGGAAGATGGTTGTGGTTGTTGGAGGTCAATCATCTGAGCTCCAGGACATCACTGCAGGAGTTCCTCAGTGTTGTGTCCTGGGCCCAACCATCTTCAGCTGCTTCATCAATGACCTTCCTTCAATCATAAGGTCAAAAGGGTGGATGTTCGCTGATGATTGCACAATGTTCAGCACCATTCGTGACTCTTCAGATACTGAAGCAGTCCGTGTAGAAATGCAGCAAGACGTGGACAATACCCAGGCTTGGGCTGATAAGTGGCAAGTAACATTCGCGCCACATAAGTGCCAGGCAATGACCATCTCCAACAAGAGAGAATCTAACCATCTCCCCTTCACATTCAACGGCATTACCATCGCTGAATCCCCCACTATCAACATCCTAGGGGCTACCATTGACCAGAAACTGAACTCGAGTAGCCATATAAATACTGTGGCTACAAGAGCAGGTCAGAGGCTCGGAGTCCTGAGGCAAGTAACTCACCTCCTGACTCCCCAAAGCCTGTCCACCATCTACAAGGCACAAGTCAGGAGTGTGATGGAATACTCTCCACTTGCCTGGATGGGTGCAGCTCCAACAACACTCAAGAAGCTCGACACCATCCAGGACAAAGCAGCCCGCTTGATTGGCATCCCATCTACAAACATTCACTCCCTCCACCACCGACGCACAGTGGCAGCAGTGTGTACCATCTATAAGATGCACTGCAGCAATGCACCAAGGCTCCTTCGCCAGCACCTTCCAAATCCGCGACCTCTACCAACTGGAAGGACAAGGGCAGTAAATACATGGGAACACCACCACCTGCAAGTTCCCCTCCATGCCACACACCATCCTGATTTGGAACTATGTCGCCATCCCTTCACTGTCGCTGGATCAAAATCCTGGAACTCCCTTCCTAACAACACTGTGGGTATACCTACCTACATGGACTGCAGCGGTTCAAGAAGACAGCTCACCACCACCTTCTCAAGGGCAATTCGGGATGAGCAATAAATGCTGGCCTGGCCAGTGACGCCCACATCCCAAGAATAAATTTAAAAAATGCCAGCGGAAACAACAGGCTGAATTTTATGATGCTGCCACCTGGAGCTGTGGTGGGCGCCCAAAAGGCAGTGGGCCTGCTTGTGACGTGAGCGGCTACGCCACCGCGATTACGCGGCAGGTGGCTATTTTGCCTGCTGGTGGCTGCTGTCCCCCCACAATCAAGTGGCGGGGCGGCAATGGAGACGCCATTCATGGCATCACCTGATGATCCCCCTGTTCACACATAAGCCCCTTGCAGAGCTCCCCCTGTTTACCCACAGGCCCCTTGGACACTCAGCATAGCTGCACGCTGTAAACCCCACTTCCCCTATGCTACTACGGTTAGGCTACCTTCCCTTTCGCGGCACTGAGGATTACTGCCTCGGTGACGCTAACTTTTCAAAGTCATGAAACTGAAGGCATGTGGTGCCACACATCAACAACAAAATTGAGGAACCTTCGTCGGATCACAGTGAATTAGATTCAAATTTATTTAAAGCAGCATTTCAAACATTTGGGCGGCACAGTGCCGCAGTGGTTAGCACCGCAGCCTCACAGCTCCAGGGACCCGGGTTCGATTCTGGGTACTGCCTGTGCGGAGTTTGCAAGTTCTCCCTGTGTCTGCGTGGGTTTTCACCAGGTGCTCCGGTTTCCTCCCACATCCAAAAACTTGCAGGTGATAGGTAAATTGGCCGTTGTAAATTGCCCCTAGTGTCGGTAGGTGATAGGGAATATGGGATTACTGTAGGGTTAGTATAAATGGGTGGTTGTTGGTCACCACAGACTCGGTGGGCTGGTTTCAGTGCTGTATCTCTAAATAAAATAAAAATAAATAAATAATTTCATTCACCACCCCAATACGCTTTTCCTCTTCTCCTCTAATGTCATTGCTTTCCTGACCTTCTTGAACTTTTGCTTCCTTATAAACACTCCTATCCAAATTCAGAGCTGTACACTCAACCTTACCATCTCCCATGGCTCTCTACCACTGTGGTCTTGATTTTCTTTGTATCCCTCACCACCCACATTTCCCAACCCCCTTTTAATGCAGTTCCTTCTGTGTCTGCCCTTGGGGTGTGGGGAAACTCCAAGTCATTTACAACTGCACTTTCAAGCTCCTACTGCATAATCTTCAGCCCACCTTTTACCCTGAAACGTGTGCAGCAGTCAGCACACACTCGCCACCTTTGATGCTCTTGTTCCTCCAGGTATGACCTCCATTTTCACTTCCTCAGGTCCAAGGGGAACAGATGGGTATCTGGTGTATAACTGATTTAGCTATTCATCCATCACCAAATCTCACTCAACCACATCAAGCACTAGAAGGAATGTGAATGATTTCTTCATTTTGAGACTGTTCAATTATTTGGAGGGAAAGGGTGCATGCAAGGCTGGATTCTGTCAGGCTATACATTACATTTGTGATTGACCCCCCCCGATGTGCTTGTGTTTTTACGTTCAGCCAAAATACAATAATCATAGCAGAACTAGTGTGCTCATCACGCTACTTCCAGACTGCTCAACATTAATAATTAGCATTGATAAGGCATTTCTTGTGTCTTTACAATAAGAAGGAAAGGGATACAATGGGCACTGTACGTAGAAAAAGAAGGCATGAATTAAGAGGCTAGAAGACATGTCGATATGGAGATTTTTGACAGTTGTGAGTTGTCAAGGTGCAAAGAACTGGCTGGAGAAATTGTAGAGGGCAGGAGCAAAGCAGTTGAATGACTAGCTGCTGAAGATGAGACAGAAAGGTGAGATGTCCAATGTCAGGAGTGGATAATGTTGGCATGAACAAGAGACAGGAGGAAATTACTAAGGACAGATTTTCTATGTTTCTAATTAAGATCAGGGAATGCTTCAGTGCAGATTTCTCAGGTATGGTTTCATTGTATTGTCCTGTGAAAGTTGAAAAACATTATTGCAGTATCCTGAATATTGCATAATATTATCATTGGCAGAGATCCTGTGAATGTTGGCCCCAAAGTTAATAGGAGGTTCTACCATTCTCCTGCTGTAAAATTGGCAGGAGGTCATATGAACCCCCCATGAAAATGACAGAGACCTGGTTTGTGCCAGATCTCCACTATTTCTGGGAGTCTTCTGGCTGCTGTGTAAGGGAAGCAATCTCCACTTGCTCCTTGTAAGGTAAATGCAGAGCCGTTGGTAGGGATTCCCTTAGCCAGGAGTTTTCCGCTTCAGAACGTGAAAGACAGCCAACATTATGTTGGTGACTGGTGCACTGGGTGAATAGAGACATACCAGCCCCCACAAGCACATATCTGGGCTCCATCAGCAGCATTCACAGCAAGCAAGCAGTCTGTATTCAGAGTTTTAAATTTGCCCAGAACAGCCTCCTTTCTCAAGGGCCAAAGAAAATGTCACTGGGGTATTGGGGAGTGGGGTTTGGAATGCTTGGAAATGGCTAGGCACTGGCAATTCCAGCAGTCACATGCAGGCAAGTGCTGAAAATATAAATAAAATGGCGCCTGAAACTGCCTGAGTCATTTAATGATGACTGACCCTGTGGGGTTAGTGCTGGAGGGATTGTCAGATGCAAAGCTGGTGTGACTGCTTCAAGAAATGTTGGAGCCATTATCTTTATCAAGCACTAACAAGTCCCCATATGAGCTCAAGCTTTATTGATCTGGATGATGGTACCGAATAACACACTTCGGATTAAGCCCAGAGTAAAGTATAAAAATATCAACTGTTAAAACCAAAATAAAAAAAGCTTTATTTGGAGTGCTAAAAACATGTATTATAAATCCTATATGTAGTACAAGGCTGTCTGATGTTAGAATCAATTTATTCAATTGGTGCAGCATGAGAACATGCAATGTCTTTTCACGGTGACTGATGGCAGTAATTTATCTTCCAGTCTCCTGGTGAGCTGAGATGACAAGCTGCTAAAGTTTCTTTGTTTTATTATTCAACCAAATTGCAGTGGCAGATGTATAGTAAATTAAATGTTAATTTATTTTAATTTTATCTTCCAGACTAAAAAGTAAAGGATATAGATTGGAAATCTTGTTCTGGTAGGAACACAGGACATAGGAAATAGGAGCAGGAGTAGGCCATTCACCTAGATCATGGCTGATCTTCTATCTCAATGTCATTTTCCTGCACTATCCCCGTATCCCTTTTTACCTTTAATATCCAGAAATCTATCGATCTCTGTCTTAAACATACTCAATGACTGAACCTCCCCAGTCCTCTGGGGGAGAGAATTCCACAGATTCACCATCCTCTGAGTGAAGAAATTCCTCCTCATCTGAGTCCTAAATGGTGTACCACTTATTCTGAGACTGTCCCTCTGGTTCTAGAGCCCCCAGCCAGGAGAAAACATCCCTCCTGCAGCAACCTTGCCGAACCCTGAAATAATTTTGTATGCTTCAATGAGATCACCTCTCATTCTTCTAAACTCTAGAGAATATAGGCCCAGTCTCCTCATTCTCTCCTCATAGGAAAATCCCGCTATCCCAGGAATCAATCTGATGAAACTTCTATGGCAAGTATATCCTTCCTTAGGTAAGGAGACCAAAATTGGTGTGTCCCCACCAAGGCTCTATACAATTGCAGCAAGACTTCTTTACTCCTGTACTCAAATCCTCTTGCAATAAAGGCCAACATACCATTTCCCTTCCTAATTGCTTGCTTGCTGCACCTACATGTTAGCTTTCAATGACTCATGAACAAGGACACCCAGGACCCTTTGGACATCAACAGTTCCCAATCTGTCACCATTTAAGAAATACTCTGCATTTCTGTTTTTCCTACCAAAGTGGATAACTTCACATTTTTCCACATTATATTCCATCTGCCATGTTCTTGCCCACTCACTTAGCCTATCTAAATCCCCTTGAAGCCTGTTTGCACCCTCGTCAAAACTCACATTCCCACCGAGTTTTGTGTCATCAGCAAACTTGGAAATATTACATGGGAACAAAGGAGCAGGAGTAGGCTATTCAGCCCATCAAGCCTGCTCTGCCATTCAATACGATCATGGTTGATCATCCACTTCAATGTCTTTCTCCCCACACTATCCCCATATTCCTTTATGTCATTGGTATTTAGAAATCTCTGCTTTAAACATGCTCAATGACTGAGCTTCCACAGCCCTCTGGACTAGAGAATTCCAAAGATTCACAACCATCTGAGTAAAGAAATTTCTCTTCATCTCGGTCTTAAGTGGCTTCCCTCTTATTTTGAAACTGTGTCCCCTGGTTCTAGACTCCCCAACCAGGGAGAGCATCTTACCTGCATCTACACTGTCTATCCCTTTAAGAATTTTGTAGGTTTCAATGAGATCATCTCTCATTCTTTGAAACTCTAGAGAATACAGGCCCAGTTTCCCCAATCTCTTCATAGGACAGTCCCCCCATCCTGGGAGCAAGTTGCACTCCCTATATGGCAATAATATCCTTCCTAAGGCAAGGGGACCAAAACTGCAGACAGTACTCCAGGTGCGGTCTAACCAAGGTTCTATACAATTGAAGCAAGACTTCACCACTCCTGTACTCAAACCTTCTTGCAATAAAGGCTAACATACCATTAGCCTTCTTAATTGCTTGCTGCATCTGCATGTTAGCTTTCAGTGACTTATTGACGAGGACACCCAGGTCCCTTTGTACATCTGCATTTTCTAATCTATTACCATTTAAGAAATACTCTGTACATCTGTTTCTCCTACCAAAGTGGATAACCTCACATTTTTCCACATTATATTCCATCTGCCATGTTCTTGCCCACTCACTCAGTCTGTCCAAATCCCCTTGAAGCCGCTTTGCATCTTCCTCTCATCATGCATTCCCACCTAGTTTTGTGTCATCCGTGAAATTGGAAATATTACATTTGGTCCCCACATCCAAATCATTGACATATATTGTGAACAGCTGGGGCCCAAGCACTGATCCTTGCAGTACCCCACTAGTCACAGCCTGCCAACACGAGAATGACCCGTTTATTCCTACTCTCTGTTTTCTGCCTGTTTATCAATCCTTAATCCATGTCAGTATATTACCTCCTATCCCATGTGCTTGAATTTTGCTAACCAACGTCCTGTGGGGGGCTTTATCAGAAGCCTTTTGAAAATCCAAGTATACCACGTTCATTGACTCACCTTTATTAATTCTGTTAGTCCCATCCTCAAAAAACTCCAACATGTTCATCAAACATGATTTCCTATTCATAAATCCATGTTGACTATGTCCAATCAGATCATTATTATCCCAGTGTCCATTTATCACATCCTTTAGAATAGATCCGAGCATTTTCCCTACTACTGAATGTAAGGTTAACAGGTCTGTAGTTCCCTGTTTTCTCTCTCCCTCCCTTCTTAAATACTGGGGTGACATTTGCTACCTTCCAATCTGCAGGAACTGTTCCAGAATCTGTAGAATTTTGGAAGATGATCACCAATGCATCCACAATCTCCATCGCTACCTTTTTCAACACTCTGGGATGTAGAATATCAGATCCTGGGGACTTATCGACATTCAGCCCCGTTAATTACTCCAATACAACCTTCTTACTAATGCAAATTTTCTTAAATTCTTCATTCTCCCTAGTCCCTCGGATCTCTAATTCTGGGAGATTTCTTGTATCATCCTCAGTGAAGACAGACACAAAGTAATTATTTAGCTTCTCCGCCATTTCTCTATTCCCCATTATAAATTCTCCTGACACTGCCTGTAATAGACTCACATTTGTCTTCGCCAAACATTTCTTTTTACATACCGATAGAAGCTTTTACAATCCATTTTTATGTTTTTTGCTAGTTTACATTCATATTCTGTTCTCCCTTTCTTTCTCAGTTTCTTGGCCCTCCTTTGCTATATTCTAAAATCCTCCCAATCCTCAGGTTTACTACTAATTCTGGCAACTTTATAGAACTTTTCTTTTAATCTTATACAATTCTTAACTTCCTTTGATGGCAATGGTTGACTGCTTTTCTTTTTGGGTTTTTGTGCCTTGAAGGTATATATAGTTGCTGTAAACTATGTAATATTTCTTTAAAGACTATCCATTGCCTAGGTACTGTCATACCTTTTGACGTATTTTCCTAATCCAACTCAGCCAATTTGCCCCTCATACCTTCATAATTTCCTTTGTTCAAATGTAACACTCTGGCTTCAGATTGAAGTACCTGACTTTCGGACATAATGTAAAATTCTATCATATTATAGTCACTCATCCCTAGAGGTTATTTTGCAACAAGATTATTAATTAGCCCTTTCTAATTACATAATACTAGACCTAAAATAGCCTGTACTCTAGTCGGTTCCTCATCATACTGCTCTAGAAAACCATCCCAAGCACACTCCAGAAACTCGTCCTCCACAGCATTAGTGCTCATTAGGTTTACCCAGGCTACATGCAGATTGAAGTCACTGATGATTACTGTATTACCTATGCTACATGCTACTCTGATTTCCTGATTAATCCCATGTCCCACACTACCGCTACTGTTTGGTGGCCTATAGACAACTCCTACCAATGTTTGCTGCCCCTTGCTGTTTCTTAGCTCCACCCAAGCAGATTCCACATTTTGTTCTTCCGATCTGAGATCCTCCCTTACTAATGTACTGGTCCCATCCCTTATTATCAGTGCAACACCACCTCATTTTGCTTTTTGCTTGTCCTTCCTAAAATGTCAAACATCCTTGGATATTCAGTTACCAGTCTTGGTCACCCTGTAGCCATCTTTCCATAATGGCAATTAGATCATACCCATTTACCTCTATTTGTGCCTTTAAATCATCTACCTTGTTGCCAATGCTGTATGCATTCAGGTAGAGTGCCCTTAATCTTGTCTTTTTAACATTTTTCTGCATTCTAAGCCTAGTTGATACTTGCCTTTGTTTCACCTGCCTTCTAATTTTGCTTGCTACTTTTCTATTTACTGTTATCAGCTTTACTTCCTTCCAATTTGAGCTACCCCTCAGGTTCCCATTTCCCAGACAAGTTAGTTTAAAACCCTCCTCAACACCACTAGCAAATCTCTCTGCGAGGATATTAGTCCCAGTCCTGTTAAGGTGTATCCCATCCATCGTGTACAGGTCTCACCTGCCCCAGAACTGGTCTCAATGCCTCATAAATCTGATGCCCTCTCTCCTACACCAATTCTCCAGCCACATGTTCAATCAATCTTCATATTCCTATGCACGTGGCACTGGGAGAACTGAAGGAGTAATTTTAATTAATTGCTAAATTGAAGAAAAAAACAGACTTCAGATAGAAATTAACCCTTAAAACTCCCTCTCACCAGCTCTCAGTGCAGACCAAATATTTGGTCCCCACATCCAAATCATTGATATAGATTGTTAAAAGCTGGGGTTCAAGAACTGATCCTTTCAGTACCCCACTAGTCACAGCCTAGTCTGAGAATGACCCATTTATTCATACCCTCTGTTTTCTCTCTATTAATCAATTCTCAATCCATGCCTGTATATTACCCCCAATCCCATGTATTCTAATTTTGCTTACTAACCTCCTATGTGGGACCTTATCGAAAGCCTTCTGAAAATCCAAATACATCACATCCACTGGTTCCCCCTTATTTCTTCTGCTAGTTACATCCTCAAAAAACTCAGTTTTGTCAGACATGATTTCCCTTTCATAAATCCATGTAGACTCTGCCCAATCTTTCTATTGTTTTCTAAGTGTCCAGTTATAACATCCTTTTTAATAGATTCCAGCATTTTCCCTACTATTGATGTCAGGCTAACAGGTCTATAGATGCCCAATTTCTCTCTCCCTCCTTTCTTAAATAGCAGTATGAGATGCTTTTACTCTTTTTCTTTTTTGCTTCACTTTGCATCTATTTCTCCCCTCTGAGGCAATCCATTCTTTGGATTGCCAACTTAATGCTAATCCTTTTGTTACTGTTCCCCTTGCACCAGACCCGAGGCAAAGTCTCTGAGCCCTCCATCAATTTTTACTTTTTCACTTTGGAAAAGCTATAGCCTCTATGATTTCTCCTCTGGTTGGCTGTGATTAGAAATCGTCCAAGGAGAAAATAAATTCTTTATTCTACAGCTTCATGGTGAAGTTCATTGGCTGCTTTGAACTGAATTTATGTCAAAATGGGAATCATTGTTGGTCAACGGTTCCCATCAACCTTCTCGTACTATGACCAAAGTAGGTATTCAACAACAACTTGCACTTATATATTGTGCCTTTAACATAGAAAAATGTCCCAAAGCATTTTGCAAAAGCAGTAAGGCTGAGCCCAAGGAGAAAGTATTACGAGGAGTAACCAAAGGTTTAATCATAGAGATGTGCTTTAAGGGTATCGGAAAGGCAGAGAGTTTATAGAGAGAATATATGGAGAGTCGAATGTATAAATCATGGAATAGTACAGTACAGAAGTAGGCCAATCAGTCTGTTTAATAGAGCAATCCAGTTAGTTCCACTCACCCACTCTTTTCCCTTATCCCTGAATTTTTTCTCCTTTAAGTATTTATCTAATTCCCTTTTGAAAACTCTTACTTTATCTGTATGCACCACACTATCAGGCAGTGCATTCCAAATCCTATCCACTTGATCTGTTAAAAAAAGGTTTTTCCTCATGTCTCTCTGGTTCTTTTGCCAATCACCTTAAATCTGGTACCCTCTGGTTATCAACCATTCAACCATTGGAAACCATTTCTCTTTAATTACTCCATCTAAACTCTTGGTGATTTTAAACATCCCTATCAAATCTCCCCTTAGTCTTTTCTGCTCCAATGAGAACAATCCCAGATTCTCCAGTCTATCCATGTAACTAATCCCTCATCCCTGGAACCATTTGACTAAATTTCTTCTATGTCCTCTCCAAAACTTTCACATCCTTCCTAAACTGTGTTGTTCACAATTGGACACAGTACTCCAGCTGGGACTGAACTAGTCTTTTATTTAGGCTTAGTATAACTTCTTGGCTTTTGTACTTTCTGCCTCTATTTTTGAAGTCCAGGCTTCCATATACTTTGTTAACTGCTTTTTTAACCTGCCCTGCCACCTTCAAGGATTTGTGCACAAATACTCCCAAATCTCCCTGTTCTTGCAGTTGTATGTCTTTCCTTTATTCTTCTTAACAAAATGTATTACCTCACATGAAGCTTTCAGATGATGGGACATGGCAGTGTAATCTTATCCTACTTTCAACACACAACACTGCTGTAGCTAACTCGGTATTGTGGCACATAGAATATACTTTGGTAATTGCACTACCAGTGCAGGACAAAGCTAATGCAAATATTGTGTAGTATAATTTTATGAATGGTTTATAATACAAAATATGTATGCTTACTAATACGTCTCTGCCCATCCCTCACTATTAATATGACATTTCATTTAAAAAGATTTCTAGTACCAATTATTTTCTAGTTCATTTCAATGGAAAATTGTTAATTTATGGAAACAATTTAAACAATGTTTTATGTAGTTTTCTTAGCCAAAACTGATTGTACAGTTGAAAATACAGAAATCATAATAGTTACCAGGCTGTTGTGAAAACTTGAGTTTACCAGGGTAGTGACTCTGCATATCTCCTGTCACTTTCTATGGGTAGCAGATGTAAATTTGACCTTGGATGTAGTTTCTGTGTATCAGTTCAAGGTGTGCCTGAGATAAAACCATGGACTCACAGATCAGAATCTTCTTCAGACTACGCTTCAGCAAAAAGTGACTTTCTTTTACCTTTTTGAGCCATGATTTTAGGTTTAAGACCAACACATCTGAATTGGTGGCAAGTTTTTTTTTCCCGTAGAGGCATTGAGAGGCCTAGGTTTTGCTTGCTATAAGGTCATCTAGTGACAATTCTGTACTTGATGCAATTACTGAGACTTCAAACTTTCCACATTGAAATGAAGATAGATTAGCACACAACTGGCTGAAACATTTATCTTAAATGGGCCAATTTAATTTCTAAATTACTTTTTAATGTGTGTTCAAATATGGCAGTGCACATATTTAATTTGAGCATAGTACCTCTCCATATTGTTAAATTAATGTTTAATTACACAAAAGGTTGGCTACCATCACCCTTTCATTGAGAAAATATGAACCTCAAAAGGTGAAAGGCAATTTGGTTGCTCCCATTTCAATAAAAGCAATTCCCTGTGTCAAGGCTAATATCTTTATTGGCTCATCTGGGTGATACCAGGTCACATACGGACCCACCATTAAGAGAAAGATCCGGCTGCCCATAGGATGGATGATCTTTATCAGACTATTAGGCATGATCCGAGATGTGCCTCTAGTAGCCAATAGCATGTAAATCAGGGAATCATCTCCTGACAATGGAAAGTTTGCTATGGTCTTTTAGGTTGCTGGCTGATATATCTCAGCAATTCTGTCGAATGTATCCAATCATGGATTTTTGGAGTGTGAGTATAAAAATTATAGCACATTTCATGTGTTAACAGTTTGTTTTTGTCTTGCCATGGAACAAGGTGGTGACAGTCCCTTTTAAGAACTGCTGGTCAGGCCACATGTAGACTTGGCTGTTCTGAATGCTGCCGGTCTGGCGCCAACTGCATTCAGGAAAGCTCAATTTCAAGAAGCAGTCTTGGAACAGGTATTCGGCCCCCATTTGCATATGCAAAGAGCCGAATGCCTGTTTCAGGCATGGCTCCTGGACGCCTATATTTTAGTCTTTACCAATATGGCAGGCAGTGCACTTTCAGTGCGGAATGTGTGCAAACAGCTTGCCATATTGGATACTTAAGCCTTTAAAATGAGTGTAACATCAATGAATTTCTAGACCATAATTTTTGCTAGAATTGATGTCAAATTGTAGGACGGTGAAGGTTGTTAGATTTATTAACAGGGAAGGTCACTGATTTAAAAACAATAGTTTGCAAACACACAACAAAATATTACCTTAGAATTGGGTCTGAATATTTTACACAGCCTGCACAGGTTGCATGTGTTTAAAATTAGAAAGCGATGCGAAATGAACCATAAATTGCTATAAAAATGAAGGGAATTCACTGCCAGGCTCATTTGCAATGTGTGTCATTTGCCTCTCATTAGTCTCAATTTGTTGCCCCTTGCCTATTCAAATATTAATGCATATTGTTTAAAATTCATAAAATGCTGGTTGATGCAATTGCAACGGAGGTTAAATGGCAGGTTTGCATGCGAGTTTGATCCCCTATAACTAATGAGAATGAGAAGTGAGCTTTTAAAAAGCAATAAATTAACCCTGTCAGATTTTTTCTGATACACGTTTATATTAGAATCTGTTTGGCATGATGGGATTAATTTCCTCTGTGTCCTATTTTTAGTGCACTGGTAAATGTTTAATTCCTGTCTGTGTTATTGCAATGCAATCTTTAACCTCTTTATTACGATGTTGAAACCATACAGAAGTATGTTAATTTGATTTATTAGGGTCGGTTCTCCAAGTTCGTGTTTCTGGTGGGGAGCCTCACCCACTAAGAAACTGCAGGTAGGCTATCCACAATTTTCAATCTATTATTGGTGGAATATTGAGGAAAGCATGCCCGTGATTTCCCAATGTGCCTCAGCCAGCAGTGTGAATCTGAAAAAAATCAGCATTTTTTTTCAATCAAGGGCATACATGAAATAGTTTCCACTGACAGGAAGGTCAGTGACCAGAGGACACAGCTTTATGATAATTGGTATAAGAATCAGAGGGGAAATCAGTTTTATTTTTAAAAGGCAGTGACTTATGATTGTCTGGAATGAACTGCTTGAAAGGGTGCTGGAAGCAGATTCAACAATAACTTTCAAAAGGGAAAACTTTGGAGTGCTATGAGGAAAGAGCAAGGGAGTGGGACTAATTGGATAGCTCTTTCTAAGATCCATCACAGGCACAATGGGCTCAATGGCCTCCTCCCAAAAACTAAAATTTGACCAATAATCCCATGGAAATTGAATAGTTCCATTCAAAGTGCATCATTCAATAATTGGTAAGTGATGTCATCATGATGAAAATAACACATCTCTCTGAGCATTGGGTACTACAGGAGTGGGATTTTTGTCTGAATTTTTGTATTTGCTTTGCTGCCTAAAAATTGTAGTCATCTTAATACTTAATGCTTCCCTGAGAAAACACAGAATGAAGTATGAAAAAGTGGACTTCCGTTTTGGTGTACAGTTGCGGAAGTTTGTGGAGGCGGCAGGAGTCCTGCCACTGGGGCTGAAAGTGGGGATTCGGGCAGCCCAATTTCAGCAGACAGCGGGACCAGGGACTGCATTTTGCCAATGGCTGCCAATTAAGTGGTGGCCCACCCAATCAGAGGGCCGGCAGCTTAGCAGCCTCAGCAGCACCATCGGGAGAAGTGGTTGCTGCTGAAGCAGGCAGGAGACCTAGGACCTACAGCAGATAGGTGAAGAAAGAAATTTAAATAATCAAAGGGCCGAGTGCTAGAGGGCAGACCCTTCTGGGGAAATTGTTGGAGGAGTGGGGACTGCCTTCCCTGTTGTTACGACCAGGTAAGAAAGGGGTATAGGGTTACCTCTCAGCCCTCACCTGGTCGTAAAGTAACAGGGTTTAATTTTAAACACTGTTTTTTAGCCCCCCTTGGTGAATCCTTGTTCACCACTTTCCAATTATAAGGCAAAGAAACTAGCCAGACAGGTTTTCTTAGGTTTAAAGAAGAAAAGTTGAACTTTATTAAACTTAAAACTCTAATTCTGTTAATGCCAACGGATACGCAACGCACCTACGCTAGCATGCATACGCGATACACACATGCAGGGAGAGACAGAAAAGAGCAGAAGATATAAAGTGGAAAAGTTTGAGGCAATATCGGAACATGGTTTTGGTTACTGTTCTTGAGCTCACTGTAAAGTCCTTGATTGTAGGTGGGTCTTGCTTTTCATTGCGGCCCAGTATTCTTCTTAAACCTTATTCGATGTAGGAGACTTTGCTCTCTTGGAGTTCATGTGTCCTCTGTGGGTCCAGAGGCTTGTGAAAAAGAGATGGGAGCAGACAGGAGAGGTCTTCTCACTCCAGGAGCAAACAGTTTTTCTGAGTTCAAAAACTCTGTGGCTAGTTCAAAAAACCTTGGACCAGCCAGTTAGTCATGTGACCAGCTGGTTTAACCAGTCCAGGCTTTTGTGGATTGTATCACCTTAGCAGCCTCTGGAATGCTCTTCCTTACATCTTCAATGTCTGGTGATCAAAATCTATTGTGGGTTGAATGTGTCAGGGAATGGTCCTTTTGTCTCCACAAGCACTGTCTGTTAGTATGCAACTGTTTTTCAGCTAAATGTCTGACAGCCCTTGTAACAGGCCTTCTCGTCTTCCCAGCAAGTTTAAAATCAATGTTCATATGATCAAATTAATATGCCTCATTCTTGGCAAGTGGGGGCCTGCATGACACTGGCCATTGCACCCTCTTTGTTGTATAAAACTACTCACCCCCCCCCCCCACCCGCCACCCAAAAAACACAAGCTGCTGCTGGGAGGCTGTCTCTATTTAGCTGGCCCTTAATTGGACCTTTAAGTATGCAAATTGGCTGCCCACCACTTTGGAGTGGGCAGCCTGTGTGATTCCAGTCCCACTGTCTGTAAAATGCCCTGACGACAGGACTGTGCCAGGGAACCAATCCCTGCGATTTTCCCCACCTTTCCACCTTGCAGCCCAGCTCCCGAGGGACTGTAAAATTCAGCCCAGTTTTCATTTAATTTTTCTGAGTGGCTTACTCTAAACTTGTGTTTTGTGCTTCAGAATCAGACAGATGACAATTCCAGAAATCCCTCTACAAAATATAGAAAACACATTTTGATGATTATGGTACACCAGTTCACCCAATGTTTCATTGAGTTTATCTGGTTAGCTGAGCCAAATGAGGCAGAAAGATTCCAATTTTGATTTCTGGTCTGTGGTCGATTAGCTGATTTCAGCCCAGGTGGTCGTAGGTAAACTCAAATTGAATTTGCTGTCCTTGGATTAGAAAAGAAAAACATTTACAGGGTCCCACTCCTGATTGCTGGAAGTGTATATTCATAAGGATTGAGTGAGGACAAGTTCAGACTGCTACGATAAAAACAAAATACTGCGGATGCTGGAAATCTGAAATAAAAACAAGAAATGCTGGAACCACTCAGCAGGTCTGGCAGCATCTGTGGAAAGAGAAGCAGAGTTAACGTTTCGGGTCAGTGACCCTTCATCGGACTTCATTTCAGACTGCTATGATATTGTTGAATAGGCTGTGACAGCTCCCACTTTAATGACAGTGTCTCAGGCAAAATCTTGGAGGGCAATTGATGACTGTACAATAGTACCTGAGCAAAGAGTGAATATGTTCAGAAAAGGAGAATAAATTGGCAAGAGAAAAGAATCATACCACTTTATTCTTCACTGTACTGTAAGGGATTTAGGACAATACTTTCTACCTTTCTCTTAAAGAGAGACTTGTTCACTTCCTTTGTCAGGTTTGAGGTTCCTTTGGTTTTGAATTGATTGATTTTGAATGCCTCTCTTGTTCTTGATTTGTTCCTGCTTTTATCCTCGGTTTGTTTAGCATGATAGTTATAATCTTGGTTACCTCAACTTTATTTAAAATACCCTCAAGTCTTTGAATGTTTCAAGATAAAAAAGCTGTAAATGAAACACTTGATAAGAGCTGTTACTTTGATCTTAAAGAGAATCACTAGGGAACATTGGCCTTTTCTATCAGTGTTGAGTTTTACTATGCCTTCACTTCAGAAGTCAATAAATTCTATTTAATGCTTAACTGAATTTGTGTTTAAAATAACACATTCTCTGCATTTAACCCTACATAAGGAGTGGCTTTTTAACTCATTACTAGCAGACCTCCCACAGCATTGCCTGATGATTCAAATAATCACACTGTTTTGTGATGAAGGGTTATCAACAAAGTACAATGGAGATGTGTGACAGGAGGTAAATATGACCTTATAGAAGGTTGCACCATATTTAAGATTAATATATTGTATGTTATTGCAAGGTATAAAAAGAATTTTTAGTATTTTCCATTATATCATGGTTTGCAAACTGATCCATTAAAAGATGTATCTGAGAAATGGTTACTTTCATAAATAGATACCTGTTAGGGACACAGACCTGGATATTCCAGGCCCTTTGAAGATGGGGTCAGACGTGGGGGAGAGGGGTGGAATATTGCGACGGAAGATGTTGGAACGGAAGTCCGATGTCTTTACATCAGATGCAGATTTTCCCAGGTGCAGAAAGCATGACTGGAGGGCAGCGTGTCTTGATGCTTCGAAAAGGTAATTCAGATAATTCATTTAGCAATTGAAAGCGATTTTACATGGATTTTTGAATTTTGCCGAATGTGCACGGGGCCCACAGCCATTAGAGCCATGCCATGTATCTGAAGGCAGCGAGCAAGGCGGAGGTAAGGATTGGCTTCACTCAGTGACCATCAAGAGAGCTAGCATGCCTTGGATGGAAGGATAGACCAGCGTGGGCATCAGATATTGCTGCCAGGCATGGGGGCTAAGGTGCCTGCACAGCAGGTGGGAGCTGCCAGAGTGACATCTATGAACTGGCACTTCTGTGCTTCAAACAGGGAGGAAGAGGTAGTGGCATGGGGTGGGTGGAGGAGGCACCCAGGTAATAAGCCCTGTCAACTCAGAGCACTCACCTGCCATGGGCATTGTGCACTCAGGATGCGGATCTCTGGTGAGGAAGAGCAGCAGAGAGGGAGAAAGCTGCAGCCACAGGCAGCGGGACAGCAGCAGCCTTGGGGTGGGAAGGAAGGAGAAGGGAGAAGAGAGGACCGAGAGCAGCCTCCTGCACGCAGAAGAAGGTACCCTGTAGGTGGGTCTACTGTCAGAGGATGAGCTACCTTCAGATGTCCAAGCAGCAATGTCACCAAAGACTGCACCTCTCTAGGGAGGCTGTCACAGATCTGTGTGCCATGATGGTGGATGAGCTGAGTCCCAATCGAGGTGATGGCCACCCAATGCCAGTGGCTCTGAAAGTCACCAGGACACTAAACGTCTACACCGCTGGTTCATTCCAGGGACCTACTGGAGATATCTGTGGGATCTCCCAGTTTGTGGTGCATCGGTGCACCAATTCCGTCTTCAAGAGGGCCAGCCAATACATCCATCTTCGCATTGATCTGGACAGTCAAACTGAGGTACCCGTTGGGTTTGGGGCCATTGCTGGATTTCCCCAGAAAGGCGCAATGACATGTGCACCAGGGAGGCATGGATGCACTAATACAGACAGGCAGACACATTTCAGATGAGCCTTGCTACCTGATCCTTCCATTCCAATAAAGTTTCAACTTTCTACTGCACTGTTACAAGGCTATGGGCCAAGTACTGGAAAATGGGATTAGAATAGTTAGGTGCTTGATGGCTGGCACAGACACGATGGGCCGAAGGGCCTGTTTCTGTGCTGTATAACTCTCTGACTCTATATTGCTGTTTTCTTCATTTAACATCCCATCACCTTGCGCTCAGTGACACTTCGCTCTTCAGTATGGGGAAAGCAAGGACCACAAGCAGTTTGGTCCCTCCCAGCCAGCCCTTGGGGTGAGACAGAGTAATCCTGAAGTCCCAGAGGCTGCAAGTACTGGAAGGAGATATCGCTACATCACTGTACACCTTTATTACACACAAAAAAAGACTGAAACAGTAAATCTTTAAAAATAATTTCATCTGTGAACCCCAAGTTCAGCTGGGTAGTTTTCTTAGTTATCTTGTGCGTGCTCCTACGAGGTTTTTCCCCTACACTGTCAATGAGATGGAGGCAAGCTGCTGACTTTGCTGCCCCGTGACTTGGGATGACCTTGGCTACCGTCCCCTGGCTGCCTGAGACTGGGTGTAGGGGTGGGGCCCGGTATGCTGTCTGTGCAGGAGCCTCCACTGTCATCTTGGTTACTTGAGGAGCTGGTGTCACTGGCAGAGGGGGCTGAAGAGCCACTGTCCACAGCAGGAGCACCGTGAGAGGAGCCCCAGACACAGAAGGCAGGCACTCCTTCCCCTTTACAAAGCACACTTTTACCTCCCTGCTGACCTGAGTAGTCCGAGGACCTGGCAGCGAAGCTAGGCACCTTGTCACCCTCTTGCCCAGCCATTGATCCACAAGGCTCATGGACTTGGTGATGGTGTGCAGGTCTACATGAATCTCCGGCATCCACTGAGTGGTTTGCTGGATCTGGTTCTCCAAGAGTCACCAATCCATTGATGGAGGAGGCGAGAGGGAAATGGCAGCACTCATGGCCTGGATGCATTCCTCCACTTTCCAACCCTGGGTGTACATACTCTCTGGAAGTTCCACCAGATCTTCACATACCTCACGCTGAACTTCCAGCACTTGCCACCTTACTGATAACTCCAGAGGCACATCATCAGCCTGAAGCTCAGCATCATTGGGTCCTCCAATACTCCTCCAAGTGTAAGTGGCCTTGGCTGTCTCAGCCTCTGTCAATTGCTTGAGCGTGTCGGTGATGTGCTCACCAGGTTGTGACCCCAAAACTAAAAGCGATCGGATATTCACCAATGTGAGAGCACCTGCGCTGTTGAAGGATGCAGGGGAATGAAATGATGGTGCATCCTCTGAGGTCTCCTCCTCCTCCTCCTCCTCCTCCTCAGAGGTGGCTAGCTGTCTCCCGGTCACGGCAGCACTCGTGTCTTGTTAATGACCTGCATTAGAGAGAAGATAGATTAAAGGGTTCTATGCTTGCCACCACATCTTCCAACTGCTACTAGTGTGGAGATCCACGTGTCCAGTGGAGGACATTGGATCACCATGTCTTGTGGTAGCCAGTGGCTACCTTGTGTCCATCCATGAGGCCACTCACTCTTGTGAAGGCACTCCGGAGTCACCATCCGCGATGGAGCGACTGGCATGTCGGCCTGTCAATTCCAGAGCCTCCTCCTCCATTGGTGTTAGGATGGCCAGGAAGGGAACACCACTGCTGGTCTGGGCCCTTTAGCGTTCTGGGCTCTCTTTTCCTGCAGGCACAAACATGAATACTGTTAGTCACCCGGCAAAGTCTAGAACAATGCCTAAGCCGGTGGCAACCTAGCTGTCCATGGGGCATATGAATGCCTCCTACATGCAGCCACTCTGGAGCAACCTTACCACAGGCAGACGCTACAGATGATCCCACAGCTGCTGACCTCCTCTGTGACCTCTATCCATACAGGCTTGTTTGGTCAGGCGAGCCAGACTCTTCCTCCCATTCATGGGAAAGGGGACTTCCCTTTCCCAAGCAGCCTGGAAAAAAGTTTGCAGAAAGGCATCACTGAACTGCCTTCTGCCATCCCTTCAGATGCGTGTTCTTCCTCAGGCCTTCAGTGGGGTTACTATTGATGGGAGCAGGGCCCTCCATTGAAGCAGGCTCGTTTGAAGGCAGCAGGCTTACTCCACGCACCAGTGACTAGGAGGGCTGCAACAGCATTGAAAGAGTGCTGTCAGCACTTTGAAAATGGCACCAAGAACTTTAGAGGCGTGACCTGATGCCACGTCAGCTGGCTCAGCGCCCACCTTTGTTTCCTAACTGGCTGTTCTCCCCCCCCCCCCCCACCCCCCACAACCCCACCTGCCAGCAGTTAATTGCTCAATATTGCTTCCTCCCTGTCACTGACCTCAGAAGCATCACCCGCTTCCAGTCCCAGCAGCGGGACCTTGGGCCTACCGACAAAATACTGGCTACAGATTCTAATTTCGAAGAGGCCTACAGTTTGGAACATGCCAACTTCACTAATCCAATGGGTATGATGGTAGATACTCTGTGTGATTTGAAGATTAGGACAGAGGATTGTAGGAAACAAAATAACATCAAACTAATGATAAGTATTTCTCAGTCAATTAGGTTAAAGATCCAATTGAAATATCAGTAACCAATTTCTCTTTCCACAGATGCTGCCTGACCTGCTGAATATTTCCAGCACTTTGTTTTTATTTCAGATTTCCAACATATGTAGTATTTTGCTTTTATTCACATTTCTACTCTATTGCATAAAACCTCTGAATAAAATATGAGCAGTTATTAACATTGGACAGAAGGAAAAATGGTTTTACTTGAAATTTTGCAGTTCAGTGAGGCTACTTTTTCAAGCTGATTCTGGATTTCAATACTGTGGAATTTTCCTCTATTAGTTTCGGCCAAGCCTCATAAGCATTTCAAGAGAGAGTATAATTTGTTGAGGTTATATACTTTGTGGATGATTTCTAAGTCTGACCTCAAAATCAGCACAGAAGTTAACAGATGGTTTTCTTTGTGATTAGAGTGGTTAATGTCATAACGGCAGAACTGTAGCTAGGATACAATGGTACAAATTTGCATTTACTTACGTATTGTTTAACTTCTGAAAAGAAAATACAGTGAAAATGTTCCTTTTAAATAATGTGTTCAATCAAGTAAGAATAAATTCTGACTGGAATAATAAATTGTTGTTATCATAGAAACTATTGCAGAGAATCAGTTGAGAGCAATCAATAGTGAGTGAAAATCTATTTGGAGCCAAGTTTCCTATTGTCAGTTCAGTGAGATGCTATTTTGCAGGTACTAAGTACAGGGTACTGCAGTATGTTGGACCATGAATGATCTGATGTGATTCCCTCCATTTTTAAATTCCTGACCTTATTTAAACAGCTGGGGAGACATCAAGTAAAGGACTGACATGTCTTTGAGAAAAGGGGAATCTGTGGGAGAATCATTTTACTCCGGCACTTTGCAATAATCAACTCTGAACAGCATTGTTGGAGGCCTGGAAGCAAGTTATTCTTGCTGATCCAGCTATTCTTTTTGTTGGCCTATTTTGGGAGACCAAGAAAATAGAAGAAAATTACCTTTAAAAAAAAAATAACCCTATAAAGCAAAGTGATGAGGCAATTTTTGCTCACTGATTTAATTCAAGTACCCCGTTCAATGTGAAATACATAATTTCAGAGCATCAGCTGTAACTTTCTTGATTATTTGGGTTGAATGGTTAACTGCCTTATAGTTGTCTTATCAATTAGGTATTTCAGAAAGATTTTAATTGGGCTTTTACCACACTGCAGACAATTTGATTCCTATGGACACAATTGGGTTGTGCTGTCAACTAAATTACTCATCTGTCTGCAGCCTTTCCTGGTTTGATACAATTTTGCACACCAATGGTTAGAGATGTGACTACCCCAATCAAGGTAATGTTCAGTCTTTAGACTGAAAATCTGGCCTTTGAAATTAGTTTGCAATTAATGAAAGACCTTTTTAAAAAAAAAGATGTTTCTTGGCTCAAATGAAGTGAAAGCCAGAAGAAAGCAGACAATTAAAGAGTTTTGTTATTTTTAAGAGGGGTAGTGTTAGAATAAATAAATTTGACTAGATTGAGAAAAAATAAAATGAGATAGAGAATGATGAATTGTTTTCTACGCTACAACAGTAACTCGACTTCAAAAGTACTTCAGTGACTGCAAAGTGCTTTGAACATCCTGAGGTTGTGAAGGCATGATATAAATGCAAGTTCTTTCTGTAAGAGGCAGAAGAAGAGAGGAGAGGTCAACAGAAATAAAATCATTAAATGATTTATTTTTTTAAATAAACTGGCCAATTGAATGGTTTCAATTAAACCAAAATATCAATATTGTCAGAAACCAGTCTGGAAACATCTTTGGAAATGCAATTGTGCCAAAGGACTGGAGGATGGTAAAAGTCATGTTGAGGAAAAGAGAAAAGGATGTGAGGAATTCTGGGCCACTTAGTCCAACCTTGGTGGTTTATCTATTTGTAGTCCATATTAACTCTCTTATTTCAAATGTTCTTGTTGTTTTGGGAGTTTTGCTCCCTGGACACAAGATCAGGAAAATGGAAAGGAGGCACAGATCACAGTATTCAGAGAAAATAGAATGGTTTACTTCTCGGTCTGGCAATCTGCATGTATTAACATTTGCAGCTAAACGGTTTCAGCCACAGGAGTAACATTTTACTTAATTGATTTCTGAGATAGTGTTACAGACTTCTATTTTGAATATTGATGAGGATAACTTCATTTTTAATTTGGCAGTTTTAAAAACAGTATGAAACAAAGACAGAAATGTCCAAATTGTTACAGGGACTTCTACTAGGTATTAATTAGTCTTTGGTTGTTTATTTCTTTCGAGATACAGCACTGAAACAGGCCCTTCGGCCCACCGAGTCTGTGCTGACCAACAACCACCCATTTATACTAACCCCATATTCCCATATTCTCTACCACCTAAGGGCAATTTACAATGGCCAATTTACCTATCACCTGCAAGTCTTTGGCTGTGGGAGGAAACCGGAGCACCCGGCGAAAACCCACGCAGTCACAGGGAGAACTTGCAAACTCCGCACAGGCAGTACCCAGAATTGAACCCGGGTCCCTGGAGCTGCGGTGCTAACCACTGAGCCACTGTGCCGTCCTTTGTTAACTACCTCCACCCCATCATTACTATTATCTGTGCTTGAGTTTATGATTCTTCATCACTGTTGCTATATCTGCCATCGCACCTGTATCCCTGCTGTTAACAGGTCAAGTGTGGATGAATTGGAGAATGCTTCTTGTTCTGTTGGGAGGGTGACTGTAATCTTTTATTCAGAGGAGAGAGTAGATAAGATATGAGTAATTAAGCATACTTATCTACATGAATACTGCATTTTCATTGCATGCTCTATCCTGCAATATACTGTATTGGCACATTCATGACATTATATGGTGCAAATTCTATAGCACTCAATAATATGGTACACAAACAAATTAATTGCAGCCCACTCAAATAGATTTGCAAAAACATGTTGGACTATTGCATGCTAGTTTCACCTTTAAGTACAAGAGCACTGGGGAATGATTTAGCCCCATTGAAATTCATTACCAGAATAAATTCTCTTTCCCATCATTGTCTCATCCTTCTAAACTCCAATGGATAGAGACCCAACCTGTACAACCTTCTAATACCTCACTTGCTACATGTTATTTCTTTGTATCAGGACAAAATTAGAGAACAAATTGTATTTTTCAAGTATAAATTTCCATCAGCTGCCTATTTTTCTGTACTGCTAATCTGCAATATTCCCTCACTTCCCCTCAGGTCCTGTTAGTGTTGGAGACTTTTCAGTATGTAGTCCATGGACCTCCTTGCGTACCTCAAATTCTAGTCAACCCATCAAATATGATTGCACTGCTTCTATTGAAGTTTGTACTTGAGCTTGGAGCAATTTGTATTGAAGCATGCTTTTTTTTGGCATTCAGATATTCTTGTGTGGATTTGTGTACTTCACAGTTGAAATAACAAAGTTTGGAAGATTTAAACTGATTAAATGGCTTGTTAGCTGGTTGAGAAGTGTAAAAGGATCATTACCATGGAGGGTTCATGATTAACTGATATCTTTTTATTCATGAATTTATTCATTCCTGCTACAAAATTATACACTTGCCTGCTTTTATTAGTGGTTTGCAATTAGCAACTAAATGCTGGCCTATCAAATCTATTGTTAAAAAATTAAATCTCAAACCTGACCCCAACCTGCCAACTTCCGTATTTAGCAGAGGAAGGTTGGGGAAGGCAGGCAGTCAATCTGCTGTTGGGAGATGATTTTGGGGGGGTGTGGGGGGTGGGTGTCGGGCAGACAGCTAATCTGCTTTCAGGAGGAGGGTCAGAGAGCAGGCAGCCAGTCCATCCTCAGGACGTGGGTCGGGGGTGGTGGCGCGGGGTGGCAGCCAATCTGCTTCCAGGAGGCAAGTAGGTCAGTAAAATCTTTCAAGATGGCTGCGTGCTTCCATTTTGATAGGATTTTTATTTTTTAACCCTAATGGTCGGGTTTCCTGTGGCTCGAGAATCCCATCAGGTAAAAGGAAGCCTGAAAAACAGATCCATAAGGTAAGTGCATTTACTGCACTGCTAGTGAGTCAGGAGGATCAGGAGTGTTTCCCACATACCCAATAAATCTTCCTCTTTACACATCCCGCAGTCAACCAATACCCACCCGCCCAGATCGCCAACTCTCCCAGTAATCAATCTCTGACCCTCACTCCTCACCCCCAGTCCTTCCACCTTTTCCCTCCCCAGATTGCCAATTCTTCACCCCCACTGAGACGATTTCACATAAGAACATACGAACTAGGAGTAGGCTATTCGGCTCCTCAAGTCTGCTCCACCATTCTATAATATCATGGCTAATCTGTTTGTGGACGCAACTCCACTTTCCTGCCTACCCCCGATACCCTTTGACTCCCTTGTTTGTCAAGAATCTGTCTACCTCTGCCTTAAAAAAACATTCAATGACCCTGCCTCAACCCCTCTCCGGGGAAGAGAGTTCCACAGACTCACGACCCTCTAAGAGAAAAATTTCTCCTCATTTTTGTCTTAAATGGGAGACTCCTTATTTTTAAACTGTGCCCCCTAGCTCTCGTCACTCCCACTAGGGGAAACATCCTTTCAACAACAACCCTTTCCAGTCCCCTCAGGATCTTATGTGTTTCTGTAAGATCACCTCTCATCCTTCTAAACTCCAATGAATAGAGACCCAACCTGTACAACCTTTCCTAATAAGATAACCCTTTCATCCCAGGAATCAGTCGAGTGAACCTTCTCTGAACTACTTCCAAAGCAACTATATCCTTTCTTCAGTAAGGACACCAAAACTGTACACAATACACGAGATGTGATCTCACCAATGCCCTGTACAATTGTAGCAAAACATCTCTACCTTTTATAAAAGCAAAATACTGCAGATGTTGGAAATTTGAAATAAAAACAAGAAATGCTGGAAATACTCAGCAGCATCTGTGGAGAGAGAAGCAGAGTTAACATTTCAGGGCAATGACCCTTCATCAGAACTGGCAAATATTAGAAATGTAAACTGTTTTAAGCAAGTAAATCGGGGGTGGGGGGGGAAGAGATAACAAAAGAGAAGGTGTTGATAGGACAAGGTCACAGAGAATAACTGACCAGAAGGTCATGGAGCAAAGGCAAATGGTATGTTAATGGTGTGCTGAAAGACAAAGCCTTAGTGCAGAGAGTGTGTTAATAGACAGAAAAATGAACATCCCTGGACTCACTTTCCACCCCACCAGCCTTCACATCCAAAGGATCATCCTCTGCCATTTCCGCCACGTCCAGCATGATGCCATCACCAAACGCATCTTCCCCTCCTTTCCCCTGTCAGCATTCCGAAGGGATCATTCCCTCCGCGACACCCTGGTCCACTCCTCCATTACCCCTACCACCTCGTCCCCTTCCCATGGCACCTTCCCCTGCAATCGCAGGAGGTATAATACCTGCCCATTTACCTCCTCTCTCCTCACTATCCCAGGCCCCAAACACTCCTTTCAGGTGAAACAGCGATTTACTTGTACTTCTTTCAATTTAGTATACTTTATTCGCTGCTCACAATGTGGTCTCCTCTACACTGGGGAGACCAAACGCAGATTGGGTGACCGCTTTGCTGAACACCCTCCGCTCAATCCGAAAGCATGACCCCAAGCTTCCGGTTGCTGGCCTTTTCAACACCTCCCCCTCCCCTCCCCTGCTGTCATGCTCACATCACTGTCCTGGAATTGTTGCAGTGTTCCAACAAACATCAACGCAAGCTCGAGGAACAGCACCTCATTTATCGATTAGGCACACTACAGCCCGCCGGACTGAACACTGAGTTCAATAATTTCACAGTGTGACGGGCCCCCCTTTTCTATTTTTATTTTTAGTTCTTTTTTCTTTTTAGTTTTTCATTTATTTATTTTATTTTAGTTTGTTTAGTTTGTTTCTATTGTGCCTACCCACTGTTTTTTTCATGTTTGTGCTTGGGGCCAGGGCTGTTAATTTTTCTGTCTATTAATACCCTCTCTGTACTAACGCTTTGTCTTTCAGCACACGATTAACATACCGTTTTGCCTTTGCTCCATGACCTTCTGGTCAGTTATTCTCTGTGACCTTGTCCTATCAACACCTCTTTTGTTATCTCTTGCCCCACCCCCACTTTACCTGCTTAAAACCTTTTACATTTCTAATATTTGCCAGTTCTGATGAAGGGTCACTGACCTGAAACGTTAACTCTGCTTCTCTCTCCACAGATGCTGCCAGACCTGCTGAGTATTTCCAGCATTTCTTGTTTTTATCTCTACCTTTATATTCCATTCCCCTTGCAATAAACAGCAACATTACATTTGCCTTCTTAATCACTTGCTGTACCTGCATACTGACTTTTTGTGTTTCGTGTACTAGGATGCCCAGATCCCTCTGCATCTCAAAGTTCTGCAATCTCTCTCCATTTAAATAATATGTTGCTTTTCTAGTGTTCCGGCCAAAGTGGACAAGTTCACACTTTCCCACATTATACGCCATCTTCCAAATCTTTGCTCCCTCACTTAACCTATCTATATCCTTTTGCAGACTCCTTATGTCCTCTTCACAACTTACTCTCCTACATATCTTTGTGTCATCAGCAAAATTTAGCAATCATACATTCTGTCCCTTCATCCCGGGCTGGTTGGCACATGCTTGGGAAAATGGCATCATGCAGCGCCAACGTCATCGCGTAACGCGCCTGGTTAGTCTCCGCGCATGCGCTTAGTGTTCGTTCATGCGCAGTAAAACGTCTGATTGTTCCCCGCTCCTTGCTTCCTGCAACCCCCCCTCCCCCAACCCCGCTCTCCAGCCTCTCACTCCCTCGCTTTCTGCCACCCGGCTCTCCAGCTGCTCACTCTTCGCTTCCCGCACCACCGCCACCCCGCTCTCTAGCCACTCGCTCCCCGCTTCCCCCCTATCCCCCGCCCTCCTCCAGCTGCTATCTCTAGGCCCGCTTACCTCCTCTCGGCCACTCGCTCCTACGTCGACCTGTCACCCCTCCCAGCCTGCCTTGCTTCTTCAGGAGGCGCGAGGAGATAAGTGGCACGGCCTGGAACTAGCGGCTGGAGGAGGGTGGTGGGGTGGAAAGTCAAGCGGCCAGAGAGCGAGGAGGCATTGGGCGGGTGGACGTAAAGTGGTGAGTGAGAGGCCGGAGAGTGGGTTGTGGAAGGGGAGGGGTGGTGGCGGGGAGGGTGGCGGGGAGCGAAAGGCCGCAGAGCAGGGTGATATATGATAAGTTGAGCAGCTACATTTTTAATCCTGGCATACAGTGACGTTCCAGTGCAAGAGGCTGCATTTGCACATGGGCTACTACTGCGCCACCTGGTGGTTGGGTTGTCAGTAAATGCAGCCATCAGTTAAACACAATTTCCCTTTAATAAAACCATGTTGACTCTGCCTGATTGCATTGGGATCTTCTAAATAACCTATAACCACCTCAATAATAGATTCCAGCATTTTCCCTATGACAGATGTTAAGCTAACTGGCCTGTAGTTGCCTGCTTTCTGTCTTCCTCTTTTCTTGAATAGCGGAGTTACATTTGCTATCTTCCAATCTGATGGGACCTTTCCAGAATCTACTGAATTTTGGAAAATTAAAACCAATGCATGCACTATCTCAGCAGCCTCTTCTTTTAAGACCCCAGGATGAAGTCCATCAGGACCTGAGGACTTGTCAGCTTTTAGTTCTAATAATTTTCTCAGTACCCTTTCCCTGATGATGGTAATTGTTTTAAGTTCCACAATCCATTTCAACTCTTGATTCACAATTATTTCAGGGATGTTATTTGTACCCACTACAAGAAGACAGATGCAAAAAATATGTTCAATTCCTCCGCCATTTTCTTATTTCCCATTATTAATTCCCTAGACTGTGTCTCTAGAAGATCAACACTTGCTTTACTGACTCTTTTCCTTTTTATGTTCCTGTAGAAACTCTTACTTTAATGTGGCCCCCTGAGGCGGGATCAGAAGCGGGGGTGGGGGCATGGAGCAGCACATTGTGGGGGGTGCTGGGTGCAGAGGGCCCTTTGCCTACCCATCACCCAGCGATCTTCCCGGGGGCTGGATAGGCTGACGACAGCCTTCCTGTCCAGAAGTGAATTGAGACCCTTCAGAGCCCTCTTAACATTCAATCAAAGGCTTCTATCTGCCGCTGCTGGGATCTGGGTGGAGTGTGCCTCTGTCACGCATGGAGGATGCCTTGTAATATGAGGTTCCCCCCTTCGAGTGTGGGGGGGTGGGTGGTGGTCCCTCCTTCTTGGGCAATCTGTGGCCCATGGAGGATCCACTGGGAACCACTCTACCCCTGGGGCCCCACTCCCCCTGGTCTGCATGACCACCTCCTCCCTCCCAACTCCCTCGTCTGGGCCTTCTGGACTGGCCCCGGTGACTCTGCCTCACCTACCTCTGGTCTGAGGTTTCAGCGCTGGGCCTGAGTCTAAGGCCTCTGCTCCTCGTGGCCCTGCTGATACTGCTGAGCTGCTGACCCTGTGATTGACTAGCAGCTCCTGAGGTGTGATCCCCGTCTTTACAGGGACGGAGATCCCAGCACGGGAAACTTGAGGTTAAGAGACCGGAGTCTGGGGTGGTGCAAAAAGGCCAAGGCGGGGTTTCCCATTCTCTTCACAGCCCCAAGTAAATATCAGGGCAATTATGAATCAGTATTTTGATTTCATTAATTTCTTTGAGAAATTATTTTGTTTTCCTATGTTAATGACTAAATGTTGACTTATTTACTCTTGGATCTTTAGGGATGTCCCCTTTAAGAAGCAATTGCGTTGATAGTTAATCCACATTTTAAGGTAATTAACAAAAGAACCAGAGGCGACATGAGGGGAAAAAAAAACTTGCAGCAAGTTATGATCTGGAATGTGCTGCCTGAAAGGCTGAGGAAACGGAATCAAAAATAACTTTCAAAAGGGAATTGGATCTCTACTTAGAAAGAAAAATAATTGCAGAGCTATAGGGAAAGAGCAGAAGAGCGAGACTACTTAGATAACACTTGTCAAGAGCCAGCACAGGCATGATGGACCAAACAGCCTTCTCCCAAAAACTGAAATATGACCAATAATCCCATGGAAATTGAACAGTCAAGTTACTCAAATAGAACATAGAACATAGAACATAGAACATACAGCACAGAACAGGCCCTTCGGCCCACAATGTTGTGCCGATCCTTTGTCCTCTGTCAAGGACAATTTAATCTATACCCCATCATTCTCCTTTATCCATATACCTATCCAAAAGCCTTTTGAAAGTCCCTAAAGTTTCTGACTCAACAACTTCCCCGGGCAAGGCATTCCATGCCTCGACCACTCTCTGGGTAAAGAACCTTCCCCTGACATCCCCCTTATATCTCCCACCCTTCACCTTAAATTTATGACCCCTTGTAACGCTTTGCTCCACCCGGGGAAAAAGTTTCTGACTGTCTACCCTATCTATTCCCCTGATCATCTTATAAACCTCTATCATGTCACCCCTCATCCTTCTCCTTTCTAATGAGAAGAGGCCTAGAATGTTCAGCCTTTCCTCGTAAGACTTATTCTCCATTCCAGGCAACATCCTGGTAAATCTCCTCTGCACCCTCTCCAAGGCTTCCACATCCTTCCTAAAATGAGGCGACCAGAACTGCACACAGTACTCCAAATGAGGCCTTACCAAGGTCCTGTACAGCTGCATCATCACCTCACGGCTCTTAAATTCAATCCCTCTGCTAATGAACGCTAACACCCCATATGCCTTCTTCACAGCCCTATCCACTTGAGTTGCAACTTTCAATGATCTATGCACATAGACCCCAAGGTCTCTCTGCTCCTCCACATGCCCAAGAACCCTACCGTTAACCCAGTATTTTGCATTCATGTTTGTCCTTCCAAAATGGACGACCTCACACTTTTCAGGGTTAAACTCCATCTGCCACTTTTCAGCCCAGCACTGCAACCTATCCAAGTCCCTTTGCAGACGACAATAGCCCTCCTCGGTATCCACAACTCCACCAACCTTTGTATCATCTGCAAATTTACTGACCCACCCTTCGACTTCCTCATCCAAGTCGTTAATAAAAATCACAAACAGGAGAGGACCCAGAACTGATCCCTGCGGCACGCCACTGGTAACTGGGCTCCAGGCTGAGTATTTACCATCTAAGACCACTCTCTGCCTTCTATCAGTTAGCCAATTCTTAATCCAACTGGCCACATTCCCCACTATCCCATGCCTCCTGACTTTCTCCATAAGTCTACCATGGGGGACCTTATCAAATGCCTTACTAAAATCCATGTACACCACATCCACTGGTTTACCCTCATCCACTTGCTTGGTCACCTGCTCAAAGAATTCAATCAGGCTTGTGAGGCAAGACCTACCCCTCACAAAACCGTGCTGACTGTCCCGAATCAAGCAGTGTCTTTCCAGATGCTCAGAAATCCTATCCCTCAGCACCTTTTCCATCAACTTGCCTACCACCGAAGTAAGACTAACTGGCCTGTAATTCCCAGGGTTGTTCCTATTCCCTTTCTTGAACAGGGGCACAACATTTGCCACCCTCCAATCACCTGGTACCACCCCCGTCAGCAGAGAAGATGAAAAGATCATTGCCAGCGGCTCTGCAATTTCATCCCTTGCTTCCCATAACATCCTTGGATATACCCCGTCAGGCCCGGGAGACTTGTCTATCTTCAAGTTATTCAAAAACCCCAACACATCTTCCCTCCTAACGAGCACTTCCTCGAGCTTACCAGTCTGCTTCCCACCGTCCTCTTCAGTAATACACCCCTTCTCATTCGTAAATACCGAAGAGAAGTACTCATTCAAAACCTCACTTATCTCTTCCGGCTCAACACACAGTCTCCCGCTATTGTCCTTGACCGGACCTATGGTCCCCCTAGTCATCCTCATATTTCTGACATACGCGTAAAAGGCCTTGGGGTTTTCTTTTATCCTACCCGCCAAGCATTTTTCATGCCCTCTCTTAGCTCTCCTAATCCCTTTCTTCAGATCCTTCCTGGCCATCTTGTATCCCTCCAGAGCTATGCCTGTGCCCTTTTTCCTCAACTTTATATACGCATCCTTCTTCTTCCTAACAAGACTCTCAACCTCTCTTGTCAACCACGGTTCCCTCACATGACCATCCCTTCCCTGTCTGACAGGGACATGCTTATCAATGGCCCCTACTATCTGCTCCTTGAAAAAGTTCCACATTTCGACCGTGCCCTTCCCTGCCAGCATATGCTCCCAACTTATGCTCCTCAGTTCCTGCCTGACAGCATCATATCTACCCTTCCCCCAATTGTAAACCTTGCCCTGTTGCACATACCTATCCCTCTCCATTACCACAGTGAATGCTACAGAATTGTGATCACTATCTCCAAAGTGCTCGCCCACCAACAGCTCTATCACTTGCCCTGGTTCATTACCTAGTACCAAATCCAATATTGCCTCCCCTCTGGTCGGGCAGTCTACATACTGAATATGTATAAAAGTATCAAATGCTGCAAATACACAGCAGTACTTGGGATCTGAAAGGAGAAATGATGGGATAATGTTTCAGTTCGGGACCTTTTTTTCAGAACTACTGTCATAATTTTAATCATGATTTCTCTCCTCTTACTTGCTTACTTACTGTAAACTATCTTTCTCTGAACTTCTTACTTCCCATTCCCTTAGATCCAACTCTAACATTGTCATTAAATCTGCTGAGCAAGGAGTTGCTGTTGTTGAGTCACTTTATATTTCCTTTTTAGAAGTCAAATGACTATCTGACTCCTCTTCCTCTCTGTCTCGATCCATGGCCATTACCAAACACCATGAACATACTTTTCTATTATCTAATCTCTTCCGGAGATCATTCTTCACTACCTCCAATCTCACTGCACCTCAACCCCACACAGCCCATTTTTACATTTTCCTGAGATTCACAAACCAGATTGCCTTGGCTGACTCATTGGCCCCAGTTTTAACACCCACCCTCACACAGTGGGTATGGTGCATGGATGAGGTTAAAATACCTTATCTCCTGGCTACAATCCAAGGACGTCCCAGCCATTTAATTTTTATAAACCCAAATCAGGCCAACAATGAGGCTCCCACGAAAGGGAGATGAGAGCCTCGATAACAGTCAAAAGTCATGGCCCAATGACATAATTGGCACCACGACAAATTTGACTGTAAGTCATGGGGAGGCCTCTGCTGTCAGCTGCCCGGCGCAGATCCAAGGTGGGAGGTACCGGCCGCCTCAGGCAAGTAGTGAAGATCAATTCCTTTTTTAGCACTGCTGATGAGCCCCGCAAGGAAGCCTTCAATCTCCTCCCAGTCCCGCTCACAGCCCCAATCTTTTGACTCGCTCATTCCCCCAGCCCCGATTATGGATCTGATCTTATGCCTTGCTCCTTCTCGCCCCCCCTCCCTCACTGACTGTTGGGGACCATCCCCATGGTCTCTGGCTGCTGCCTCCTGCTGCTAGTTTCCACTACTGTTCGCCAGCCAGGCAGTCAATCTGGCCAGCTGATAGGCAGGTATCTACCCAACATAAGATCAGCAGGGCCTCTACGTCCCTAGCATTACCAGATTTTTTTTTGCCCACTACCAGGCTCCCTCACATCCTCCCATCGCCCTATTAATATTGCGGCCTTTGTTTCAGTTTTCTCCTACCCAACTAAACTGGTCTTTCCTTATTACATCATCATATGTTTGAAAAGTATAAGCATGCAATTGACAGTGTCATTCTCTACATTGGTGACAATTCTGTTGTGCACCATCACTTTCATAGTTCTTATTGTCTAACTTTAAATATCTCTTCACAGTGGTTCTATCAAATTGTTTGTACCTGAAACATTAACTTGTCTTCTCCATCTTCAGATGATAATGGGCCTGATATGTACATACGTCAATTTCCATTTTTATCATCGATTTTTAGCATTTGTTTTGCCTTTATTTCTATTTAATATTTCAGCAGCTTGAGACTGTTCTACATGAAAGGTCTATTTTAGTGGAGCAGTACATAAATACATTGGAGCTGTGGGAACAATTCAAAAACCATGCCAATATTTTTTAGAGAGTAATATTATTCAGTCACATAGTAAACAGCATAGTTTAATCAGAACCAGTCACGCTTCAAAATCTTTCATTCTATGAGAAAGAACTTTCATTACCTTCAGTGAAGTCTCCTTTAGAAAGCATACTTTGTTGGGTCTCATTTTGTCTTTGTTAATTGATGTTAAAATTGAAAAAAAGAACATACACTATGTGCACAGGTCTTCATGTTCTTTCTTTGTATTTACAAAGAGACAATCTCTGATACTTCAATGAAGCTAAAGCTAGACCCCGCTGTTATCATTAACAGATAATGACTTCCCTGCAGGTTCAGATTCTGCTAAGTTAATGTATCAAGTGACTAATGCGTCCAGTAAATTATGAATTAACAACCCATTCCTAGAGCAGAAATGACACACTTTTAGAGACCTTGACTAATAAAAAAAAAAGCTAAGGAACTAAATATTTTATTTCAGCTATTCTAGAAGCACATTACTTCCAACTAATATGATAGCCAAGACTTCAAACTAATGTGCATAATTCCCAACTGATAACTCATTTTGCTGATGACACAAAACTAGATGGGGATGAGAGTTGTGAGGAGGATGCAAAGAGGTTTGGGGAATTTCGACAGGCTAAGTGAGTGGGCAAGAACTTGGCAGATGGAATATAATGTGGAAAAATGTGAAGTTATCCAGTTTGGTAGGAAAAACAGAAATGTTGAGTATTTCTTAAATGGTGAGAGATTGGGAAGTGTTGCTGTCCAAAGGGACCTGGGTGTCCTTCTTCATAAGTCACTGAAAGCTAACATGCAGGTGCAGCAAGGAATTAAGAAGGCAAATGGCTTGTCGGCCTTTATTGCAAGGGGATTTGAGTAGAGAGAGAGAGAGATACAGCACTGAAACAGGCCCTTCGGTCCACCAAGTCTGTGCCAACCATTTATACCAATCCTACATTAATCCCATATTCCCTACCAGATCCCCACCTTCCCTCAATTCTCCTACCACCTACCTACACTAGGGACAATTTACAATGGCCAATTTACCTGTCAACCTGCAAGTCTTTGGCTGTGGGAGGAAACCGGAGCACCCGGCGGAAACCCACGCGGTCACAGGGAGAACTTGCAAACTCTGCACAGGCAGTACCCAGAACCGAACCCAGGTTTCTGGAGCTGTGAGGCTGCGGTACAGGAGTAAAGAAGTCTTGCTGCAATTGTATGGAGCCTTGATGAGACCGCACCTGGAGTATTGTGTACAATTTTGGTCTTCTTACCAAAGGAAGGATGTACTTGCCATAGAGGGAGTGCAACAGAGGTTTATCAGACTGATCACTGGGATGGCAGGATTGTCCTATGAGGAGAGATTGAGGAAACTGGGCCTATACTCTCGAGAGTTTAGAAGAATGAGAGATGATCTCATTGAAGCATACAAAATTCTTACAGGGCTCAATAGTGTTTAGTTTAGTTTAGAGATGCAGCACTGAAACAGGCCCTTTGGCCCACCGAGTCTGTGCCGATCATCAACCACCCATTTATACTAATCCTACACTAATCCCATATTCCTACCACATCCCCACCTGTCCCTATATTTCCCTACCACCTACCTATACTAGGGACAATTTATAATGGCCAATTTACCTACCAATCTGCAAGTCTTTGGCTTGTGGGAGGAAACCGGAGCACCCGGAGAAAACCCACGCAAACACAGGGAGAACTTGCAAACTCCACACAGGCAGTACCCAGAATTGAACCCGGGTTGCTGGAGTTGTGAGGCTGCGGTGCTAACCACTGCGCCACTGTGCCGCCCTGATGTGGGAAGGATGTTTCCTCTGGCTGGGGGGGTCTAGAACCAGGCCACAGTATCAGAATAAGAGGTAAGCCATTTAGGACTGAGATGAGGAGGAATTTCTTTACTCAGAGGGTGATGAATCTTTGGAATTGGGCTGTGGAGGTTCAGTCATTGAGTATATTCAAGACAGATTTCTAGGTATTAAAGATATGAAGGGATATGGGTATATTGTGGGTAAATGGTGTTGAGCTAGAAGATCAGCTATGATCTAGTTGAATGGCAGAGCAGGCTCGAGGGGCCGAATGGCCTACTCCTGCTGTTATTTCCTATGTTCCTGTATTCCAACTGTCTTTGAAACTTAGGGGTTTAAACTGACTTCGTGATATTCGTTATATGAAATTCTTCCATCTATTATTTGAACAAGCGTCTGCTTGGGTCAGTTGGTAAACTCACCTCTAAGACAGATGGCTCTGCATTTAAGCCCTGCTGTAAAATATAACCTAGACTGACAGCTGCATTATTGCTAGTGCCATCTTCTAGAAAAGATGCCGAATCAAAGTCCCCATTGTCATGTGTAGGTTTGAGTATGAAAGAATATATGGTACTTGGAAGGGAAACTGAAACATGTCTCACGAATTTGATTGAGTTTTTTGAGAAGGTGACCAAGAGGATTGATGAGGGCAGGGCGATGGACGTTGTCTACATGGACTTTAGCAAAGCCTTTGACAAGGTCCCGCATGGTAACTGGTCCAGAAGGTTCAAAGGGTGAGCTTGCCAATTGGATATAAAATTGGCTTGGTGATAGGAGGTAGAGGGTGGTATTGGAGGGTTGTTTTTCAGATTGGAGACCAGTGACCAGTGGGGATCGGTGCTGGGCCCTCTGTTGTTTGTCATATATATTAATGACTTGGATGTGAATGTAGGGGGCATGATTAGTAAGTTTGCAGATGACACCAAAATTGGTGGTATAGTGGACAGTGAAGAAGGTTGTCTAAGGTTACAACTGGATATAGATCAACTGGGAAAGTGGGCAAGGGATTGGCAAATAGAATTTAATGCAGACAAATGCAAAGTGATGCATTTTGGGTACTTAAACAAGGGCAGGACATATACAGTGGAATGGCAGGGCCCTGGGGAGTGTCTTTGAGCAGAGAGACCTTGGGGTGCAAGTACATAGTTCCCTGAAAGTGGCAACGCAGGTAGATAGGGTGGTGAAGAAGGCATATGGCATGCTTGCCTTCATTGGCCGAGGCATTGAATACAAGAGTTGGGACGTCATGTTACAGTTGTACATAACGTTGGTTAGGATGCATTTGGAGTACTGTGTGCAGTTCTGGTCGCCGCACTACAGGAAAGATGTGATTAAGCTAGAGAGGGTGCAGAAAAGATTCACAAGGATGTTGCCTGGTTTGGAGGGCTTGAGTTATAAACAGAGATTGGATAGGCTGGTTCTGTTTTCCCTGAAACGAAGGAGTCTGAGAGGGGATATGATAGAGGTATATAAAATTATGAGAGGCATAGATAGGGTAGATAGTCAGAGTCTGTTTCCCATGGTAGGGGTGACTAAAACTAGAGGGCATAGATTTAAGGTGAGAGGGAGGAGGTTTAAAGGGGATCAAAGGGGTAAATATTTCATACAAAGAATAGTGGGTATCTGGAATGAGCTGCCAGAAGAGGTCGTGGAGGCAGGAACAGTAGCAACATTTAAGAGGCATCTGAACAGGTCCTTGAATGATCAAGGCACAGAGGGATATTGAATTAATGCAGGCAGGTGGGATTAGTATAGATGGGCATTATGGTCGGCATGGACGCGGTGGGCTGAAGGGCCTGTTTCTATGCTGTACGACTCTTTGACTGTATGAAAGTAGCTTTGTGCTTTGGTGAAAACACTTGAACTAGGTGTTTTTGTAAGGTCAAATAGCCTATGTGGCCACAGTGACCAACAGTGAGCAAGAACTCTTCAGAAGTCTTTAATAAAACACTTGTGAAATCTTTGTTAAAGTTAAAGCTGTGATTTCAAGTGTGATTCATTTCAGCCTGATATGTGACATTGGCAACGAGGTAAATTCAGAGATATTTAGGATTGTGTCATGGCATTTGCTGCAGTCCGGGGAATTGAGTCATTTGATCTGATGGGTGATGCCAGTTCTGTCAGCATGAAATGGAAAGCATGGCTGGAGAAGTTTGAAGTGTATGCTGACAGTTGCTGTTTGTTTTTGGATGGGGCGATGGAGGTGCAGAAAGCACAGTGACGGCCCTTAGTGCTGTTCAATGTGGGTACGTCAGTGAGGGAAACTTTCAAAATGTTGCCTGACACGGGAAAAAAGGCAGATTATGAACGTGCAGTGAAAGCTTTGATGGACCATTATGTGGTGACGCCAAATGCCACATTCCAAAGGCATGTTTTTTGTCAAATGAGACAGAACGAGGGAAAAACAGTAGTTCAATTTGTGACTTGTTTGAGGCAGATGTCAGGATGCAGTTATGTTATGATGGATTTGAATAACCAGATAATGGATCAGGTGGTTCAATGGTGCAAATCGGATAAGTTGAGGCAGACGCTGCCGGAAAGAAGAGGTGACTTAACGTTGGATGATACTTTGAAAATAGCGGCTGCGCTGGAAGCAGTGGATGGACAGGTTCAGTATCAAACTAGGTCCCATTTCTGCTATCGGCACAACAGATCTGAGGTTAATCGAGTGACACAACAGAATCCAGGTATGCGTAAATGTAAACAACACAAGTCTGAGAGTGTGCTTCAGATGTGGCAACTTGGGGAAGAGATTACCGCTGTCCCACCAAGGGAAAGATATGCAGAAAATGTGTCGGCAGAGACCATTTTGCCAAGAAGTGCTGGTACAAATGCATGCTGAGGGCCCAAGAATGATTGCTTATGTGGGCAGATTGCTGACAGATGTGAAGAGGAGATAGTCTCAGATGGAGAAAGAGGCTCTAGGATTGGTGTGGCCATGTGAATGATTCCATGCATACTTGTTCGGCATCGAGTTTGAATTAATAACGGATCACAAGCCGTTTAGTTTAGTTTAGTTTAGTTTAGAGATACAGCACTAAACAGGCCCTTCGGCCCACCAAGTCTGTGCCGACCATCAACCACCCATTTATACTAATCCTACACTAATCCCATATTCCTACCACATCCCCACCTGTCCCTATATATTTCCCTACCACCTACCTATACTAGGGGCAATTTATAATGGCCAATTTACCTACCAACCTGCAAGTCTTTTGGCTTGTGGGAGGAAACCGGAGCACCCGGAGAAAACCCACGCAGACACAGGGTGAACTTGCAAACTCCACACAGGCAGTACCCAGAATTGAACCCGGGTCGCTGGAGCTGTGAGGCTGCGGTGCTAACCACTGCGCCACTGTGCCACCCTTACAGAAGATTTATTCTCCCTGATCCAAACCATGTGCCAGAATCGAAAGATGGGTTTTGAGACTCCAGCAATACAAGTACAAGGTGGTTCACATTGCTGGAAAGATGAACATTGCTGACTCGCTGTCACGACTACTGAGTGAGGATCAAACACATAGAACTTCACGAAAGAAGGACGTTGAATCATTCGTGAAGTTTGTGGCAGTTCATGCTACACCCAGAGCAATGACAACTAGAGAGATTGAAAGAGAATCAGTCAAAGATCCAGAACTGAATAACATCAGACAGAGAATCCAAGATGGAAATTGGGAGAATTGCCCATTCAAGACATACATTGTTATACAAGATGAACTGTGCACAATTGGGAAATGTATTCTCAGATGTAACAGACTTATAGTGCTACAACAGCTTAGGCCTAGACTAGTGATGCTAGCTCATGAGGATCACTTGAGAGCAGTTGGTACTAAGCAAAACTTACGAAGCAAAGTATGATGGCCAGGGATGGAGAAAGGTGTGGAGCAGTTCCAAAGCATGTCTTGGATGTCAACTTGTCAATAGACCCAATCCAGTAGAACCAGTATGCAGTACACTATTGCCGGCTGGTCCATGGGAGAATGTAGCAGTTCACTTCTTAGGCCCATTTCCATCAGGATAGTCCATACTAGTGGTAATTGACCATTACAGCTGTTATTATGAGTATGTGGTAATTAAATCTACAACGGCAGAGAAAACGGTGTTGGCATTTACTGAGATATTTGCAAGGCATGGTCTACCAATCACTTTGTATTCTGACAATGGGCCACAATTCATTTCACAGACCTTTGCAGATTACATGCAAGTCACAGGCATTCACCATCACAGAGTAACACCTAAATGACAACAGGCAAATGGAGGAGTGGAATGACAAATCCAAACCTTAGAGAAACAGACGAGGATTGCTCAGGCTGAGGGTAAAGACTGGAAGGAGATGTTATTGTCATATGTGGCCATGTATAGAGCAACTACACACACGATGGGAAAGAGCCCAGCTGAGTAGTTGTTTGGATGCAAAATATGCACCAAGATACCAGAGCTGAGGGACATTAGAGTTGATCAGGAGGTTTAAGATCATGACACTGAGAAAAAGGGTGCTGCAAAGTTTTATGCAGACCACAGAAGGAGAGCAAGACAACCTGATGTGATGCCAGGTGATGAAGTATTGCTGAGACGGGAGAGTCTGAGTAAGATAGATACACCGTATTATCCCAATCCATACACTGTTGTTGCCAAGAAGGGAAACAGTGTGACCGTATAGTCGCCAGAAGGAGTACTGTATCACAGAAATTCTTCATGTGTTAAAAAGTATCAGGATGACAAAGACACAGCAGCAGATGAACCAGATGTAGGAGCTGAGGTGAAGCTGATATTCAGCAATCCAGCTGTCCAAGCCAGTGATGCTGTTGTCAGGCAGACAGATTGCTGTCCAGAGGGGCCGACAACATTTCCTAATCCTGACGTGATGACCAGAGCTCCTTAGACAACAGGAAGTCCACGGCGCAAAAGGACATCACCAAAACGATATGAAGATTATATGTTGTGATTATGTTCAAAAATCATGGACATGTTTTTGCCTGATAAGGGAGGAATGTCATGATTGTATGTGTGGGCATGAGTATTAGAGAACATATGGTACTTGGAAGAGAAACTGAAAGTAGCTTTGAGGAACACACCTGACCTGGGGGTTGTTGTAAGGTCAAATAGCCTGTGTAGCCACAGTGACCAACAATGAGCAAGAACTCTACAGAAATCATTAGTAAAACCCTTGTTATATCTATGTTAAAGTTAAAGCTGTGATTTCAAGTGTGATTAATTTCAGCCTGAGATGTGACACCCATCTGCCCGTTCAGGTGGAGATAAAAGATTGCATGTTAAAGTTGTATACCTCTCAACCAAAATCATCAAAAAGATTATTTGGTCATTCATCTCATTTATTGTTTGTGGGATTGTACTGTGCTCAAAGTGGCTGTGACATTGCATACATAACAGTGACACAACTTCAATAAAAATGTTTACAAGTGTATGTTGGTGTTATCATTGCGCTGTTTTTCTGTGTTTTTCAGTGTGAATGTAAGAACTCATTCATACCCTTTTGACAGCCATTGTATTTGGTAAAATCAGTGTTAAGTACCACAAGCTATGATTAATACAAACGGACACACACCCAGTATATCATTTTGCAAGTTAAATTGTACAAAGCTGTTGTTCAATTTTCTCCAACATTTATCTTTTTAAAAAACTCAAAAGGAAAATATGCACATTTTATTGTATGTAAACTTTGTTTTTTAAAGAAGCCGCTGTTAGTCTGAGTTACTATTGACCTGAGACTTTTATTTACTCTTAATTTACCCACAACTCCTAATCACTTACATTTAACTTACAGACTCACTCTCACAGGATAGAAATACAAAAGTAAACCAATGAGTTATAAAAAAAAGAACAATTTTAAAAAGAGTGTTACACTTTCCTTCACTTGTCTTGCCAATATGGAGGACAAAGTCACATGACACATACCTTCTTCCTGCACTGAAATACACATTCATGTCTGCTAGAACTGAAACTCATTAACCCTATCGGCATTGAAATTAAACAGCTCATCACTCATGGATGTGAGCTATCCACAAAATGAGCTAAAACAAAGCTAAAACACATGCTCCATCACCAGCTACAATCACCACAATAAAGTGTGAACATCCCTCATCTTATCAAAATGGGCTGAAATCAGAAGCTATTGTATAGCCCCTCAGGAACTGAAAACCTAAAGCCACATGGGCGAAACTAACACTTTATGAATTTACCTTTAAAGATAACCTTTTTGGAGAGCAAAGGGAGTTTTGGATTTTGGATCATCAGGTCATCAGAATCTCAGTCTCAGATCTTCAGCCACAGAGAGAACATCAAAAGCCATCTTGAATTCCGGCACAAGGTTGAGAGAGAGAGATCAATTGTAGCTGAGACAGTTGAACTCTGCCGAGATGCGTTGGCAACCAACTGCAGCAGAGAAATAAGAGGGTGCCTTTTGAACAACTCCTCCACCTATGGAAATTGAACTAAGAAATACCAGCACTGTCTTTGAACTGAAGTGTTGACCACCAGAAGACTTCAGCAACCCATCAAGGGCAAAACAACCAGCAAATGGGCCTGCAACTCTAAAAACTTAGCTTCCAAGAGGATCTCACAGGTTTTTGCTGAAAACAGCAGACTTTTACACTTTGAACTCTGAATGACTCTTACCATTTACTTTTTATCTATCTTTTCTTGAGTATGCATGAGAGAGTGAATGTATGCATAGGGTGGTGGTGTGAACATTTTGAGTGGTTATTGTTCAATAAATATTTAATCTTTTGTTTTAAACTCGCAAGAAAACCTGTCACTGTCTGTTTATTTGGTCAACAAAACACAGGGGCTGAAACACTGGTTTAAGCAAAAACACTATCTGTGGTCAGTTGAGAGGTGACCATTGGAAACCAGCCACACCATTTCCTGCCTATCCATAACAAGACACTTTTCAAGTAAAAATGCTATACTGAATATTGATCACAGGTTTGATCCCTGCTCTGTGTTAAACTATCTGATCTTAATCAGGGTAGTGTCAGGGCACTGCAATTGGCAATAGTAGCCCTGGGCCAGGGAAGGGGATAATCAGAAAATGCTGGAAATACTGAACAGGTCAGGCAGCATCTGTGGAGCGAGCAGCGGAGTTAATGTTTCAGGTTGATGAATGTTAACTCTGTTTCTGTCTGCACGGGCTGAATTTTCATGGCAGAGTTAGGAAACAAAGCCTGGTCTGATTTTGGGTCAGAATTCTGGCTCCGGTGGGAAATTGATTCTGATTCAGATGCTCTTAACTGGTACGGAAATAAGATTCCTGTCCACTTCGAGTCAGTGAGGTGGGTCAGATCAAGTGTGAGGCTCATGTAGACACACCTAGGCACCTATCACTGAGGCTGCTGGTTATCCTTGGGGTGAGATCTGTGTTTTGTGCCAAAGTCTTCCACAGCACCAGAGAGGTGAGATGTCACATGGGAGCTGGAGGCCTGGCACTAGGGGCAGGGCTGCCCGTTGCTTCATCGATGCCGACCTGGATCTAATTTTGGAGGCTGTGAAGGAGAGGAGGGAGATCCTGTTCTTGGAGAGTATCTGGAGGAGGCCACCTCTCTGTTCAGTGTTATTCCCCTCCGCCCCCTCTTCCTCCTCCTCTCGTAACTTCTGCTCCTCCCCCAATGAGCTGTCTCCTTCCAGGGCATCACTGTCCTCAAGATCCACACCTCTCTGGAGGGCCATGTTATGGAGAGCACAGCAGACCACCACAATGCTGAGACCCTTGCAGGAGGGTATTGGAGGGTGCCACACAACCAATCCAGGCATCAGAATCGCATCTTCAGAAATCCGATGGCCTCACCAATGGTTGACCTGTTGAGCAGGTGGCATTGGCTGTTTCACCTCTGTGCCTCTGTCAGTGGTTCCCGTTGAGGGGTCAGTAGCCATCTCTTCAAGGGATTTCCCTTGGATCCACCCATGCACTTTGGAGAATGAAGAGAAGTACCAATGCAGTCTGGACTGGCGGAAGATGAAGAAATCATGGCAGCTGCCAGGAAAGTGAGCGCATACATAGAGGAAGTTCTTGCTGTGGTTGTGGACCAGTTGGACATTGAATGGATGCCTTTCCTGTTGATGGATCTCACTGGCCAGTCTCTGGTTGTCTTGATGGCCACTTTGGCATAAGTGATGATGCCCTGCACTGGTGGGAATCCAGGGATGGAGGCTGTACCCAATTCCTTCTGTGCCTGTGTACACCCATTGTGTCAAAGTGGGTGTCAAAGTCAAAATGGCTACCAAAGGTAAAACGACCAAACGAGTATATTCAAACAGTCTTGCTGTCTGTTAAGGACAAAAGGATGCATTCCTAGTTAAGAGGTGTCAATTACACCAATCCTGAACCCATCAAGAGGCATTTTTGAATTGAATGGGTTCTTCTGAAACAAAGACGCTATGAAGTAGCCAGCTCCTGGGCCATTGTTAATTACCACAGAGAAGGGGCTCTGTGTCTCCCAACAGAAGCAACATTTTGACCTTAAAAATTAACTCTCTGGAGAAAGAGAGAATCAAAACAAACATCACAAAAGTCTGTCCAGCTGAGAGCTGGTAGAGAGCCAGCAAAAGAATGAGCCCTGCTGTGAAATCTACACTTTAACTTGTTACAGCAGCCAGTGATCACCATCTCTGAAGTCTCAACCACCAGAGAAATCTATAAATAACTCAGTCCTGCCACTTTAAAAGAGAAATTGACCTCTGAGAAGATTCAACAGGTTATGAACCCCTAAAATCTACCTCACTTGAAACCACTTGGCCGTAACAGGAAACTTGTTCTAATATGGCATCTTATCCACTGTAATGCCCTCTGCAAAGCATCTGTGGTGTCTTTAAGCAGGACAAGAAACTAATCAGATTGAAGAATCCAGACTGAGGCACGCAGGACAAGATTTTAACTCCGTCAAAACCCATCCACTTGCTCAGAGTTAAAATTAATCCCACAGAGTCTAAACCAGGATGTATAAAGCAGGAAGTATAAATTAGATTTGAATTATGTACAGAAAGCTGAATAAAGATTGGGAAAGGCACTTGGGATTATAACAGAAATAAAAGAGATAGACAGAAAACGTAAAAACAAAATTATTTGACTTCTTTCAAATCTCTAGCAGTGATTAACTTCTGAAAGAATGAGACTCCTTACTTGTAAAATTAAATTTTCAAGGCCAAAGAGGTTGTTTGGCAGTAATTAGCAATTATCACGCTACTACACATGTGATTACTCATGTATGCACCAGCACTAATTTTTTATGGCATCCTTACTGGGACACTGGTGGGTAAGTATCCCAAGTTCGCACCTTTGCATGTCTTTCAATGCGAAGTCTATCAGCAAGGACTGCTACAATGCGCCTGTGGATGAGCAAGTTATCTGTGACAACAACTTCCAGACTTCTGCTTTTAACTGCACATGTGCAGACACCAGACATTGCTTTCCACTTTATTCCATAATATTAGTGAGTGCTGTTAGCTTCACCGTTATTAACCACACAAAATCCAGACCATTTCTCCTCTCCGAAAGTCACTTAGCAACTAATAAAGCATAAGTAATTGTCTTCACTTTGACAGTTAAAGGAAATGCTAACTGAAATTCATGAAGGTGATTCCAACTTGATTTTTCTTTTAAGTCATTTGTCCTGACAATGCAAGCAATGTTTTCACTTATTTTGCCATAATCACATTTAATTCCTAATCTTTCCTAAGTTGCTGTTTCAAATCTATCTGAGGTCACGGGGTTGCTTGTGAATGCATTCTCCTTTGAACTTGTTTGTGTTGAAGACATGTTGCAGCTTATGAAAAAACATTGGGATGATTTTGGTCATAAGAGGTACATTAAATCCACATTGAAACTTATTGGATGACTGATTTACTTTCATTTCTAGAAACTTCTTGCATTTTGATATGTTCCACCTGTTTGAGACTAATTTATCATTTTGTTGACAGGGGCAAGTTGTATTTAGAAATGGAGAGCGAATGGGAACCATCATATTCTCACAGTTTCAAGGTAAGCTAGTAGTTGTGAGCAGTTTATGAATGTGCTTTCTCTGATGACTTTTTCCAAGATTGTTATTGATTCAGGGCCCCATACTATTTGAATGTTTTCTACTATTGCCAAGGTCTTCACCTGGGCCCATGCCACAATGGCTTCCATGGCTTTCCATTGCCAGTGACTGGGGCCTTGAAAAAATCTGAGTTTGAATTATATAGTCATTCTTACAAAAATACCACCCACCTGGATTTTTCCTAAAGTCCCAAAATGAATTCCCTACTCATCAGAACAAACTTCCTTCCATCATGCTTGGCTCTCATTTATCCATTATGTTTATATAGAGGACAAATGAGGATAAGAAAGACTGACTGATGGCATGAACACACATGGTTCACTTTATTGCCCAAAATCAGGCAGTATAGTAGAGCAGATTCAAGATAAACAGGTAGGGAGGTTTAACACCACACCCTGCACCAGTGTAAGATTTCCTCCCTCCATCCTTGCCGCACCACATATAAATAATGGTGGGAGGTGTGGTATGGCAGCCTACCCAATCTCCCTGCCATCTGGCACTTATGTACGTGGTTGCCATACTGCACTGCTCAAGACTCAAGTCTGGACATGTGGAAGCGGATATTTAAAATTTTGCACCGTGGCAATAAAATACATCTCTGGTTAGTTTTAATGCCATTGTTTCAAAAGAAGTTAAAAACCACCTGTGCTTCAATGATCTTGACGGCAGCTTTGCCTTGATTACCATATTCTGCCAATATTACGCTGGAAATCATTTGTGCCATAGTAGAGGAGGATTTCTGTAAATGAAATGATAATACTGCACTTAAGAAGAAAATTAGGAGGGCAAAAAGGGGCCATGAGATTTCCTTGGCAGATAAGATAAAGGAGAATCTTGAAAGATTCAATAAGTATATTAAGAGTAAAAGAGTAGCTCGGGAGAGAGTAGGTCCCCTTAAGGATCAGTGTGGTAATCTATGTGTGGAGCCACGGGAAATGGGCGAGGTCTTGAATGAATATTTCTCGTCCGTATTTACCATGGAGAAGGTCTTGGAAGCTAGTGAGTTCAAGGGAGGGAATAGCGATATCCTGCAGCATATCAACATTACAAAGGAGGAGGTGTTGGAAGCTTTGAAGCGCATTAAGGTGGTTAAATCCCCAGGGCCTGACCAGGTGTATCCTAGGTTGCTATAGGAAGCAAGGGAGGAGATTATTGGGGCCCTGGCAGAGATTTTCATATCATCGTTAGCCACGGATGAGGTACCGGAAGACTGGAGGATAGCTAATGTTGTGCCTTAATTTAAGAAGGGCAGCAGGGATAAACCAGGGAACTACAGGCCGGTGAGCCTTACATCAGTGGTGAGAAAGTTATTGGAAGGGATTCTGAGAGACAGGATTTATATGCATCTGGAAAAGCATGGTCTGATTGGGGATAGTCAGCATGGCTTTGTGCGTGGGAAATCATGTCTCACGAATTTGATTGAATTTTACGAGGAGGTGACCAAGAGGATTGATGAGGGCAGGGCGATGGACGTTGTCTACATGGACTTTAGCAAGGCCTTTGACAAGGTCCCGCATGATAGGCTGGTCCAGAAGGTTCGAACACATGGGATCCAGCGTGAGCTAGCAAATTGGATACAAAATTGGCTTGGTGATAGGAGGCAGAGGGTGGTAGTGGAGGGTTGTTTTTCAGATTGGAGACCAGTGACCAGCGGTGTGCCGCAGGGATCGGTGCTGGGTCCTCTGTTGTTTGTCATATATGTTAATGACTTGGATGTGAATGTAAGGGACATGATTAGTAAGTTTGCAGATGATCAAAGCTACTAAGTATCATCACCTCATTCCATGACAATATGAAAGGCACAATTCAGCATAGCGGCGCCTCATCAGACCCCTTTCTTATCCTGAGTGGCGTGAAACCGGGCTGTGTGCTCGCACCCACAATGTTTGGGATTTTCTTCTCCCTGCTGCTCTCACATGCGTTCAAGTCTTCAGAAGAAGGAATTTTCCTCCACGCAAGATCAAGTGGCAGGTTGTTCAACCTTGCCCGTCTAAGAGTGAAGACCAAAGTACGGAAGGTCCTCATCAGGGAACTCCTCTTTGCTGACGATGCTGCATTAACATTTCACACTGAAGAGTGTCTGCAGAGTCTCATGGACAGGTTTGCGGCTGCCTGCAACGAATTTGGCCTAACCTTCAGCCTCAAGAAAACGAACATCATGGGACAGGACGTCAGAAATGCTCCATCCATCAATATCAGTGACCACGCTCTGGAAGTGGTTCAAGAGTTCACCTACCTAGGCTCAACTATCACTAGTAACCTGTCTCTCGATGCAGAAATCAACAAGCGCATGGGAAAGGCTTCCACTGCTATGTCCAGACTGGCCAAGAGAATGTGGGAAAATGGGGCACTGACACGGAACACAAAAGTCCGAGTGTATCAAGCCTGTGTCCTCAGTACCTTGCTCTACGGCAGCGAGGCATGGACAACGTATGTCAGCCAAGAGCGACGTCTCAATTCATTCCATCTTCGCTGCCTCCGGAGAATCCTTGGCATCAGGCGGCAGGACCGTATCGCCAACACAGAAGTCCTCGAGGCGGCCAACATCCCCAGCTTATACACCCTACTGAGTCAGCGGCGCTTGAGATGACTTGGCCATGTGAGCCGCATGGAAGATGGCAGGATCCCCAAGGACACATTGTACAGCGAGCTCACCACTGGTATCAGACCCACCGGCCATCCATGTCTCCGCTTTAAAGATGTCTGCAAACGCGACATGAAGTCCTGTGACATTGATCACAAGTTGTGGGAGTCAGTTGCCAGCGATCACCAGAGCTGGCGGGCAGCCATAAAGGTGGGGCTAAAGTGTGGCGAGTCGAAGAGACTTAGCAGTTGGCAGGAATAAAGACAGAAGCGCAAGGGGAGTGCCAACTGTGTAACAGCCCTGACAACCAATTTTAACTGCAGCACCTATGGAAGAGTCTGTCACTCTAGTATTGGCCTTTATAGCCACTCCAGGTGCTGCTCCACAAACCACTGACCACCTCCAGGCACTTACCCATTGTCTCCCGAGACTAGGAGGCCAAAGAAGAAGAAGATGACACCAAAATTGGTTTTATAGTGGACAGTGAAAAAGGTTGTCTAAGGTTACAACAGGATATAGATCAACTGGGAAAGTGGGCAAGGGATTGGCAAATGGAATTTAATGCAGACAAATGCGAAGTGATGCATTTTGGGAAGTTAGACCAGGGCAGGACATATACAGTGAATGGCAGGGCCGTGGGGAGTGTTCTTGAGCAGAGAGACCTTGGGGTGCAAGTACATAGTTCCCTGTAAGTGGCAACACAGTTAGACAGGGTGGTGAAGAAGGCATGCTTGCCTTCATCGACCGAGGCATTGACTACAAGAGTTGGGACGTCATGTTATAGTTGTACATAACGTTGGTTAGGCCACATTTTGAGTACTGTGTGCAGTTCTGGTTGTCGCACTAGAGGAAAGATGTGATTAAGCTAGAGAGGGTGCAGAAAAGATTCACAAGGATGTTGCCTGGTTTGGAGGACTTGAGTTATAAAGAGAGATTGGGTAGGCTGGTTCTGTTTTCCCTGGAGCGAAGGAGGCTGAGAGGGGACATGATAGAGGTATATAAAATTATGAGAGGCATAGATCGGGTGGATAGCCAGAGTCTGTTTCCCATGGTAGGGGTGACTAAAACTAGAGGGCATAGATTTAAGGTGAGAGGGAGGAGGTTTAAAGGGGATCAAAGGGGTAAATGTTTCATACAAAGAATAGTGGGTATATGGAATGAGCTGCCTGAGGTGGTGGTGGAGGCAGGAACAGTAGCGACATTTAAGAGGCATCTGGACAGGTACTTGAATGAGCAAGGCATAGAGGGATATGGAATTAATGCAGGCAGGTGGGATTAGTATCGATATGCATTATGGTTGGCATGGACGATGTGGGCCGAAGGGCCTATTTCTATGCTGTACGACTCTATGACTCTATGACAGTAATTAGCAGGTAAAATCATACAAAATGAAGTGATTAAAGCCCAATTGTCTTTGCCATGAGTTGATGTAATAATATTGAAGACTTTACTGAAACTGACAGGGAAGTTTTGTCAGATTGACGGGAATACACTGACCTACAATCTCACTTGCATTTGACAGGCGTCTCATGTAAGAGATCATGATCTGCTGCCCTCTTATTTGATGTTAGTGATCTTCTCTATATGCACTGGGCTGGTCATTTCTGGCATTTCTTTTGTTCGGTTTGTTTTAGACCAAGTAGAAGCAAGAGGCTATTCACATTGTTTCAGCAAATCATCTGTTAAAATTTATAAGGCTTATGGATTTAATAGTGGGCTTTATACTGTGGATGCTCTGACATCCCAGATAGCAAAATAAAGCACTCACAAATCCTACAGGATAAAAATAATCCAGGGAAAAAGGGAATAAGAAAGATGAGGTCATGGTATTAAGGGCAATTGGCCATTCACTAAGGCCCCTGTGGCCACTTGTCACTTTTAGCCCTGTTTGTGTTTTGACATTAATGGATATCTCCAGTATCTGGGTAGGGACAGAGGATCTTGTACCCATGATTTTGTGCATTGTTGCTGGCTCTGGGAATACTGCAGGATAAGCCTCTGTGATATAAAATTGCCAGGACTCATGATTGACTCACAGGTGCTGAGAATTCAATGCTTGCAATTCATATGCAAAATTTAAATATAGCTCTCTCCATTTTAAATTTCTTGTGTAAATTGCAGACAGTTACAAAACTTATGCAAATCTCGGGACTCCCAAGTCCATCACAATTTGCTGGTTGTTTTATAATAAATGTACTCCTGTACGGCTGTCCTCAGAAGACTGTCAGTGACTTGGAGATGCTCAGATGAAACTGTTGAACAGAAGGGTTACTGGGAGGATTAGACTGGGCACCAAGACATTATACCTCAGCACTCCCAGCCTGCCTAAAACTACAAAACAGCAGCTTCAATCAGGAGGTCAGCCATATGGTCATATTTTTTTTTATTTTAAAGAGGCAATAACTTCATTTTTATTTGTTTACACAATGTAATGTGTTCAATTGTGTCACAGCCATTTCCTTGTCACTTGTATGTAGTTTCACTGTAAAGCTCGTCTGAGTCCTTTCCCTCCATAAACAAAAAATGGTTTGGCTAATAATCTTTCCAAACAGACTGTGCCCATTTAATTTGTTTTTCATATTTAAAATAAATAATGAAGAAAGAAGATGAGAAAATTCATAGACATGCAACCCCAGCAGTTACACCAGGGTCATGCCCATCATGGAATTCTCCCGCTGAAGTAGGTTGGCGGAGGGACATCCAGAAATGGAAGGTTTGTGGGTACATCAGTAGTGGGGAGGTGTTTGTAGGCTCCCTTCCCAATTCCTGGAAGAACAATCTGGCTGTCCCTGTAGCCCTTTTACAAAAGGTACTACTTTTTTTTTTAAAGTTTTGAAGATTTGCTGTTCCCTCCTCCTTCCCCCACCACCCCCCCCCCCACTCCCCCGGCCACCCTGCCGAACCTCACAGGGCCAGGTTCCGACCCTGATTCTGATCTTAACCCCAGAGTAAGCCCCACTTCTTTTTCTGTATGTTTGTAGTAAATTGGAATAGAGTTTCTTGGTTGATCCATGGATCTTCCTAAATTTACTCAGATGTTGAGCAGAGGATGCAGGGTGCATTCAGGATTGACTTGAGCTGCAGACACAAGAAAATATCTAGCACAACCTAAAATAAATACATGGGGTTGAATTATAAGGGAATTAAGTTAATGGGAACAGCGGCGTTTGGGGACATAAAATGGGATGGGACACATTGGACAGGAAGTCTGACATCGTGACATCCCATCCCAAGTTTGTCCCTGGCAGTAAACATGGAGAGCAGAGGCAATGCAGAGGGCAGGTAATTAAGATAGTTAACAGGCCAATTAAATGCAATTTTATGGAGCAGATTGAATTTTATAGGGGGAAATCACTTGGCTGGGAGTTTACTACAGGCCTCCTAATAGTCAGGGAGAGATAGAGGAGCAGATATGCAGGCAAATCTCAGAGAGGTGTAAAAATAATAGGGTAATAATAGTAGGGGATTTCAACTTCCCCAAAATTAACTGGGATAGTCTTAGTGCAAAATGCTTAAAGGGGGCCGAATTCTTAAAGTGCATACAGGAGAGCTTTTTGAGCCAGCACGTAGAAAGTCCTACAAGCGAAGGGGTACTGGACCAAATCTTAGGGAATGAAGCCAGACAAACGTTGGAAGTGTCAGTGGGGGAGCATTTCGGGGATAGTGACCATAACTCTGTAAGATTTAAGGTAGTTATGGAAAAGGACAAAGATGGACCGGAAATAAAGGTACTGAATTGAGGGAAGGCTGATTTCGATATGATAAAACAGGATCTGGCCAAAGTGGACTGGGAACTGCTACTTGTCGGAAAGTCTACAGCAGACCAGTGGGAGTCATTCAAAAAGGAAGTCGTGAGAATTCAGGGCCAGCATGTTCCCGTAAAGATGAAGGGTAGGACCAACACATCCAGGGAACCCTGGATGTCAAGGGATATCGAGGATTGGATAAGGAATAAAAAGGAGTATTATGGCAGATTCAGGGGGCTGAAAACAGCAGAGGCCTAGAGGAGTATAGAAAGTGTAGGGTGGTACTTAAAAAAGTAGTTAGGGGAGCGAAGAGGGGGCATGAAAAAACACTGGCAGGCATGATGAAGGAAAATCCCAAGGCATTTTATAAGTATATTAAGGGCAAGAGGATAACCAAGGAAAGAGTAGGGCCCATTAGGGACCAAAGTGGTAATCTGTGTGTGGAGCCAGAGTATGTAGATGAGGTTTTAAATGATTACTTTTCATCTGTGTTCACTATGGAGAAGGATGATGTAGGTTTAGAGATCAGGGAGGGGGCTTGTGATATACTCGAACAAATTAGCATTGAAAGGGAGGAGGTATTGGCGGTGGTAGCGGGCTTGAAAATGGATAAATCCCAGGCCCAGATGAGATGTATCCCAGGCTGTTCAGTGAGGCAAGGGAGGAGCTAGCTTGGGCTCTGACACAAATTTTCAAATCTTCTCTGGCCACAGGAGAGGTGCCAGAGGACTGGAGGACAGCGAATGTGGTACCATTATTCAAGAAGGGTAACAGGGATAAACCAGATAACTACAGGCCAGTGAGTCTAACATCGGTGGTAGGGAAACTATTGGAAAAAATTCTGAGGGACTGGATTAATCTCCACTTGAACAGGCATGGGAGATTGGTTAAAAGGTAAGAACCCATGGGATCCAGGGCAATTTGGCAAAGTGGATCCAAAATTGATTTAGTGGCAGGAGACAGAGGGTGATGGTCGAGGGTTGTTCTTGCAATTGAAAGCCTGTGACCAGTGTTGTACCGCAGGGATCGGTGCTGGGACCCTTGCTGTTTGTAGTGTATATAGGAGGTATGATCAGTAAGTTCGCAGATGACAGAAAAATTCATGGTGTCGTAAATAGTGTGGAGGAAAGCCTTAGATTACAGGATGGTATGGATGGGCTGGTAAGATGGGCAGAGCAGTGACAAATGGAATTTAATCCTGAGAAGTGTGAGGTGATGCATTTTGGGAGGACTAACAAGGCAAAGAAATATACAATGGATGGTAGGTCCTAGGAAGTACAGAGGGTCAGAGGGACCTTGGTGTATTTGTCCATAGATCACTGAAGGCAGCAGCACATGTAGATAAGGTGTTTAGGAAGGCATATGGGATAGTTGCCTTTATTAATCGAGGCATAGAATATAAAAGCTGGGAAGTTATGATGGAGCTGTATAAAATGCTAGTTGGGCCACAGCTGGAGTACTGTCTATAGTTCTGGTCACCACACTATAGAAAGGATGTGATTGCACTGGAGAGGGTGCAGAGTAGATTTGCCAGGATGTTGTGTGGGCTGGAGCATTTCAGCTATGAAGAGAGACTGGATAGGCTAGGGTTGTTTTCCTTCGAGCAGAGAAGGCTGAGGGGAGACCTGAAAGAGGTATACAAAAATTATGAGGTGCATAGATAGGGTAGATAGGAAGAAACTTTATCCCTTAGCGGAGGTGTCAATAACCAGGGGGCATAGACTTAAGGTAAGGGGCAGGAGGTTTAGAGGGGAGTTGAGGAAAATGTTTTTCACCCAGAGGGTGGTTGGAATCTGGAACACATTGCCTGAAGAGGTGGTAGAAGCACGAACCCTCACAACATTTAACAAGTATTTAGAGGAGCACTTGAAACGCCATAGCATGCAAGGCTCGGGGCCAAGTGCTGGAAAATGGGATTAGAATAAGATAGGTGCTTGATGGCCAGCATGGACACGGTGGGCCAAAGGGCCTGTTACTGTGCTGTATAACACTAAATGGCACACTGCTCTCACAGATTTCAGAGGCTCGCCATGCAGAGCATGGCATGAAACAAGGGGAGACCGTCGGGAGGACAAGCATAGAAACATAGAAAATAGGAGCTGGAGTAGGCCATTCGGCCCTTCGAGACTGCTCGGCCATTCATTATGATCCTGACTGATCATTCAACTCAGTAACCTGTTCCCGCTTTCCCCCCATATCCTTTGATCCCTTTCACCCCAAGAGCTATATCTAACTCCTTCTTGAAGACATTCAATGTTTTGGCCTTAGCTGCTTTCCGTGGTAGCGAATTACACCGGCTCACCACTCTCTTGGTGAAGAAATTTCTCCTCATCTCAGTCCTGAAAAGTTTACCCTGTATCCTTAGACTATGACCCCTGGTTCTAGACTCCATCACCATGAGGAACATCTTTCCTGCATCTACCCTGTCAAGTCCTGTTAGAATTTTATAGGCTTCTATGAGATCCCCACTCACTCTTCTGAACTCCAGCGAATATAATCCTAACTGACTTAATCTCTCCTCATACGTCAGTCCCGCCATCCCAGGAATGAGTCTGGCAAACCTTCGCTGCACTCTCTCTATAGCAAGATCATCCTTCCTCAGATAAGGAGACCAAAACTGCACACAATATTCCAGGTGTGGCCTCACCAAGGTCCTGTATAATTGCAGCAAGACATCCCTGCTCCTGTAGATTTTAGATTTTTTTTTAGATTTAGAGATACAGCACTGAAACAGGCCCTTCAGCTCACCGAGTCTGTACTGACCATTAACCACCCACTTATACTAATCCTACACTAATCCCATATTCCTACCACATCCACTATTCCTATATTCCCCTACCACCTACCTATACTAGGGGCAATTTATAATGGCCAATTTACCTATCAACCTGCAAGTCTTTTGGCTGTGGGAGGAAACTGGAGCACCCGGAGGAAACCCACGCAGACACAAGGAGAACTTGCAAACTCCACACAGGCAGTACCCAGAATTGAACCCGGGTCGCTGGAGCTGTGAGGCTGCGGTGCTAACCACTGCACCACTGTCCCGTCCATACTGTACTCGAATCCTCTCGCTATGAAGGCCAACATACCATTTGCCTTTTTTACCGCCTGTTGCACCTGCATGCTTACCCTCAGCGACTGGTGTACGAGAACACCCAGGTCTCGTTGCATATTCGCCTCTCTCAGTTTATAGCCGTTCAGATAATAATCTGCCTTCCTGTTTTTGCTAACAAAGTGGATAACCTCACTTTTATCCACATTATACTGCGTCTGCCATGCATTTGCCCACTCACTCAACTTGTCTAAATCACCCTGAAGCCTCTCTGCATCCTCCTCACAACTCACCCTCCCACCCAGTTTTGTGTCATCTGCAGATTTGGAGATATTACATTTAGTTCCCTCATCTAAATCATTAATATATATTGTGAATAGCTGAGGTCCTGGCACCTATCCCTGCGGTACCCCACTAGGCACTGTCTGCCATTCGGAAAAAGACCCATTTTTGCCTACTCTTTGTTTCCTGTTTGCCAACCAATTTTCTATCCATTGCAATACACTGCCCCCAATCCCATGCGCTTTAATTTTACATGCTAAGCTCTTATGTGGGACATTGTCGAAAGCCTTCTGAAAGTCCAAATAAACCACATCCACTGGCTCCTCCTCATCAACTCTACTAGTTACATCCTCGAAGAATTCTAGTAGATTTGTCAAGCATTATTTCCCTTTCGTAAATCCATGCTGACTCTGTCCGATTCTACCACTGTTCTCCAAGTGCTCTGCTATAAAATCTTTGATAATGGACTCTAGAATTTTCCCCACTACCGACGTCAGGCTGACTGGACTATAATTCCCTGCTTTCTCTCTACCTCCCATTTTGCCTTTCACATGTTGCCTCTGTTAGGAGACACAGGGCTCGTCCCTGTGGTGACCAACAACGAACCAGAATGTGGCTACTTCACACCTTCTTTGTTTCAGAAGCGCCTAGTCAATTCAGGAATGTCTCTTGATGGGTTCAGGATGGGTGTAATTGACACCTCTTAGCTTGGAATGTATCCTTTTGTCCTTAACAGACAGTAAGACAGTTTGAATCTTCAGGTCCATTTTGCCTGACCTTTGGGGCCATTTTGCAGCACATTGTCTACTTTCTTAAGGAAAAAGTCAATTTTTATAATTCTTCAGTTTGGCTTCTGCATTTTCAACACTGCACTTCTCGTGAATGTGGCACAGCAGACCAATGTCCTGTGCAAGAGGGCCAGTGACCATGTGCGCTACCAGAGCAACCCTGACAGGTTGAAAGAGCTCTCAGATACAGGGCAATTGCTGTATTCCCCCCGGTGCAAGGTGCGATAGACTGCATGCACCTGGCCATCAAGGCCCCCACAGAGCAGCCAGTTGCATTCATCACCAGGAAGGGCTTTCATTCATTAATGTTCAACTGGTCTGTGACCACCAAAATCACTTCCTGCAGCTGTGTCTCCACTTCTCGGGAAGCAATCACAATGCCTACGTACTTTGGCAGTCCCAGGTGCCACAGATTTTCAAGCCCCCCCCACTCACCTTCGGGGATGGTTTCTCAGGGACAAATGCTACCCATCGAAGACATGACTGCTTTGGCCTGTGAGGAACCCTTGCAATGCAGCAGATGAGAGGTACAACAATTGCCACAGCTACACCCAAGCGACCATCGAGCAGGCCATTGGGTTGCTAAAAATGAAATCCTGTTGCCTCGATCGATCCAGTGGAGCCCTGCAGTATGCCCCAGTGAGGGTCTTGCATATCATAGTGATCTGCTGTGACCTGCGCAATCTAGCCCTGCAGAGGGAGGAGGCCTTGCATGACAATGAGATGCCAGAGTGACACTCCTCCGCTCATGAGGAGGACAGGGAGGAGGGAGGGGAGTAAGCAGCCCCCTTGCACTGGAGGCCAGGCAGATTGAGTGACATGCCAAGGAAGCAAGAAACAGTCTCATAATTACCCTCTTCCAGCCACCCTAATGTCCACCCACAGAGAAACCAATAAAGACTGACCTCAATAAGTGTAAACTGTCGCCTCCTTTCCATTTGTGGTCCATGCCCTGTACCCAGCTGAAACATGCGCTATTGCCCATGGGAGACCATATTTAAATGAGGGCTGTGCTTCCATTGGAATTCCACTAAGGGAGAACAGGCGTGAACAGAAGAACTTTATATGAAGCATCAGAAATCAGACACCCATGAAGACCCAAAGTGTATCTAGGTGCTTTTCTTTATACTTTTGTGAGTGCTTCTATGAGGTGTGAACCCTGTGCTAGCAGCTGAGGTGAAGGCAGGCTACTCATTAGGCTGCCCCTTGGCCCATAATGACTTTGGTGGCTGTCCTGTGGCTGCCTGAGGCCTGGAAGGCCCCGGCTGCCTGAAAGTTTCCTGCACTGGTGCAGGACTCTCCTCAGACGTCGCTGCTGCAGGAGCTGGACTCACTGGCAGAGGGGCTGAGGAACCGCTGTCAACACTCAGAGCTCCCTGAGGGGAGACCCCAGCTGTGGAGGTTAGCCTGTGCTCCTCCCTTTCAAGGGTCACTGTTGTATCATGCTCATGCACAAGGCGATGGTGTGCAGCTCTGTGCGCATCTGTAGTATTTAGCTCTTCATAAGGGTTGCCAACCTCTCAATGGAGGAAGCCATGCATTTATGCCTGAGCCGAGGCAGTAGTCATGGAATGGATGGGCTCCTCCATCGTCCGCTCATGGCTGCGCATTGCCTCTAGCAGCTCCACCAGATGTTGCCTTACCTCTCTCTGCAACTCCAGCATGCCCTGTGCTGTCAACACCAGAGGCTCATCATCATCCTGGAACTCAGCATGGGCCTGACCACCCACAGTCCTCCGACTGTCAGAGGCCTCGGATGTCTCAGCCCCAGCCAGCTGCTCGGGTGTGTGCGTGGTGCTCTCACCAGCTTGTGACCCTGATTCGAAAGCCACCAAGGTGAAAGTATCTGCACTGGTGGAAAGTGCAGGAGAGTCATGGGACAGTATATCCTCTGACTACTGATCCTCCTCAGAGGTTGACGGCTGTCCTCGTTTTGCTGGATTCTCCTGCGGTTGCCGACCTGCATGAGAGAACACAAACATGTGTGGGTTCGGCTTTGCAGATCTTGTCATGCCAACCATATGTGATGTGGGCCTCCAGAAATGATCTGTATGTCATTGGAATCCAGTCCTCACTCTCTTGCCCGGAGACTCCGGTCTCTCCATCTGATATGGTGCAGCCGCCCTGTGTCCCTTCCAATTCTAACACTTCTTCCACGGCTGTGGTGAGAGGCCAAAGATCCGGAATGCCACCACCTGTTTTCCCTGTATCCATCCTGTTATAGGCCTTCTTGTTCTATAAGTGGAAAGTTGGAGATAGTCATACTTAACAGAGAGATCAAAATAACGGTTCTGCGAGTGTCAGCCCCTCGTCCCCTACTGGGCTTCCACATATAGCTCATGCTGCCACATGCTCTGTGGAGAGTTAAGAGGGGGTGGGCGAGCTGTGAAAGAAAGTGGCCTGTGGCCGAGAGACAGGCATGCATCTGTCAGGATGAGGTGATGCCCAACCCCCTCTGCCATTGCCGTTGAAGTGCCATCCCTCCCATGGCCTGCTTCATCCTGCATAGCCACTTGCAATCACTAAAAAGACAATCACGTACAGGATTTCTTGGTCAGGTGGGAAGACCTCTTCTTGCCATCGCTGAGAAAGAGGAACTCCCGCCTTTCCCTTGCAGCCTGGAGGAGAATATGGAGGGAGGCATCACTAAACTGTGGGGCCATCCTGTGGGGTCCGCCTCGGGGGGTTGGGGGTTCAGAGTCATTACAAAATGGATATCAGTTGGGAGTAGCTGGCAGCAGATGAATGCAAGGAAGCAATACAAATAGGGCTGGCACGGCTTTAAATATGGTGCCAGCACCTCCTCCGGAGTCATCTGAAGCTGTAGTCGGCGTCTCGCTTCCTGCCCCTTGATTGGGGAAGCCCCTTGACTCCATTATATAAAGTGGCCACCCCCTCCCATGTGATCACAGTAGGGTGGCCACCCATGTGACAAACGGGAATGGCTCCCATTTCCGGGTCTGCCACCAGGCTCACTAAATTCAGTCCATACAAACACAAACACTTTTGTTTTCTTTCATAGCAAGGCCAGCATTTGTTGCCCATCCCTAATTGATCTTGAACTGAGTGGCTTGCTAGACCATTTCAGAGGGAAGTTAAGAGTCAACCACATTGCTGTGGGTCTGGAGTCACTTGTAGGCCAGACCAGGTAAGGACGCAGGTTTCCTTCCCTAAAGGACATTAGTGAACCAGATGGATTTTTACGACAATGGATGATAGTTTCTTGGCACCATGACTGAGACTCGCTTTCAATTCCAGATTTTTATTAATTAATTGAATTTATTAATTAAATTCCACCAGCTGCTGTGGTGGGATTTGAATCCATGTCCCCAGGGCATAAGCCTGGGCCTCTGGATTACGAGTCCAGTGACATTACCACTATGCCACATACAGCTGAAGTGGATTTTTCTGCACACTCTAGAGATCCTTGCATACAGATTGCAGCTGTGCCACCACAAGTTTATTAGTCAGATTTATTCACTTATGCTACTTATTGCTACATTTGCAAAAGCTGACAGAAATACATTTGTAATCAGTAGTAACCCATTGCACTTATCCAGAGATAAATCCAGGCATTGGGAATTCTTGATGTTATAGATACAGTATTTGATCACATTTATGGGAACAAATTCTTTGACAGATTAACACATCAGTAGAAGCTCAACCTGGAGGCCAACATTATAGACTTTGAAGTCTTTGGAGTAGCCTGTTTCCACTTATTGGGCAGAATTGTTACTGACTGAGCTGCAAGGATCAGTAAGAGGTGTGGGTGGACCAGAGAAGGTTGGGGGGTAAGGGGGAGGGGGGGTTCGATCGGAGGTGGAGGTTGCCGATCCTTGGGCAGGGAGGGTGTGTAGGGGGCCTTGGTGGGGGGCAGAGATGGGGGCCTGGTTGAGGGACCAAGGGAGGAAGGGAGGACTCCTCATTGGGAAGGTTTTCGGAAGGGGGGCGGTGGGGCGCCTGGATCCAGGGGGTGGGTGTGAAGGTACATAACTCTTGAATCCACGAAGTCCTCGCCTTGAGGAAGCCACTGGATTTCTCAACACTCAGGAAACCCAGACAACAGCAATTAAATTTCAGTCGTTCACAGCCTTATTATCATATTTAAAGTTGCAACCCACTTCCTTGGATCAGGTTGGTCCAACTTCTAGTCACAGTTAAAGCCAGAACTGGGTGGGTTCAAGGTGGGTTTGGACCTGGAAACAGAATTTTCCCAACGGTGGGAGCTGCCTGCGGAGTGCAAACAGCAACGACAAGTGGCAGCCAAGATGGGGCCTGCCACTGCCTTGCCAAAGAGAAGCCAGCAGCTCCTCAGAGGGCCTGTGACATAAAGAGGTGAGACAGCTCATCCAAAATAAAAAACAGTACTACGCTTGGCCTGGAGCAAGATCCCCATGGCCCAAAACATTTCATCTTCCAACAATAAAGTTTGCCCTCTGCCCACTGTGAGCCCAACAGCTGTGCCATAATCACACAACAGACTGGTCGGGCTCACTGGAATCCTATTTGAAAATTACAGTGTGGACCCAACCCCCCAACACCCTGGCCCCTTAATGAGCTTCTCCATGAGCTTAATAGGCCCTTAATTGGAGGCGAGCGGCTTTCCGTTCCCTCGCTCCACCCTCACATTAAAAATTGCGGACTGTCCAGGAGGCATTGGGTTCCAGACACGACCTCCAGGAATGTGATTTTCAAATCGCGTCCAGGCCAAATCCTGAGCCTGCTGGCATTTGAAAATCTGGCCCCTTAACTTTACACCCAACCCAAACTCACCTGTTTTTTTGACAAAGTTCTTACCTATTGCTCCTCTTGCCTACCCAGAAAACTCCTCAATGTGGCAGAAATACTGCTTTAAATTCTCAAGATCAATTTTCTAACAGAAAATGAGAATTGACCTTTTGGGCACTAGTTGCTTGATTTACTTAAAGGAGAATCTCAACATGTCGAATTTTCCCAGGGCTGATGTCTTCATTCTGAAAGACTTGTACAACATTGATTGCCAGAACAACCCACGAAGAATATATAAATTGTGCAGATATTAATAGGATCAGAAGAGCTAGTTATCATAACCGCTGGCACAGTACCAGTGATTTATAGAGCCAGACAAAAATTACGGCATAGAAGGAAGCCATTCAGCGGATCGTGTCCATGCCGGCCGAAAAAACTAGCCGCCCATCTAATCCCACTTTCCAGCACCTGGTCCATAGCCAAGGCCATAAACACATCTTCCAGGTGGGGCAGCGATTTACTTGTTCTTCTTTGACCTCCTTGTCTCGAGACACAATGGGTAAGTGTCTGGAGGTGGTCAGTGGTTTGTGAAGCAGCGCCTGGAGTGGCTATAAAGGCCAATACTAGAGTGACAGACTTTTCCACAGGTGCTGCAGATAAAATTGGTTGTCGGGGCTGTTACACAGTTGGCTCTCTGCTTGCGCTTCTGTCTTTTTTCCTGCCAACTGCTAAGTCTCTTTGACATGCCACGCTTTAGCCCCGCCTTTATGGTTGCCCGCCAGCTCTGGCGATCGCTGGCAACTGATTCCCACGACTTGTGATCAATGTCACAGGGCTTCATGTCGCATTTGCAGACGTCTTTAAAGCGGAGACATGGACAGCCGGTGGGTCTGGTACCAGTGACGAGCTCGCTGTACAATGTGTCCTTGGGGATCCTGCCATCTTCCATGTGGCTCACATGGCCAAGCCATCTCAAGCACCACTGACTCAGTAGGGTGTATATGCTGGGGATGTTGGCCGCCTCGAGGACTTCTGTGTTGGAGATACGGTCCTGCCACCTGATGCCAAGGATTCTCCAGAGGCAGCGCAGATGGAATGAATTGAGACGTCGCTCTTGGCTGACGTACGTTGTCCAGACCTCACTGCCGTAGAGCAAGGTACTGAGGACACAGGCTTGATACGCTCGGACTTTTGTGTTCTGTGTCAGTGCACCATTTTCCCACACTCTCTTGGCCAGTCTGGACATAGCAGAGGAAGCCTTTCCCATCCGCTTGTTTAATTCTGCATCGAGAGACAGGTTACTGGTGATAATTGAGCCTAGGTAGGTGAACTCTTGAACCACTTCCAGAGTGTGGTCGCCGATATTGATGGATGGGGCATTTCTGATGTCCTGTCCCATGATGTTCATTTTCTTGAGGCTAATGGTTAGGCCAAATTCATTGCAGGCAGCCGCAAACCTGTCCATGAGACTCTGCAGACACTCTTCAGTGTGAGATGTTAATGCAGCATCATCAGCAAAGAGGAGTTCCCTGATGAGGACTTTCTGTACTTTGGTCTTCGCTTTTAGATGGGCAAGGTTGAACAACCTGCCACCTGATCTTGTGTGGAGGAAAATTCCTTCTTCTGAGGACTTGAACGCATGTGAGAGCAGAAGGGAGAAGAAGATCCCAAACATTGTAGGTGCGAGAACACAGTCCTGTTTCTTGCCACTCAGGATAGGAAAGGGGTCTGATGAGGCGCCGCTATGCTGAATTGTGCCTTTCATATTGTCATGGAATGAGGTGATGATACTTAGTAGATTTGGTGGGCATCCAATCTTTTCTCGTAGTCTGAAGAGACCACGTCTGCTGACGAGGTCAAAGGCTTTGGTGAGATCTATGAAAGCAACGTAGAGGGGCATCTGTTGTTCACGGCATTTCTCCTGTAGTTGGCGAAGGGAGAACAGCATGTCAATGGTGGATCTCTCTGCTCGAACGTCACACTGTGCCTCAGGATAGACACGCTCAGCCAGCTTCTGGAGCCTGTTTATAGCGACACGAGCGAAGACTTTCCCCACTATGCTGAGCAGGGAGATTCCACGGTAGTTGTTGCAATCACTGCGGACACCCTTGTTCTTATAGAGGGTGATGATATTGGCATCGCGCATGTCCTGTGGTACTGCACCCTCATCCCAGCACAGGCAAAGCAGTTCATGTAGTGCTGAGAGTATAGCAGGCTTGGCACTCTTGATGATTTCAGAGGTAATGCCGTCCTTCCCAGGGGCTTTTCCGCTGGCTAGAGAATCAATGGCATCACTGAGTTCCGATTTTGTTGGCTGTACGTCCAGCTCATCCATAACTGGCAGAGACAGGGCTGCATTGAGGGCAGTCTCAGTGACAACATTCTCCCTGGAGTACAGTTCTAGGTAGTGTTCCACCCAGTGGTCCATTTGCTTCCATTGGTCAGTGATTGTGTCCCCTGATTTAGACTTGAGAGGGGCAATCTGCTTGATGGTTGGCTTAAAAGCTCTCTTAATGCCGTCATACATTCCTCTGATATTTCCTGTGTCAGAGGCCAGCTGAATATGACTGCATAGGTGTTGCCAGTAGTCATTTGCGCAGCGCCTGGCTGTTCTTTGTGCCGAGCTTCTGGCAGCTTTAAGTGCTCCGGATGTTAACTCGCTGGGGGCTTTCTTGTAGTTCAGCAGTGTGATGCGCTTCTTTCAATTTAGTATACTGTATTCGGTGCTCACAATGTGGTCTCCTCTACATTGGGAAGACCAAACACAAATTGGGTAACTGCTTTGCAGAACACCTCTGCTCAGTCTGAAAGCATGACCCCAAGTTTCCGGTTGCTTGCCATTTCAACAAACCAACCCCCCATCCCCCACTCTCATGCCGACATATCTGTCCTGGGATTCCTGCAGTGTTCCAGTGAATATCAACGTAAGCTCGACGAACAGCATCTTCATTTACCGACTAGGCACGCTGCAGCTTGCCGGACTGAACATTAAGTTCAATAATTTAAGAGCGTGACAGGCCCCCTGTTTTTATTTTGAGTTATTTTTTCCTTTTTCTTTTTCTTTTCAATTTTTTATTTATTTATTTTAGTTTTGTTTGTTTCATCATTCACTTTTTTTACCATGTGCCTGTCCACTGTTTTTTCATGTTTGTGCTCTGGATCAGGGCTGTTCATTTTTTGTCAATTAACACCCTCTCTGCACTAACGCTTTGTCTTTCAGCACACCATTAACATACCGTTTGCCTTTGCTCCATGACCCCTGATCAGTTATTCTCTGTGACCCTCTGTCCTATCAACACCTTGCCTTTTGTTATCTCTTGCCCCATCCCGCTTTATTTACTTAAAACCTATTACATTTCTAACATTTTCCTGTTCTCATGAAGGGTCACTGACCTGAAACGTTAACTCTGCTTCTCCCTCCACAGATGCTGCCAGACCTGCTGAGTATTTCCAGCATTTCTTGTATTTATTTCAGATTTCCAGCATTGCAATATTTTGCTTTTATATATTATTATGGTCCATAGCCTTGCCTGTTATAGCACTTCGGGTGCATGTCCACGTACCTTTTCAAAGAATTGAGGGCTTCTGCCTCCACCACCATTCCTGGCAGTGAATTCCAGACACTCACCACCTCCTGGGTGAAAAGGTTTTTCATCATGTCCCCTCTAATCCTTCTACTACCTTAAATCTGTGCTGCTGGTAATTGACCTCTCCACTAAAGGAAACAGGTCCCTCCTGTCTACTCTTTCTCGGCCCCTCATAATTTACACCTCCATTAAGTCACCCCTCAACCTCCACTGTTCTAAGGTAAATAACCCTAGCCGATCCAATAACAGTAATAAGATTCAGATCAGAAAACAAGCTCAATTTGGACTGCCATTTTCTATTATTCTGAGTTATAAAACAGTTATTGATCAATGTTTTATTTACTAAGTCTTCATTTAAACATCATGGTTGTATCATGGTTTTGGATTCTTTAACCATTTTTCCATGGAAAAGATTTGGGCACAAGCAGTTTTTAATATGTGTTCTGAGCAAAAGTTGCTGAAAAGGTGTTTTTTTTTAAGAGATACAGCACTGAAACAGGCCCTTTGGCCCACCGAGTCTGTGCCGACCATCAACCACCCATTTATACTAATCCTACACTAATTCCATATCCCTACCACATCCCCACCTGTCCCTATATTTCCCTACCACCTACCTATACTAGGGGCAATTTATATGGCCAATTTACCTATCAACCTGCAAGTCTTTGGCATGTGGGAGAAAACCGGAGCACCCAGAGGAAACCCACGCAGACACAGGGAGAACTTGCAAACTCCACACAGGCAGTTAGCAGTTGTTACGACCAGGTGAGAAAGAAGTCTAGGGTTTCCTTTTAGCCTTCACCTGGTCTTACTGTAACAGGGTTTTATTTTTTAAACACATTGTTTTTAGCTCCCCCTTGGTGAATTCTTGTTCACCGCTTTCCAATTATAAGGTAAAGAAACGAGCACAAACAGGCATTCTCAGGTTTAAAGAAGAAAGGTGACATTTTCAATTTAAACTTAGAAACTCTAATTCGGTTCACGCCTACAAATACAGGCTGCGCCCCTCGCTAGCATGTATACATGATACGCACATGCAAATAGAGACAGAAAAGAGCAGAAGCAAAATTAAAGTGGAAAGGTTTGAGGCAATATCTGAAGAGTTTTTGTTATGGTTCTTCAAGGACGCCTGTAGGGTCTTTTTGTAGATAGATCTTTCTTTTCATTGGGGCCCAATATTCTTCTTTAACCTTGTTCACTGTAGGAGACTTTTCTCTCTTGGGGTTCATGTGTCTTCTGTCATTTGTTGGAGTTCCATGAAAAAGAGATGGGAGCCGACAGGAGAGGAGGCCTGCCTCAGTCCAGGAGCAAATAGCTTTCTGCCAGTTCGAACACTGTCTCTCCAATTTAAAACTCTCACTTCAAACTCTACAACAGCCAGTTAGCCATGTGACTAACTGGTCTGACTACGTCTGTTTGTGAATTGAATTGAAACAGAGAGTGTCTCCTTTGTCTAGAAGCCTGTCTGTTAAGGCTGCATTTGCTAACAACACAACCACTAGGTGGCGCTGCAGTGGCACAGGCTCAAATGCAGCCTGTGCCACTAAAACGTCACAGTCTGCACGTCAAGCAGCTGCCAGGACTAAAGATGGTGCTGCTCAAATAATCACACGAAGGCAACCTAAATACGTGGAAGCACACAATGGCTGGAGGGAGAGAGCGAGCGGGCCAGGGGGAGTGAGCGAGTGGGGGGGGTGGAGGGGAGTGAGCGAGCGTGGAGGGAGGGGAGTGAGCAAGAATGGAGGGAGGGGAGTGAGCGAGTGGGAGCGGGGGTTGAGCGAGCTGGGGAGGGGGAGCAAACGGGGCGGGGCCACCACCAAGGTCTTCGGCCACGCTCTCCCGCTTCCCCGCCCACTCCCCGCTTCCCCCACCCTGGCTCTCTGCCCACATTATGTCATATGCGCATGCCCCAACCAGTCCTGGCGCTGCAGAACGCAGCGCATGTGCAGAAAGAAGGAGCCAATCTGCGCATGTGCTTAGATTGGCGCAGTCTGATGACATAAGCTGCCAGCTGCATTGTCAATAATCACTTTGGTCTGTTAATATGCAAAATTTGCTTTTTGGCTCAGGGCCTGGCAGTCCCCTGTATCAGGCCTTTTCCTCTTCCCAGCAACAATTTGAAATTTAATGTCCATCTGGCCAAATTAATATACCTCATTCTTGACAGGTGGAGGCCTGCATGACAGCAGTACAAATCTGAACTAGACAATTATTGTCCTATCAGTTTCTTCCAATTCATAAGCGAATTAATGCTGCCATCAGGTGACACCTACTCACCATTATGCTCCTCACTGATTCTCAGTTTGGGTTCTGCCAGACGCCCTCACCTTTCGTAATAAAAACGAGAAATGCTGGAAATACTCAGCAGCTCTGGCAGCATCTGTGCATAGAGAAGCAGAGTTAACGTTTCAGGTCAGAGACCCTTCTTCAGAACTGGCAAATATCAGAAATGTAAAAGGTTTTAAGCAAATAAAGTGGGGGTGGGGCAAGAGATAACAAAGGTGAAGGTGTTGATAGGACAAGGTCACAGAGAATAACTGACCAGAAGGTCATGGAACAAAGGCAAAGAGTATGTTAATGGTGTGTTGAAAGACAAAGCGTTATTACAGAGAGGGTGTGAATGACTGTAAAGCACAGAGCACTCCAAGCACAAACATAAAAAAACACATTAAAAAAAACAAAACAGTGGATAAGCACAGTGGAAACAAACTAAACAAACTGAAAAACCTAAAATAAAATAACCAAATAAAAAAGGAAAATGAAAAAAGAAAAAATATCTAAGCATAAAAAGGGGGACCCGTCATGCTCTGAAATTATTGAACTCAATTTTCAGTCCGGCAGGCTGTAGTGTGCCTAATTGGTAAATGAGATGCTGTTCCTCGAGCTTGCATTGATGTTCATTGGGACACTGCAGCAATCCCAGGACAGAGATGTGAGCATGAGAACAGGGGGGAGTGTTGAAATTGCCAGCAACTGGAAGCTCGGGGTCATGTTCACAGACTGAGTGGAGATGTTCCGCAAAGTGGTCACCCAATCTGCGTTTGGTCTCCCCAGTGTAGAGGAGACCACATTGTGAGCAGCGAATACAGTATACTAAATTGAAAGAAGTACAAGTAAATCGCTGATTCACCTGAAAGGAGTGTTTGGGGCCTGGGATAGTGAGGAGAGAGGAGGTAAATGGACAGGTATTACACCTCCTGCGATTGCAGGGGAAGGGGACGAGGCAGTGGAGGTAATGGAGAAGTGGACGAGGATGTCGCGGAGGGAACGATCCCTTCGGAATGCTGACAGGGGAAGGGAGGGGAAGATGCGTTTGGTAGCGGCATCACGCTGGATGTGGTGGAGGTCGCAGAGGATGATCCTTTGGCTGTGGAGACTGGTGGGGTGGAAAGTGAGGACAAGGGGAATCCTGTCGTGGTTCTGGGAGGGAGGGGAAGGGGTGAGGGTAGAGGTGTGGGAAATGGGCCGGACACGGTTGAGGGCCCTGTCAACCACAGTTGGGGGGAATCCTCAGTTGAGGAAAAAGGAAGACATATCAGAAGCACTGTCATGGAAGATTGCATCATCAGAGCAGATGCGTTGGAGACGGAGAAACTGGGAGAATGGAATGGAGTCCTTACAGGAGGCAGGGTGTGAAGAAGTGTAGTCGAGGTAACTGTGGGAGTCGGTGGGCTTATAATGGATATTAATCGCATATCCCCAGAGATGGAAACAGAGAAGTCGAGGAAGGGAAGGCAAGTGTCGGAGATGGATTATGTGAATGTGAGAGAAGGGTGGAAATTAGAAGCAAAGTTGATAAAGTTTTCTAGTTCCGGGTGGGAGCAGGAAATGACACCGATATCAATGTACTGGAAAAAGAGTTGGGGGAGGGGGCCTGAGTAGGACTGGAACAAGGAATGTTCAATATATCGTACAAAAAGACAGGCATAACTGGGACCCACGTGTGTACCCATAGCAACACCTTTTACTTGGAGGAAGTGAGTGGAGTTGAAGGAGCAGTTGTTCAATGTGAAAACATGTTCAGCCAGGCGAAGGAGGGTGGTGGTGGATGGGGACTGGTTGGGCCTCTGTTCAAGGAAGAAGCGGAGAGCCCTCAAACCGTCCTGTTGGGGGATGGAGGTGTAGAGAGATTGGACATCCGTAGTGAAGAGGAGGCGGTTAGGACCAGGAAACTGGAAATTGTCAAAATGACGTAGGGCGTCAGAAGAGTCACGGATGTAGGTGGGAAGAGACTGGACCGGGGAGAAAAGATAGAGTCTGGATAGGAAGAAATAAGTTCAGTGGGGCAGGAACACCTTTGGACCTTTCCATAGCCAGATCCAGATGTGTGTTGAATGTCAGAGCAGAGATGGGAGTAACTGCCCTTGAGGTCAAGAAAACATTTACCTGAGTAAAACACGAATGAATCCCAGAAAAACTGATGCCAATGAGGAAAAAATTTCCAGCAACGAGAGGTCAGCCATCACTGCAGGAAACTGCATATTTAGGCAGCCATTGAAACGGAAAGGTTTCCGGCTATTGAAGGCAAAACGGTTGAATGGTTGGGTGGGGGGGGGGGGGGTGGGGCGTGAGAATGCACAGCATTTCTAATCGAAGCATTTCTTAACCCAAACAAAGGTTAACTAAATTTTGAAACAGGAAAGAAGTTTGTGACCTATTAATAGAGCAGCACAGTGTTTAACACTCCTGATGGTTGGTTAAGTGAAAGAGCTGCTGCATGAGATGATGGTAAGGAAGCTTGTCCTATTTAGCAATTTATGGCACCAGCCCCAGAGAACAGCAGTGCAGACTGGCAGCTTGGCTCAGTACTGTGAGAGTACTCATATGGCCAGGAAACAAATGGGATAGAAGTTATTACAACTTAAGGAACTACCGAGGTAAAATGACTGTATAGTGCCTTTTAGCAGCTGGATGTGCCAAGTTGAACTCCAGATGGACAAGTAAACTAATTCATAATTCACAATGATAAAAATATTACAACTTGGTGCAAGCTGTGATTATGCGTGAAAAATAATTTGATCAGACAAGAATACATTACTGAAATGAGAGTCAGCAGTGATACCATGTGTGTTTATACTGGAAATCAGTGTTGTTTATTTAGCTTCTGGCAGTGTAAGAGCTCAAATTACCAATAGATCAGTAGTGATCTAATGTATTCTATCAGTAATAGACTAGGGATTTAATGCAAATTCTTATATTCTAGAGAATCTGAATGGTTGCCTCTCCATTAAACTGTCAGGGAACAGATAGCCCTACACTGATCAAGATTGTGACACACCCTCTACCATTTTGGACACTAGCTTCTGAGTATAACACCAATAGAAAATGAAATGTTAAAGGCTGGTCAGAGAAGTCTGCTGGCTGTGAATTGGATGCATTGACCTCCATGATTGAATTCCTGATATGTTTCCTTAGACAAAGCTTTGTGCTGGGAGTGCCTGATCATAAAATCACTCATTTATATTAATAATTAAAATTATTTGGCTTAAATTATTCACTGTGATGATTATTTTGATGCATTCAGAAACAAGTTCCAAAATGTGTACCCAATGTCCCTTTTTTTGGGAGGGATTCTCAAACATGTTTATTTATTATACCTAAATTGGACAAGAAATAACCCATCTGAAAAAAACTTGATTTTCTGCTGACAGATATGAATGGGAATTTTAATGAGATAATGATGTAAGAAGGTGATTTCTATTCCAGAGGACATTTTAACTTGCGGGTATCTGAAAATCTGGTTACCTAATTTAGTAGTTTAAATGTGCATTTTAGTCAGTCTGAACCAAATATTCACTTGTATGATTGAATATTTTAAATATAAAATGGGATTTATCTGCTGCCAGGTTATTGAGCAAGAGAAACAGATCAGCCAAGTGTGGATTGTTGTTGTAAAGAAAATATAATATTCACAATAATAATTGTTTAGTGGTATGTAGGAAACATAATAAATGCAATGTTCCCTCTTTCTTTTCAGATAAAGTAGAAGTTAAAGTCGGAGAATATAATGCCATAGCAGACTCCTTGGAGCTAATTAACAACACTCTTAGATTTCAAGGTAGGACAAACACTGCATTCATACATGATACCTTCATTGAGCCTTAGGGTGGAACCCACATTTCAGGATTTCGAGATTCCCCCACACACTGTGAAGCTTTAACTCCATAATACATCTCCAGCATCAGTGATCGGTGTTGACCTTCTTGAATGTTGTTGGAACTGCACTCATCCAGGCAAGTGGGAGTATTCCATCAGACTCCTGACTTGGCTGGTCCAGTTAAGTTTCTGGTTGTTGGTGACCCCCAGGATGTTAATGGTGGGGGATTCGATGATGAAAATGCCATTGAATGTCATGGAGGTTGTTAAGCTTTCTCTAGGTGGACATAGTCATAGCCTGGCACTGGTATAAACCATTGAGAAAGAAAGACTCTACAAGAAGGATGCAACACCCATGGCTAACTAAGGATGTTAAAGATGGTATCAAATTGAAAGGAAAGGTGTACAATGCTGCAAAGATTAGTGGTAGGCCAGAAGATTGGGAAAATTTCAGAAACCAACAAAGGATGGAGAAATTAGAATATGAGAGTAAACTTGCAAGATATATAAAAACGGGCAGTAAAAGCTTCTACAAGTATATAAAAAGGAAGAGAGTAGCTAAAGTAAGCGTTGATCCCCTAGAGGATGAGACTAGGGAATTAATAATGGGAAACAAGGACATAGCAGAGACCTTGAACAAGTATTTTTTTATCTGTCTTCACAGTAGAAGACACAAAAAAATCCCAGGAACAGCAGAAAATCAAGGGACAGAAAGGAGGAAGGAACTTACAATAATCACTATCATTCGAGAAAAAGTGCTAGAAAAACTAATGGGACTAACGGCTAACAAGTACGTTGGACCTGATGGTCTGCATCCTAGGGTCTTAAAAGAAGTGGCTGCAGAGATAGTGGATGCATTGGTTGTAATCTCCCAAAATTCCTTAGATTCTGATAAGGTCCCAGCGGATTGGAAAACTGCAAATGTAACACCTCTTTTCAAGAAAGGAGGGAGTCAGAAAACAGGAAACTATAGGCCAGTTAGCCGAACATCTGTCATTGGGAAATTGCTAGAATCCATTATTATTACAACTGAGGCAGGAGTAATGCACTGTCAATTCAGTCCCATTACTCCACAGGTTAGAGCATATTATTAAAGTTTTCCCACCTACCAGAAATTAGCCAAATTAAACACTTTATTAACCCTCCAGAATAAAACAGACCAAACCGGGTATCTTTAAACAACAACAAATTAACCAGTTATTCATAAACTAAATCTTAAACAATATTGAAATAAATCTATGTCTAAAGACCTTATAATTTCTTATTTATCCTAACCTTCATGCAAACACATGTACATTCAAAAACCAACTGTTAACTGGTTTCAATAAAATTAGAGCTGTTTCTTAGGAATCAATAAATAACTGGGTTGTAAGTGGGTTATGTTCCCAGTTCGGTGAGGTGTCCCAGAGCCGAACAGTCAAATGCCACTCAAAATCTCCAGATGAATTCGACAAACAGTATTTAATGGATAGGCATTCAAAGCACTTCAGTTGCAGCAGGCGTCACACAGTTCTTTCAACAAGGAGTATAGCAACAGGTCTATTTGGATTTTTCAATTGGCAGACTATCAGTAGAAACTTTACTGAGAATTCCAGAACTCCCAGAAACACAAAAAGGCAACAAAAAGTCACTCCTGAGGCAAAGACTTCTTAGAGATTGGAAGTAAAAAGGAATTTACTATCTCCAACAGTACAAATGTTCTTTTCTGTGGTATTTTCCCTCCTTAGGCAATACACAGCCTGTAGATCAAAATGGATTTTTCTGCTGAGAGAGAGAGGGGGGCATCTTCTTCTTCAGAGGAGCATGCTTCACTGGTCTCTAGATCAACCTAGTTCTAACCAGTCCCCGCACGCAGTTAACTAATACAGTACATTAGGTGGTTTCTCTCTCCTGCTGTTGCCTAGGAAACGGGCTTGCTGCTTGCACACACTGTTCTCAGTGGGCGAGAGCAACTCTCAGAATTAAAGGTACACTGCCCTGCACCCCCCAGTGCCATCTTTCGCCCCCCCCCCCAACACCATGGAGCCCAACGTTGAGGGCTTAGTAAAATCCAGCCGAAAGAGTCTGCAAAGGGAAATAGATGAATTAAGTGAGTGAGCAAATATTTGTCAGATGGAGTATAATGTGGGAAATGTGAGGTTGTCCACTTTGGTGGGAAGAATAAAAAAGCAGAATGTGATTTAAATGGAGATAGACTGCAGAATTCTGCAGGACAGAGGGATTTGGGTGTCCTCCTGCATGAATCACAGAAAGTTAGCATGCAGGTACAGCAAGTAATTAAGAAAGCAAATGGAATGTTGACCTTTATTGCAAGGGGGATGGAGTATAAAAGTAGCTTGCTATAACTGTACAGGGCATTGGTGAGACCACACATAGAGTACTTAGTACAGTTTTATTCTCCTTACTTAAGGAGGGATATACTTCCATTGGAGGCAGTACAGAGAAGGTTCACTAGGTTGATTCCGGGGTTGAAGTGGTTGTCTTATGAGGGAAGGTTGAGCAGATTGGACCTATACTCATTGGAGTTTAGAAGAATGCAAGGTGATCTTATTGAAACATATATCACACTGAGGGGACTTGAGAGGGTAAATGCTGAGAGGATGTTTCCACTCGTGGGGGAATCTAGAACTCAGGGGCACAGTTTCAAAAGAAGGGGTCTTCTTTTTAAGACAGAGATGAGAAGGAATTTCTTCTCTGAGAGGGTCCTTAATCTTTGGAATTCTCTTACCCAGAGAGCAGTGGAAGCTAGGTCATTGAATATATTCAAGGCTGAGTTAGACAGATTTTTGATCCACAAGGGAGTCAAGAGTTATGGAGCAGGCAGGAACGTGGAGTCAAGGCCACAATCAGTTCAGCCATGATCTTATTGAATGGCAGAGCAGGCTCAAGGGGCCGAATGCCCTACTCCTGCACCTATTTCTTATGTTCTTATGTTGTGTGACATGAATGTTACTTGCCACATCAGCCCAAGCCTAAATGTTGTTCAGGTCTTAGTGCATACAGGCACAGACTGCTTCATTATCTGAGGAGTTGCAAAGGGAACTGAACACTGCAATCAACAAACATCCCCACTTCTGACCTTATGATAGAGGGATAGTAATTTATGAAGCAGCTGAAGATGGTTGGGCCTAAGACACAGCCCTGAGGAACTCCTGGGATGTGAAGTCCTGGGATTGAGATGATTGACCTCCAACAATCACAACTATCTTCCTTTGTGTTAGGTATAACTCCAGTCAATGGAGACCTTTTCACTCTGATACCCATTGACTTCAATTTAACTAGGGCTCCTTGATACGACACTCGGCCAGATGCTGCCTTGACGTCCAGGGCAGTCACTTTCATCTCACCTCTTGAATTTCAGCTCTTTTGCCCATGTTTGGGTCGGTGTTGAGTGGCCCTGGCGGAACCCAAACCAAGCATCAATGAGCAGGTTATTGATGAACAAGTTCTTGATAGAACTGTCGATGATATCTTCCATCAGTTTGATGGTGATTGAGAGTAGACTGATGGGGTGGTAATTGGCCAATTTGGATGTGTCCTGCTTTTTGTGGACCGGGCATACCTGTGCAATTTTCCACTTTGCTGGATAGATGCCAGTATTGAAACCATACTGGAGTGGCTTGGCTAGAGGCGTGGCTAAATCTGGAGCACAAGCCTTCAGCATTGCAGCCAGGATGTTGTCAGGACCCAGAGACTTTCCTGTATCCAGTGTGCTCAGCTATTTCTTGATATCATGTGGAGCGAATTAAATTGGCTGAAGAATGGCATCTGTAATGGTGGGGACCTCAGAAGTGGCCATAATGGATCATCCACTCTGCACCTCTGGCTGAAGATGGTTGCAAATGTTTTAGCCTTGTCTTTTGCACTCACGTGCTGATGGGGATTCTCATGGAGCCTCTTCCTCCTCTTACTTGATTAATTGTCCACCATCATTCACAGTTTGATGTCACAGGAATGCAGAACTTTGATTTGATCCATTGGTTGTTCGATCGCTTGGCTGTGTCTGTTGTATGCTGCTTCTGCTCTTTAGCATGCATGTAGTCCTGTGTTGTATTCACTAGGTTGGCTACCTCATTTTTAGGTATGTCTGTTACTGCTCCTGGTATGTTCTTCACTCTTCATTGAACCAGGGTTGGTACTGTGGCTTTGATGGTAATGGTAGAGTGAGGGATATGCTAAACCATGAAATTACAAATTGTGGTGGACTACAATTTTGCTGCTGTTGATGGCCCACGATGCCTCATGAATGCCTAGTTTTGAGCTCATAGATCTGTTCTGAATCTATCTAATCTTTCATGGTGGTAGTGCCACACAACACAGTGGAGACCTAATCTCCATAAGAACTGTGTGGTGATCACTTCTACTGATACTGTCACCAACAGCTAGATTGGTGAGGACGAGGTCAAGTAGTTTTCCCCCTCCTGTTAATTCTCTCAGCACCTGCCACAGGCCCAGTCTGGCAGCTATGTCTTTTAGGACTTGACCAGTTCAGTCAGTAATGGTGCTACCGAGCCACTCTTGGAGATGGACAATGAAGTCCCTTACCCTTGCTACCCTCCACGCCTCTTCCAGGTGGTGTTCAACATGGAGGAGTGCTGATTCATCAGCTGTAGGAGGGTGGCAGGTGTAGTATAATGTATATAAGCTGTTGCTGGCTAGATTATGTATATAGACCTTATGTATTATCACAGGATGTGATGTCACGAGCGTGAACCTCGTGTTGCTCAGTGTTGATGTAGATATCTTAGAGATAAGACCCCTGTAAATAAACTCCTGTTACTTTGACCCAGAGTCTACTATCCACATTTAATATTAACAGCACACTGACCAGTATAGTACAGTAGGTGGTAATCAGGGGGTTGTCTTCTCCGTGTTTGACCTGATGCCAAGAGACTTCATGGAGTCCAGAGTCAATATTGAGGACTCCTAGGACCATTCCCTCCTGACTACATACCACTGTGTCGCCACCTCTGGTGGATCTGTCCTGCTAGTTTGGCACAACTGAGTGTCTTGCTAGGCCAATTCAAAGGGCAGGTAAGAGTCAACCACATTGCCGTAGGTCTGGAGTTGCATATAGGCCAGAGCAGGTAAGAATGGCAGATTCCTCCCCTAAAGCACATTAGTGAACCAAATGTTTTTTTACCACAATACATAAAAACTTAAGAACAAAATGAATAGTAACAGCAGTAGACCATATGGCCCATCGAGCCAGCTGCTCCTTTCATTATGATCATGGGCGACCTTGGGCTTTATTACGATCTCAGAGAATCCGTTACAGTTAAAATAAGGGATATGAACCCCCAGACCAATTTAAAGAATTACACAATAAGATTTCACATTTTAAGACTTTTACTATCACAGTTAAACTAAAAGAAATGCCCATTAACTAAATAGTACTCTGTAAGTAGCTGATACCTCCTCAAATTACAGAGAAAGGTATTTACTTATTAAAACAGTTCAAAACCTTGTACCACACCTATACATTACACAGCCCTCTTCAATGGTGAAATCTTTGTGGTTAAAAGTCCCAACTCCTCCTAGTTGCAATAGGTTGGATCTCCCAGACTTTTCTCAAAGTCAGTGTCCTCTTCACTCACTTCTCTGAGCACTTCCAACCTGGACGTTCATGAATAAGGCGATTCCTGGTGACCCTGTTAGTTTTTTACTTCTCCATAAACTTCAACTTTCAAAACATGTTCAAGTCTTCACAGCCTTTCACTGTATACCTTCTCTGAGAATAGGCATTCTCTCTCTCTCCCTTGAGGCTGCCACTGCTGGTTGTCTTCCTCTCTCACAGCCCACTGTGAAGCTGAAACTGCTGGTTTCCCTGCTTACAGATTGTCTGTCTTCAGAAAACATGTTAAAATTTATCTGGAATTAAAAGTCAATCGCTCATTGTCCTTTTTCAATATGCAAAGTCCAGAAGTCTAACTTCAGCAGAGTCACCTGGGTCTTTCATTGTTTCCAGGTGTTGGCAGCTGCCATGCACATTTGCATCCTTAGAATCACTGACTCCTTGTTTATGATCCTAAAGTCCAGGAGGGTGAAACCCATTGTTCTTCAGGTGTTACACACCTGCGGTCTCTGTTTTTCAAAAAAAAAAGTCTTTGATCTGTGTTCTCTGTTTTCCTGGTAACCAAGATTTCTGTCTTGTCTTTAAGCAAAGTAGATGTGAAGTCACCTGACTTCTCCGACTCCATCTTAAACTTTTATAAATCACAGTTTTAAAAACATAATCATCTTACAAAGTCCAGCGTTCATAATAGGTTTCAACTCCACTTTCTCGCACGCTCCCCATAGCCTTGAGTTCCTGAGAGCCCATAAATCAGTCTATCTCAGCCTTAAGTATATTTAATGATGGCACATCCACAACCCTCTGAGTTGGAAAATTCCAAAGATTCACAACCCTTTGACTGAAGAAATTTCTCCTCAGCTTAGTCCTAAATGATCGGCCTCTTATCCTGAAACTGTGCCTCCTTGTTCTAGATTCCCCAGCCAGGGGAAACAATGTCTCAGTGTTTATCTTCTCAAGCCCCGTCATAGAGTCATCGATAGAGTCATAGAGTCATACAGCACAGAAACAGGCCGTTTAGCCCATTGTGTCTGTGCCGGCGAACAATTACCTAACTATTCTAATCCCATTTTCCAGCATTTGACCCGTAGCCTTGTATGCTATGGCATTTCAATTTAAATACTTCTTAAATGTGGTTTCTGCCTCTAACACCCCCTCAGGGAGTGCATTCCAGATTCCAACTACCCTCTGGGTAAAAAGTTTTTTCCTCAAATCCCCTCTAAACATCCTGCCCCTTACCTTAAATCTATGCCCCCTGGCTATTGACCCCTCCACTAGGAAAACGTTTCTTGAATCTTGAATCTTTCAAGAAATCGCCTCTTGTTCTTCTAACTCCAGAGAATTATAGACTCATTTACTCAGCCTCTCGTCATAGGGCAACCCTTTCATCCCAGGGACCAATTTAGTGAACCTTTGCTGTACTGTCTCCAGTGCAAGTATATCTTTCTTTAAATATAGAGACCCAAATTGCACACTGTATTTATTTATTTGTTTATTTATTTAGAGATACAGCACTGAAACAGGCCCTTCGGCCCACCGAGTCTGTGACGACTATCAACCACCCATTTATACTAATCCTACATTAATCCCATATTCCTACCACATCCCCACAATTCCCCTACCTACACTAGGGGCAATTATTAATTGCCAATTTACCTATCAACCTGCAAGTCTTTGGCTTTGGGAGGAAACTGGAGCACCCGGCGAAAACCCACAGGGAGAACGTGCAAACTCCGCACAGGCAGTACCCGGAATTGAACCCGGGTCGCTGGAGCTGTGAGGCTGTGGTGCTAACCACTGCCCCACTGTGCTGCCCACAGGTATGGTCTCACCAAAGCCCCATACAATTGTAGTAAGACGTCTTTATTCTTATACTCCAATCCCCTTGCAATACAGGCCATCTGCTTTGCTAATTGCTTGCTGTACCTGCATGCCAACATTTTGTGTTCCTTCTACGAGTACACCCATGTTTATCTGAACATCAGCTTTTACAATTTTCACATCTTTTAAAAAATATTCTGCTTTTCTATGATGACCAAAGTGAATAACCTCATACTTCCCCATGTTATACTCCATCTGCCACCTTGTTGTCCATTTACTTAATGGCTGGGATTTTATCCTGGCAACGGGGGTTTCGACATACAGAAAAAGCACTGCCGAGGACCCTCACGTCGCCTGTTCTGTGGGAGGCCCACCAAATCTAGTGTCAAATAGGCACTTAAGAGGACAGCGGAGGGCCTTCCACGGGATCAAGGACCCTAGTACAGAAGACCCGCCCTTAGAGAGCTGCCTGCCAATCAGAGGCCAGTGTCTTGTGGGGTGGGGGTTGCGGGGAGGGGTTTGTAGGGGGGTCATTAGCAAGGGCAGAGGGTAGCTCAGCGGGCACCCCCTTCCCAATGCCAGATCCCTCGTTCAGGCACTGTGCCTTTTAACAAGGGATCCCTCACCCCCACCCCTCACCCCCTCCCTCCCTACCCCCGGAGCCAGAAAGCAGCCCACACAGTTTTTCATGCTGTGCTTCCCGTGTGGCAACAGGGCAGCTCGCTGCATGACTAATTGCAGTAGCAATGGGATGAGGCCCTTAATTGGGCATTAGTTGCCCAGTTAAGGGCCTCAATTGTCAGCACAGTGGCCTTCCCGCCCTGCACTTAATTTTGGCGGAGGCGGGAAGGTGGCGGGGTTCCCTTCCGCCATCATCCCACCTGATTTTGTGCTCTCCGCACCTCCAAACCCACTATGGGGGAGAGCATGAAAGTCCCCCCAAACTGCATATAGCTCTTTGCAGCCTCTCTGTGTCATCTTCGCAGCTTTCCACTGAGCTTTGTATCATCAGCAAACTTAGATACATCACTCTGTTAATCACTATGCTACTATTTCCATAAAATGTTCCTGCAGACTTTACAGTTCTCCTCAATATTTGCTAAATTTCTTACTTTTGTGTCATCAGCACATTTCAAAGATTTTGTTCTCTGTCCCCAAGTCAAAATCATTTATCTGTAACGTGAATAAAAGCTGATCAAGCACAGACTCATGGGTTTCACTATTTCTGTTCCTTATCCAACACTAAGTTGCCCTCTTTGTTTCTGTCGATCAACAGACTTTTTCTCTATACTGCTATATTTTCTTTTATACCATATAACTACATTTTGAAGCAAGCCTCTTGTGGTATACCTCATTGAAGGTCTTCTGAAAATCCATCTAGGCTACATTTACTGAATTCCCTTTTATCTATCCAACCAGACACTTTCATATATTTTTTCTCCTGGGTCCTTGTAACAAGGAAGTCCTTCCTTTTTGGCCCTCTTATTTGGTTCCAACAGTTAGTTTCTGAAATGTTTCTGCGAGGCGGAGAGTATCGTGGATAGCATGTATAAAGAGGTGGTCACACCACAGGCTCAGACTCCACAGGCAGGAAGGAAATGGGTGACCACCAGGCAGAGCAAGAGGACTAGGCAGGCAGTGCAGGAATCTCCTGGGGCTATTTCCCTGCAAAACATATATACTGCTTTGGATACTGTTGAAGGGAATGGCCTCTCAGGGGAAAGCAGCAACAGCCCAATTCGTTGCACCACGGTTGACTCTGCTGCACAGGGGAAGAGTAAAAAGTGTGGGAATGCAATAGTTATAGGGGATTCAATTGTAAGGGGAATAGATAGGCGTTTCTGTGGCCGCAAAAGAGACTCCAGGATGGTATGTTGCCTCCCTGGTGCTAGGGTCAAGGATGTCTCAAAGCGGTTACAGGACATTCTGAAGGGGGAGGGTGAACAGCCAGTGGTCATGATATGCATTTTTACAAATGACGTAGGGCTGAAGGTTGATAGGTCACCAGGACCTGATATTCTACATCCCTGAATGTTGAAAGAGGTAGCGATGGTGATAGTGGATGCATTGGTGATCATCTTCCAAAATTCTATAGATTCTGGAACAGTTCCTGAAGATTGGAAGGTCACAAATGTCATCCCACTGCTTAAGAAGGGAGCGAGAGAGAAAACAGGGAATTACAGACCTGTTAGCCTTACATCAGACCTTGGCAAAATGCTCGAATCTATTCTTAAGGATGTGATAAATGGACATTTGGATAATAATGATCTGATTGGGCATAGTTAACATGGATTTACGACTGGGAAATCATATTTGATGAATGTGTTGGAGTTTTTTGAGGAAGTTACTAACAGAATTGATAAAGGGGAGTCAGTGGACGTGGTATATTTGGATTTTCAAAAGACCTTTGATAAAGCCCCCACAGGAGGTTGGTTAGCAAAATTAAAGCACATGGGATAGAAGATAATATACTGGCATAGATTAAGGATTGGTTAACAGGCAGAAAACAGAGAGTAGGAATAAACAGGTCATTCTCGCATTGGCAGGCTGTGACTATTGGGGTACCACAGGGATCAGTGCTTGGGCCCCAGCTGTTCACAATATACATCAATGATTTGGATGTGGGGACCAAATGTAGTATTTCCAAGTTCGCGGATGACACAAAACTAAGTGGGAATGTGTGTTGTGAGGAAGATGCAAAGTGGCTTCAAGGGGATTTGGAAAGACTTAGTGAGTGGGCAAGAACGTGGCAGATGAAATGTAATGTGGAAAAATGTGAGGTTATCCGCTTTGGCAGGAGGAACAGATATACAGAGTATTTCTTAAATGATAAGAGATTAGAAAGTGTAGATGTACAAAGGGACCTGGGTGTCCTTGTCAATAAGTCACTTAAAGCTAACATGCAGGTGCAGCAAGCAATTAAGAAGGCTAATGGTATGTTTGCCTTTATCGCAAGAGGAATTGAGTGCAGGAGTAGTGAAGCCTTGCATCAATTGTATAGAACCTTGGTTAGACTGCACCTGGAGTACTGTGTGCAGTTTTGGTTCCCTTACCTTAGGAAGGATATTATTGCCATAGAGGGAGTGCAATGAAGGTTCACCAGACTTGTTCCTGGAATGGCAGGACTGTCCTATGAAGAGAGATTGGGGAAACTGGGCCTGTATTCTCTAGAGTTTCGAAGAATGAAAGGTGATCTCATTGAAACCTACAAAATACTTAAAGGGATAGATAGAGTAGATGCAGCTAAGATGTTTCCCCTGGTTGGGGAGTCTAGAACCAGGGGACACAATTTCAAAATAAGGGGGAAGCCACTTAGGACAGAGATGAGGAGAAATGTCTTTACTCAGAGGATTGTGAATCTTTGGAATTCTCTACCCCAGAGGGCTGTGGAAGCTCAGTCATTGAGTAGGTTTAAAGCAGAGATTGACAGATTTCTAAATACAAAGGACATAAGGGGATATGAGGATAGTGTGAGAAAAAGGCATTGAAGTGGAATAATCAGCCATGATCGTATTGAATGGCGGAGCAGGCTCGATGGGCTGAATGGCCTACTCCTGCTCCTATGTTCCTCTGGCACAGCATGCTGTAAGCACCAGGAACACAACAAAGGTAACTGAATGAGTGGCCCTCACACAATGAGGCAAGGGTAGCTCAGTGGAGTGCAGGCAAGTGCAGTGTCCGACGAATCTGCCCATCAGAGCTTTTTAGGAAGAAATTTTAATGTAAATATTTTAAACACATAATTGAATAATGAATCCTTGGTCAGATGAGTGTAGGCTAGAGTATGATGGCATGTGCTTTTCAATGTTGATTTATGGCTGTAAGATGATTTGCAAGGTTGGCAAGGCCACACATATTTTGTTTCAAATACTGCTGTGTTTTTGATTTTGATAATTTAATTTATGGATTGTGCTAAATAGTTTCAAAATCAGTGGACAGTATTTTTTATCTCTTATGTTGAGTTTTCTGTTTCTGCTTTCAGGTGTTGAACCTCCAAAGGATAGAACTATTATACAGCCACAACTGCGCAAGATTTCCTTGCCACTCTACAGTATTCTTTCTGCTTTGACTGTTTTAGGAATGTTCATGTCCAGTGCTTTTCTCTTCTTCAACATCAAAAATCGAAATCAGAAGTAAGGATTTTACATAACTCTTCCTTGGGAGAAAAAAATATATAGTTACATAAAAAATTTGATATTGGTGAGCGATTACAAGGCATTATTCACATTAAGAGGTCCAGATAACATCATAAAACGCCAACCCCATGGGAATAAGCCCAAACCGAGCTCAAACAGTTTATACTCATCTTCTGAATTAAAGTTTACAGTCCTGCCATTGATCTGGGATAGCCATTAATTTTCACGCTGTGTTGTGAAATTATTTTATTCAGCCAAGTCCAAGGATTTGCCAGCAGCAGTCAGTATGCAATTGCTGACAGTAAGTGCTGGATGGCATTCATGTTGAAGAATTAACTATTTCCACATAATTACTGTGAATTAATTGAATGATGTTGATTGAAAAAATAAAGTAACTAATTCCTATAAAATATAATCATCATCATACATTCTAAACATTTAAACTACTACAAAGCCATGTTAAAAGAAAAAAAGACTTGCATTTATGTAGCACCTTTAATGGCCACTGGACATCTCAAAGTGCTTTACATCCAATGAAGTACTTTTGAAGAGCAGTCTCGCTTGTAATGCAGGAAAATAGCAGCCAATTTTCACATTCAAACTCCAAACTATCTTCCTTTTGCATTTATATTGTTTGGTTTTGATGTTGTATTTGCCTTGTATGTAAAGACCTTTTCTTGTAATTTTGTGTAATTGTAGGGCCAATTTTCCATGCTGGTACATTGTGTGTGCTATTTTATGAGGTACAATGGTACTGAAACAGTATCAGAGACTGATAATGCCAGGTCTGTACTCCTTTTGCACATAATGCACATTTCAGATGGGCAAATTAAGTGAAAATATTGTAACTGTGATGAAATAACATTTTGCATATCATTTTCTAGCCTTCACACTGAGTGTAAGATTCTTCAATGACCCCTCATATTAATGGGCATCCAGGGTGACTGGCACTGAACACCATGAAGTAGAAAACTTAAAAGCTCAGTAAAAAGTTTAATTCAACAATTTTTGGGCCATTTCTAGATGAATTCCATGGAATGTACGGCACAGAAACAGGCTATTTGGCCCAACTGGATTGAACCAATGTTTATGTTCCATGAGAGTCTCCTCTCAACCTACTTCATCAACATATCCTTCTATTCCTTTCTCATTGATGTGGGTATCCAGCTTCCCCTTCAATGCAACAATACTATTTGCCTCATCTACTTCTTGCAGTAGTGAATTCCACATTCTAACCATTCTTTGGGTAAAGAGGTTTCTCCAGAATTCCCAATTGGATTTACTGGTGCTTCTCTTCTGTTTATGGCTGTTTTTGCCTCCCCAGCAAGTGGAAATGTCTTCTCTACGTCTACCCTATCAAACCCCATAATTGTAAAGACCTCTATTAGGTCACCCCTCAACTTTCTCTTTTCTAGAAAAAAGAGCCTCAGCCCCTTTCCTGATAAGTATATGCTCTCAGTTTGGGTATCATCCTTGCAAATCTTCTTTGCACTTTCTCCAATGTAGAATATAATATGGAGACCAGAATTATGCACAGTAATCCAGATATGGTTTCACCAAGATGTGACACAAGTTTAACACAGCTTCAGAAATTGCTGGAAATTCTCAGCTGGTGAGGCAGAGACAAAGTTAACATTTCAAGTCAGTGATCTTTCATTGATCTGAAACATTTACTCTGTTTCTCTCTCCACAGATGCTGTCTGACCTGCTGAGTATTTCCAGCAATTTCTGTTTTTTTTCTCAGATTTCCAGCATCTGAAGTATTTTGCCTTTTGTCATGCCAGGCCCCCATCTGCCAAGAATGAGGCACATTAATTTTGGCATGAACATTGATTTTAAACTGTTACTGGAGTGAAGAAAGGACTTGTTAAACAGATCAACCGTGGCTGGAAAAGACATTTGCATATTAACAGACAGTGTTTGGAAGGATAAAGCAGACATTCCCTGACACATTCAACCCACAATGGACTTTTGATTACCAGACATTGATGGTGGGGGAGCTCGCATTCCGGGTTAACTGCTAAGATGGCAGAATATACAAACGGACATGGTCAAAGCAGCTAGTCACATGACTAACCTGCTGGGCAACCTGAGTTTTTTGAATTTGTACAAACAGTTTGAACTGAGAGTGTCTGTTTGCTCCTGGACTGAGAAGATTTCTCTCCTGCCTGCTCCCATCTCTTTCTCACAAGCCTCTGAATCCACTGAAGAAACATAAACCCCAAGACAGAAAAGTCTCCTACAGCGAACAAGGTTTAAGAAGAATACTGGGCTCCAACGAAAAGCAAGATCTACCTACAATCAAGGACTCTGCAGTGAGCTCGAAGAACCGCAACAAAAACTTCAGATATTGCCTCAAACTTTTCCACTTTACTTTTCTTCTGCCTTTCTGTCTCTATTTGCATGTGTGTATAGTGTATGCATGCTAGCGTGGGTGCGTCGTGTATCCGTAGGCATTAACCGAATTAGAGTTTAAGTTTAATAAATTTCAACTTTTGTTCTTTAAACCTAAGAAAGCCTGTTTGTGCTGGTTTCTTTGCCTTATAATTGGAAAGCAGTGAACAAGGATTCACCTGGGGGAGCTAAAAACATGGTGTTTTTAAAATTAAACCCTGTTAAGTTAAGACCAGATGATGGTTGAGAGGGACCTCTAGACATCTTTCTCACCTGGTCATAACACTTTGTTGAACATATCTTCGCTGCTTTTCAGTGATACCCTTCCAGAAATGAACCCCAGTGCTTGATTAGTTTTTTCATGGCCTTATTAACCTGTGTTGCTACTCTTAGTGCTTTGTGTATCCATACTCCGAGATCCCTTTTGCTCCTCTACCCCATTAAGAGATGCAGTGAAATAGATTTTCAAGATTTTGAACAGTTATAATAAATCATAGTGATGGATTATTTTCATTTTTCCACAGAATAGTAACAGAAGGACACTGTGAAGTCCATGGGTAGAATCGTGTCATAACAGATCCCTATGGAGCAGGGAGGCTGGCTGCACGTTTGACATCGAAGTGTGCATTGCCGTGGCTCTTGAACTGAGCCATTGCAATAGCATCCTGCTTCCGCGTTCCCCAACCGATCAGAGAGTGTGGGCATGATGATGTGCACATCTGTCAAAGGAAGGATTTCTAGTTAAAGGGACTTCGTTAGCGGTCAGAAAGGCTGAACTGTACAATGATTCCTGAGGCTTCAGCAACCATAGGAATGGAAAGGAGACCTGGGAAGGCTCACAACTCTCTGCTTTCTCTCCTTGCATAGAAACTTTGAAAATAGGAGCAGGAGTAGGTCATTCGGCCCTTTGGGCCTGCTGCGCCATTCAAAAAAGATCATGGCTGATAGTCTAATTCAGTACCCTGCTCCTGCTTCCTTCCCATATCCCTTGACCCCTTTGGCATTAAGAAATATATCTATCTCCTTCTTGAATATATTTAATGATTTGGCCTCCACTGTCTTCTGTGGTAGAGAATTCCACAGGTTCACCACCCGCTGAGTGAAGAAATTTCTCCTCATCTCAGTTCTAAATGGCATACTCCATTTCTGGAGACTGTGACCCCTGGTTCTGGACTCCCCAGCCATCAGGAACATTCTCCCTACATCTAGCCTGTCTAATCCTGTTAGAATTTTATAGGTTTCTATGAGATCCCCTCTCATTCTTCTAAACTCTAGTCAATATAGGCCTAGTCAATCCAATCTCTCCTCAGATGTCAATCCTGGCATCCCAGAAATCAGCTTAGGAAATCTTCTTTGCACTCCCACCATGGCAAGAACCTCCTTTCTCAGAAAAGGAGACCAAATCTGCACACAATAACTACAGGAGGTGAGTGCAGAACTCCGGGGAGAGGCAGAGAACTGGGCTAAGGCAGGCTCTGCAGTGATAGTCACATTAATGGCCATTGGCAATGCATGCTCACCTGGTCCACTGGGAAGGAGGTTTTGTTCCAGGAGGCTGCAGATATCTGCAATGACTTACTGTGAAAGCCTGAGCCTCCTGAGGCACTGGTGCTCACGCGTGTCAAGAGATCTGATGCTCTGCCTGTAGACCCTGTGTTGGGGATCTCGCCTCCTTTGGGCTCGGTCTACAAGTACACCCCATCTGTCCTGTGGAGTGGCATGTGACTGCTGTGGGTGTTACTCCTGATGCTCCTCCTGCTGTTGATTTTGGTATTATTGCACCTTTTGTTCCTCATCGGGGTGCAAGGCAGAGCACCATCAGTGAGAATGGTGATTAAAAAGCTTTACCTATCCATAGTGGGAATTAAAAAGTGCAAAGAACTGCATAAGCTGCTCTGATGCTGCAGTGAAGGCTGACAGTAGGGAAGTGCAGATCAAAGTTGGTGAAGTCCGAAACAGGTGAAATGTCTTCCAAGAAGTTGGAAATCACCTGTCAAGCAAGTAAAACACACTCTCAGAAGAAGTGCTGTGAGCACCAGCCTCTCATCTAGGCAGGGTTGCAACTATTCAGTTTCACTCTTTGAAGGCTTCCCAGTCTCAGTTTCACTGAAGAGGCACTCCCCGCTGGGCCCTCGCCTCTTTGAGCCTGAAGAGTTCGACACAGCCTGGGAAACCCTCGTGCTAGCTATTAAAGCCAGAATTCCTGAGTTAATTGGGAATTTAAATATATTTACCTGAGAGCTCCAGGTTCCCGACCTGATGCCACTTTTCAGAGCTTTAACCTCCCCACCTTCCCAGGCTTGCGGACAGAATGAAACCGGACGGACGACCTGGCATCGACCTAGGCACCAGAAACGACAACGGCAAACCCAGCCCTGTCGACCCTGCAAAGTCCTCCTTACTAACATCTGGGGGCTTGTGCCAAAGTTGGGAGAGCTGTCCCACAGACTAATCAAGCAACAGCCTGACATAGTCATACTCACGGAATCATACCTTACAGACAATGTCCCAGACACTGTCATCACCATCCCCAGGTATGACCTGTCCCACCGGCAGGACAGACCCAGCAGAGGTGGCGGGACAGTGGTATACAGTAGGGAGGGAGTTGCCCTGGGAGTCCTCAACATTGACTCTGGACCCCATGAAGTCTCATGGCATCAGGTCAAACATGGGCAAGGTAACCTCCTACTGATTACCACCTACCGCCCTCCCTCAGCTGATGACTCAGTACTCCACCATGTTGAACACCACTTGGAGGAAGCACTGAGGGTGGCAAGGGCACAAAATGTACTATGGGTGGGGGACTTCAATGTCCACCACCAAGAGTGGCTCAGTAGCACCACTACTGACCGAGCTGGCCGAGTCCTAAAGGACATAGTTGCTAGACTGGGTCTGCGGCAGGTGGTGAGGGAACCAACACGAGGGAAAAACAGACTTGACCGCGTCCTCACCAATCTGCCTGCCACAGATGCTTATGTCCGTGACAGTATTGGTAGGAGTGACCACCGCACAGTCCTTGTGGAGACGAAGTCCCGCCTTCACATCTGTCGTGTTGTGTGGCACTATCACCGTGCTAAATGGGATAGATTTCGAACAGATCTAGCAATGCAAAACTGGGCATCCATGAGGCGCTGTGGGCCATCAGCAGCAGCAGAATTGTACTCAACCACAATCTGTAACCTCATGGCCCGGCATATCCCTCACTCTACCATTACCATCAAGACAGGAGACCAACCCTGGTTCAATGAAGAGTGCAGGAGGGCATGCCAGGAGCAGCACCAGGCATACCTCAAAATGAGGTGTCAACCTGGTGAAGCTACAACACAGGATTATCTGCGTGGCAAACTGTGTAAGCAGCATGTGATAGGCAGAGCTAAGTGATCCCATAACCAACGGATCAGATCGAAGCTCCTGCCACATCCAGCCGTGAATGGTGGTGGACAATTAAACAACTAACTGGAGGAGGTGGCTCCGCAAATATCCCCGTCCTCAATGATGGGGGAGCCCAGCACATCAGTGCGAAAGATAAGGCTGAAGCATTTGCAACAATCTTCAGCCAGAAGTGCCGAGTTGATGATCCATCTCGGCCTCCTCCTGAAGTACCCAGCATCACAGATGCCAGACTTCAGCCAATTCGATTCACTCCGCGTGATATCAAGAAATGACTGAAGGCACTGGATACTGCAAAAGCTATGGGCACTGACAATATTCTGGCAATAGTACTGAAGACCTGTGCTCCAGAACTTGCCGCGCCTCTAGCCAAGCTGTTCCAGTACAGCTACAACACTGGCATCTACCCTGCATTGTGGAAAATTGCCCAGGTATGTCCTGTACACAAAAAGCAGGACAAGTCCAACCCGGCCAATTACCACCCCATAAGCCTACTCTCAATCATCAGTAAAGTGATGGAAGGTGTCATCAACAGTGCCATCAAGCAGCACTTGTTTAGCAATAACCTGCTCAGTGACGCTCAGTTTGGGTTCCGCCAGGGCCACTCAGCTCCTGATCTCATTACAGCCTTGGTTCAAACATGGACAAAAGAGCTGAACTTAAGAGGTGAGGTGAGAGTGACTGCCCTTGACATCAAGGCAGCATTTGACCGAGTATGGCATCAAGGAGCCCTAGCAAAACTGAGATCAATGGGAATCAGGGGGAAAACACTCCGCTGGCTGGAGTCATACCTAGCACAAAGGAAGATGGTTGTGGTTGTTGGAGGTCAATCATTTGAGCTCCAGGACATCACTGCAGGAATTCCTCAGGGTAGTGTTCTAGGCCCAACTATCTTCAGCTGCTTCATCAATGACCTTCCTTCAATCATAAGGTTAGAAGTGGGGATGTTCGCTGATGATTGCAAGTAACATTTGCTCCACACAAGTGCCAGACAATGACCATCTCCAACAAGAGAGAATCTAACCATCTCCCCTTGACATTCAACGGCATTACGATTGCTGAATCCCCCACTATCAACATCCTAGGGGCTACCATTGACCAGAAACTGAACTGGAGTAGCCATATAAATACCGTGGCTACAACAGCAGGTCAGAGGCTAGGAATCCTGAGGCGAGTAACTCACTCCTGACTCCCCAAAGCCTGTTCACCATCTACAAGGCACAAATCAGGAGTGTGATGGAATACTGTCCACCCACCTGGATGGTTGCAGCTCCAACAACATTCAAGAAGCTCGACACCATCCAGGACAAAGCAGCCTGCTTGATTGGCACCCCATCTACAAACATTCACTCCTTCTACCACTGACGCACAGTGGCAGCAGTGTGTACCATCTACAAAATGCACTACAGCAATGCACCAAGGCTCCTTAGACAACACCTTCCAAACCCGCGACCTCTGCCAACTAGAAGGACAAGGGCAGCAAATACATGGGAACATCACCACTTGCAAGTTCCTCTCCAAGTCACACACCATCCTGACTTGGAACTACATCGCTGTTCCTTCACTGTCGTTGGGTCAAAATCCTGGAACTCCCTTCCTAACAGCACTGTGGGTATACCTACCCCAAGTGGACTGCAGTGGTTCAAGAAGGCAGCTCACCACCACCTTCTCAAAGGCAATTAACGATGGGTAATAAATGCTGGCCTGGCCAGCAACGCCCACATCCCATGAATGAATTTTAAAAAAACCCACTCCCACATCATCCTCCCCCAAACTTTGGCAGATGAAATTCTGCCCCATGTAATTCTATGTAGGAAATTTAAGATGTTCCAAAAACTAATTAAAGGTAAAGTTGGTAAAAGTTTCTTTACATAGAGGTGGTTAGAAAGTTGAATTCTTTGTCAAAAGGCATTGTTTGAATTTGATCACTGAATTTCTTTAAAAAGGAATCAGCTAGTTGCTTGAAAAAGAGGAATATTAAATGTTTTGGAGGGCATTGGATTAAACATCGGGAGCAAAGCACCAAGGCAGATGTGATAGGTCAAATTTTTTTATTAGTTCCTGGAATGTGGGAATCGCTGGCTAGGCCAGCATTTGTTGCCCATCCCTAATTGCCCTTGAGAAGGTGGTGGTGAGCTGCTTTCTTGAACAGCTGCTGCCCATGTGGGGTAGGTACAGTGCTGTTAGGAAGGAAGTTCCAGGATTTTGACCCAGCAACAGTGAAGGAACAGTGATGTAGTTCCAAGTCAGGATGGTGTGTGACTTGGAGGGGAACTTGCAGGCGGTAGTGATCACCTGCATCTGCTGCCCTTGTCCTTCTATGTGGTAGAGGTCATGGGTTTGGAAGGTGCTGTCTAAGGAGCCTTGGTGCATTGCTGCAGTGCATCTTGTAGATGGTACACGCTGCTGTCACTGTGCGTCGGTGGTGGAGGGAGTGAATGTTTGCGGATGGGGTGCCCATCAAGTGGGCTGCTTTGTCCTGGATGGTGTCGAGCTTCTTGAGTGTTGTTGGAGCTGCACTCATCCAGACAAGTAGAGAGTATTCCATCACACTCCTGACTTGTGCCTTTTAGATGGTGGACAGGCTTTGGGGAATCAGGAGGTGAGTTACTCGCAACAGGAGTCCTCACCTCTGACCTGCTCTTCTAGCCATGGTATTTAAATCGCTACTCCAGTTCAGCTTCTGATCAATGGTAACCCATTTGGTGACCTCGTTCTGTGCTGTAAAATTCTGCACTTCTCATTTATCTTTTGTACTTTTGAGATATGCAGTTACTGTTGTGTTCTTTAATCTATTTGTGTGTAGCATCTTCGTTTGTGTTTATTGTAGTTTCTATCCTAGTCTGTGATATTTTCTTGAATCTTTATTTTTATGTTCCATTGCTTCCAGATGGCCTAAAAACCCATATCCTGGTGCTGCATGGCAGGTTTTGCGAGTACACCAACATGCTTTGCCATCAGGCCATCACGCAGCAACTTTTCACATTCAGCGAAGTGATGCAAAATAACAGTTATGAGTGTAGAATTTAGGACAGTTATGCCTGCACTAAAACTGCCATTTTTAACTTTTTTGGCTCCCATTACTTGTACACAACTGGCATGTTTAATTGAAAATGTTGTTAGAGTCATGATTCTTCAACGTGACTCTGAAATTCCATGATGGTTCTCCTGAGAGATGAGGAGAAATTACTTCTCTCAAAGGGTCATGAGTCTGTGGAATTCACTACCCCAGAGTGCGGTGGATGCCAGGACATTGAGTAAATTTAAGGAGGAGATGACAGATTTTTAATTAGTTATGAGTTGAAGGCTGATGGAGAACGGGCAGGAAAGTGGAGATGAGGCCGAGATGAGATCAGCCATGATTATATTGAATGGCGGAGCAGGCTGGAGGGGCTGAATTGCCTATTCCTGCTCCTAGTTCTTATGAGAGGAGACGGTGACATAGTGGTAATGGCACTGGAATTGTAATCCAGAGGCCCAGGCTAATACCATGGAAATATGAGTTTAAATCCCACCACAGCAACTGGTGAAATTTTAAAATTAATTTTAAAAATCTGGAATTGAAAGTTAGTCTCAGTAATGGTGCCATGAAACTATCTTAGATTGTTGTAAAAAACCATCTGGTTCACGAACGTCCTTCAGGGAAGGAAATCTGCTATCCTTACCTGGTCTGGCCTATGTGGTTGACTCTTAACTACCCTCTGAAATGGCCCAGCAAGACACTCAGTTGTCAAGGGCAATTAGGGATGGGCAACAAATGCTGGCTTTGCCAGCGACACCCACATCCCATGAAAGAATAAAAAACAAGTTCTACCTCCATAACTGTAGCAGAACACCCATAGAATCAGTGTGTCATGTTGAGAATATGAATTTCATTTTTTTAATCTGAAAAGTGACTACAGAACTGTTGGTTTGTCATAAAAAATAAACCCAACCAGTTCGCTGGTGTTCTTTGGAGAAGAAAATCTGTCATCCTTATCCACTCTGGTCTATATGTGACTCCAATCCTCACACCAAGATAGCTGACACTTAATTGCCCTCTGGAGTATCCTAGCAAGCCACTCAGTTGTATCAAGAGGAAGGCACACTACCTCCACCTGGGGCATGTAGGGATGAGCAATAAATGCAGTCATGCCAGCAACGCCCACATCACAAGAATGAATTTACAAGATCGCACTTTCAGAAAGCTATATGGGTACAACAGGCCAAATTCACTCCTCCTGATCTGTAAGATTCTATGATATTAGTAATGACTAAGTATGAACTTGGCAGTCTGCTGCATAGTTTACTTATCCTACTCGTGTTAAATGCTGCCAGTAAGCCTACTCAGTCGCATATGGCACACCATCAAGAAATAAATTAGCAATATAAGAATGTAGTACACAGTTGAATTACATGGTTAAAGAGGAAGCATTTGATACAATAGGCTGCAATCTTATTTCGATTGATGGTGAGTGACCTTGAATTAATATTACGCTTCACCCATGCACCGAACATTAATCTTCAGTTTTTGCCAATCGAAGTGGAGTCAAGCCATTAAATAACCTTGGAAAACTCCAACTTTTTTTAAAAATCTACGAATTAAGGTGAGGAACAGTAATGCATGGAAATAAGATTCCATACTGTGTTGATGCAAGTAATTAAGTTGCCAAAATTCCTTATTTTTTATATATTTATCAAAATCATCGCTGTTCATAAAAAGTGGTGCAATCAGGGGAGCGAGTACGAAGAGACTATCTGACCATGTTTAGCATTTCTCTGGCTATTCCTGCATAGATTAATAGATTAATTAACTTTAAACACAAACGTTGGAGGAAAGCAAATTTGTGCTTATTAAGATCACTAACGTTCACTAATGTCCTTTAGGGAAGGAAATCTGCTGTCCTTACCTGGTCTGGCCGACATGTGACTCCAGACCCACAGCAATGTGGTTGACTTTTACATGCCGTCTGAAATGGCCTAGCAAGCCACTCAGTTGTATCTAACCGCTACAAAGTGAATAAAAAGGAATGAAATTGGACGGACCACCTGGTATCGACCTAGGCACCGGAAACGACAACGGCAAACCCAGCCCTGTCGACCCTGCAAAGTCCTCCTTACTAACATCTGGGGGCTTGTGCCAAAGTTGGGAGAGCTGTCCCACAGACTAGTCAAGCAACAGGCTGACATAGTCAAACTCACAGAATCATACCTAACAGACAATGTCCCAGACACTGCCATCACCATCCCCAGGTATGACCTGTCCCACCGGCAGGACAGACCCAGCAGAGGTGGTGGCACAGTGGTATACAGTAGGGAGTGAGTTGCCCTGGGAGTCCTCAACATCGACTCTGGACCCCATGAAGTCTCATGGCATCAGGTCAAACATGGACAAGGAAATCTCCTGCTGATTACCACCTACCGCCCTCCCTCAGCTGATGAGTCAGTACTCCTCCATGTTGAACAGCACTTGGAGGAAGCACTGAGGGTGGCGAGGGCACAAAATGTACTCTGGTTCGGGGACTTCAATGTCCATCACCAAGAGTGGCTCGGTAGCACCACTACTGACCGAGCTGGCCGAGTCCTAAAGGACATATCTGCTAGACTGGGTATGCGGCAGGTTGTGAGGGAACCAACACAAGGGAAAAACATACTTGACCTCATCCTCACCAATCTGCCTGCTGCAGATGCATCTGTCCATGATAGTAATGGTAGGAGTGACCACCGCACGGTCCTTGTGGAGACGAAGTCCCGCCTTCACATTGAGAATACCCTCCATCGTGTTGTGTGGCACTACCACCGTGCTAAATGGGATAGATTTCGAACAGATCTAGCAATGCAAAACTGGGCATCCATGAGGCGCTGTGGGCCATCAGCAGCAGCAGAATTGTACTCAACCACAATCCGTAACCTCATGGCCCGGCATATCCCCCACTCTACCATTACCATCAAGCCAGGGGACCAAACCTGGTTCAATGAAGAGTGCAGGAGGGCATGCCAGGAGCAGCACCAGGCATAACTCAAAATGAGGTGTCAACCTGGTGAAGCGACAACACAGGATTATCTGCGTGGCAAACTGCGTAAGCAGCATGTGATAGGCAGAGCTAAGCGATCCCATAACCAACGCATCAGATCGAAGCTCTGCAGTCCTGCCACATCCAGCCGTGAATGGTGGTGGACAGTTAAACAACTAACTGGAGGAGGTGGCTCCACAAATATCCCCGTCCTCAATGATGGGGGAGCCCAGCACATCAGTGCGAAAGATAAGGCTGAAGCATTTGCAACAATCTTCAGCCAGAAGTGCGGAGTTGATGATCCATCTCGGCCTCTTCCTGAAGTCCCCAGCATCACAGATGTCAGACTTCAGCCAATTCTATTCACGCCGTGTGATATCAAGAAACGACTGAAGGCACTGGATACTGCAAAAGCTATGGGCCCCGACAATATTCCAGCAATAGTACTGAAGACTTGTGCTCCAGAACTTGCCGCGCCCCTAACCAAGCTGTTCCAGTACAGCTACAACACTGGCATCTACCCGGCAATGTGGAAAATTGCCCAGGTATATCCTGTACACAAAAAGCAGGACAAGTCCAACCCGGCCAATTACCACCCCATCAGCCTACTCTCAATCATCAGTAAAGTGATGGACGGTGCCATCAACAGTGCCATCAAGCGGCACTTGCTTAGCTATAACCTGCTCAGTGATGCTCAGTTTGGGTTCCACCAGGGCCACTCAGCTCCTGACCTCATTACAGCCTTGGTTCAAACATGGACAAAAGAGCTGAACTTAAGAGGTGAGTTGAGAGTGACTGCTCTTGACATCAAGGCAGCATTTGACTGAGTATGGCATCAAGGAGCCCTAGCAAAACTGAGGTCAATGGGAATCAGGGAGAAAACCCTCCACTGGCTGGAGTCATACCTAGCGCAAAGGAAGATGGTTGTGGTTGTTGGAGGTCAATAATCTGAGCTCCAGGACATCACTGCAGGAGTTCCTCAGGGTGGTGTCCTGGGCCCAGCCATCTTCAGCTGCTTCATCAATGACCTTTCTTCAATCATAAGGTCAGAAGTGGGGATGTTCGCTGATGATTGCACAATGTTCAGCACCATTCGTGACTCCTCAGATACTGGAGCAGTCCGTGTAGAAATGCAGCAAGACCTGGACAATATCCAGGCTTGGGCTGAGAAGTGGCAAGTAACATTCGTGCCACACAAGTGCCAGGCAATGACCATCTCCAAGAAGAGAGAATCTAACCATCTCCCTTTGACATTCAACGGCATTACCATCACTGAATCCCCCCACTATCAACATCCTAGGGGCTACCATTGACCAGAAACTGAACTGGAGCAGCCATATAAATACCGTGGCTACAAGAACAGGTCAGAGGCTAGGAATCATGCGGCGAGTAACTCACCTCCTGACTCCCCAAAGCCTGTCCACCATCTACAAGGCACAAGTCAGGAGTGTGATGGAATACTCTCCACTTGCCTAGATGGGTGCAGCTCCAACAACATTCAAGAAGCTCGACACCATCCAGGACAAAGCAACCTGCTTGATTGGCACCCCATCTACAAACATTCACTCCTTCTACCACTGACGCACAGTGGCAGCAGTGTGTACCATCTACAAAATGCACTACAGCAATGCACCAAGGCTCCTTAGACAACACCTTCCAAACCCGCGACCTCTGCCAACTAGAAGGACAAGGGCAGCAAATGCATGGGAACACCACCACCTGCAAGTTCCACTCCAAGTCACACACCATCCTGACTTGGAACTATATTGCCGTTCCTTCACTGTCGCTGGGTCAAAATCCTGGAACTCCCTTCCTAACAGCACTGTGGGTATACCTACCCCAAATGGACTGCAGCGGTTGAAGAAGGCAGCTCACCACCACCTTCTCAAGGGCAATTAGGGATGGACAATAAATGCTGGCCCGGCCAGCGACGCCCACATCGCATGATTGAATAAAAAAAAATTTATGAAGAGTTTGTGTAGCTTTTCACAGCCCTGCAAGCCAAAGAGTAAAGTGAGTATTTTACTCCAGATCTGCACAGCATTACTGAGCTCAATGAATAGGAAAATATTCATTCATCATCATAGTCATTGGAGAAATTGACAGATCCATTCTGTTGGTTAGGCATGGAACATAATAGATACTGTGGGGAGCAAGAGAAAAACAAAAAAAAATTAAGATATTAATATTCAAGCTGGTTATCAAATTGATTGTTTTTTTTTTCAAATTTAAAAGCAACTAATCAGAGATGGTGGCTTTTGACATTTCTGAGAAGGAAGGCAAATGCTAATGGTAAAACATTTACTTTCTAAGTAATTATGGGGTCATCTCTGCCACCTCAAGAAAATGTTGATTTGTAATGCTTTTCATTCAATGCAGTTTTGAGTATTGTGGAGGGTAAAGCAATTACATTTTCAACCAGGCAATGTTAGTTCTTGCTTTCCAACTCCATAGCAATGGGTTAATCAGTATAAAGATGAAGGACCCCATTGCATTTCAATTAAGTTAATGATTCTGGACATTCCATTCTCACAAAAAAACACTGTAATTGTCCAGTGACAAATTTAGTCCAGCAGCCTCTGAAATATTTATTCCACATCATTCATCTTATTGATTGCATTTGCTTTGAAAAATCCATTGCCAAGTTTCAAAACTAAAGTTTAAGGCATAAAACTGATACCTGAAAGCTGAACATTGCTAAATCAATAAAAGTAAAATACTACAGATGCTGGAAATCTGAAACAAAAACAGAAAGTGCTAGAAAAGCTCAGCCGTTCTGGCAGCATCTGTGGGGAGAGAAGCAGAGTTAACGTTTCAGTTCGGTGACCTTTCATCAGAGCTCTTCTGATGAAAGATTACTGACCTGAAACGTTAACATTGTTAAATCAATGATCACCTTCATTCCATATACCAAGCAGGTGCACAAAATACATTTTTTCCATCAGTTTCTGGTACCTAGGAACAGGAGTAGACCATTCAGCCCCTCAAGTATGTTCTGTTAGTCAATGAGATCATGGATGAAATGTATTTAACTCCCTTCACCCTGTCTTGGCTCCATATCCTTTTATTCCCTTGGCTAGCAAAAATCTATCAATCTCAGATTTAATATTAATTGAACTAACATCTACTGCTTTTTGTGGAGAGAGTTTCATATTTCTACCACCCTTTATGTGAAGAAGTGTTTCCTAAATTCTCTCCTCAATGGTCTGGCTCGGCTTTTAAAGTTATGTTCCCTTGTCCTGGACTCCCGACCAGCAAAAAAGGTTTCTCTCTACCTAACTTATCAATTCCTTTCAAAATCCTAAAAAACCTCAACCTCTTAACCTTCTACTTTCCAGGGAATACAAGGCAAGTTTATGCAATCTTTCCTCATAATCGAAACCTTGGAGCCTTGGTAACTTTCTGGTGAATCTGTGCTGCCCTCCTTCGAGGGCCAAAATTCTATTTCTAAGGTGCAGTGTCCAGAACTATACACAGTACTATAGATGTGGTTTAACCAGGGCTTTGTATAGCTATCGTAAAACTTCCGTCCCTTTATATTCTAGCGCTTATGTTATAAAGGTCAACCCTCAATTAGCTTTTTTGATTGTTTTGTACCTGACTACCACAATTTCGTGATTTGAATACATTAACTATAAATCTGTTTGGACCTCCACTGTTACTAGGTATTCACCATTTCAGTAATGCTCAGATCTATCCTTTTTTGGTCCAAAATGGATGACTTACACTTACCTGCATTAAAATCCATCTGTCACCTGTTCGTCCATTCAATTAATCAATGTCCCTTGATAATTCTATGATCCCGGCTACACTACTTACTATACCACCTAGCTTTGTCTCATTGGTAAATAGTGCAAATATATTATTTTTAAAAACTTGCATTTCTATAGTGCCTATCATGCTGTTGTATAAATTGACTGCCATGTTTGCCTGCAAAACAGTGACTCCACTTCAGAAGTAATTCATTGGGTGGAAACACTTTGGGATGCCCTGTGACATGAAAAGTGCTTCATAAATTGTGTTTTTTTTGTTTTAGTGATTATAATAAACCAATAATAGAAGAACATTTTTCACTCACATTGCTCCCAATGAGAAATCACAGGCAGAATTTTCCCAGCCAACTGTTGGTGGGATCTGGTGCTGGTGGGGAGGTAAGGTCCCTGAAATTGACATCAGGGTGGGATCCCCACATCATCCATCCTCTTCCGGCTTTCTCTGGGGTGGGTTCTGAGTTCATTGGGGAACCTCCTTGGGTCTGGCTGGAAAGTAATTGAGCCTATTGAAAAGTCAATTAAGAGCTATTTTAATCCTGGATTCCTTCTTTCCCAATAGTGCAAGGGTTCCACCATGTGTCAGCAACTCACCAGTCACCAAGGTGAATGCACAGCTGGAAGAGCTTCTTCAGTGAAACTGACAAGCTGGGAAGGCTTTGATCAGTGAAACTGAAGAGCTGCAAACATGGCCATTGAGAGACTGCTGTTCAAAGTGCTTCTTCTTTCAGAGAGTGCAATCACTGCTTGACAGATTGCCAACTTCTTGGAAGGTACCTCACTTATCTTGCACTTCACTCCCTTCAGCTGCATTCCTCTGCTGCCAGCCTTCACCACGGCATGGGAGCAGCTTATGCAGCTTCACCTTCCACCTCTGGTGAGGGTCAAGAGCAGAAGCAACACCACCAACAACAGTTCCAGCAGCAACAGGAGCAACACCAGCAGCAGCACCAGCTGTTTTCTCCTCAACCACATGCCCCTCCACCGGACAGATGGGATAGACACCAAGATTCAACTGGAAGGAGGCAAGACAGTGTCTACATGCAGAGGACCAGCTCCCTCGACATGTCTGAGCACCAGAGCCTCAGGAAGCTTAGGCTGTCACAGCAGGTCACTGCTGACATCTGCAGCCTCCTGGAACAAGACCTTCCTCCCAGTAGAGCGGGTGGGCATGATTTGCCAGTGACTGGCAAGGTCCTGTCACTGGAGGGCCACCCCAAACCCCCTTGCAACCCTCCAGGTCTCTGCCTCTTGCCAAATTTAATACCCTCTTCTCCTGCAAGGAGAGAGAGCAAAGAGGTGTGAATGTTTGTAATGGCTTGTGTGAAGAGGAGGGTCCCTGTGAGGCAGGGTGCAAGAGGGCAATAGGCTGAGGGTGAGTTTTGGCTGTTCAGATGGGGATGTGAGGTGCCTGCAGAGATAGGAATGAGTGCAGCTGCAAGGTGTGCTGACCTAAGGCATGCTGTTCAGGAGAATGCTGGGCAAGTAAGTGTGTGGGGCGTGGCATGTGAAAGTGTTATGCCACTCAACTGTCATGCCCTCCTGAGGTCCTGGATCTTCTTGTTGCACTGTCACCTAGTTGGAGGGACCAACTTCTGCTGTGGACTTCCTCGGTCATTTCCATCCACGCCTGCATGGCTGGAGAGGTTGTCCTCTTCCTTGGAAGAACTTAACTCACTGCAGTCCCTCCCTGCAGCAGGATCTCCAGGTAAGAGTGAGAGTCCTGGGAGCAGCCTTCCTAGGTCTCCTATTTATACCTGTGGTTGACACAGCCTCCAAAATCCAAGTGCTGGTGAACGTTTCTAACCCATGCCATGGCTCCTTTAATTAGAAAGCCTTCCTTTGACGGAATGGACACATCATCCTGCCTGCTCTCTCTAATTGTTCGGGGAGCTCGTAGACGGGATACTAATGCTGTTGCTCTGGGAAAGAGCCTCAGCAAAGCTCACCCATTAGGAAATCAGGTTCCCAACTCAAAAAATGGTCCTGCTGTTCTAGTAGGGACTAAGTCCATAAGATTCCACCCCACAGTGCTCAAAACTGTCATTGTTCAAAAGTGGTACTCACAAAATGGTTACCTGTTTACTGTTGGCTGATAAGATTACTGGCAAATGACATGAGCATTTGAAATAGTCATGCAATTGCTGTTGAGCAATGAGCTGGTTCAAAAAAATCATCAATTTATTTTGATCGCATGTCAATTAACAATGTATTCTGATAATCGTACATAAAAAGAATATCACATTGCAGTGCAAAGTAACAGATTTAGTTCCCATATTAGCACAAATACAATGTAAAAATCCATGGATGTGATATCTGACAAGTGTTGGGCTGTACCTGCTGGGAATCTCTATTGCCGCACCAGACTTCCCAGGGTCAGGGGGCAGGTCCTTCATTTTAGTAATCCTGGCAGCACCTTCAACAACAGAGGCATATCTCAGGCACCTGCCAATCGGGAGAGGTTGCAAAACACAGGAAATGCTGCACACTCTGGGTATTGTCGAGCCTTCCTCCAGAAACACGTGGGTCATGGCCTATCAACTTCCTTTAAAAATACCATTTTTTTATCAAAAGTCTCAGGGATGTCAAACCAAATACCGTGAGGTGGGTCCTGGACTTCTGTCAATTGACAGGCCAGCACACCTTTTCTCACTGTGCACACCGGGCAGGATTTCTTCCACCATTACGGTGCCACCTCTGGCATGGGTAATCTTGTTTTCAATAGATGCAGGTTCTGTCTCAAAGAAGGCTCTGTTGTGACTGGTGGGGAAATGCACTTTGGGATGCCCTGTGACCTGAAAGGAGTTTTATAAATTGAGGATTTTTTTCTTTCTGTGGTTACCAGCAAACAGTGGTCATCATAAACCAATAATCGATGAACATTTTTTTTTAGTCACACTGTTCCCAAGTAGCAATCACAGTGCTCAAAACTGCCATTGTTTAGAAGTGGCACTCACAAAATAGTTACCTGTTTACTGTTGGCCAGATTTGAATAAATCTACTGTTTTTTAGCCACTTCTGGTTACAGTTGCACACACCGCACTTTCAATATTTTGACAAATTTAAGTGGTTTGTTAGCTATTTAATAACATTAAAGGATCATCAACATAGGTGAGCTGTAATTGGCTGATTTATTATCTTGTTACTTCTCGTGAACTGTTCTCAGGATTCATATTTTACAAAATCCAGAATTTTTATTAGGAGTTCAGGAAATGCAGAACATTCTTGCATCTTTGGGGAAAACAGGGATTTCCATCCCTATGTGCAGATTTACTTTTAAATCATTTTCCAGGCAAATGGATTTTATCTCCCAGAGTGTTGTGTCATGGTGCCCCATATTGTAGTCATTTACTCTTGTTTTACAGTTCGCATCATTTGGAAGCTTCTTTTAAGTCTCCATATTTGTTTTCTTCTCCAAAATACATGCAGCATCTGTTATATTATACCAGCAAACTTAATCAGTCACTTAGTTACTGATAGTTTTCAATCACATTTATGCATATCTATTTAAGAAGTTTTTCCTGTATTACTAAAAAGAGATCGTCTTTACACAATCACTAATTGTATAACAAAGACCACTCATTACTACAAGAACCAAAGAATGACCTTGTTAGAACTAAAGTTTCCATATGTCTGTTCCTTTCTGCAGGTTGATAAAGATGTCCAGCCCTTACATGAACAACCTTATTATCCTTGGGGGGATGCTCTCTTATGCATCCATATTCCTTTTTGGCCTTGATGGATCATTTGTAATGCCCAACACATTTGAGACTCTCTGTACTGTAAGTACTGCACAGGCAGGATTCTATTATGTATATTTCTATGAACAATAATAGAATTTTTATTTAAAATTTGTTCTCAGAATGTGGGTGATGCTGGCATGGCCACATTTATTGTCTATCACTAGTTGCCCTGAGAAGGTAATGGGCCATTTCTTTGACCTGCTGAACTCCTTGTGCTGATGATCTTAGGTAGAGAATTCCAGGATATTGACCAAGTGACAATGGGGAAATGACAGGCGCACGTCCAAATCAGAAAGGTGTCTGACTTGAATGTGAAGTTGCAGGTCACGGTGTTCCCAATATGATGTTGCTCTTGTCCTTCTTGGTGGTAGATATTTTGTGGCTTGAAGGTTCAGATGAAGTAAGCTTGGTGAGTTGCTGCATTGCATCCTATACATACTGCAACTTCAGTGTGCCAGTGATGAAGAGTGTGGGTATTGAGTCCAGTGGCAGGAGCACCAAGGGTAAGGATATGATGAAATGTCTTGCATACTGGTCAATTGATATGTGACTTTTAGTCCATCCCAGCAGAAAGAATTTAGAGGCCACTGTTTTCCTGATAAATTGCTTGGCTATTTTTTTGTTTGAGACAGAGAAAAACCAAATCATGCCGTAATTTTTTTTCACAAGTTTCCAAATTGCAAAAGATTTGCCAAACTCTTATGATGTAAATACAGGCCTGTTTGAAGGTCTGCTGACAGCACAGATTCTATTTCGCACTCGTTGTAAATTTGCATTGAGCTTACAGTAACTTTAATAATAAAATCAGTGCAGTTATTTTCTCATTTTTTCCCACATTTGCTGTCAAAGATCCCTTTTAAGCGTTATGCTTATAGTGAATTGTGACTCATGTCAGGATAGTGTAAGTATCCCAGATCAAATTTCTGCTGCATGTGTTTAGCCGATATTTTAATACCTTTACTGGAATTGAGGAAAGGATGATGAACTGTAAATAGTTTAAATAGAGCCCTTTCACTTCTTCTATGGATCATCAGATAGCCATCGCAATAGGTTCGCCTTGCCATCTATCACTCTCCATTAGAAAAAACAAAGAAACAACAGTTGAAATTGCAACAAAAACAAGAAATGCTGGAATCACTCAGCAGGTCTGGCAGCATCTGTGGAAAGAAAAGCAGAGTTAACGTTTCGGGTCAGTGACCCTTCTTCGGAACTTCGGGTTCCGAAGAAGGGTCACTGACCCGAAACGTTACCTCTGCTTCTCTTTCCACAGATGCTGCCAGACCTGCTGAGTGATTCCAGCATTTCTTGTTTTTGTTTCAGATTTCCAGCATCCGCAGTATTTTGCTTTTATTTTAGTTGAAATTGCAATCCTGGGGCGACAGAGCAAGAGATCATAATCTCAAGTGTGAGACTCCTGGTGAAACAACAATGTTTGTGAACCTGTCATATTATTTTCAAGGAACACAGTGTAGATAATGGCTAGCTTAATGGCTTGTACTTTGAGGTACTGTTGTAATTGGCCAGCATATCAATGTTTGTTATTGTACTGTAATATCTTTATGTGGAGCAACAGTTTACAGCTCTCAGGGAAAGTAAATGCTATCAGAATAAGATTAGTTGAGTCACAGAATTGTAATTGCAGTATTGAGAGATCAAAGGAAAGGAAAAAAGGGAAGTGAAGCCCGCTGAAAATTTTGAGTATATCAGAGACTTGTCTGACACATTCAAGTCCATAAGCTCTTGAAAAAAACTTCTTCGATTTCAACTTAAGAATTAACTCATTAAGTTGGGTTTTATGGTACAAAGCAGGAGGATCATAAATTGTTGTAGACATATGATGAAGTAGCACATACTTTACAGGCCCTCTTGGAATTGCTTCATAACCAAGGAAACATTTTTGACATTGTTATGTTATTACTGGGGTAAACCCAGAATAGAAACAAAATGATCTGCATTAATTGAGGATGAACCGGAGATGGGAAAAGAAAGAGCTAATAATTGGGATGTCACCTTTTATTGGGAACTGAATTAATTGCATTACTTTTGGCCCATCAAACTACATGGTATACTTTACATTTCAATGGCTATATGAAATGAGATATTTATTTCTCATGTAGATTTTATGCCTACTTGATTTTGGAGGTTAGTGGCCTTTTTCTATAATGTGGTAGAAACTACATGTGCTCAACTTGTACCAATCCCCAAATTTAAGAGGAGGTGAGAGTGATTGCCCTTGATATCAAGGCAGCATTTAACCAAGTGTGGCATCAAGGAGCCCTTGAAGTCAGTGGGAATCAGAGGGAAAACTCTCCACTCTAGCACAAAGGAAGATGGTTGTGGTTGTTGGAGGCCAAACATTTAAGCCCCAGCACATCGCTGCAAGATTTCCTCAGCTTAGTTTCCTAACCCCAACCATCTTAAGCTGATTCATCAATGACCTTCCCTCCACCATAAGATCAGAAGTGGGAATGTTCGCTGATGATTGCACAATGTTCAGTACCATTCATAACTCTTCAGATATTGAAGCAGTCCGTATCCATATGCAACAAGACCTTGGCAACATTGAGGCTTGGGCTTATAAGTGGCAAGGTAACATTTGCCACACAAGTTTCAGGCGATAACCATCTCCAACAAAAGAGAATCTAACCAGCTCCCCTTGACATTCAACAGCATTACCATCACTGAATCCCCCACTAGCAACATCCTGGGGGTTACCATTGACCAGAAACTTAACTGGATCAGCCATATAAATACTGTGGCTACAAGAGCAGGTCAGAGGTTCACCTCCTGACTTCCCAGAGCCTGTCCACCATCTACAAGGCACAAGTCAGGAGTGTGATAGAATACTCTCCACTTGCCTGGATGAGTGCAGCTCCAACAACACTCAAGATGTTCAATACCATCCAGGACAAAGCAGCCTGATTGATCGGCACCCCATCCACCACCTTAAACATTCACCCCCTCCACATTAGCAGCAGGGTGTACCACATATGAAATGTACTGTAGCAGTCTTTAAGGGCTAGACGTGCAACGCACATCGGTTGCAGCAGGCATCACACAGTTCTTTCAACAAAGAGTATAGCAACAGGTCTATTTGGATTTTAAAATTGCTAGTCTTTCAGTAGAAACTTTACTGAGAATTCCAGCAAACACAAACAGGCAACAGAGAGTCTGTTCTGAAGAAGGGTCACTGACCTGAAACGTTAACTCTGCTTCTCTCTCCACAGATGCTGCCAGACCTGCTGAGTATTTCCAGCATTTCTTGTTTTTTATTTCAGATTTCCAGCATCTGCAGTATTTTGCTTTTAACAGAGAGTCAGTCCTGAAGCAAAGACTGCTTAGAGTTTGGAAGTAAAAAAGGAATTTGCTACCTCCAACAATACAGATGTTATTTTACAGTGTTTTTCACTCCTTAGGCAATACAGAGCCTGAAGATTAATGTAGTTTTTCTGCTAAGAGAGAACGATCCTTTCCTTCAGTGAGCATGCTTCGCTGATCTCCAGTTCAAACTGGTTCTGGCCAGTCTTTACACTGTTAACTGTTACAATACAGCAGGTGGCTCTCTCTCTCTCTTCTACTGTTTCCCAGGAAACAGGCTTGCTGCAGGCACACTGTGCCCCAAGAGACTGAGAGCAACTCTCAGTCTTAAAGATTCACTGTTTTTAAACAGAGGAGAAAATAAACAGTTCAATGATAATGCCAACTTGCCATAGCTGCATTGCATTGTAATGTGCCACTGCAAGGGATGGATGATGCATTGTATGTGTATAATTTGGCAGTTATTGGTTGTATCATTGATTTCCAATGACTCCGGTATATATCTTTGATGATTCAGACTGGCAGGATATTTGCACTAGTGCCGGTGTTAATCTTGACCTTGAGTGTACGCTTGCCAGCTTTCTTTGGGCACATGATGATAGGGGGGAAAGCTTCCAGTTGTTGGTCTTCATCAACGTGATGTGTCAGGTTCACAGTGTAGAATGCCTGTATATCTTCTGTCTGAGAACTACTTCTCTCTAAGTCTTGTCTCAGGCCTGTTTCACTGTGGACCTCATGTATCAGCTTGAATTTATGCAGATCTCTGGTGCTTTCCTTGCTGCTGCTGCCAGTTACTGCACCTCTCTTCTGTTGGCTCATGTCCTAACGTGGCTTCTGGCTGTGCCTTTTGATGCAGAATTCTTGCATAGGCCGGCCCAGTGTCCTTTTGCACAGCATGCCTTGCACAGGTCGCAAAATGCAGGGTAATTTTGTGGTGAGTGGGACAGACCACACTTATCACACAGCTTGCTTGCTGTTTTTGATCTAATTATGGTGCTGATACTGTTGGTTACATCTAGTGCTTACAGATGCTATTATCCAGCTACAATGGCTTCATATTTCCTGCCATCTTTCAGCAGTGCATCGATGCTGTGACCTTTCTTTTTCACTAAGAGGACTTTCTGAAATGCTTCAATGGGTGTTGATACAATCGCCAGCTCCATTATATAGTCTGAAAGTGTGGCTTCTGAGAAATTGCATTCATTGCCCTTGCTACAGGATCTACTGACAAACTGGTCTATTGATTCCTGTGGCTGTTGCCTGTCAGATATCAATTCCAGACAGTGAATTTGAAAATTCACTTTCAATTAGAGCTGATCATCCAGCACTTTCCATATCTTTGTGGGATCGTTCTGATCCTGTTCAGATAATCCAGAAGTATTGATTCTGTGCAATCCCTCATTTCCATTCGCTGTCATTATTTTTACAGCCTGTTTTTCTGTTTCTGTAATTGCTTGGTCTTTAAAGCATAATTGCATTCTCTGTTGGAACAGTTTGAATGATATGATATCAAGACTTTCCAGTTAATGCTGGGAAGATTGGTATCCACCTTTCTGCTGTTCTTTTGCTTTAAAATTTGCTTTAAGACCCTGGTTCTGTGACTCTGTACTGCTTTCCTTTAAAAAAAAATCTCTGTTCTTTGGACTGGCTGGTTTGATCGGCAGGAGCAGCTTTTCTGTTTATTTAGCTTCCAGCACTGTAGTCTGTTTATTTACACAGTTGTGCAATAGGTATTTCAAGTGATTTTTTTTGCTAGTGTTTGTTTATACAGCTGTTCAATTGGCAATTCTTCATGGTTGAGTGGTTTTAATGTTTTTTTAAACTCTGGTTGAGTGAGTGAAAGCTCTTCATGCTGGAGTGATTTCATGGGGTTTCTGTTTACAGCTTCAGCTGTGAGCTGTGCGAATGGAGGATTCCCGTGCTTTTTTGCTGTTGGGTGTCTCCTGTGATGGTGGTGACCCGATTAATCTGGGGGAGTAATTGGGTCTCCCCATTTTTTCTCCCACTGAGCCTTTGAAAAGAATCGATTTTTTTCAAGCACCTCAAGGCTTGTTTTTTTTTAAACTGGGATTTCTCTACTGACGACACACTGACTCACCCAATCACAGTGATTGATTTGCAGCCTGTTGTTCAGTTCTGTCTTCTACAGCTTTTGGTGAGTTTTTCCTTCTTTACACTGTTTGCATCAGTGTTTCTTTTAACTTTCTCTCTTTTAGCTGTAGGTAGTTTTTAAAGCAGCTTTCCTGTGGTCTTCAGTCTTGGATTTTGTTTTCTCACCACAGCTGCCACCATGTAATGAGAAGCTTTTTATGTTCGTCTGATGCATGAAGTTCAGTTGATTGAAGATCTCAAACAGGTTTATTAACAGCTAACAAGTATATACTGTGCAGAGTTAACTATTTACATGACATGCCTCGAGGTGTTACAGTTGCAGAGTGAGACTGGCATGTAGTCACATGACTGCATCCTGGTACTCAGTACTCAGCTCATTAGCATACTAAGATCTTGAAGGGACATCACTCTTAAAGATAATCACATGACACCTGCAGTCAGAGAACTTCAGCAAGTTTCTCAGTTTGACATGCCGAATGCTTTGCCATTGTTCATATAAAAGATGCATCAAATTAAAAGTGACAGTTTAAAAAAAATATTCAATTCTGTAACTTAAATGACAATTCTGTAAAACAATTCTTAAACTAGGGTGTCATGTTCTTCAAATAATCATTCTGTCTGTCAGGTCAAGACAGCCTTTAACCAGCTTTGAAATAACTTAGGACCTTATTCCAAATCTTGTCTCAAACAAACCTCTCCAAAGTACCTTTCAGCTTGCCAGACATGCCAAAAGTAAAGATCATTTTTACTTGTTGACAGTAAAAGTTGTGTACAACCTAATACGATAACTCATCAATAAAAATAGCCAATGTATGTGGAAAAACTAACCTTTGCAGCTATGTACAGCATCTACAAATTTGGTAGTCTATTGTTATAATATGGATTAGTAATCCAGGGGTCATGAGTTGAAGTCCCACAGTGGTATGTTGTAAATTGATTTTAATATTCTGATCATTTGTAGATGAGCACGAGAAAATGACCAAGAAAGCTGTTAGCTTGTTTTTAGTTGGTTTGTTAATGTCATCATGCAACGAAAACTGCCATTTTCATTTGGTTTGGCCCACACCTGACTCCAGCCCCATATCATGAGGTTGCCCTAATGCTCTCAGGGTAATGAGGTAGGGGCAATAAATGCTGCCTTGCCAGTGTTGCCCAGATCCCAAGAACATATTAATAAGCTATCATAGAAACAATCTGAGAGGATCCACCTGCTCTACATCAGGAGAGTTGAAATCTTTTGCCTTTGTGCGAAACTTATTTGCATACCATAACCTCAATGACCTTGTTAAAAATATTAATTTTGTAGAATTTTGGCTGTCAAATTATCACTTTTAATGATTAAAAACAAGTTGTGTAATTAATTACATAGAAAAGCCCTCCCCAATGCTAAGTTACAGATTTAAATTTAAAATGTATTTTGTGTAATGCACATAAAAATATTCCTCCAAACTAAGTCACAGACTTAAATTAAAAATGAATGCAATGTAACTAAAAGCACTCCCACAAACTAAGTTGCAAACAAACTGTATGAAATTGGTGTTTTGCTTATCTTTGTATTTTCATGCTGCTTTGCTCACCTGCTTAAATTTGGTGCAGCTGGTGGTTTACAAAGTTCTACTCTCAAAGTACTCTGCTCCATTATTGACTGACTAATCCTAAATCTATCAACAAAAGAGTACCACTGAAAACAAATCTTTACAAATCCCCAGTCCCAAAAAATTCAAACAAGTGAATCTCGTGACCTAAAAAATGCAACCAGAAATAAAAATGGAGCAAACAACATTGCTTTATGGAGAAAAGCAAGTCACCAGGTCTTCATATGGCCCAGACGATGTTGTTAGGATATTTCGGCCTACATCATTCAAGAGAAACATCAATGGTGGTGTTCTACAGGACAATACCAAAATTTTACTCTTGTGAAAACTATCAAAGTATGCTCGTTATTTGCTTGATCTTGACAACAATCATGAAATGCACTGTGACTTTGATGATTTCCCATAATTATTTTCCAAAAAGGTAAATTAATTTCCAAAGCATATATTCATTGTTTGCTATAAGAAATGGCACTTTAAAAATCTGAAAATTGAAATGCCTTTTTTGAGTTCTCATTTCATGTTTATTCAGACAATCTTCACCCCCATACGTTCAGTTTTTTTCCCGTTACCCTCTTCTCTGGAAAGCATTGACCCACGTTGGGTTTTGGTTCCAGAGGCACCAGTAGTCTTCAGCTACCTCTCCCAATTGACTATTCTTCTTCATGGCTGAACCTAGGCACAAACACTTTGGAGTAAACATCACCTGATAGTAACCCTGTCTGATTTTGTCACCATTTTTTGTGTAGAGGCACTACAGGTAATAATGGTGTCCCTACCACTGCTCCAACTGAAATCAGCTAATCCAGAAGAGATCAAGAGCTACATTTTTCTGGTCTATTTGACTCAGTACCACACCACACAATGCCACACCACACAATGCATTTACTCACAAAACTATTGGGTCCAAGGATATGTTCTTTATTTGGAAAGAGTGTCACATTTCTGACATTTTCTCAGATTCAACAGCAGCTGCTTCTCACTGTATAATGTCTGCCAGTGTTACATGGCAGGTTGTGAAGATCTTTTCAGTGACTCTTCTCTTTTTGTGCAGGCTGTTTACAAGATTCATCTAATGGCAATGTTCATTTTTATGTTAAATTGTGCCCTTTCCAGAATATGTGTCTCATTTTGGGGTCAGATTCATTTTGTCTTTTTTGTTTTTCCACTCATTCTCTGATTTTTTGGGGGAAAATACATGGAGTATGCTTTGTCATTGACTTCAGTGCTATAAAACAACTTCAGAGAAATACATATTGTTTGAACGATTGTGTTGCAGTATCAAAGCAATATGTCAAGGTCATAGCAGAAAATCTACCTTATTCTACTGGGTTAACAAAATGATTCTCACAAATGTGATCAATACTTTATTTTCTCATTATGTTTTTTTAAAATCAATGGTCCTGAGCTTATGTTGTGAGATACTAACATGCAAATGTTGCTTTCCCCAATGTCAGCAAAGGCGTTTAATCGTTTATTCTTAACATATTAATACCTCTGCTAAAATATTAGAGCTTGAAATTTTGTATGATTATATCCCCTGCTATAATTTCAGGCCATTATCTTTAGCCTGTGTCATAAATAATGTGATTTGCTAAGAACTTCTAACACAGACTAATTATAAAGAAGAATCATTAGGACATAACCATATTTCTTTTTTCACGTTAAAAGACAGAGGAAAGGCAAAATAGCACTGCATTTGAAAGATTAAAACAGTTGGATCATTTTTGATTCCTGTGTAAAGTTTGACGAGTAACATCCAGAAAGAATGAAAAAGATTTTTAATTTTGGGTCTAAGTTATAATACTGTAGATTTTCTGAATGTAAATATTTTGATTGATTGAAATACTTCAGTTACTAGTAAATAAAGTTCTTTAATTGTAAACATAATCTGCTTTTTTGAGCCACTAAGGGATATTCTTTATTCTTTATCCTCATTCCTCTTTTATTGTCATTCAGGTTAGAACCTGGATTCTTACAGTTGGCTACACCACAGCATTTGGAGCTATGTTTGCAAAAACGTGGAGAGTTCACGCCATATTCAAAAATGTGAAAATGAAGAAAAAGGTGGGGAACTAAATATTCACAATTCATTTCAATCTGTAATAATATTCCAGCAGATATCCTGTGGTGCTACTCACCATAGGACAGAGAATATGCTGTTTTATAAAGCAAAGAGCATTAATTAGCACACAATATGTTGTTATGCAGTTGTGTGAACCTTAGTATGTCTCTTTAGGTCTACAAGGTGTAATTGCTGTAGCTGTACACACTCTTAAGTCAACTTGAGGTCAGACTGCCTCTTTTTTAGTACTTTATTTTGACTGACCTGAAATCAGCTGGAAGATATTTTCTGTCACTGTTGTTGTTTCCCTGCACATTAGGAAATGAATGTTTTCCTTTCAGTTTTGTATACTTCTTTTTAAAGTGCAACAAACTGTTCTCAAAAAATACATCTGTGTGCATGTATATTTACAGATAATATATATCAATAATATAGCATTACTTCCATTTCCTGTTGTCACTGTTCAACAGGCATGTGGGATATATGGTACCTGTTACATTTGATGACATCCGAGAAGTAACGTGCAGAACAGTAATGACTATTTTTGTTGTTTTTAATGGTGGTGCAGACAGGTGGTAAGGGGTGTGGTGGTTTCCACTGTTTACCTCCCAACTGACCACAATCGTGTTTTTTTTTAAATGTTGAGTTAGCCCCTGAGTGTTTTTTAGGGTCAAATAACCGGACAATTGATAGGTTTTCTTGTAGTTTTAAAACAGAAGATTAACTATTTATTAAATAATATTTGCTCCCTGAAATGTTTGCAACGTTACTTATGCATGCATTCACTCATACACAAGAATAGACAGATAAAGAGAAAAAGGATAAATGGTTTAAAGTGAGGTAGGTGTTTGTGGTTTATGGTAAACCTATTGAATTTTCTCAGGAGGACAGTGTCTGTTAAAGTTGCAGGTCTGGGTATTTGTAGATTGAACTTGTTGAAGTGTTGTAGATTTTTTGGTGGTTAAGACTACAGACTGGAGGTGGCATTCACTTTCAGTTCTCTGCTGCAGCAAGTTGAAGTGTAGGATTAGCAGCAGGGCTCCTTACTGGACTTCTTTCCACAGCCACTGGCTGGACTGCTTTTTGTGATGTTGCTGTGATCTCTCCCTCTCGCTCCAGAGGGTTTTCTTTTAAGGTCAAAATCCATCAAATTAGAGTTTCTGTTAGTTGACACATGGCCTTCTCCCCTGGCGTGATCATACAATGGATCAGGATGTGGAATCTATGGTTATCTATTGCCATCTGGATGAGTATCATTCTGTTATGATGTGGCTACCTCACACCTTCTTCATCTTGGAAGAACCCATTCAATTCAGAAATGTCTCTTGATGGTTTCAGGATGGGTGCAGTTGACACTTCTTAGTCTGGAATGTATCCTTTTGTGTTTGTGAGACAGTGAGGCAGCTTTTGAATACACAGGCCAGGTCATCTGACCTTCAGTAGCCATCTTTGCAGCACAGTATCTACTTTTTAAAGGAAAAGTCAATTTTAAGGAGTCCACATTGATAAAAGTTCATATCTTCATATGTTATAAAAACCCATCTGGTTCACTAATGTCCTTTAGAGAAGGAAATCTGCTGTCCTTACCTGGTCTGGCCTACATGTGACTCCAGATCCACTGCAATGTGGTTAACTCTTAAACAACCTCTGAATTGGCCTAGCAAAGCACTCAGTTGAAGGACAATTAGGGCTGGGCAATAAATGCTGGCCTAGCCAGAGACACCCACATCCTATGAACGAACATATAAATAAAAAAATCTTAAAAGTTAGGAATATGATATGCCTTGACTGGGCACGACAATAGATAATGCTGTAATACCTGCCATTAAGTCCTTCTACCAGTGTTGGAACTGTGGCGTAGCTTGCCCAGATCTGCCCACTATTTTAGCTTTTTAACTGTTTCCCTAAGTCAGTAGGTTAATTTTGCAGTGCTAATTTAATATTAAACATTTCATCCATTCCTTTTTTCCCACCCCATTACCTTTGTACTTTGCTTCAAGCTATTCCCTATCAGCCAGCCTAGCCCTGTTCCTATTTCTTTCCCAGTGGCACTTTCAAAAAAATGTTGTGCCCTGCTCTTGCTTACTTGCCAGTCCTTACAAAAACTGTTTGTGCTTCCCTCCCCACTTCTGGGCCCTACTGTGTTGCCAACTCTGCCTCTTACCATTCTTCCCTGACACTTCACACCAGGCACAAAGCATGCTAGTTTCAGCCATCCTAGCACAACTCCTGAACCCTCCTATCATGTGTGCCCTAATTCCTGCTCTACCCCACCAACCCATTCTTTCGGGGCTAAACCGAATAAAGGCGTGTGTAGATCGTGATGCACAATCAACCACCAACTTTGTGCTGCCTGCTCATTTGAATGATGGCTTCATGCTGGAAGCCATGGAGGAAGTGGAAAGTAGGAGAGATGCTCTTGTATCTGCTGGGGCCAGGAGAAGACCGGATATAAGCTCAAATGGCATCAGGAGCAGATAGCTGTGGAGATTAATGATAGGCGTCAAACCCCAGGAACCTGGATGCAGTGCGACAAGAAGTTTCATGATCTCTCACAAGTGATTAAGGTCAGTGAATGCATCTTCAACTACCATATCCTACCAACTGCACCACCAGCCTCACACTGCTCCACCAGCCTCACACTGCTCCACCAGCCTCACACTGCTCCATTCACCATACCCCATCATTCACCTACCAACAATCTCTGTCAATCACATGTCATACCTAACATTCATATGTTTCACCTGACCCTAACATCTCACCTCACACCCACATTTCACAGCTTGCACACCCTGCCAGTTAGTTATTAGTTATTAGAGATACAGCACTGAAACAGGCCCTCCGGCCCACCAAGTCTGTGCCGACCATCAACCACCCATTTATACTAATCCTACACTAATTCCATATTCCTACCACATCCCCACCTGTCCCTATATTCCCCTACCACCTACCTATACTGGGGGCAATTTATAATGGCCAATTTACCTATCAACCTGCAAGTCTTTTGGCTTGTGGGAGGAAACCGGAGCACCCGGAGGAAACCCACGCAGACACAGGGAGAACTTGCAAACTCCACACAGGCAGTACCCAGAATTGAACCCGGGTCGCTGGAGCTGTGAGGCTGCGGTGCTAACCACTGCGCCACTGTGCCGCCCTTCGACACCCAAACAGCTTGTATGGCACTCACTGACACACTTTCATCTCTCTTGCAGGATAAGGTGGTGCACAACTGGCGGCAGCACCAGCTAACCGGATGGGGAGAGGCACACCTGCATGTCCTAACCCCCATGGAGGAGACAGTGCTGGCCATTATTAGGATGCCCACTGTTGAGTCTGTGGCCAGTGGAAGCTCAAAACTATTAAAGATGACAGGATCCTCGTTGCTAATCTTCCTTCTCACATCCCACTTCCTCCTCATCCCACACACTCTTCTGATTTATAAGCTGCAGACAACGTTACCCTTGTGCATTTTTCCTTTCAGATATCCGAGAGGCACAATCCAGCCTGGAAGTGGAGGAACATCAAGAAGAAAGTGATGTTGAAGACACAGTACTGTCACCTGATTTGACACATCAGATACTGGCACTGTGTCTATTTTAGAGGATCAATTTGAGGTAGGATCTGCATGTGGTGAGACACCGGGCATGAGTGGGCTGCAGCCAGTGCATGGGACAAGTATAGCAAAGGTGCCAGCATGCCGGAGGGCGAGATTGCACATCCATCCTGCTGCAGCAAACTCAGATGAGCAGTCCGTTTGGGAAGCTTACAGAAGAGCACTGATGGGCATGCACAACAAAATGCTTGGTGCATTGGGAAGCCTGCCAGAAAACCTGCAGTCAATGCTGAAGAGCAAGGAAGAGTCCAGTACCAACTTGGCACTGGACTTTGCACATAGCTTGGAGCCCCTCCTTTCCAGCATGAAAGTGTTGGCAAACTTCATTTGCCCACTTGTTGACCCAACCATGGTGCAGTGTCTGATGGACGAAGTCGCAACTTCCATCACAGAGACAAGCAGCAACCATTCATGCAGTCGAAGCTCAGACAGCTGCCATTACAAGGTCAGTTTGCTGCCATCATGGCTGTGGATTACACTTTGCAAAGGGGCTTATAGACTGTAATAGCAGTCCAGCAATCTGTCCTCCAACAGGTTACTAAGATTGCTGAGGTGCTGCTTTGGGGGAGTGACAGTGGCTGTTTGAAACGTGATCCTACTGTCCTCTCGGAGGAAGGCAGCATTCGTCCTCCCACCCATGCCACTCTGCCAGTACCCTTGCTGTTGCCTGTCAGCCAGGCAGCTCAGACTGCATCTACCTATACTGAGATAGTGCCATCCACAGCTGGGTCTTCTAAGCCCAGAACTGCTCGCGGGCATCCTACAAAGTCATCTGCAGTCTTCCCCATTGGAGGTCAGCAGCCTTCCACCAGCCAAGCTGCAGCCACTTGGGTAGCATTGTGTAGGAGCATGAGGACAGGCAAAGGCACATGGAGGACAGGCAATAAGAGAGTACACAAGAATGATTAGTTGGCCTTTCTATGCAATGTTGCATGATTTCATTTATAAATTTAGTCTGCAACGTTTATTTTGTGTTGGCTTTTATTTTTGCGTTGTGCCAAGTGGACACTGTGATTGCTTGTGACAGAGAGAAGGTAAGGTGCAAGACTCCTAGTGAATGGGAATTGAGGTTGCGGTTACTAATATCACATTTGGATGAGTTCTTCATTGGCAGCCAAGGCAGAAAGGGGCAGTATTTTTTGCCTTCTCCCCTCTTCTTCCTCCTCCTCTCCTCCTCATTCTCCTGCTGCTCAGCTGCTCAGCGTATAGCTGGTGGCAAGGGCTGTGCTCTCGCGATGGAGAGGTTGTTCAGCACACAGCAGAGTACCACAAATCTTGACATTGCTCTGTCGAGTACTGCAGGGCATCTTCAAAGCAGTCCAGGCAGCGATTGTTCCTCGGAGTTATCAATCAGTGGATAGCCCTAGTAGCCGCCCTATGGTTTACCATGGTTGCTCTAATGCAGTAGGCACAGCAGGTTGCAACAGAATGAATGCGTCATGAATGCTGCCAGGATACTGGGCATTGATCTGCATTATTTGCTGCCTATGGTCACACACCAGCTGGACATTGAGGGAGTGAAATCCCTTTCGGTGCCAGTATTGGGCAGAGTTGACATATGGCACCCAAAATGTGTCTGCAGTCAATGGAACACTGCAGCATGTGGAAGCCTGCAATCCTGGCAAAGCCACATGTTCACTCTGCCTGCTTGCCTCTGGCAAGACAGAGTGAAATGTAGTTATCAGCCTTTGAATTCAAAGCCTCAGTGATCTCCCCTTCACAACAGTGGATGGCAAACTACAAGATGTTGCAAATATCCCCAGCTGCAGGCTGGAAGGAGCCAGAGGCATATATGTTCATTGCCACAGTCACTTTCACAGTCACTGGCAATGCTGTCCACGCCCTGCTTTGAGGTTACTGTTGTGGCTGCAGCTGGTGGCTGATTTCACTGAGGACATTCTTTCTGAAGCACAGACATTTCTCACATTGTTCCTCCCTGCGATTCAGGTAGGAAAATTGCTCTCTGAATACCCTGACCAGATATGGCCTCCTGCTGAGAGTCCATCTGCTCTTCCTCCTCCCCCAGCAGCTTGTCCTGCTCTGCATGGCCTCTGTTCATTCTTCCAGTCATGTTACATTTCAGCTAGCCAGGTGGTGAAGGGTGGAACTAGAATCTAATCTTTACACACTTATAAGCTTTTATTTACAGAGATACATATTACTAACATGTACCTCCTAACTTAACCCAACCACCACAGTTTGTCCATTCGTATATATTGGAGCACAAGTGAATCCTCAGTTAATGGCCACCATCGGAATACAATTAAGCAGCCAATTAATGTACAATTAACAAGTTATACTGTATTCCAAGGTGAATGCCTACTAGTGCACCCATTCCAAAAGGAACTGATTCATGCAGAAATTTTGAACTCAACAAGAAGTCCTTCAACACCTGCCACACCACTCCCTATAGACTTTTGCAACTTTAAATAACTATAAAAAGCACCAAAAATATGTAGAATTGTCGCAACTGTCAGAAGCAATCAACCAGCAACTTAATGTGTAAGTAGTTCATGATCCCTTTAAATAGTTTGGTAGAGGAGGTCCTTCCTGCTGATGAATGTGTGTTCAGCCATGCGTGATTAAGAGATCGCTAGCAGGGAAATGGTTAAAAGTTTCAAACATCTCTCCAGTCTTAAATTTAAACTTTTATTATTTCTGATTCCCCCTGTTAAATAGGACTGTGATGTTGTGGGACTGTGTGTGTGTGGTGGGGTTGGGGGTGGGGAAGAAGAGGGCAGGGAAGGGAGAAAGGTAGAAAAATCCAGTTATCATCTTTGACCTTCAGTGGCACCATTGGGCCAAAATTGAAATACAACAGTCATTTGAGTTGTGCGGAGGATTAGTAATCTGCGATGCGTGTTTCACCTTCTGACCTCTTCATCTTCAAGGCTCAACTCAAGAATGTGATAGATTACTCAACATTTGCCTGGATAAATGCAGCTGCAACTCTGCGTCAGAAGTTCAGCACCAGACAGTTGACTTGATCAGTATCGCCGTCACTGAATTCACTATCTAGTTGTTCCATCACCAACACACAGTGGCTGGATTCTGGATGATCTACAGAAAGCACAGCAACAATTCACCAAGCTTAGTTGAACAGAATCTTTCTTCTTTGTGACTTCTATCAGTAAGAAGGATAAGGGCAGCAATGTTCTTGGAACACCATCAGCTCCAAATTTCTCTCCAAGTCACATACCCTGCTGACTTTGAAACGTATCACTCTTCTTCCACTATCACTGGGTCATTATTTTGCCCCTGAAATATCTCAAATAAAGGGCTGGATTTTGTTCCCAGCCTAACATCAGGTTTTGTGGCGGAGAATCGAAGTGGCAGCGGCCGCCACGGAGCCCGACGCCAGGATTGCAAGGCCCGATCTTCCTGGCGGCGTGAAAGCTCCATGGTGGCCCCTCCACTGCTCTGCGATGGGACCTGAATTTGCATATTTAAATTACATCTTTTCATTCATTAAAATGTAATCCTCAGTGATCTTACCTTCAGTTCCCAATCTTCAGCGCGACGTGCGGCACTCGCACACCTTCACTTTCCTGTCCAGGGAACGCTGGCGCCACTGAGGTAAGGAAGGGGGGAATTCTGCATTATGTTGTGCTGTTTGCAGGGCTGGCAGCCTTTTAAAAATGTCGCTCGCACCTGCTCCTTCAACAGGTGACGCCATAAATGGTGTCACCAAGGCCTTCCCGGCATGTGATTGGTGGGAGTGGCCACCGTGCACATACTAAGTAGACGCCAGATGCAAGATCATGGCAGCGTGGCGCCCATGCGTGGCGGCTGCCATTTTTTTCAGCCGCCGCCAGGGGATCCAGCCCAGAGTGCGGTAGGAAAGTACAAATTGGGTGTCTCATGTTTGATTGACTTTCTTGTTGTGGGGCTTTTCATTTCAAATTGGCTTCTGCCTGCCATAGAAATGCTTGATGCCTGTGATTTACAGAGGCTCCTTGCATCTAGCATTGTTAATGATGGTAAATTGTCATTACTGCCTTTTGGTTATGCTTGCCCCTTTTTAGGCAGGCCCTTCCTGGTGTTTGCAAAAGGTGATGCCAGAAGATATGGTAGTTAAATGTTTGTGCCACTGGACAAGCAACGCAGAGTCTGTGAGTTCAAAACGTACCAGGGCAAGTTGTGAAAATGAATTCAATAAATTGGCAATTAGTGGTCTAGCACGAGAAATTCACCATGATAGCTGCCAGACAGTTGTAAAAACCCAACTAATTTACTGATGTCCTTCAGGGAACAGTACACATCACCCTACTCAGTCGGGCTGAAATATAGGGCAGAACTTTCAATCTCCGGAGGAGGAAAAACTAGAGGCAGAAGAGGCCGCAATTTCCTGTCACCAGCCGGTGTGCTGGTTTACCAGCATGTTCCCGCCTCTGAGCCATTTTGGTTCGGGGTGTGAAGGGGGTGATGGCTACCTGCCCGCAAGCAGCGGGTAGCCTATTAAGACAATTAAAGGGCCTATTCAGACCAATGGTCTGAGGCTGACAATTTTCCAGTCAGCTGGCAGGCCCCCCCCCGTGGAAGCCTGGCCAATGCATGGAGGCAGCAGACTGGGGGGCCAGCGCTTCAGCATCATTTCAAATCCAACCCCCCTTCACCTCCCCCCCCCCCCCCGCCCCACCCCCAAAACGCACCTGACATTCAGAGATGGCCACAGTTGTGGCTGCACGCTGCAGATGGCCACAGTTGTGGCTGCACGCTGCCCCTGTGAGGGGGCAGTTGTGGCCAGTTTCATTTTAACCTTTATTAAAAAAGACGGCACCTCCATTTTAAGGCGGCCTCTCTCTGTTCCCTACCTCGGCAGTTCCCACCTCTGACAGTGGGGCTGCCAGTTTCTCAGGACTGGAGGGTCTCCTATTGGTCCTCCAGCCTTGGGAGCTTACAGGATGGCAAGCACGCACCCTGGCCACTGATTGGCCAGCTGTTCAAAAATTTGTATTGGGTCTCAGGTGCCAATGCAATGCAGGGTCGATACCCGGGAAATGGTCCTGACATCGAGGTCCCAACCACAGAATTCAAATTCAGCTCATAATTTCAGCCTCACACTGTGAGGTTGAATCTTAAATGTCCCTGGGAGAACTAGGGGTGGGCATTATATGCTGCATTGCTTTGTCACCTGCCTCTCAAGAACAGAAAGAACTCACAACTGGGGTTAACTTGGTAGGCCGGGATAACAAATGGAACAAGTAATGTGAGAAAAGTGACATAATTTAAGAGGAAAATCTGAAGTCACATCACGTTAAATATATTGAGGAAAGAAAAGCAATTTCATACAAATTTTCAGGAAGGCAATGTTGATGGCCTTTGATCACTCACATTTTTCTAGAGTGAAATGCACTTGCTTGACACATCTAATCTGCAATTAATAACCAAAACAGAACTGAATCTTTTCACACTTGGGCAAATTGTGAATTACTCCATCATTAACACTTACATGAATATATTAACATGTAAATTATTTTGATCATGGAGATTAAAACTTTAATCCATTCACACCGAGTCAACACCATTTATACAACAGTTTTTCTCACATATGAGCATACGAGCATATGAATTAGGAGCAGGAGTAGGCCAATCAGCCCCTCGAGCCTGCTCCGCCATTCAATCAGATCATGGCAGATCTGAATGTAACCTCAACTCCATATTCCCGCCTACCCCCGATAATCTTTCACCCCCTTGCTTAACAAGAATCTATCTATCTCTGCCTTAAAAATATTCAAGGACTCTGCTTCCACCGCCTTTTGAGGAAGAGTGTTCCAAAGACTCTCAATCCTCTGAGAGAAATAATTTCTCCTCATCTCTGTCTTAAATGGGCAACCCCTTATTTTTAAACAGTGATCCCTAATTTTAGATTCTCCCACAAGGGGAAACATCCTTTCCACATCCACCCTGTCAAGATCCCTCAGGATCTTACATGTTTCAATCAAGTCACCTCTTATTATTCTAAACTCCAGTGGATACAAGCCTAGCCTGTCCAACTATTTCTCTTAAGACAACACGGACATTCCAGGTATTAGTCTAGTAAACCTCCTCTGAACTGCTTCCAACACATTTACATCCTTCCTTAAATAAGGAGACCAGTACTGTACACAGTACTCAAGATGTGGTCTCACCAATGCCCTGGATAACTGAAGCATAATCTCCGTACTTTTGTATTCAATTCCCCTCGCAATAAACGATAACATTCTAGAACCATAGAACAGTTACGGCACAGAAACAGGCTAGTCAGGCTATCGTGTCTGCGCCGGCTGAAAAAACTAGCCACCCCATTCTAATCCCATCTTCCAGCACCTGGTCTGTAGCCTTGCAGGTTACAGCACTTCAGGTGCAGGTCCAGGTACCTTTTAAATGAGTTGAAGGTTTCTTTTTTTCGGTCCCTCATAATTTTGTACACCTCAATTAAGTCGACCCTCAGCATCCTCTGTTTTATTAGCTTTCCTAATTACTTGCTGTACCTGCATACTAACCTTTTGTGATTCATGCACTAGGACACCCAGATCCCTCTGCATTTCAGAACAATTGAAACTCTCATCATTTAGATAACATGCTTCTTTTTTATTCTTCCTGTCAAAGTGGACAATTTCTCATTTTCTCACATTATACGCCCACTCACTTAACCTATCTATATCCTTCTGTAGCCTTCTTATGTCCTCTTCACAACTTAGTTTCCTACCTATCTTTGTGTCATCAGCAAATTTAGCAACCATACCTTTGGTCCCTTCATCCAAGTCATTTACATAAATTGTAAAAAGTTGAGGCCCCAACACAGATCCCTGTGGCACACCACTCATTACATCTTGCCATCCAGAAAATGATCCATTTATGCCTACTCTGTTTCCTGTTAGCTAGCCAATCTTTTATCCATGCCAATATGTTATCCCCTACACCATGAGCTTTTATTTTCCACAATAATCTTTGATGTGGCACCTGATCAAATTTCTTTCTTTTTTCTTTTTTCTTTCTTTTGGGCCTCCTTATCTCGAGAGACAATGGATACGCGCCTGGAGGTGGTCAGTGGTTTGTGAAGCAGCGCCTGGAGTGGCTATAAAGGCCAATTCTGGAGTGACAGGCTCTTCCACAGGTGCTGCAGAGAAATTTGTTTGTCGGGGCTGTTGCACAGTTGGCTCTCCCCTTGCGCCTCTGTCTTTTTTCCTGCCAACTGCTAAGTCTCTTCGACTCGCCACAATTTAGCCCTGTCTTTATGGCTGCCCGCCAGCTCTGGCGAATGCTGGCAACTGACTCCCACGACTTGTGATCAATGTCACACGATTTCATGTCGCGTTTGCAGACGTCTTTAAAGCGGAGACATGGACGGCCGGTGGGTCTGATACCAGTGGCGAGCTCGCTGTACAATGTGTCTTTGGGGATCCTGCCATCTTCCATGCGGCTCACATGGCCAAGCCATCTCAAGCGCCGCTGACTCAGTAGTGTGTATAAGCTGGGGGTGTTGGCCGCTTCAAGGACTTCTGTGTTGGAGATATAGTCCTGCCACCTGATGCCAAGTATTCTCCGGAGGCAGCGAAGATGGAATGAATTGAGACGTCGCTCTTGGCTGGCATACGTTGTCCAGGCCTCGCTGCCATAGAGCAAGGTACTGAGGACACAGGCCTGATACACTCGGACTTTTGTGTTCCGTGTCAGTGCGCCATTTTCCCACACTCTCTTGACCAGTCTGGACATAGCAGTGGAAGCCTTACCCATGCGCTTGTTGATTTCTGCATCTAGAGACAGGTTACTGGTGATAGTTGAGCCTAGGTAGGTGAACTCTTGAACCACTTCCAGAGCGTGGTCGCCAATATTGATGGATGGAGCATTTCTGACGTCCTGCCCCATGATGTTCATTTTCTTGAGGCTGATGGTTAGGCCAAATTCATTACAGGCAGCCGCAAACCTGTCGATGAGACTCTGCAGGCACTCTCCAGTGTGAGATGTTAAAGCAGCATCGTCAGCAAAGAGGAGTTCTCTGATGAGGACTTTCCGTACTTTGGACTTCGCTCTTAGATGGGCAAGGTTGAACAACCTGCCCCCTGATCTTGTGTGGAGGAAAATTCCTTCTTCAGAGGATTTGAACGCATGTGAAAGCAGCAGGGAGAAGAAAATCCCAAAAAGTGTGGGTGCGAGAACACAGCCCTGTTTCACACCACTCAGGATAGGAAAGGGCTCTGATGAGGAGCCACCATGTTGAATTGTGCCTTTCATATTGTCATGGAATGAGGTGATGATACTTAGTAGCTTTGGTGGACATCCAATCTTTTCTAGAAACCTGATCAAATACCTTCTGGATATCTAAGTACAGTATACCTATCGGTTCCCCTTTATCGAGAGCACATGTTACTTCTTCAAAGAACTCCAATAAATTGGTTAAACATGATTTCCCTTTACAAAACCATGTTGATTCTGCCTGATGATCTTGAATTTTTCTAAGTGCCCTGCTATAACGTCTTAAATAATAGCTTCTAAAATTTTCCCTATGACGAATGTTAAGCTAACTGGCCTGTAGTTTCTTTCTTTCTGTCTTCCTCCTTTTTGAATAAAGGAGTTACATTGGCTATTTTCAAATCTAATGAAACCTTCCCTGAATCTAGGGAACCTTGAAAAATTAAAACCAACACATCAACATTGGCCACTTTTTTTAAGACCCTAGGATGAAGTCCATCAGGACCTGGGGACTTGTCAGCCTGCAGCTCCAGCAATTTGCTCAGTACCACTTCCCTGGTGATTGTAATTTTCTTGAGTTCCTCCCTGCTTTCCATTTCCTGGTTTACAGCTATTTCTGGGATGTTATTTGTATCCTGTATAGTTAAGACCAATGCAAAATACCTGTTCAATTCATCTTCCAGCTCCTTATTTTCCATTATTAATTCCCCAGACTCACTTTCTATAGGTCCAACACTCACTTTGTTAACACTTTTCTTTTTAAAGTATTTATGGAAACTTTTACTATCTGTTTTTATATTTCTAGCCAGCTTTCTCCCACTCTAATTTTTCCCTCCTTTTTAACCTTTTAGTAATTCTTTACTGTTTTTTATGTTCTGTCCAACCTTCTGACCTGCCACCCATCATTACACAGTAATAGGCTTTTTCTTTAAGTTTGATACTATCTTTAAATTTTTAGTTAACCATGGATGGTGGGTCCTCTCCTTCGAATTTTTCTTTCTCGTTGGAATGTAACTATTCTGTGTATTCTGAAATATCCCCTTAAATGTCTGCCTCTGCAGCTCTATTAACCTACTTTGCCAGTTCACTTTTGCTAGCTCTGCTTTCATGCCCTCATATTGCTCTTATTTAAGTTTAAAATACTCATCTTCGACCCACTCTTCTCTCCTCAAACTGAATGTAAAATTCAGTGATATTATGATTGCTGCTGCCTAGGGGTGCCTTCACTTTGAGGTCATTAATTAATCCTATCTCGTTGCACAACATCAGGTCTCATTTAGCTCGGTTGGCTCAAGAATGTGCTGTTCTAAGAAACAATCCTAAAAACATTCTTGGACTCCTCATCTAGGATACCTTTGCCCATCAGATTTTTCCAGTCTATATGGAGATTAAAATCCCCTATGATTATCACCTCACTTCTTCCTCCTTTTATTATCTCGCACAGGAAAGTGCAGGAAATATATAACAGGTTGGTCGGCATTGTAGACAAGACAGGTTGATGTTTCAGAACTTTTTCCGAAAGTGAAAGAGCAGTGCATTAATAGAATGAGAAAAAAAGAGGGAATAGATATTCCAATCAGATGGGTAGTTAATTGGTTGAATGCCCTACAACCTGAAAAAATAAATTTCAATTCTGAAAGAAGATTCTGCTCAAAATATCTTTCTCTCTACAGACTGGTAAAATGGGCAGACACATGGCAAATTAAATTTAATGAATTTTGGAAGGAAAAATCAGGAGAGGCAATAAAACCTAAATGGCACAGCTTTAAAGAGGGCATAGAGACAGAAAGACCCAGGGATTCAAATACATACATCTTTGGAAGGGACAGGAGAAGTTGAGAAGCCTGTTAAAAAAGCATACGTGATCCTAGACTTTATTAATAAAGGAATGCTAGGATGCTATGGGAAGCAAGGGAGGAGATTGCGGGGGTCCTGGCAGAGATTTTTGTATCATCGGTAGCCATGGGTGAGGTACCGGAAGACTGGAGGATAGCTAATGTTGTGCCTTTATTTAAGAAGGACAGCAGGGATAAGCTAGGGAACTACAGGCCGGTGAGGCTTAGATCAGTGGTGGGAAAGTTATTGGAAGGGATTCTGAGAGACAAGATTTATATGCATATGGAAAGGCATGGCCTGATTAGGGATAGTCAGCACGGCTTTGTGCGAGGGAAATCATGTCTCACGAATTTGATTGAGTTTTTCGAGGAGGTGACCAAGAGCATTGACGAGGGCAGGGCGGTGGACGTTGTCTACATGGGCTTTAGCAAGGCCTTTGACAAGGTCCCACATGGTAGGCTGGTCCAGAAGGTTAGAACACATGGGATCCAGGGTGAGCTAGCAAATTGGATACAAAATTGGCTGGGTGAGAGGAGGCAGAGGGTGGTAGTGGAGGGTTGTTTTTCCGATTGGAGGCCAGTGACCAGTGGTGTGCCGCAGGGATCAGTGCTGGGCCCTCTGTTGTTTGTCATATATATTAATGACTTGGATGTGAACATTGGGGACATGATTAGTAAGTTTGCATATTACACTAAAATTGATGGTATAGTGGACAGTGAAGAAGGTGGTCTAAGGCTATAACAGGATATAGATCAACTGGGAAAGTGGTCAAGGGATTGGCAAATGGAATTTAACGCAGACAAGTGTGAAGTGATGCATTTTGGGAAGTTAAACCAGGGCAGGATACATACAGTGAATGACAGGGCCCTGGGGAGTGTTGTTGAGCAGAGAGACCTTCGGGTGCAAGTACATAGTTCCCTGAAAGTGGCAACACAGATAGACAGGATGGTGAAGAAGGCATATGGCATGCTTGCCTTCATTGGTTGAGGCATTGAGTAAAAGAGTTGGGATGTCATGTTACAGTTGTACATAACGTTGGTTAGGCCACATTTGGAGTACTGTGTGCACTTCTGGTCGCCGCACTACAGAAAAGAGAGGGTGCAGAAAAGATTCACAAGGATGTTGCCTGGTTTGGACGGCTTGAGTTATAAAGAGAGATTGGATAGGTTGGGTCTGTTTTCCCTGGAGCGAAGGAGGCTGAGAGGGGACATGATAGAGGTATATAAAATTATGAGAGGCATAGATAGGGTAGATAGCCAGAGTCTGTTTCCCATGGTAGGGGTGACTAAAACTAGAGGACATAGATTTAAGGTGAGAGGGAGGAGGTTTAAAGGGGATCAAAGGGGTAAATTTTTCACACAAAGAATAGTGGGTATCTGGAATGAGCTGCCTGAGGAGGTGGTGGAGGCAGGAACAGTAGCAACATTTAAGAGGCATCTGGACAGGTACTTGAATGAGCAAGGCATAGAGGGATATGGAATTAATGCAGGCAGGTGGGATTAGTATAGATGGGCATTATGGTCAGCATGGACGCGGTGGGCCGAAGGGCCTGTTTCTATGCTGTATGACTCTATGAATGAAGTACAAAAGCAAGGAGGTTATGGTGAACCTTTATAAAACACTAGTTAGGCCTCAGTGAGGGTATTGTGTCCAATTCTAGGCACCACACTTTAGGAAGGATGTCAAGGCCTAGCAATGGGTGAAGCATTACCAGAATGGCACCAGGGACTTCAGCTAGGTGGGGGAGTAGAGAAGCTGAGATTGTTCATTTTAAACCAGAGAAGGTTATGGGGAGATTTACTGGAGGTGTTCAAAATTATAAGGGTTAGGGTAGATAGCGAGAAACTGTTCCACTGGCAGGAGGATCGATAAACAGAGGACACAGGTTTAAGATAATTGACAAATCAATGCGTGGGTGAAATGAGGAGAATTTTTTTAAGCAGTGAGTTGTTATGATCTGGAGTGCACTACCTGAAAAGGTGGTGAAAGCAGATTCAAAAGAAACTTTCAAAGGGAATTTTATATATACTTAGAAAGGAGACATTTGTAGTATTAAGGGGGAAGAGCAGGGGAGTGTATCTAAATGGATAGCCAGTACAGAAACAACCGGCTGAATGGTCTCCTTCTGGGCTGTATCATTCGATGATTCTTCGAGAATCTGACTTAGTTGAATCGCATTTTCAGCATTTGCTGTTTTGTTTCACATTTCCAGTATTAACAATTTTTACTTTTCATCTTTAATTATTTTTCTATTTCCCTTTGCTAGCAATAAAATTTAGTGGTACTTCCGCACTAATTTTAATTGGGGAATCTTGAAAGGAATCACTATCATATTCCACACGCCTGTCTGACTGTCCAAATAACAGGGTGGAATCCTTTCACATTGGGCCCTGCCAGAACGGCTGGACCATTTTCAGGTTGGGAACCCTGACTCTCGGAGTTGCACGCCTTGTGGTTGCTATCTCCCAGAGAAAACTCATTTTCAGCCCACATCTGGGTTCTCCAACCAATCCGAGAGGGCAAGTGGGATGATGTGCCTAATGCAGCAAGGAAGGATCTCTATAACAATGGACCCTGGCAGGACTCTCAATGGCAGCACTGCTAGAATCTGTTATGAAAGAAATCTTAACAATGCATTTAGAAAATCATAAAATGATCAGACAGAATCAACATGGTTTTATAAAAGGGAAATCCTGTTTGACAAATTTATTAGAGTTTTTTGAGAATGTAACTATTAGCGAAGATAAACGAGAGCCAATTGATGTAGTATACCTGAATTTCCAAAAGGCTTTCGATAAGGTGCCACATAAAAGGCTAATACGCAAGATAAGAGTTCATGGAGTTGGGGATAATATATTAGCAGAGAGTAGGGATAAACAGGGCATTTTCAAGTTTGCAGGCTGAAACTAGTGGAGTACCACAAGGATCAGAGCTGGGGCCTCAGCTATTTACAATCTATAGTAATGACTTAGATGAAGAGAACAAGAATAATGTATCCAAGATTTCTGATGATACAAAGTTGGGTGGGTATGTAAGCTGTGAGGAGAAGTCAAGGTGGTTGCAAAGATATATGGAGAGGTTAAGTGAGTGGGTAACAAGGTGGCAGATGGAGTATAATGTGGGGATGCGTGAGCTCATTCACTTTGGTAATAACATTAGAAAAACAGAATTTTTTTGAAACTTTCAAATGTTGATGTTCAGGGAGACTTGGGTGTACTTGCACAAAGAACACAAAGTTAGCATGTAGGTGCAGCAAAAAATTAGGAAAGCAAATGGCAATGTTTGCCTTAATTGCAATAGCTCTGTCTAAAAGCAAAAACAAAAGCAAAAACCTGAAAAGCAAGTTTAAGGCAGGCACATGCTAAAAAATAAAATAAAATAAAGAAGGCAGTCATGCTCTGAAATTGTTGAAATCAATGTTGAGTCCAGAAGGCAGTAGAGTGCCTAATTGGAACATAGTTCAAGCTCTGCTTAGCTGGTCACAGATGCTGAGCCTCAGGGCTCATACATTAAACGGGTACTTGTGGAGCCGCAACAGGAAATGTATGGGCATCGATCAGAATTTCACAAGGCAGTGCACACCCTTGCACAGAAAATAGAGGAGTCCATCTCTGGCATGAGTGCCATGATGGCTAAATTTTAGTTCCGGGGTTCCAGTTCCTATGCTGGCTGAATTCAGGTCGGGAACTCAGAAGTGGTAGTGGCAGGACCCTGGAGGAGGTTTTCGAGGAGTAGGCCAGTTAAGGAGGGTCAATGGGATTCCTGAGGCTCTTGGTAACCAGCAGCCCCACCAGGAGAGGTGGGCACTGCCGCTGTAGGGTGGGCAACTGTGAGGGTGTCTCAGGATGGAAGCATCCTGAAGACTTGTAAGTGGATCAAAATATATTATGGCCACAGGATGGCCTGTGGGCACAGCTGTAGCCCTCACAGCTCAGCGGATCAATGTTGAGTTGCTTTGCAGGATGCGCCTCTGGCATCCCCTCCCCTGACCTGGTCCAGGAGGCTGCCACCATGGGCTCCAACCATCTGTGAAATCCAGATGGTGTGTGAAGAGTGCCCTCAATTGGCACTTCAGTTGGCCTGATTGGCTACCCACAGCCTGTCGGTAGCAAAAAATTGCCACCATACCCGCCTCCAAATCTGCCTCTGCGCCAGTATGAAAATTCAGCCGAATGTCTCAGGCTTCTGTGCTGATGACCACCTCCATTGAAAGAATGGCCAACCTCATGGAAAGTCAGATGCAGCAGGCCATCAAGTGCATGTGCACCAATGGCCTGTACATGATGGCTGCCAGTTTGCACAAAAACGATCGAAGCATTGCCTTGGTGACTGAACACCACACTCACATGCAGCCAAGTGCTCTCCCACTCTTGGTTGGCAGGGAAGTGCAGGTGGGTGCTGAGAGGGAAGATGGAAACAGGGCTGTTGACAGTGTGGGCTCTTCTCAAAGTGCCCATGTTTCACGGCCCTTGCCCTCTCCCCTGACCCCACCCCACCCCCATCATCTGACAGATCCATACATGCTGTGTGCTGCTCCCATGACTGAGATTGCCTCTGCACTGATGCGGGCGGAGCAGTCTTTGGTGGGGACCTCACGGGCTCCAAAACCCAGATGACGTCTGCCACGGGCATCTCATGTATTGGCAGGGGAACGAACAGTCTGCCTTTAGCTCTGCTGGAGCATTGGAGGTAGCGCCATGTAGAAGTAATAGAAAGCATGCAAGGAAAAGGTCTTAGTTACACAAAGGGAACCATTTGCGTGAGGGTCAGACATTTATTTACAGTGCAGTGGGGAGAATGGGTTAGACATTTATTTTCAGTGCAGTGGGGGGAATGGGTCACACATTTATTTTCAGTGCAGTGGGGAGAATGGGTTAGACATTTCTTCTCAGTGCAGTGGGGGGAATGGGTCAGACATTTCTTTTCAGTGTAGTTGGCGTGGGGGAGAATGAGTCAGACATTTATTTTCAGTGCAGTGGGGGGAGAATGGGTCAGACATTCATTTTCAGTAAAGTTGGGGAAGTGGGAGAATGGGTTAGACATTTATTTTCAATGGAGTGGGGGGAATGGGTCAGACATTTAATTTCAGTGTAGTTGGCGTGGGGGGAGAATGAGTCAGACATTTATTTTCAGTGCAGTGGGGGGGAGAATGGGTCAGACAGTTATTTTCAGTGCAGTGGGGGGAATGGGTCAGACATTTATTTTTAGTGTAGTTCTGGGTGGGGGGTGGAGAATGGGTCAGACATTTATTTTCAGTAAAGTTGGGGTGGAAGGAGAATGGGTCAGGCATTTATTTTCAGTAAAGTTGGGGTGGGGGGGGAGAACGGTCAGACATTTATTTTCAGTAAAGTTGGGGTGGAAGGAGAATGGGTCAGGCATTTATTTTCAGTAAAGTTGGGGTGGAAGGAGAATGGGTCAGGCATTTATTTTCAGTAAAGTTGGGGTGGAAGGAGAATGGGTCAGGCATTTATTTTCAGTAAAGTTGGGGTGGGGGGGGGAGAACGGTCAGACATTTATTTTCAGTGCAGTGGGGGGAGAATGAGTCAGACATTTATTTTCAGTGCAGTGGGGGGAGAATGGGTCAGACAGTTATTTTCAGTGCAGTGGGGGGAGAATGAGTCAGACAGTTATTTTCAGTGCAGTGGGGGGAGAATGAGTCAGACATTTATTTTCAGTGCAGTGGGGGGAGAATGGGTCAGACATTTATTTTCAGTAAAGTTGGGGTGGGGGGGGAGAACGGTCAGACATTTATTTTCAGTGCAGTGGGGGGAGAATGGGTCAGACAGTTATTTTCAGTGCAGTGGGGGGAGAATGGGTCAGACATGTATTTTCAGTAAAGTTGGGGTGGAAGGAGAATGGGTCAGACATTTATTTTCAGTAAAGTTGGGGTGGGGGGGAGAACGGTCAGACATTTATTTTCAGTGCAGTGGGGGGAGAATGAGTCAGACATTTATTTTCAGTGCAGTGGGGGGAGAATGAGTCAGACAGTTATTTTCAGTGCAGTGGGGGAATGGGTCAGACATTTGTTTTTAGTGTAGTTGTGGGTGGGGGTGGAGAATGGGTCAGACATTTATTTTCAGTAAGATTGGGGTGGGGGGGGAATGAGTCAGACATTCATTTTAGGTGCAGTGGGGGGAGAATGTCTCAGACATTTATTTTCAGTAAAGTTGGGGTGGGGGGGAATGAGTCAGACATTTATTTTCAGTGCAGTGGGGGGAGAATGGGTCAGACATTTATTTACAGTGCCGTGGGGGGAGAATGGGTCAGACATTTATTTTCAGTGCAGTGGGGGGAGAATGGCTCAGACATTTATTTTCAGTGCAGTGGGGGGAGAATGGGTCAGACATTTATTTTCAGTGCAGTGGGGGGAGAATGAGTCAGACGTTTATTTTCAGTGCAGTGGGGGGAGAATGGCTCAGACATTTATTTTCAGTGCAGTGGGGGGAGAATGGGTCAGACATTTATTTTCCGTAAAGTTGGGGTGGGGGGAGAATGAGTCAGTCATTTATTTTCAGTGCAGTGGGGGGAATGGGTCAGACATTAATTTTCAGTAAAGTTGGGGTGGGGGGAGAATGAGTCAGACATTTATTTTCAGTGCAGTGAGGAGAATGGGTCAGACATTTATTTTCCGTGTAGTTGGGGTGGGGGGAGAATGAGTTAGACATTTATTTTCCGTGTAGTTGGGGTGGGGGGAGAATGAGTCAGTCATTTATTTTCAGTGCAGTGGGGGGAATGGGTCAGACATTAATTTTCAGTAAAGTTGGGGTGGGGGGGAGAATGGGTTTGACATTTATTTTCAGTGCAGTGGGGGGAGAATGGGTTTGACATTTATTTTCAGTGCAGTGAGGGGAGAATGGGTCAGACATTAATTTTCAGTAAAGTTGGGGTGGGGGGGAGAATGGGTTTGACATTTATTTTCAGTGCAGTGAGGGGAGAATGGGTCAGACATTTATTTTCAGTGCAGTGGGGGGAGAATGGGTTAGACATTTATTTTCAGTGCAGTGGGGGGAGAATGGGTCAGACATTTATTTTCAGTGCAGTGGGGGGAGAATGGGTCAGACATTTATTTTCAGTGCAGTGAGGGGAGAATGGGTCAGACATTTATTTTCAGTGCAGTGGGGGGAGAATGGGTTAGACATTTATTTTCAGTGCAGTGGGGGGAGAATGGGTCAGACATTTATTTTCAGTGCAGTGGCGGGAGAATGGGTCAGACATTTATTTTCAGTGCAGTGGGGGGAGAATGGGTCAGACATTTATTTTCAGTGCAGTGGGGGGAGAATGGGTCAGACATTTATTTTCAGTGCAGTGGGGGGAGAATGGGTCAGACATTTATTTTCAGTGCAGTGGGGAGAATGGGTCAGACATTTATTTTCAGTGCAGTGGGGGGAGAATGAGTCAGAAATTTATTTTCAGTGCAGTGGGGAGAATGGGTCAGACATTTATTTTCAGTGCAGTGGGGGGGAGAATGAGTCAGAAATTTATTTTCAGTGCAGTGGGGAGAATGGGTCAGACATTTATTTTCAGTGCAGTGGGGGGAGAATGAGTCAGATATTTATTTTCAGTGCAGTGGGGAGAATGAGTCAGACATTGATTTTCAGTGCAGTGGCGGGAGAATGGGTCAGACATTTATTTTCAGTGCAGTGGGGGGAGAATGGGTCAGACATTTATTTTCAGTGCAGTGGGGGGAGAATGGGTCAGACATTTATTTTCAGTGCAGTGGGGGGAGAATGAGTCAGACATTTATTTTCAGTGCAGTGGGGGGAGAATGGGTCAGACATTTATTTTCAGTGCAGTGGGGGGAGAATGGGTCAGACATTTATTTTCAGTGCAGTGGGGGGAGAATGGGTCAGACATTTATTTTCAGTGCAGTGGGGAGAATGAGTCAGACATTTATTTTCAGTGCAGTGGCGGGAGAATGGGTCAGACATTTATTTTCAGTGCAGTGGCGGGAGAATGGGTCAGACATTTATTTTCAGTGCAGTGGGGGGAATGGGTCAGACATTAATTTTCAGTAAAGTTGGGGTGGGGGGAGAATGGGTTAGACATTTATTTTCAGTGCAGTGGGGGGAGAATGGGTCAGACATTTATTTTCAGTGCAGTGGCGGGAGAATGGGTCAGACATTTATTTTCAGTGCAGTGAGGGGAGAATGGGTCAGACATTTATTTTCAGTGCAGTGGGGGGAGAATGGGTCAGACATTTATTTTCAGTGCAGTGGCGGGAGAATGGGTTAGACATTTATTTTCAGTGCAGTGGGGGGAATGGGTCAGACATTTATTTTCAGTGCAGTGGGGGGAGAATGGGTCAGACATTTATTTTCAGTGCAGTGGGGAGAATGGGTCAGATATTTAATTTTCGTGCAGTGGGGGGAGAATGGGTCAGACATTTATTTTCAGTGCAGTGGGGGGAGAATGAGTCAGACATTTATTTTCAGTGCAGTGGGGGGAGAATGGGTCAGACAGTTATTTTCAGTGCAGTGGGGGGAGAATGGGTCAGACATTTATTTTCAGTGCAGTGGGGGGAGAATGGGTCAGACATTTATTTTCAGTGCAGTGGGGGGAGAATGGGTCAGACATTTATTTTCAGTGCAGTGGGGGGAGAATGGGTCAGACATTTATTTTCAGTGCAGTGGCGGGAGAATGGGTCAGACATTTATTTTCAGTGCAGTGGCGGGAGAATGGGTCAGACATTTATTTTCAGTGCAGTGGCGGGAGAATGGGTCAGACATTTATTTTCAGTGCAGTGGGGAGAATGGGTCAGACATTTATTTTCGTGCAGTGGGGGGAGAATGGGTCAAACATTTATTTTCAGTGCAGTGGGGAGAATGGGTCAGATATTTAATTTTCGTGCAGTGGGGGGAGAATGGGTCAGACATTTATTTTCAGTGCAGTGGGGGGAGAATGAGTCAGATATTTATTTTCAGTGCAGTGGGGAGAATGAGTCAGACATTGATTTTCAGTGCAGTGGCGGGAGAATGGGTTAGACATTTATTTTCAGTGCAGTGGGGAGAATGAGTCAGACATTGATTTTCAGTGCAGTGGCGGGAGAATGGGTTAGACATTTATTTTCAGTGCAGTGGGGAGAATGAGTCAGACATTGATTTTCAGTGCAGTGGCGGGAGAATGGGTCAGACATTGATTTTCAGTGCAGTGGGGGGAGAATGAGTCAGAAATTTATTTTCAGTGCAGTGGGGAGAATGGGTCAGACATTTATTTTCAGTGCAGTGGGGGGAGAATGGGTCAGACATTTATTTTCAGTGCAGTGGGGGGGGAGAATGAGTCAGAAATTTATTTTCAGTGCAGTGGGGGGAGAATGGGTCAGACATTTATTTTCAGTGCAGTGGGGGGGGAGAATGAGTCAGACATTGATTTTCAGTGCAGTGGGGAGAATGGGTCAGACATTTATTTTCAGTGCAGTGGGGGGAGAATGGGTCAGACATTTATTTTCAGTGCAGTGGGGGGAGAATGAGTCAGATATTTATTTTCAGTGCAGTGGGGAGAATGAGTCAGACATTGATTTTCAGTGCAGTGGCGGGAGAATGGGTTAGACATTTATTTTCAGTGCAGTGGGGGGGGAGAATGAGTCAGAAATTTATTTTCAGTGCAGTGGGGAGAATGGGTCAGACATTTATTTTCAGTGCAGTGGGGGGAGAATGGGTCAGACATTTATTTTTAGTGAAGTTGTGGGTGGGGTTGGAGAATGAGTCAGACATTTATTTTCAGTGCAGTGGGGGGGGGAATGGGTCAGACATTGATTTTCAGTGCAGTGGGGAGAATGGGTCAGACATTTATTTTCAGTGCAGTGGGGGGAGAATGAGTCAGAAATTTATTTTCAGTGCAGTGGGGAGAATGGGTCAGACATTTATTTTCAGTGCAGTGGGGGGAGAATGAGTCAGAAATTTATTTTTAGTGAAGTTGTGGGTGGGGTTGGAGAATGAGTCAGACATTTATTTTCAGTGCAGTGGGGGGGGAATGGGTCAGACATTTATTTTCAGTGCAGTGGGGGGGGGTGGAGAATGGGTCAGACATTTATTTTCAGTGCAGTGGGGGGGGGAATGGGTCAGACATTTATTTTCAGTGCAGTGGGGGGGGGAATGGGTCAGACATTTATTTTCAGTGTAGTTGACGTGGGAGGAGAATGAGTCAGATATTTATTTTCAGTGTAGTTGGCGTGGGGGAGAATGGGTTAGACATTTATTTTCAGTGCAGTGGGGGGAGAATGAGTCAGAAATTTATTTTCAGTGCAGTGGGGAGAATGGGTCAGGTATTTAATTTTCATGCAGTGGGGGGAGAATGAGTCAGACATTTATTTTCAGTGCAGTGGGGAGAATGAGTCAGAAATTTATTTTCAGTGCAGTGGGAGGAGAATGGGTCAGACATTTATTTTCAGTGCAGTGGGGGGAGAATGGGTCAACATTTATTTTCAGTGCAGTGGGGGGAGAATGGGTCAGACATTTATTTTCAGTGCAGTGGGGGGAGAATGGGTCAGACATTTATTTTCAGTGCAGTGGGGGGAGAATGAGTCAGACATTTATTTTCAGGGCAGTGCGGGGGGGGGGGGGAATGGCTCAGACATTTATTTTCAGTGCAGTGGGGGGAGAATGGGTCAGACATTTATTTTCAGTGCAGTGGGGGGAGAATGAGTCAGACATTTATTTTCAGTGCAGTGTGGGGAGAATGGGTCAGACATTTATTTTCAGTGCAGTGGGGAGAATGGGTCAGATATTTAATTTTCGTGTAGTGGGGGGAGAATGAGTCAGACATTTATTTTCAGTGCAGTGGGGGGAGAATGGGTCAGACATTTATTTTCAGTGCAGTGGGGGGAGAATGAGTCAGACATTTATTTTCAGTGCAGTGGGGGGAGAATGAGTCAGACATTTATTTTCAGGGCAGTGTGGGGGGGGGGGGGAGAATGGGTCAGACATTTATTTTCAGTGCAGTGGGGGGAGAATGGGTCAGACATTTATTTTCAGGGCAGTGTGGGGAGAATGGGTCAGACATTTATTTTCAGTGCAGTGGGGAGAATGAGTCAGATATTTAATTTTCGTGTAGTGGGAGGAGAATGGGTCAGACATTTATTTTCAGTGCAATGGGGGGAGAATGAGTCAGACATTTATTTTCAGTGCAGTGGGGGGAGAATGAGTCAGACATTTATTTTCAGGGCAGTGCGGGGGGGGGGGGGGAGAATGGGTCAGACATTTATTTTCAGTGCAGTGGGGGGAGAATGGGTCAACATTTATTTTCAGTGCAGTGGGGGGAGAATGGGTCAGACATTTATTTTCAGTGCAGTGGGGGGAGAATGAGTCAGACATTTATTTTCAGGGCAGTGGGGGGAGAATGGGTCAACATTTATTTTCAGTGCAGTGGGGGGAGAATGGGTCAGACATTTATTTTCAGTGCAGTGGGGGAGAATGGGTCAGACATTTATTTTCAGTGCAGTGGGGGGAGAATGGGTCAACATTTATTTTCAGTGCAGTGGGGGGAGAATGGGTCAGACATTTATTTTCAGTGCAGTGGGGGGAGAATGAGTCAGACATTTATTTTCAGTGCAGTGGGGGGAGAATGGGTCAGACATTTATTTTCAGTGCAGTGGGGGGAGAATGGGTCAGACATTTATTTTCAGTGCAGTGGGGGGAGAATGAGTCAGACATTTATTTTCAGGGCAGTGCGGGGGGGGGGAGAATGGGTCAGACATTTATTTTCAGTGCAGTGGGGGGAGAATGGGTCAGACATTTATTTTCAGTGCAGTGGGGGGAGAATGAGTCAGACATTTATTTTCAGGGCAGTGCGGGGGGGGGGGAGAATGGGTCAGACATTTATTTTCAGTGCAGTGGGGGGAGAATGGGTCAGACATTTATTTTCAGTGCAGTGGGGGGAGAATGAGTCAGACATTTATTTTCAGGGCAGTGCGGAGGGGGGAGAATGGGTCAGACATTTATTTTCAGTGCAGTGGGGGGAGAATGAGTCAGACATTTATTTTCAGTGCAGTGAGGAGAATGGGTCAGACATTTATTTTCCGTGTAGTTGACGTGGGGGGAGAATGAGTTAGACATTTATTTTCAGTGCAGTGGGGGGAATGGGTCAGACATTAATTTTCAGTAAAGTTGGGGTGGGGGGAGAATGAGTCAGACATTTTTTTTCAGTGCAGTGGGGGGAATGGGTCAGACATTAATTTTCAGTAAAGTTGGGGTGGGGGGAGAATGAGTCAGACATTTATTTTCAGTGCAGTGGGGGGAATGGGTCAGACATTAATTTTCAGTAAAGTTGGGGTGGGGGGAGAATGAGTCAGACATTTATTTTCAGTGCAGTGGGGGGAATGGGTCAGACATTAATTTTCAGTAAGGTTGGGGTCGGGGGAGAATGGGTTCGACATTTATTTTCAGTGCAGTGGGGGGAGAATGAGTCAGACATTTATTTTCAGTGCAGTGGGGGGAATGGGTCAGACATTAATTTTCAGTAAGGTTGGGGTCGGGGGAGAATGGGTCAGACATTTCTTTTCAGTGTAGTTGGCGTGGGGGAGAATGGGTTAGACATTTATTTTCAGTGCAGTGGGGGGAGAATGAGTCAGACATTTATTTTCAGTGCAGTGGGGGGAATGGGTCAGACATTAATTTTCAGTAAGGTTGGGGTCGGGGGAGAATGGGTCAGACATTTCTTTTCAGTGTAGTTGGCGTGGGGGAGAATGGGTTAGACATTGATTTTCAGTGCAGTGGGGGGAGAATGAGTCAGACATTTCTTTTCAGTGTAGTGGGGAGAGAATGAGTCAGATATTTATTTTCAGTGCAGTGGGGAGAATGAGTCAGACATTGATTTTCAGTGTAGTTGGCGTGGGGGAGAATGGGTTAGACATTTATTTTCAGTGCAGTGGGGAGAGAATGAGTCAGATATTTATTTTCAGTGCAGTGGGGAGAATGAGTCAGACATTGATTTTCAGTGCAGTGGGGAGAATGAGTCAGACATTTATTTTTCGTGCAGTGGGGGGAGAATGAGTCAGAAATTTATTTTCAGTGCAGTGGGGGGAGAATGAGTCAGAAATTTATTTTCAGTGCAGTGGGGGGAGAATGAGTCAGAAATTTATTTTCAGTGCAGTGGGGAGAATGGGTCAGACATTTATTTTTCGTGCAGTGGGGGGAGAATGAGTCAGATATTTATTTTCAGTGCAGTGGGGAGAATGAGTCAGACATTGATTTTCAGTGCAGTGGGGGGGGGGGAATGGGTCAGACATTTATTTTCAGTGCAGTGGGGGGAATGGGTCAGACATTTATTTTCAGTGAAGTGGGGGGGGGGTGGAGAATGGGTCAGACATTTATTTTCAGTGCAGTGGGGGGGGGGGGGAATGGGTCAGACATTTATTTTCAGTGCAGTGGGGGGGGGGAATGGGTCAGACATTTATTTTTAGTGAAGTTGTGGGTGGGGTTGGAGAATGAGTCAGTCATTTATTTTCAGTGCAGTGTGGGGAGAATGAGTCAGACGTTTATTTTCAGTGCAGTGGGGGGAATGGGTCAGACATTTATTTTCAGTAAAGTTGGGGTGGGGGGAGAATGAGTCAGTCATTTATTTTCAGTGCAGTGGGGAGAATGAGTCAGACGTTTATTTTTGGTGAAGTTGTGGGTGGGGGTGGAGAATGAGTCAGATATTGATTTTCAGTGCAGTGGGGGGGGGGAATGGGTCAGACATTTATTTTTAGTGAAGTTGTGGGTGGGGGTGGAGAATGGGTCAGACATTTATTTTCAGTGCAGTGGGGGGAGAATGGGTCAGACTTTTATTTTCAGTGCAGTGGGGGGAGAATGGGTCAGACATTTATTTTCAGTGCAGTGGGGGGAGAATGGGTCAGACATTTATTTTCAGTGCAGTGGGGGGAGAATGAGTCAGACTTTTATTTTCAGTGCAGTGGGGGGGAGAATGAGTCAGACATTTATTTTCAGTGCAGTGGGGGGAATGGGTCAGACATTTATTTTCAGTGCAGTGGGGGGAGAATGAGTCAGACATTTATTTTCAGTGCAGTGGGGGGAGAATGAGTCAGACATTTATTTTCAGTGCAGTGGGGGGAGAATGGGTCAGACATTTATTTTCAGTGCAGTGGGGGGAGAATGAGTCAGACATTTATTTTCAGTGCAGTGGGGGGAGAATGAGTCAGACATTTATTTTCAGTGCAGTGGGGGGAGAATGGGTCAGACATTTATTTTCAGTGCAGTGGGGGGAGAATGGGTCAGACATTTATTTTCAGTGCAGTGGGGGGAATGGGTCAGACATTTATTTTCAGTGCAGTGGGGGGAGAATGGGTCAGACATTTATTTTCAGTGCAGTGGGGGGAGAATGAGTCAGACATTTATTTTCAGTGCAGTGGGGGGAGAATGGGTCAGACATTTATTTTCAGTGCAGTGGGGGGAGAATGAGTCAGACATTTATTTTCAGTGCAGTGGGGGGAGAATGAGTCAGACATTTATTTTCAGTGCAGTGGGGGGAGAATGGGTCAGACATTTATTTTCAGTGCAGTGGGGGGAGAATGAGTCAGACATTTATTTTCAGTGCAGTGGGGGGAGAATGAGTCAGACATTTATTTTCAGTGCAGTGGGGGGAGAATGGGTCAGACATTTATTTTCAGTGCAGTGGGGGGAGAATGGGTCAGACATTTATTTTCAGTGCAGTGGGGGGAATGGGTCAGACATTTATTTTCAGTGCAGTGGGGGGAGAATGGGTCAGACATTTATTTTCAGTGCAGTGGGGGGAGAATGAGTCAGACATTGATTTTTAGTGCAGTGGGGGGGGGGAATGGGTCAGACATTTATTTTCAGTGCAGTGGGGGGAATGGGTCAGACATTTATTTTCAGTGCAGTGGGGGGAGAATGGGTCAGACTTTTATTTTCAGTGCAGTGGGGGGAGAATGAGTCAGACATTTATTTTCAGTGCAGTGGGGGGAGAATGGGTCAGACATTTATTTTTAGTGAAGTTGTGGGTGGGGGTGGAGAATGAGTCAGACATTGATTTTCAGTGCAGTGGGGGGAGAATGGGTCAGACATTTATTTTCAGTGCAGTGGGGGGAATGGGTCAGACATTTATTTTCAGTGCAGTGGGGGGAATGGGTCAGACATTTATTTTCAGTGCAGTGGGGGGAGAATGGGTCAGACTTTTATTTTCAGTGCAGTGGGGGGAGAATGAGTCAGACATTGATTTTCAGTGCAGTGGGGGGGGGAATGGGTCAGACATTTATTTTCAGTGCAGTGGGGGGGGGGTGGAGAATGAGTCAGACATTGATTTTCAGTGCAGTGGGGGGAATGGGTCAGACATTTATTTTCCGTAAAGTTGGGGTGGGTGGAGAATGGGTCAGACATTTATTTTCAGTGCAGTGGGGGGAATGGGTCAGACATTTATTTTTAGTGAAGGTGTGGGTGGGGGTGGAGAATGGGTCAGACATTTATTTTCAGTGCAGTGGGGGGAATGGGTCAGACATTTATTTTCCGTAAAGTTGGGGTGGGTGGAGAATGAGTCAGACATTTATTTTCAGTGCATTGCGGGGGGAATGAGTCAGACATTTATTTTTAGTGCAGTGAGGAGAATGAGTCAGACATTTATTTTCAGTGTAGTTGGCGTGGGGGACAATGAGTCAGACATTTATTTTCAGTGCAGTGGGGGGAATGGGTCAGACATTAATTTTCAGTAAAGTTGGGGTGGGGGGAGATGAGTCAGACATTTTTTTTCAGTGCAGTGGGGGGAATGGGTCAGACATTAATTTTCAGTAAAGTTGGGGTGGGGGGAGAATGGGTTTGACATTTATTTTCAGTGCAGTGAGGGGAGAATGGGTCAGACATTTATTTTCAGTGTAGTTTGCTTGGGGGAGAATGGGTTAGACATTTATTTTCAGTGCAGTGGGGGGAGAATGAGTCAGAAATGTATTTTCAGTGCAGTGGGGGGAGAATGGGTCAGACCTTTATTTTCAGTGCAGTTGGCGTGGGGGAGAATGGGTTAGACATTTATTTCCAGTGTAGTGTGGGGAGAAAGGGTCTGACATTCATTTTCAGTGTCGTGTGGGGTGGGGTGGGGATGGTGGGCGAGTCAGATGTTTATTTTCAGTGTGGGGGAAGGGGCAGCGTCACTGGCAGAACAGCATTTCTTGCCCATCCGTAATTGCTCTTTAAGTGGCTTGCTAGGCCTCTACAGAGAGCAATTAGGAGTCAACCACATTGCTGTGGGTCTGGAGTCACAAACATTGAGAGCAGATTTCCTTCCATAAAAGGCATGTGTGAACCTGATGAGTTTTTATGACAGTGATGATAGTTTCATTGCACCATTACTGAGACTAGTTTTCAATTACAGATTTTTATTAATTAATTGAATTTAAACTTCACCAGCAGTCATGGTGGGATTTGAATCCATGTTCCAGGGCAATAGCCTGGACCTCTGGATTACAAGTCAAGTGACTTTACCACTATGCCATCATCTCCCTTGGATTGGAACAATGGGTTATCTGTAAGGAAAAGATGCTTCAGATATAGGTTAGGTACATTCCAACAAGGGCATAAGGTAAGGGAACCAAAATCTGGGCTCCTTGGATGACAAGGGAGATAGAAGTTATGATGAAACAAAAAAAGTGGGTGTATGATGCATGTCAGGTGAATTCTTCAAGTGAAAACCAGGCCAAATAAAACAGGTTGAGAGGGGAGGTGAAGAGGAAAATTGGACTGGCAAAGAGAGAACATAAAAATAGAATGGCAGTCAATATGAAAGAGAACCCAAAAATCTTCTACCAGCATGTAAATAGTGAGTGGGTAGTAAGAAGTGAAGTGGGGCCTATTAGGGACAAAAAGGGTCGTATACACTTAGAGGCACAGGGCAAGGCTAATTTACTTAATGAGCACTTTGTATCAGTGCTCACTAAGGAAGAGGAATCTGACAAAATATCGTAGAAGCAGAGGGAGTAGGGACAATGGATAGGGTAAAAATTGAGAGGGAGAAGGTACTAAAAAGCCTATGTTTAGGGTAGATATGTCACCTGGTCTGGATGGTTTACATCCCAGGTTGCTAAAGGAAGCAGGGGTGGAGATTGCGGAAGGGCTTGTCATAATCTTCCAATCTTCCCTGGATACAGGGGAGGTGCCAGAGGATTGGGGAGTGGCAAATGTGATACCCTTATTCAAGAAAGGGTGTAAGGATAGTCCTAGCAACTACAGGTCAGTTAGTTTAACATCAGGGATGAGTAAGGTTTTAGAAACAATAATCAGGGAAAAAAATCAACACGCACATGAGAGGTTTGAGTTAATTAAGAAGAGCCAGCGTGGATTTGTAAAAGGGAGATCATGCTTGATTAATCTAATTGAATATTTTAAATGAAATTACAGAGAAGGGTGATGAAGGGAATGTGGTGAATGTTGTTTATATGGACTTTAAGGAAGCATTTGATAAGGTACCACATAAAAGTCTGGTTAACAAAATTGAGGCTGATGGAATAGGAGGGTCAGTGTCCAATTGGAAAATAAAATTGGCTTATGGATAAATGACTTGGATCTTGGAATACAGTGTGGAATCTCAAAATTTACCGATGACACCAAACTTGGAGGCGCGGCAAACAGTGAGGATGATATGAATGGCCTGCAACAGGACATAGATCGGCTAGCAGAATGGGCAGAGAGGTGACAGATGGCATTTATTACTGACAAGTGTAAGGTGATGCATTGTGGCAGAAGGAATAGGGAAAGGCAATATATACTTAACGACACAGCTCTAAAGAGTGTACAGGAAGAGAGGGACCTTGGGGTGCATGTGCATCGATTTTTGAAGGTGGCACGACATAATGAGAGAATGGTTAGCAAAACATATGGGATTTGGGCTTCATAAATAGAGGCATTACGTATAAAAGCAGGGAAATTATGCTGAACCTTTATAAAGTTCTGGTTAGGCCCCAAATAGACCATTGCGTTCAGTTCTGGTCACCACACTTTAGGAAGGATGTGAGGGTCCTTGAGCAGGTGCAGAGGCGATTTACCAGAATGGTTCCAGGGATGGAGGATTTTAGTTACAAGGTTAGGTTGGAAAAGCTGGAGTTCTTCTCCTTATAGCAAAGGAGATTGAGGGGAGATTTAATAGAGTTATATTAGATAAGTTAGACAAGGAAAAGCTGTTCCCATTAACCAATGGTAGAAGAACTAGGAGACATAGATTGAAGGTTTTGGGCGGAAAAAAGATGCAGGCGGAATATGAGGAAGAACTCAGTGCCCGCTAAGGTGGTGGAAGTGGAGACAATCAATGACTCCAAAAGGAAATTGGATAGCCATTTGAAGGAAATAAAATTGCAGGGCTATGGGGATCGGGTGAGGGAGAGGGACAGACTGGATTGCTCCGTGGAGAGCCGGCATGGACTCAATGGGCCGAATGGCCTCCATCTGTGCCAAAACTGACTCTATGATTCTAATTGCCTTTTAAACTACCAGAATTGACTTTCCCACCAGACTCTCAGGGGCTCCTCACTGGACCCTCAAGCTACCTGGGGAAAAGCCAGAAGGCGGCTTGATCACATAGTGATCCTAACTGGACATCCTTTTCCGGGACTTTCCCATCCCACATGCTCCTGAACTTGCCTCCACTGGGCTAGGAAAATTCTGCCCAGTATCTCAAATAAGTCAGATTATTAAGTAATTAAGGGCGGCACAGTGGCGCAGTGGTTAGCACCGCAGCCTCACAGCTCTAGGGACCCGGGTTTCAATTCTGGGTGCTGCCTGTGCGGAATTTGCAAGTTCTCCCTGTGACCGCGTGGATTTTCGCCGGGTGCTCCGGTTTCCTCCCACCGCCAAAGACTTGCAGGTTGATAGGTAAATTGGCCATTGTAAATTGCCCCTAATGTCAGAATGTGGTAGGGAATATGGGATTACTGTAGGGTTAGTATAAATGGGTGGTTCTTGGTCAGCACAGACTCGGTGGGCCGAAGGGCCTATTTCAGTGCTGTCTCTCTAAATAAAATAAATAAAATAAAAACTGCCTTGAAAGCTTGTGTAGGAAATGATAAATGAACGGTAGTATTGATTTTGGTGGTGCTCAATCATTTCAAAAATTTCTTAACTAAAAAAAGAGTATGGTTATATTTCTCTCTAAAGATATTATTAGTGCAGTGGTAAGATGCAGCAGTAGAATTGAGGCTGCAACATACACATGTCCGACAGTATTGCAGTGCTTTGATTTCCTTGTTTCATTTAATCTTCTAACTCCGTAAATTTGATGCAGAAACCCCAGTACAAAGCAACTAAATCAGAAGCAGCTCTGAAGCATGTCAATTTCCAAATGCATGAAGTTGGAGGCCTGGTTTTTGAGTAGCAACACAACTAATATCCATATCTAACATCATGATGTTATAATATTTGTTAAAAATCCAGTCCCTGAGGTCAGTAGATAAAGAGTCGGGGCACATTGGTCACTCAGCTTCTGTTTTAATACAACTGTATAATCTGTCTGGCACCACTGCTACCCTGCCTGCAGTCACATGAGGCACATTTTGTTTGGTACGTAATGTGAAATCTACAAAATTAAATAGAGGCACCAAATGACAATAACGTTTTCCTATTCTTCCCACTCTGGGAGGGTGGAAGATTTCCTCTGATTTCTATTCATAGTGAAATCTGAAACACATTTATTACAATTATGTTTATTATCTTATTGTTAGCAAACAGAGGAAATCTTTTCACCTTTTTACCTTCCCTGTTAATGAGAGAAAAGATATTTCATAGATTTGTGCCGGGATATGACAACAAACCAAACCACAAAAAAGAAACTTAAATGGAAATTGAAAGCCAAATTTTTGTTTTGTTCAATAAACTATAATTCAGTAAAAAAAACAGAGAGAAACATCCTCAGTGGCTTGCATTTCAAGCTAGTGAAGTTTTGTTATGACTTGCATAAACACACAGAGATCTGAGCTGCCAATGCAATACCATAAATTTGGAGCTTTAGAAATGCTTCATGATGATCTTCGAGCTGCACTAGCCATACTTTAAAAACATATTTGGAACATTCTACTAAGCAAAATAATGGAGACAGAAACACTGTGCAATGAATTTTCAGTGCCTGCCCCAGCAAAGTCAGGAACTGAGGTGGAGGGGTCCCGAAAATATCGGCTCCGTGCATCTGTCAGTTTCAAGAATCCCGCTCTCCTCCCAATTGAGGCCAATTAAAACTGTTTAAAAGCTCATTTAGAACTTGTCAAGGTTTAAAATTGAATTTTTTAAACCATCATGCAGGTTACATACACCTTCAGAAACAGATCAACTGAAGGGAGGCAGGTAAGAGTGGGGAGCTAACCATGGCTGCCCCAGGGCATCACCCCAGTCCCATAAGAGAGTCAGCAGGGCAAACAGGAAACTTGGCATTTGGTAAGGTGATGCCCTTAGCTCTGCACAGGTAGCAGTGAGAGTGAGCACTCAGCACCTGGGCTTTGAAAGGGGTGGCCACCCCTTGCATGGCAGGGGCAAAGAGCAGGGGGCAAGGCTGCCAAGAACAACTGGGTGGCCATCTGCCCAGTAGGAGCACGACAGTCAGGTTTTGGGCCCAGTGACGATGAGGGGCAATACCCCCTGCAGGAAGGGCAGAACCCTGGGCACCAGGAGGGCATACTAAAGAAAGAGGGGCAGAAAGGCAACAGAGGCCAAACCCGCAACACAGGATCTACCTGGAGATGACCAAGGAACAGTGCCGCAGGAGACTGCGACTCTCCAGGCAGATGATCGTAGATATCTGTGCCCTTGTCATTGCAGACCTCACCTCACAGCATTGGTCGCCATCTCCTACCAGTGGCCAAAGTCACTGTGGCCTTGAAATTCATTTCTGGCTCCTTCCAAGGATCAGCTGCGGACCTTAGTGGATCTCAAAAGGGCCGCACACCACTGACTCACTGGTCATTGACGCCTTCTTTGCCAAAGCTAGACGGTACCTTCGTTTAATGACAGCCACAGCATCACAACAACAGAAAGCATTGGGTTTCGCCTCCATTGTTGGATTCCCCCCGTTGCAGGGCATTATCAATTGCACCCGTGTAGTCATCAAGGCACCCAGCAATCAGCTAGTGAAACCCATCAATAGGAAGGGCTTCCACTACCTCAATGTCCAACTGGTCTGCAACCAGAACAAGAGCTTCCTCCAGGTGTGTACTCGCTTTCTTGGCAGCTGCCATGTCTCCTTCATCCTCCGCCAGTCCAGGCTCCCTCAGATCTTCACTTCAACCCCCAAAGTGCATGGATGGATCCAAGGGGACAAAGGATACCCCTTGAAGAGATGGCTAGTGACCCCTCTACGGGAACTCCAGACAAAGGCACAGAGGTAATACAACCAGTGCCACCTTCTCAGTAGGACAACCATTGAGCAGGCCATCGGGCTTGTCAAGATGCGATTTGGGTGCCTGGATCTGTTGGGTGGTGTCCTCCAATACCTGCCTGCAAGGGTCTCAGTCATTGTGGTGGTCTGCTGCGCTCTCCAGAGACATGTGGATCTTGAGGACAGTGAGGCTCTGGAAGGAGATAGCTCATCGGGGGAGGAGCTGGAGGTAATAGAGGAGGTGGAAGAGGTGGCAGAGGGAGATGATGCTGAACAGAGTGGTGCCCCTGCTGTACAATGAGGTGGCCTCCTCTTGCCGCCCTCCTGGAAGAGGATCTCCGTCTTCTTCACAGCCTCAAGCATTAGATGCAAGTTGGCATCGATGAAGCAGGGAGCTGCCCTGCCCTGGGTGCCGGGCCTCATGCTCCCCTGTAACATCTCTCTTCCCTCTGGTGTGGAGGAAGCCTTTGGCACAAACTGCATATTTCTTCCTCAGGACAACCAGCATCCTCAGTAATGGCTGCCGTGGGAGTCTAAATGAGTTTCACACTTCATCTGACAATCTCTGTTCCCATCCTCACTGGCTGTAATTGGCCAAGAAACACATTTCTATATCAACTGGCTTCACCACGTGAAAATCTGAACTTTATTCATTTTCCCCCTGGAGGCAGGTTTCTGATCTGAACACAAACCAGCTTCTGTTTCCGTGGTGAAAATTCAGCCCTGTGTTACTGAAAATTAGAATCATCGAATGGTAACAACACAGAAGTAGGCCATTCAACCCGTCAGGTCCACACCAGCTCTCTGCAAGAGCAATTCAGCTAGTCCCACTCCTTTGTCCTTTCCCTGTAACCCTGCATTTTTTTTTTTATCTTCAGTTGCTGATCCAATTCCCTTTTGAAAGCCAGGATTGGTTCTGCCTCTATCACACTCTCAGGCAGTGCATTCCAGATAGATTCTAACCACTCACTGTGAGAAAAAAAAAGGTTTTCTCATGACACCTTTGGTTCTTTTGCCAATCATCTTAAATCTGCATCCTCTGGTTCTCAGCCCCCTCACCAAAGATGAAAGTTTCTCTCTCTCTCTATTCTATCTAGACCCCTCATGAGGTTTGATCACCTCTATCAAACCTCCTCACAACTTTCTCTTCTTTAAGCAGAACAACCCCAGCTTTTCCCATTTCCTCCTCATAACTGAAGTCCCTCATCCCTGGAACCATTCTCGTAAATTTTTTCCACAGCATCTCTCAAGCCTTCCCATCCTTCCTAAAGCTTGACACCCAGAATTGAACACAATACTCCAGTTGAGGCTGAACCACTGTTCTATAAAGGCTCATCATAACTTCCTTGCTTTTGTATGCCATGGGCAGAATTTAAGGGGCCCCCTGGTGATGGGCTGGAAGGCTCAGTGGCTCATAGTATCACGACAAAAGGCGGGGGATGGAGGGCCCATCGCATTGCAATTATTTCAGGAGTGGGAAAAGCTGAAGACTGCCTTCCTGCCCAGAGGCCAATTGAGAGCCTCAAGTGGCCAATCAGTAGCCACTTAAGGGCCTCTTCCTGCTGCTGCTAGAGTTGCTGGGTGGGGGTTGGGAGGGGGGGGCCTCCGCTACGCGAGGAGGTCACTCATTAAAATAAGGCGGCCTCCCTGCGTGCTTGTGGGGTGGTAGGGGTGGGGAGAGCCTCCTCCGTGGGCAATCTATGGCCTAATCTATCTACTTTGTATGGTGTTCTGTAAACTATATCTCAGAGACATTGCGATAGGTTTTAAAAGGCTCACCTTTCCTTACAATCATATTTATTTTGGGGAGGCTTCCCAGCATTAGGCAGGGAAAAGTTCAAAGTTCATAATCCTAATCCTCACCTGAAATGATAAGGAATAGTTACATTAGCATGATCTTGTGAGGAGATCATTGTATCTGATTAGTGTTTTATTTAAAACAAAAATGTAGAGTAAAAATATTCAGTATACCAAAGTGGTAATAAAATCTATACACACAAAAGGAATCATCCGTTTGGGGACGACCAGTACCAATGCGGCCAGAATTTCAATCTGCATGCTGGTCAGTCTGCAATTTTCCACCCCAGTCATTATATTGAGCAGCAAAATTGAAGTTGGTGAGAACAGAAATTGAAAGCCCTGGTACATATTTTTAGTCCAGCTGAGTTTCTTAATAAGTAACTATATTAAAGGTTTTAAATGAAAAATGTACTTCTAAGACTTTCCAAAAACATCTTAATTGTAAAGTCTGCGATGAGCTTGCAGATTTCACCTTAGGTTTATTTTTTACTAAAGAACACAATTTCAGTGCTTTGAATTCTGTGCCTATGGTAACTGCTTAGAGTGTCCTGTGATTATAATTGTACTGCTTCCTCAACCTTTTCCTTGGATGCTACAGTGTCCAAATTTTATATTCTATCACCGCCTGTTGTAATTTTCTTCCTGGTTTTAATGTTGCAATAAGAATCTAAAAAGGTAGGAACAGTAAATGATCATTCAGTTCATCATCTAATTTAGAGTCATATAAAAAATTTCCTCAGAGGATTATGTTCCTTATCTCTGGCCTCAGCACTAAACACATTTATAGATAAAATACATCAAAAATTTTGCAGCTGCATGCACTTCACCTTGTGAAACATTTATTTCCGGCAATTGAATAACTTACAGTTATGTAGCATCTTTAGCATAGAAAAGCATCCCAAGGCACAATGTGTCACTTTTGCCATTGCCCTTTGTTAACTGGCTCAAAGCAGCAAAAGGGAACTGGAAGTGGGGAACATATGATTCATATGGTTCCTGCAGCTCTTCTGCCAAAGTTACAGTGGACAAGCGGGAGAATCTGCATGGAAATTCGCTCCCTTATACTGAGTGGATATTTTCCCAGGTGAGTTGCAAGGAGGACCCAGTCATGTCTGTATATTCTGGGGATGTGCCTTTGCAGAATTTACCACCATGCATCAGTATTTTTATCGGAGTTGAAGTAGAAGGGTGATGCTTCTCATTTTGTGAATTTCTTGCTTTTCCAAAAATCTTCAAAATAAACTGGAGATTGAATTCTCACAGCTTTATTCCAACAACAGCAAGATGCATTTGTTTAGCACCTGTGATGTGAAGAAACATCCCGAGGTACTTCACAGATAAACATGAGGAAACAGAATAATCCAGAAAAGGAGCAATTAGAAAGGGTGACCTAAGGTTGGATTGAACAGATGTGTTTTGAGAAGTTTATGAATGAGGGAGAGAGAAGGAGTTTTAAGGAGATGAAGGGAGGGTGTGTGTGTGTGTGTGTGTGTGTGTGTGTGTGTGTGTGTGTGTGTGTGTGTGTGTGTGTGTGTGTGTGTGTGTGTGTGTGTGTGTGTGTGTGTGTGTGTGTGTGTGTGTGTGTGTGTGTGTGTAGGTACAGTATGGTGGACTCAGGAATAAGTTTTAGGCAAGTTTCACATTTAAAATATTAAAACCTGCAACATTTCTATCATAATTGGACTCAAAGTTTGCCAGAAAAATGGTTACCCAACATCTGTGATTAACAGCACGTGTAGTTTTTTTTGTTCATTCATGGGATATGTGCCCTTGTGAGGGTGGCGGTGAACTGCCATCTTGAACCGCTGCAATCCATGTGGGGCAGGTACTCCCACAGTGCTGTTCCGGAGGGAGTTCCAGGATTTTGATCCAACAACAGTGAAGGAACAGCGATATAGTTCCAATCAGGATGGTGTGTGTCTTGGAGGGCACTCTGCAGGTACTGGTATTCCCATGTGCTTTCTGCCCTTCTTCTAGATTGTATAAGTCATGGGTTTGGGCGCTGCTATTGAAGAAGCCTTGGCGAGTTGCTGCAAGGCATCTTGTAGATGGTACACATTGCTGCCACAGTTTGCTCACTATTGCACTGAAGAAACAGCCTAGATTATGTGCCAAAGTCTTGGAGAAGTGCTGAACCCACAGACAACCTTCTGACTTAAAGGCAAAAGTACTACCAACTATGCCAAATTGACACTTAAGGATAAATTCAAATTGCCGGCAAAGAATTACTTTCAAAGGAAATTGTTGCTACAGTATTGTCTCAAGCATGGCTTCATACTGGGAGCAGGTAATTGGTAAATTTACTCTTTACTGAAATGCTGCATTGTGTGTCCATTTTCTTAAAAGAGTACCATATTTCAGAGGCATATTTGATGTCACATCTTATGGCCCTAAGGGCCTAATAATTATGTGGATATTGACTTGAACCAAATTTGGAAGCAAGAATCCAATAAGAACTTTTAAAATTAAAAATCATTCAATCAGCTTAATTGCTGCGCTTATGTTAAACGGTAAAGCAGTGATATATTTTGGGCAGAAGTCTCTGCATCTAGCCTTCCCTGTGTTTTCCATGAATTTTCCTGGTGCCATTTATAGCTGGACAATGGTTAACTAATGTATGATTCAGGATTTGTCCCCTTGGATCAGAAAATTGATAATGTAACTTTTAAGAAACGTGGGAGAGATAAATCAAGAAAATATAGATCTGTGTGTCCAACATAGAATCTGGGAAGTTACTCGAATCTATTAGGGACTGAGCACTGGGACAAATATGAACCAATCAGAAAGAGCTAGCATGGATTTGTAATGGGCAAGTCATGACCAACTAACTTAGTTGACTTGTTTAAGGAGGTCAGTATGTGATAGAAAAGAGCCTATTTATGGATGTTATTTATATGGATTTCCAGAAGGAATTCGATAAGATTTTGTACAAAGACTGTTAGGATAACTGGAAGTAGTTGAAATTAGAGGCAACCTTTTTACATGGGTAGGGAATTAGTTGGCAGATAGTAGATAGAGGGTCTGGATAATGGAATGTACTCCAATTGACAGGGTGTGACTAGTGGTGTCCTCCACGAGTTATCTACTAGAGTCTTAAGCTTTTTACTATATTTAGAAATGACTTGGATAAAGGAATGGAGGGCTGTATATTCAAGTTTGCTGAATAACCTATGTTAGATAGCACATTAAGTAGTGTAGATGGGAGCAGAGAGGAACATTGATAGATTAAGTGAGTGGGCAAAATTGAGCAGGTGAAGTTTAACATGGGGGAAATGCAATGTCATCTACTTTGGACCTAAGAATGATAGATCAGTGTATTTCTTAAATGGTAAGCTAGTATCTGTAAAGGAGCAAAGAGAGTTAAGGGCTGTTGTACAGAAATTACTATAAACTAGTGGACAGGTGCAGAAGATAATTAAAATGGCTAATGGGTTGTTAACATGCATTTCAAAGGGGCTGGAACACAAAGGGTGAAAATTATGCCATATGTCTATGGACTGCATTTACAGTACTCTGAACAGTTCTGGGCACTGCACCTCAGCAAGGATAATGACTTTGGAGGAGTTGCAGCACAGATTCATAAGAATGATACTGGGGCTGAAAGAGTTAAATTATAAGGCCAAGTTGCAGAGTAGACTTGTATTCCCTAGAGCACAGAATATTAAGGGGTGAAATAATTGAGAAGTTTACGATGATAACAGGATCTGATGGGGCAGATATAAACTATTTTCTATGGTGGAGGAGTCCAGAATAAGGGGACATAACCCAGAAATTAGAACTAGCCATTCAGGGGTGCTGTCAGTAAGCATTTCATCACATAAATGGAAATAGAAATCTGGAACTCTCTCCCCCGAAAAACAATTGAGGCTAAGTCAATGAGATTTAATGAATTTTAGTTGGGTAAGGGTATTAAGAGTTATGGAACCAAGGTGGGCAAATTAAGATACAGGTCAGCCATGATCTAACTAAATGGTGGGATAGGCTCGAGGGGCCAATGGCCTATTCCTGTTCCTATGTATGCAACAAAAATAATCTAAAGATTATAGTATAGTCAGGGTATTAAATTTACTACATGGTATACACATTGGCCCTGAGAATCTGTGTACTTAGCAGTGAATTTGGGGCACATTCAGAATGGGTGACGATCTTCAGTGGAAATTGGGGTGAAAACTGTTGACACAGTAAACAAAAGCAGAACCAGTGAGATGGTATCACTTGCTGTAATTTTCACAAATCCGCGAGCCCACAAGATTGTTCCAGGTTGAATCCATGGCCTGGAATGTGCAGTGACCTTGGGGTAGATTTTAACTGTTCACTCCAGGTAGTCAATGTTTGGCAAAGGACCAGCCACCCATTTTATACCCTGCCCATTTTTCTTTTACATTGAAGCCAATTGGAAAAGGAAAGTGAACAGACTGTGACAGGCGATGATCTGATATCACCCATTTTACGGTCTCGTTAAAGGCAAAAGTTCTGGTATAAATGCAAGAGATGTAGGGAAGTGGGATATAAAAATTATGAGCTTGCAGGATCCTGCTCTCACATTAAAAAAAACTTAAATAAAAGCAAAATACTGTGGATGCCAGAAATCTGAAATAAAAACAAAATGCTGGTAATGCTCAGCAGGTCTGGCACCATCTGTGGAGAGAGAAAACAGAGTTAATGTTGAGTCAGTTATGACTCTTCAACCCTGAAGAATCATACCTGACTCGAAACGTTAACTTTGTTTCTCTCTCCACAGATGCTGCCACACCTGCTGTGTATTTCCAGCACCTTGTTTTTATTGCATAAAAGCAATTGTTTCACTGCTGCTATTAAGCATTCATGAAGAATCTAATAAACCAGTCCCTCTCACCATGCAGTTGTTACCTAAGTGACGTAATTGAACATATCACCTGTAGGAGTTTGAAAAGTTGGTGCGCTATAGAATGTTAATACAGCAGTGATTTTGAGTGTAACTGACACAACATAATTTCTAGGCACTTTGCACTCAGGTTGCATTCGTACTTCTAACAAAAATCATAAATCATTGGCTTGTCTGAACATTATCTTCCAGAGCACACATTTGTCTACTGCCATTATTTGGAACAGCAATTCTTTGAAGCAATATGTTCAGCTGATGCTTGCCTTCTTTCTCCAGTATCCCAAAACAAAATGCCCTTCAGTGCAATTCCAAATGGGACAAGGATAGAATGCATAATGTTTAATGCCCCTTATTTATTGTATTTGTCATCCAATGCTTTCATTTGCTTGTATAATTAGTTATCTCTGTCATAAAATTAAACACAAAGTATCACAGGGAGAATTTAAATTGCATTCTATCTCCTCTAACTGATTAGGATTCATGGTAGACTAGAACAGCAGACATTAACTGTGTTGCCTAAAGAATATTTATTTTAAATTAGGTATTAAGAACATAAGAAATAGGAGCAGGAGTCGGCCATTCAGCCCCTCAAGCCTGCCCCGCCATTCAATAAGATCATGGCTGATCCGTCCCATTCTTCAACTTCTCTTTCGGCCCTGCTCTGCCTAACTCTCAACTCTCCAAGATTTCAAAAATCTATCTACCTCCTCCTTAAATACATTTAGTGACCTAGCCTCCAAAGCTCTCTGAGGCAGAGAATTCCAGAGATTCACCACCCTCAGAGAAGAAATTCCTTCGCTTCTCAGTTTTAAATGTGAACCCCCTATTCTGTAATTATGTCCCCTAGTTCGAGATTCCCCCATTAGTGGAAACATCTTCTCAGCATCTACCCTGTCGAGCCCCCTTAAAATCTTATATGTTTCTATAAGAAGATCACCTCTCATTCTTCTAAACTCCAATGAATAAAGACCTAACCTGTTCAGCCGTTCTTGATAAGACAACCCTTTCATCCCAGGAATCAGCCTAGTGAACCTTTTCTGAACTGCCTCCAATGCTCGTATATCCTTCTTTAAATACGGGGACCAAAACTATACGCAGTACTCCAGGTGTGGCCTCACCAACACCCTGTACAGTTGTAACAAGACTTCCCTATTTTTTAAACTCTAACCCCCTAGCAATAAAGGCCAAAATTCCATTTGCCTTCCGAATTACTTGCTGCACCTGCATGCTAACGTTTTGTGTTTCAGGCACAAGAACACCCAGATCCCTCTCTACTGCAGTATTTTGTAATCTTTCTCCATCTAAATAATAATCTGCCTTTTTATTCTTCCTACCAAAGTGGATGACCTCACACTTTCCCACATTGAACACCATCTGCCAAGTTTTTGCCCATCTCACTTAACCGATATATATCCCTTTGCAGATTCTTTGTGTCCTCATCACTACATGCCTTCCCATCTATTTTTGTATCATCAGCAAATTTGGATACACTACACTCTGTCCCTTCCTCTAAGTCATTAATGTAGATAGTAAATAGCTGAGGCCCTAGGACCGATCCTTGTTGCACCCCACTAGTTACGGCTTTCCAACCTGAGAAAGACCCATTGATCCCGACTCTCTGCCTTCTGTGTGTTAGCCAATCCTAAATCCATGCCAACACATTACCCCAATACCCTGAGCTCCTATTTTGTGCAATAACCTTTTATGTGGCACCTTATCAAACGCCTCCTGAAAATCCGAATACACACCATCTATTGGTTCACCTTTATCCACTCTGCTTGTAATATCCTCAAAGAACTCTAACAAATTTGTCAAACATGATTTCCCTTTCGTAAAACCATGTTGACTCTGTTTGATTGAGTTATGCTTTTCTAAATGTCCTGCTATTTCTTCCTTAATAGTTGACTCAAGCATTTTCCCAATGACTGATGTTAAGCTAACTGGTCTATAGTTTCCTGCCTCCCTCCTTTCTTGAATAGGGGTGTCACATTAGTGGTTTTCCAATCCGCTGGTACCCTACCGGAATCCAGTGAATTTTGGTATATTATGACCAGTGCCTCCACTATCTCTGCAGCCACTTCTTTTAAAGGAGGCCATCAGGTCCTGGCGACTTGTCTGCTTTTAGTCCCATCAGTTTGTCCAGCACCTTTTCCCTCGTGATAGTGATTGTTACAAGTTCCTCCCTCCCATTTACACCTTGCTCATCTATTATTGTTGGGATTTTTATAGTGTCCTCCACCGTGAAGACTGATGCAAAATATTGGTTTAAATTATCTGCCATTTCCCTGTTCCCTGTTATTAATTCCCCATTCTCATCCTCTAAGGGCCCCACACTTACTTTAGCTACTCTCTTCCTTTTAATATACCCATAGAAGCTCTTACTGTTTGTTTTTATATTTCTTGCCAATTTACTCTCAATCAATTTTCTCTCTCTTTATTACTTTTTTAGTCATCCGCTGCTGGTTTCTAAAAACTTCTCAATCCTCTGGCCTACCACTCATTTTCGCCGCATTGTACGCCTTTGCTTTTGATTTGATACTCTCCTTAACTTCCTTTGTTATCCACGGGTTGTTCATCGTTCTCTTCGAGTCCTTCCTTCTGACTGGAGTAAATGAAATATCAGCTTAAAAGTCTGCCACTGCTCATCCACTGACTTCCCCTGTAATCTATTTTCCCAGCCCGCTTTAGACAACTCTTTCTTCATACCTCTGTAATTGCCCTTGTTTAAGTTGAAGACACTGGTTTGAGACCCGAGTTTCTCACCCTCAAACTGAATTTGAAATTCTACCATGTTATGATCGCTTCCCCCTAAAGGATCCTTAACTATGAGATCTCTTATTAATCCTACCTCATTACACAATACCAAATCTAAAATAGCCTGTTCCCTGGTAGGTTCTGCAACATATTGCTCTAAGTAACAATCCCTGAGGCATTCTACAAATTTGTCTTCCATGCTACCCTTGCCAATTTGATTTGTCCAGTCTATATGCAGATTAAAATCACCCATGATAATTGCAGTGCCCTTCTTACACGCCTCCATTATTTCCTGATTTATCTCTTGTCCTACAGAGAGGCACTCTTCGGGGGCCTATAGACCACTCCCACCCGTGATTTCTTTCCCTTGCTATTCCTTATTTCCACCCAAACTGATTCTACATCACGATCTATTACACCTATATCATTACTCACAACTGCACTGATCCCTTCCATTAATAGCAAAGCTACCCCACCTCCTTTTCCTTTCTGCCTATTCTTCTGGAACGATGAATATCCTTGAACATTTAGATTCCATCTTGGTCATCCTGCAACCACGTCTCAGTGATAGCTATCAAATCATATTCATTTATTTCTATCTGTGCCGTCAGCTCATCTATCTTGTTCCAAGTGTTACGTGCATTCAGATAAAGAGCCTTAAGCTTTGACATTTTACCATTTTTACCTACTCTGGTTCTAATTTCTGCTGTACTCTTGTGCTTGTATTCTCTGTCCCTTCCTATCACTCTCTGATATAAAGTATGCTCCTTCACTACCCTGCACCTCTGCATTCTCATTACTATTCGACTTTTTAAACTTTCCTTCAATTGAACCTCCCCCCCCCCCCCCCCACTATTTGGTTTAAAGCCTTATCTACATTAAACTACATTGTAAAAAAACATGCAATATATGCAGAAAGTAGTTAATACCAGTATGAATATTGATCCAAATGGTTCAGCTAAAGTATTGCATAAGATTAGCATTGCACCATTCTTTGAGAAATTTTAGTGTAACTGATTTACACCAGTTTTGCGCTGAAACATTGCAAATTCCCTTGATTGTTGGCAACGTTTTGATTTTGTCCACTAAAAGCCTTTGCCACTCATTTATTAGCTCTGCTTCCCCATGTAAAAGCCAAGCTCACACAAGTTTCCTGGATTTACACAACTATTACACTGGTATAGAGTTAGACCCAAATATTTCATTGCAAAAGGCCCCAAAGTCGCCTGATATCAGCGTAACTAACATTTACGGAGTTTCACAGTAATTTCCTTTGTGTTTTTTAATTCTTGCTGAGACTTGCACTATGCAAAGTGCTGTCTGTCTCACTGTACCTGAATTTTTTGGATCCCAACACAACACCCACCACGCACCAACCCCCCACCACACAGTCAGAAGGACTAAGCAGTTGGAATGGCCTTCCCAATGGATATACCCCTGTTCTGCATCATAATGTTTCATAATGTTTGAGGATGAGGAGAAGCAGAGGCAAGAGGCTCAGAATGATGCACCATGGCAGCATGTTTATGTCAGATAATCATATTATAATAGAGGTGCCTGTGATAATAAAGTTTCTAGTTTTGTTAGACACTGTCCTCCCCTGTTCAAAATTACTGTAATCAGATCTCTCCTTAAAAAGCCTACTCATGACCCTTTTGTCCTCCTCTGTGCCTACCTCTCTCACCACTCTGTTTAAATCCTTTCAGTCCAGCTTCCATCTTTGCCACAGCATTGAGACCACCCTGGTCAAAGTCACCAAAACTATTCTTATTACTATGACCTCAGTTCTTTATCTCTCCTCGTCATCCTAGGCACCTCTATTTTTCAACATCGTTCTCTGCATCATTCCCCTCCACTGTTTCTCTTGTACGATTCACATCCATGACACGCCCCTCTCAAGATTTCAGTCCATTTTGTTTCAATATTATCAGAAAATTTTGTGCAAACAACTTCTCTCCATGGCTCTGCAGAAGACTTGTGGTTATCCCAAGATTCCATCCTTGGCTCCCTCCTAATCCTCATCCATATGTTGCCCCTAGCTGACATTATCCATAATCATGGGGTCAGCGTTCATATTTATGTGACGGTACTCAGCGTTATCTCTTCATTAAATGGCCGTTATCTTCTCCTAATGCCCTCTTAGAGCTACTCGGGTCGGTCTTGCAACTGTAAAACACCATGAGATTTTTGTTAGCCGCATGGCCATGTGAGCCGCATGGAAGATGGCGGGATCCCCAAGGACACATTGTACAGCAAGCTCATCACTGGTATCAGATCCACCGGCCGTTCATGGCTCCGCTTTAAAGGCGTCTGCAAACGCGACATGAAGTCCTGTGACATTGATCACAAGTCGTGGGAGTCAGTTGCCAGTGACCACCAGAGCTGGTGAACAGCCATAAAGGCAGGGCTAAAATGTGGCGAGTTGGAGACTTAGCAGTTGGCAGGAAAAAAGACAGAAGCGCAAGGAGAGAGCCAACTGTGTAACAGCCCCGACAACCAATTTTATCTGCAGCACCTATGGAAGAGTCTGTCACTCTAGAATTGGCCTTTATAGCCACTCCAGGCGCTGCTTCACAAACCACTGACCACCTCCAGGCGCTTATCCATTGTCTCTCGAGAGAAGGAGGCCAAAGAGAAGAAATACAATATATAAATGCAAGTTGTTGTATTCAGTGGAAGCAACAGATTCTCCTTTCCGATCTAAAGAAAATAATAAGGAAACATCACGAATAGTTCTATAGTTATGAATCAATAATATTGTCCAATATATAGACACTAAAATGCATTGCTGGAAAAGACAGGTCAAAAGTCTAGCACATTGGATATCAGAAATTAGGAACCAAATTAAAAAACACAACTTCACAGATGTTAACCTTGGCATTATTACCCAAGCCTTGTACCAATTGGTAGAAGGTCAGGCAGATTAAGAAGGTGAAATGCGTGGCTGAAAGACTGATATGGGAAGGTGGGGTTCCATTCGTGAGACACCAGCACCAATACTGGGAAAGGAAGGAGCTGTACTGCTGAGACGAGCTCCACCTGAAGCAGTAATACAAAAGTAAAATACTGTGGATGCTGGAAATCTGAAATAAAAACATAAAGTTTCAGAAATACTCAGCAGGTCAGGCTGCATCTGTGGAGAGAGAATTAGAGATAATGTCTCAGGTCAATTCTGATGAAAGGTCGGGCTGAAATGTTGGGCTGGATTTTCGTTTGTGGGGTCTGATCCCGCCCTCAGGAGGAAATGTGTGTCAGGAACGTACACATGCTGGCGCCAGAACCCAGTGGACGATTTTTCAAGGAGGCAGTCACTTAATTGGCAATTAAGGATGGAGGACAGGCTCCCAAGGCTGGAAGGCCTATTGGAAGGGGAGGCTGTTGGTTCAGGTAGGAGAAAGGGAGGGCACCTCAAGATGGAGATGCCCTCTGAAGAGCTTTTACAAATTTTTATTAAAGAGACCGCAGCTGCCAGGCTGTCGACGTGGAGGAGCAACCTCTCCACTGGATGACCAGGGACTGCAAATGTGCCTCTATGGCAATGACATGCGCGGGGTAGGGTAGGAGTGGTGGGGGGTTTCCTAACTGGATGGAGCGCTGGACCCTGGTCTGCCACCAGGAGGTTGCCTCCATCCCTCAGCCATGTTTCATCCTGCATGGGGGCCCACATGCCGACAGGAAAATTCCAGTCTGCTTGTGCAGAGTGGCCTTAATAGGCCCTTTAATTGGCAGCTGTCATTCCCTCACCCCTGATCCGGCATCCATAAAAATTGCTCGGAAGCGGGACCATGGCAGGAGACCAACGCACCAGCCGGTAGTGGGAAATTGCAGGCCCATCCACCTCCAGTCCCACTTCCACAGCCAACTAAAAATACAGCCAATTAATTTTGTTCTCCTCTCTGCAGACGCTGCCTGACCTACTGAGCATATCCAGCATTCATTTTTATTTATTTGTTTTTATTCCAGCTGAACCAGAGCAGGACCAGTGTCTTAGCAGAAAGGATAAATAAGGCTGGTGATAGGACTTTAAACTAGTAAGACGGGGGAAGCATCTGGTGAAAATAATAGAAGTTTGATGATAAAAGAAATAAGAGATGAGAGTTAAGATCAGTCCAAGGTAAGCAGCAAGGGTAACATTTTTTTTTTAAAAATCAGGGAACAAATATATTTATAAAACAGAAGCATAAAACAACTATTAACAACAAAATAAACTGTCTGTACAGGAATGTACACAGCATCAAAAATAAAAGGGGGAGCTGGAGACAATAATCCATAATGAGGAACTAACTGTAGTTGGAATAACTGCAATATGGCTATGTAAAGAACAGGACTGGGAACTAAATATTGTAGGTTATAACAGGTTATTGCAGATGAGGTAAGACTTATTGCCCTGGACACCAAGGCAGAATTTGACTGAGTGTGGGCGAGTCGAAGAGACTTAGCAGTTGGCAGGAAAAAAGACAGAAGCAGAGCCAACTGTGTAACAGCCCCGACAAACAATTTTTTCTGCAGCACCTGTGGAAGAGCCTGTCACTCTAGAATTGGCCTTTATAGCCACTCCAGGCGCTGCTCCACACACCACTGATCACCTCCAGGCGCTTACCCATTGTCTCTCGAGATAAGGAGGCCAAAGAAGAAGAAAGCGGCATCGAGGAGCCCTAGTAAAATTGAATTGAATGGAAATCAGGGGGGAAACACTCCACTGGTTGGAATCACACTCAGCACAAAAGAAGATGGTTGTGATTGTTGCAGTCCAGGAAGACAGTGGTGTAGCAGTAATGTCACTAGACTAGTAATCCTGAGGCCCAGGCTAATGCCCTAGGAGCAGGAGTTCAGATCCCACCACACTAGCTGGTGGAATTAAAATTCAATTAATCAATAAATCTAATTAATAAAAAAATTGAATTGAAAGTCAATGGTGCCATGAAACTACCGATTGTCGTAACAACCCACCTTGTTCACTAAAGTCCTTTAGAGAGAAGGAAATCTGCTGTCCTTACCTGATCTGACCTACATGTGACTCCATACCCACAGCGATGTGGCTGATTCTTAACTACCTTCTGAAACGCCTAGCAAGCCACTCAGCTGTACCAAACTGCTACAGAAAATTCAAAAAGGAATAAAACCGGACGGACCACTTGGCACCGACTTAGGCACTAGAAACAACAATGGAACACCCAGCCCTGTTGACCCTGCAAAGTCCTCCTAACATCGGGGGTTTGTGCCAAAATTGGGGGAGCTGTCCCACAGACTAGTCAAGCAACAGCCTGACATAGTCATACTCACAGAATCATACCCTACAGTCAATGTCCCAGACATCACCATCTCTGGACATACCCAGCAGAGGCAGCATCACAGTGGCATACAGTTGGGAGGGAGTTGCCCTGGGAGCTTTCAGCATTGACTCTTGACCCCATGAAGTCTCATGGCATCAGGTCAAACATGGGCGAGGAAAGCACCGACTGATTACCACCTACCACCCTCTCTCAGCTGATGAATCAGTAGTTCTCCATGTTGAACACCACTTGGAGGAAGCACTGAGGATGGCAAGGGCACAGAATATACTCTAGGTGGGGGAATTCAAATGTGCATCGCCATGAGTGGCTTAGTAGCACCACTGCTGGCCGAGTCCTGAAGGGCATATCTGCCAGACTGGGCCTGTGGCAGATGGTGAAGGAACCAAGAAGAGGGAAAAACTTCATCAGTCAACCTGTCGCAGATGCATCTGTCCATGACAGTATTGGTAGGAGTGACCACCGCACAGTCCTAGTGAAGACGAAGTCCTGTCTTCACACTGAGCATACCCTCCATCATGTTGCATGGCACTACCATTCTGCTAAATGGGATAGATTCAGAATAGATTTAATAACTCAAAACCAGGCATCCATGAGGCACTGTGGGCCATCAGCAGCAGCAGAATTGCATTCAATCACAATCTGTAACCTCAGGACTCGACATATTCCCCACTCTACCATACCATCACTCAAGGGGTTAACCCTGGTTCAGTAAAGAGTTCCACTTGCAAGATAATGACGCACAGGGACCAGTGCTGGGGCCTCAACTATTTACCATTTATATTAATGACTGGTATATAGGGACTGAGTGTATTGTAGTCAAATTTGCAGATGATATATAGATAGGTTGGAAAGCAAGTTGTGAGGAGAATACAGTCTGCGAAGAGATCTAGATAGGTTAAGTCATTGGGCAAAAAATTTGGTAGATTGAGTATAATGTGGCAGCTGTGAGGTTGTCCACTTTGGTGGGAAGAGTAGAAAAGCTGGATATTATTTAATGGCGATAAACTGCAGAATGCTGTGGTACAGAGGGATCTGGATGGCCTTATATATGAATCACAAAAAGTTAGCATGCAGGTTCAGCAAATCAGGAGTGCAATGGAATACTCTCCACATGCCTGGATGATTGCAGTAAATAATTAGGAAGACAAATGGAATGTTGGCATTTATTGCAAGGAGATGGAGTATAAGAGTAGGGAAGTCTTGCTACAACTGTACAGGGCATTGGTGAGATCACACCTAGAGTACTGCGTACGGTTTTGGTCTCCTTACTTAAATGAGGGATATACTTGCAATGGAAGCCATTCAGAAAAGGTTCACAAGGCTGATTCCTTGGATGAAGGAATTGTCTTATGAGGAATGGTTGAGCAGGCTAGGGTCTATACTCATTGGATTTAGAAGAATGGGAGGTGATCTTATTGAAACATACGATTCTGAGCGGGCTTGACAGGGTAGATACTGAGAGGATGTTTCCCCTCATGGAGGAATCTAGAACTAGGGGCACAGCTTCAAAAGGAGGTGTCTGCCATTTAACACAGAGAGGAGGAGGAATTTCTTCTCTCAGAGGGTTGTTAATCTTTGGAATTCTGTCCCACAGAAAGCAGTGGTGGCTGAGTCATTGAATATATTCAAGAGCGAGTTGGATTTTTGATCTACAAGGAAGTCAAGGGTTAGGGCATGGGGATTAGGGACAGCAGGAAAGTGGAGTTAAGGCCACAATCAGGTCAGCCATGATCTTATTGAATGGCGGCGCAGGCTTGAGGGCATGAATGGCCTGCTCCTGCTCCTGCTTCTTATGTTCATATGACTTGGATATTGGAATATAAAGTAAAATTTCAAAATCTGACAAAGTTGTGTTTAGGCCACAACTAGAGTATTGCATCCAGTTCTGGTCACACACCTTAGGAAGGATGTGAGGGTTCTCTAGAGGGTGAAGAGGCCTCGATTAAACCTGCCTCCATGGCACTCTGTAAGAGCATTCCAGATCCTAACCACTCACTGCGTGAAAAAGTTTTTTATGTCGCCATTATTTCTTTTGCCAATTACTTGAAATCTGTGCCCTCCTTTTTGATCCTTTCACGAGTGGGAACAATTTCTCCCTATCTACTCTGTTCAGACCCCTCATGATTTTGAATACCTCTATCAAATCTCCTCTCAGCCATCTCTTCTCCAGGGAAAACAGTCCCAACTTCTCCAATCTATTTTCATAAATGAAGTTCCTCATCCCTGGAACCATTCTCATGAATCCTTTTTGCGTTGTCTCCAATGCCTTCACATTTTTCCATAAAGGCAGTGCCCAGAAATGGACGCAATACTCCAGCTGAGGCCGAACTAATGTCTTATACAGGTTTGCCCACAAATCTGGTGTGTGGCACTGTATCAAATGCCTTTGGGAAGTCCATGTACACCGCATCAACAGCATTGCCTTCATAAACCCTCTGTTACCCCTTCAAAAAGCTCCAGTAAGTTAGTTAAACATGATTTTCCCTTAACAAATCCATGCTGGCTTTCCTTAATTAACCCGCATTTGTCCATGTCACTATCGATTTTGTCCCAAATTATTGTTTCTAGAAGTTTCCCCACCACCGAAGTTAAACTGACTGGCCTGTAATTGTTGGGCTTATCTTTATATCCTTTTGAAGAAGGGTGCAACATTTGAAATTCTCAAGTTCTCTGGCACCACCCCTGATTATAAGGAAGACTGGAAAATTATGGCTGGTGCCTCTGCAATTTCCATCTTCACTTCCCTCGGTGTCCTTGGATGCATCTCATCTGGTCATCATGCTTCATCAACTCTAAGTATAGACAGCCCATCTAATACCTCCTCCGTATCAATTTATATCCTTCTAGCATATTAATTACCTCTTTTTTTACCATGGCCTGGGTAGCATCGTCTTCCTTGGTAAAGACAGATGCAAAGTATTCATTTAAATATCTCAGCTATTTCCCCTGCCTCCATGTGTAAATTCCCCTTTTGGACCCTAATCAGCCCTACTCCACATATACCACCCTTTTAATATCAATATGCTTAAAGAAGACTTTGGGATTCCCTTTTATGTTAGCTGCTAGTCTCTTTTCATACATTCTCTTTCCTTCGCTTATTTGCTTTTTCACTTCCCCTCTGAACCTTCTATATTCAGCTTTGTTCTCCATTGTATTATCTGCCTGATATCTGTCATGAGCACACTTTATCTTCTTTATCTCTATCTCTTTTGTCATCCAGGGAGCTCTGGATTTGTTTTCCTTACCTTATCCCACCGAGGGAATATGCCTTGATTATGCCTGAACTATTTCTTCTTTGAAGGTAGCCCATTTTTCTTGCCAACCATTGATTCCAATTTATTCAGCCCAAATCTATTCTTACCCCATTGAAGTTGGCTTTCCCCCAGTTAATTATTCTTATTCGAGATTGTTCTTTGTCCTTTTCCATAGCCAACCGAAACCTTATGACACAATGATAACTGCCCCCTAAATGTTCTCCTACTGACCCTTGATCCACTTGGCCTACCTCATTCCCAAGAACCAGGTCCAACAGTGCCTCCTTTCTCATTGGACGGGAAGCATACTGCTGTAGAAAATTTTCCTGAACACACTCTAGGACAGGGATAGGCATGTTGCACCATGGACATTTGACAAAATTATTGACTCAGCCACAGACATGGGGGCAATTAAGTTGCATATAAAGTGTATAGCCAATCTAACCCCATCAAAACACATTTCTTCCTATAAATAAAGTAGCTAAGCACACAAACATCAATGGAGAGCAGCACAACTGCATTAGTTAGCTAGCATGCAAAATAGTATGCCATGCCAATGTGAATTACTTTTGTTGACAGAATAGAGTTAGCTACATCATGTCATGGGGTGGTAGATGGACCTTATTGGATGACCTCTGTGGATTTAAAGGTGTCAGGAATGCAAATTTACAGACCATTTCTCAAACTGCTTTTGTCACAAGACAATTTAACTTGTGAGGGTCTCTGTTTGTGCAACTTCTCCACCTGTTTGTAATAGGTATCTGAAGACAGGGCAGCCAACAAAAGGGCAGTGACCTCCAAATCAGGAGGATTTTATAGGGTGAAGCAGATAGTACTTCAGAAGAGTCATGTAAAACAGAAAAGCAGAATAAGACAGGAAGGGACAGAGAGATTAACGGTAGGGAGGCAAGAGTGGTTTATTCATCTTGACAGGCTGTGAAACCAGGTTCTGAATTCTAAAATACAGAAACAACAGAATCTCTCATGGACAAAGTGTAATCTACTCACCAAAGCTAGTGACAAAATTAGATGAAATGAATTACAAATAAAAAAATGGCCTTCAATTCTTCCAATAAAGCGATTCTCTTAAATTCACTAATGTCTATATCTCAGTCTATCACTGTTGATTCCGATTCAGCTTTAACAAGATAATTATTAACAAAAAGCTTTTCTGCAAAAGGTTGACTGGGTGTTACTGCATGTATTATTCAGTTACAAAATGTTTAGTCATTATCTGTAAGATTGTACTCCAGACTAACCAATTTATGTCCAAGCCAAATCTATCTAATTAGATTACTCATTAGGCATCATGTGGCTACGTGATCAGCTCATGCAAGCCCCCTGATCATCTTGTAATGTTTCCCAGACCCCCTTATCAACTATCCTTGAGTCTTCACAATGAATCCTTCTACCTTTATCAAACTTACATTCCTGATTGCTTCGTGCAGTCTGCAGTTACACAAAGCAACTGTCTTATACACTGATATGAGGGGCCTCCTTGGTCAGCCTAACTGTCTGGGTCTCACGGTACCATTCCCAGGGATATGACTTAGCCAATCTTGTTCTCACAGTGCATTGGATGAGTACTCCATTTTATAACAATATGTGGCTATACTTTCAACTTGTATATGAGTGTATATATATATATATATTTATATTATATTCACTAGGATTATATGAATCTACTTACTCAAATAACATTTAAACAGTATGATATTTACTGCAGGTGCCTCTGTGCTTGGGAATACCCTACAACAGGGGCATTTTCATATAGTGTAATTGTATGATACAGGCAACTTTCAAATGACATTGGCCACTCCGGTTATCTGCCCTCAAACTGGATAGTAAATGTGCACATTGCAGTTGCTGACCTTTGACATACTTAGCTGCTAGCTAGTTGCTGAAGCAGGGGTGTCGAACCTTTTCATGTGGGGGCCACATTACAATTTTTGTCTTACACAGGGGGTCAGTGAGACAATTTCAGAATGATAATGGCAGTAAAAACTTATTAATCAAAACAACAATTTTCCTTTTTGTCAAGAAGCTTTAAATGAGAAGACTAATTTATTGACTTACTTTCTCTTCACTATGTTAGACACTGATTTCATGGGATGCCTGGCTTTTTTTTTTGCTTGCACAAGTAGTCAATGTTTGCCTGCACACTTGTAGCGATGCAGAGTACTCCAGATAGATGTCCATCTGTCAGGAATGATCTTGATCAGTCTCGCTCGGTCTCGCTCTCGATCGGTCTCGCTCTCCCCCTCCCTCCCTGTTATCCTTGCTCTCTCTCCCCTTGTGTCCCTCTCTCTGACAGTTGCAGAGTGTGGGAACTCACAATTGAGCAGTTTTGTGATTGGACAGTTTAACAAAATCGCAGCTGCCGCTTTCACAGCTGACAGGTGCTTGAGCAGAGAGAGAGTGCTTCCAATTTGGACAAAGCCTACTGAAAAGCCCAAAGTTGTCCAAACTCAAAGCGCTCTCTCTGCTCAAGCACTTGTCAGCTATGAAAGTGACAGCTGCGTTTTTTTAAAAAGTCGGATTGGTTTGAAAGAAGAAGTCAACGGGAAATTTCTTATCGCTGAAATTACCAGTCACGGATACCATATATGGACATGTTGCTGACCCCTGCTCTAAGATCTCTTGCCCCTTTCTACCCTTTACACTACTACCATCCCAATCTATATTTGGATAATTAAAGTTCTCCATTATAACTACTCTATAATTCTAGCACCTCTCTATAATTTCCTTGTAAATTTGTTCCTTTACATCCTTTTCACTAATTGGTGGCCGATAGTCTACATCAAGCAATGTAATTGCACCTTTCTTGTTCATAGCTCTCGCCAAATAGATTCTGTTCTTGACCCCTCGGGATATCCTCTCTCTCAAGCATTGTAGTACTCTCAATCAATACCGCCACTACTCCTCCCCCTTTTTTTTCTTTCCTATCTTTCCTAAACATCTTCTATCCAGGAATATTTAACACCTAGTTCTGCACTTCTTTGAGCCTGGTCTTTGTTTTAACCATAGTATCATATTCCCACATGTCAATCTGCACTTGTAACTCACCAATTTTATTAACTACACTCCATGTATTCACATGCATGCATGTTAACTCTGATGACTTTATTATTTCCTCCACCTAATAACTTACTATTCCCTATTCTAGTGCTGTTGATCTCTCCCCATATTCTATGCACTTTGGTAGCACTACTTAACACTCTCACCGTATGCACTTTATTCCTGTTTTTTACTTCTATATGCTGGTACCCATTCCCCTGCCAAGGGGTTTAAATCCTCCCCAACCACACTAGTGAACCTCCCTGCAAGGACATTGATCCCAATCTTACTGTGATGCAATCCGTTGTTGTATGATTGGCTTTAAGAGCGATGTCCCTTTAAGATCTCAGTATGCTAATGAGCTATGTACCAGGATGTAGTCATGTGACTACAAGCCAGGGTCTCCCTGCAACTGTAACACCTACATGAAGGTTCTGTACTGTATATACTAGTTTAGCTGTTAATAAACCTGTTAGACATCTTCAAAGAATTGGACTCCATGCATAAAGAACACATTACACCTGTCCTTTTTGAATAGGTGCCTCCTGCTCCAAGAATCTGAAACCGTCCTTCCTGCACCATGCTTCAAGTCACACATTAATCCACCCTATCTCCCCTCTTTCTACTCTCGTTAGCATGTGACACTGGGAGTAATCCAGAGATTGCTACCCTCGAGGTCCTACACTTTAACTTTCTCCCTAGCTCCTGAAAATCTGACCGTAGCACTTCCTCAATACCTGCCCTTGCCATGTCATTGGTACCAACATGCACCACAACTCCTGGCTCACTCCTTTCCCTCTGCAGAATATCCTGCACCCTCTCAGTGAAGTCCTTCATCCTGGCACCAGGGAGGCAACACACCATTTGGGACATCAGTTACAGAAAGATCTATCTGTCCCGACAAGGAATCATCTATAACAACTGCATTTCTACTCTTTGCTGCTCCCTTCTGCACAGTTTCTTGCCCATTGGTGCCATGGGTTGGACTGCACTCCCTCAAGGTGTCGTCACTCTCAGCAGTCTCCAAAGCTGAGTACCAGTTTCCTGCCTCTTCTGGATGGGCCACGCACCTACTATCCTGAATTCCTATTGCCTGTGGGGTGACCACCTCCTGGAACGTACGAGCCAGGAAACTCTCCTACTCCCTGATGCTCCGCAGTGATTCCAGCTGCCCCTCAAGTTCGGAAATCCTGAGCTCATGCTGAAACAGCTGGAGATACTTCCTACAAACATAGTCGCCCAAGACATATCAAGTGTCCTGAAGTTCCCACATGGTGCGAGAATTGCAAACAGGTCGCAGCTGCCCATCCATGATCTAAACAAAAACCCTCCAGTCCCTTTTTCAACATTTTTAATTAATACCTCTAGTCCTGTTCTGTGTTTATACTCTTATTACAACACTTACTGTTACACTACTCCAACTGATCTTGCTGGTTACCATCAGTTCAAGGTAAATACATTCAACAATAAGGAATTCACTGCCAACAAATCCTAAAACAATGCAAAATGTACTTGGTTACGTAGGCAATGTTTGAACTTTGAACTGAACTTGTCTCAGCTTTAATCTTGGAGAAAGTTGTGTGAAATTGCTTTATTTGAATACTGGGAACATCATGGAGTATTTTCTCTCTCATTAGATCATCAAGGACCAGAAGCTGCTTATTATTGTTGGTGGGATGCTGCTGATCGATCTCTGCATCCTCATCTGCTGGCAGGTTGTGGATCCTTTGAGGAGGACTGTGGAAGATTACCCTTTAGAGGTCAGTTAACAAGAGTGTAACTGGGAATGCTGAAGTCTGCTTTCACCTGTTTCATTTTAGCATGTATGCTGTTGAGAATTTGAAATACAAGAGTAATAAAATAGGGAAAACAATAGTAACTACTTTGAAGACAATCTGAAGCAGCTGAACTACCTGTCATAAAAATGATCTCAAAACAGTTAGACCATGATTGGATGGTAAGCTTGGGTTGATCCTAGATCCATGTCTAAATACTTTAAGAACCAAAGTTGTATATTAAAACCAAAATTAAGATTACAGTGTTTCCAGAAATTGTGGGAAATTTAGAGAAATGTGATTTTTGGTTCTGCAACATCTTTAACTCTGCTTTGTGCAATGCTGAGAATAAATCAATATGTTGGGAATTTGAATTACAAAGCTGCAGCCCTATTCTCAATTTACCTGTACATTATTATTAATCAATAATACGTTAAAATGGGAAGAAAATGGCCCTACTTATAAAAAAACATTTTAGGTTTTAAATTGGGCCAGTTCAACAGTGAGGACTGAGGCAGCCTCAGCCAATCTTACAATATTGTCCTCAGTCACACAGAGCAGGATTTTTCCTGTGGGCTTCGGGACCCCAACATCAGGGTCAAATGGGAGTCAGAAGAACGTCCCTGTGAGGAACAGTCATCCGGCTGTGATTTCCCCAATTTCTGGTCAGAGGGCAGACTTGTCATCTAATTAAGGATGGTGGGTGGGCATTTGAAGCTGGAGGGCCAATAGGAGGCCCTCCAACATTGAAGAACCAGCAGGCTGCCTTTTCAGGTAAGTGAGAGGGCGCCCAGCAGCTGGGTCACCATTGTGGAGGGGGAATCCCTCCACAAGTCGTCCTGAGCTGCAGCTGAAGCCAGGCAGATCAGGTGGGCCTCAAAGCCTGCCTGGAGTGCTGCCCCCCTAGTCTGCCAGCAGGAGGTGGCCTCCAAGCAGCGACACTTGTTCCCTGATGCCTCCGGCACCTGGAGGCTGACTGGAAAGTTCCAGTTTGTCCCTGACAATAGGCCTTTAAAACAGGCTTAATTGGCAAGAGTGGGTAGCCATCCTGCCACCACCACCCACCCCCCCACCCCCCCAATCCCTCTTCCAGGAAAATAGCCCAGGGGCAGGATGGTGCTGGGGAACTAGCACACCAGTCACTGATGTGAAACTCCATGCTAGCTCCTATTGAAGCCTGTAATATTACTTGTTCCTTTGGTATGTGAATTATTGCAAGATTGTAGAAGGATGGTTTGACAATTTTGACATGCAGGAATGTCTAGCAGTGTAATTACATTACCTTTTGGAAAAATCCAGAATTTCCTATATTTATAAATAAGTGAGAAATGTGAAGGTTGGAAGTGTTGAACAATACGGAATTTTTTTAGGCATAGTTCTCATGAAAACAATATCTTCCTGATGGTCATGTAACTTTAGCCTCATGATGGAATACTGAACTCCTATTCAGAATGGCCCAGTTGATACACCCCTTTAACTATAGTCAAGGTGTACTAATTGGAGAATATTGTGTAGACTAGCCTACTGTTTCAGGGAGCTATAAATATCAACTAACCTACCCTGTTAATAGTATCCACTAAATAACAGTGGTGGCTTCAGACATACCTATGCTCTAAAAATTTCCACAAGTCCTGCTCAGGTGGGCAGGCATCAAAAATAGAATAACGTTGAGATAAGAATTATTGTAAAATTAAGGATGCAAAATTATTTAGTATTGGCTTTTAAAGACAGAAGAGCTGCTGCTGTTGAATTGTATACAATTCACGATCTTTTGATTTTTGTTTTCAACACTAAAACTAAGAATATGCTGATAAACTAATGCACAGAGAAATATAGGTTAATTGCATTTTTGCAATAATATACCAGAAACATCATTCAGCTACAAAATTATAGAATATATAGTTATGCTTATAGTATCACCCTTCTGAATATGGAAAGCCAGTGATTGTACATTTATTATTATTGCTCCAGTATGTGGGTCCAATAGCACTGTGGTTATGTTACTGGACTAGTAATCCAGAGGTCTGGACTAATATACAGGAGATGAAACATTTGGGGAATTTCTATTCAGTTAATTAAATAAATCTGGAATATCAAACTAGTATCAGTGATTGTAGGGATTGTCGTCAAACACCCACCTGGTTCACTAAAATCTGCAGTCCTTACTCAGTCTGGTCTATATGTAACTCCAGACCCACAGCAATGTGGTTGACTCTTAACTTTGAAATGGCCTAGTAAACTACTCAGTTGTATCAAATCGCTACAGAAAAGCTATAAATAAGAATAAAACTGGACAGAACACTCAACAATCGACCTAGGCACTGGATGTGGATATGACAAAGGCACACCCATCTCAGTCAACCATGCAAAGTCCTCCTCAGTAACATCTGGGGACTTGTGCCAAAATTGGGAGAACTGTCCCACAGACTAGTCAAGCAACAGCCTGACATAGTCATACTCATGGAATCATACCTTACAGCTAATGTCCCAAACACCTCCATCACCATCCCTGGGTATGACCTGTCCCACTGGCAGGACAGACCCACCAGAGGTGGTGACACAGTGGTATACAGTTGGGAGAGAATGGCTTTGAGAGTCCTCAACATTAATCTTCTGTCATAGGGTCTGGAGTCAAACATTGGCAAGGAAACCTCTTGTTAATTATCACCTACCCCACTACCTCTGCTGATGAATTAGTACCCCATGTTGAATACCACTTGGAGGAATCTCTGAGGGTAGCAAGGGCACAGAATGTGCTGTGGGCGGAGGACTTCAATGTCCATCACCAAGAGTGGCTCGGTAGCACCATTACTGACCAAGCCCTGAAGAACATAGCTGCCAGATTGGGCCTGTGCCGGGTGTTGAGAGAAACAACACAAGGGAAAAGCCTACTTGACCTCATCCTCACCAATCTATATCATGGATGCATCTGCCAATGATCGTATTGGTAGGAGTGACCACTGCACAGTCTTTCTGGAAACCAAATCCCATCTGTAAACTGAGGGCATCCTCCATTGTGTTGTGTGGCAGTATCACTATACTAAATGGACAGATTCAGAACAGATTTGACAGATGAAATGGGCATCCAGGAGGCACTGTGGAAGTAGCATATGATAGACAGAGCTAAGTGGTTCCACAACCAAAGAATCAGATCAAAGCTCTGCAATCCTGCCACATACAGTCGTGAATGGTGGTGGATAATTAAACAACGAATGTGAAGAGGAGGGTCCATGAATATCCCCATCCTTAATGATAGGGGAGCCCTGCCTGAGTGTGCAAAAAAAGACAAGGCTGAAGCATTTTCAACCATCTTCAGTCAGGAGTGCCGGGCAGATGATCCATCTTGGCCTTCTCCTGATGTCCACAGCATCACAGATGCTAGTCTTCCGCCAATTCAATTCATTTCCCGTGATATCTAGAAATGGCTGAAGGCACTGAATGCAGCAAAGGTTTTGGGCCCCAACAACATTCTGTCTGTAGTACTAAAGACTTGTGCTCCAGAGTTAGCCACGCATCTAGCCAAGCTGTTCCAGTACATCTACAACACTGGCATCTACAAAGTGGAAAATTGCCCAGGTATGTCCCATCCATAAAAAAAGACAGATTCAATCTAGCCAATTACTGCCCAATGAGCCTACTCTTAAATCATCAGCAAAGTGATGGAAGATATCATTGACAGTGCTATCAAGCAACACATACTTACCAATAACCTGTTCAACAATGCTCAGTTTGGGTTCCGCCAGCACCAAATTGACTCCAGACCTCACTACAACCTTGGTCCAAAGATGGACAAAAGAGCTGAATTCCAGGGGGAAGGAGAGAATGAGTGCCCTTGACATCAAGGCAGCATTTGATTGAGTGTGGCATTTCAGAGCCCTAGCAAAATTGAAGTCAATTGGAATCAGGAGAAAGCGCTCCACTGGCTGGAGTCATACCTAGCACAAAGGAAGACAGTGGTGGTTGTTGGAGGTCAATCATCTCAGCCCCAGCACGTTGCTGCAGGAGTTCCTCAGAACAATGTCCTAGGCCCAACCATCTTGAGCTGCTTCAGTGACCTTCCCTCCATCGTTAAGGTCAGAATATAATAACAAGTGCCTAAGAAATAAGAGTAGGAGTAGGTCATTGGGCCCTTCAATGCAACACCACCATTTAATGAGATCATCGCTGATCTTTTACCTTAGTTATACCTTTTCACATTACCCCCATAACCTTTTATTCCCTTGGTATCCTAAATTCTATTGATCCTGATTTGAGTATAATCAACAACTGCTCATCCACAGTTCCAAAGGTTCACAACCATTTGAGTGAAGAAGTTTCTCCTCATCTAAACCCTAAATTATCAACCCCTTATTCTGAGACTGTGACCCTTAGTTCTAGACACTCCAGTGAAGTAAAACGTCCCCCCAGCATTTACCCTGTCAAGAATTTTATTTGTTTCAATGAGATTACTTTTCATTCCTCTAAACTCTAGGGAATATAGGCGTAGTGTACTCGTCATAGGACAATCCCATCATCCCAGAAATCAGTCTTGTGAACAATCGTTACACTCCCTCTAAGGCATTGACATATCCATCTTTAGGCAAGGAGACCAAAATTGTACACAGTACAACACAGGTATGGTCTCACCAAGGCCCTATACAATTGCAGTAAGACTTCTTATACACCAATCCCTTTGTAATAAATGCTAACATACCATAGAAAAGCTACGGCACAGAAGGAGGCCATTCAGCCCATCGTGTCTACGTGGCTGAAAAAACCAGCTGCCCAATCTAATGCCACCCTCCAGCAGCTGGTCCGTAGCCTTGCAGGTTACAGTACTTCAGTTGCAAGTCCAGATACCATTTAAATGAGTTGAGGGTTTCTGCCTCCACCACTGATGCGGGCAGTGAATTCCAGATACCCACCATCCCCTGGGTGAAAAAGTTTTTCTTCATGTCCCCTCTGATCCTTCTACCGATCACCTTAAATCTGTTAGCCGGTAATTGACCTCTCTGCCAGGTGAAACAGGTCCTTCTCGTCTATTCTATCTAGGCCCTTCATAATTGTGTACACCTCAATTAAGTTACCCCTCAGCCTCCTCTGTTCTAAGGAAAACTACCCTAGCCTTTCCAATCTTTCCTCATAGCTGCAATTTTCAATACCATTTGCTTTCCTAATTCCTTGCTGGACTTGCATGTTAGCTTGCTGTGATTCGTGTACAAGGATATCCAGTTCCCTCTGAATGCAAACATTTCCCAGTCTCTCACCATTTTAAAAAAATCTGATTTTCTACTTTTCCTACCAAAATGGATAACTTCACATTTCTCCACATTGTATTCCATCTGCTACATTCTTGTCCACTTAATTAACCTGTCTAACTCCTTTTGCAGCCTCTTTGCATCTTCCTCACAGCTCACCTTCCCACCTAACGTTGTATTGTCAGCAAACTTGGATACACTGGATCCTCAGTCCCCTCAAATAAGTCATTGATATAGATTGTAAATAGCTGAGATCCAAGTACTGATCCTTGCAGTACCCTCGAGTTACAACCTGCCAACCCAAAAATTACCTGTTTATTCCGACTGTTTTCTGTCCACTAACAAATCCTCAATCTATGCTAATACATTATTCTCAATCCCATGAGCTATTATGTACAATAGCCTCTTGTGCAGCACTTATCGAATGGATTCTTAAAAATCCAAATACACTACATCCACTAGTTCCCCCTTATCCACCCTACTATTTGCTACCTAAAAAAACTCAAACAGATTTGCCAAATTAAAAGAATTGGGAATGTCACTGATGATTGGACAATTTTCAGTTCCATTTGCAACTCCTCAGATAACAAAGTAGTCCGTGCCTGCATGCAGAAAAATCTGGACAGTATTTAGGCTTGGGCTGATAAGGGCAAGTAACATCCAGACCTTACAAGTGTCAGGCAATGACCATCTCCAACAAGTGAGAGGGCCTGAACACCTCTCCTTGGCATTGCCACTGCTGAATCCCACCCCCCCCCCCCCATCAATATCCTGGGGGTTACCATTGACCAGAAACTTAACTGGGCCAGCCACAGAAATACTTTGGCTGCAAGAGCAGGCCAGAAGCTGGGTTTTCTATGATAATTGACTCCCCAAAGCTTTTCCACCACCTACAGGGCACAAGTCAGGAGTGTGATAGAATATTCTCCACTTGCCTGGATGATTCCATCTCAAACAACCCTCAAGAAGCTCAACACCATCCAAGACAAAGCAGCCCCCTTGATGGCCACCCCATCCAACCTTAAACATTCACTCCTTTCACCATCAGCGCACCATGGCTGCAGGTGTACCTCCTACAAAAGGCACTGCAACAACTGCCAAGACATCTTCAACAGCACCTCCAAAACATGTAACTTCTACCATTTAGAAGGCCAAGGGCAGCAGGTGCATGGGAACACCACCACCTGCAAGTTCCCCTCCAAGTCACACAAAATCCTGATCTGGAAGTATATCACTGTTCCTTCATTTGTTGCTGGGTCAAAATCCTGGAGCTCCCTACCTAAAAACACTGTGGAAGTACCTTCACCACACAGACTTCAGCAATTCAAGGGCAGTTAGGGATGGGCAATAAATGCTGGCCTTGCCAGAAGCACTCACATTCATGAATAAATAAGTAAAAAAGAAAATATGCAAAGGACACACCACTTATGGTTTAAATGGTTGGGCGGCACAGTGGCGCAGTGGTTAGCACTGCAGCCTCACAGCTCCAGCGACCCGGGTTCAGTTCTGGGTACTGCCTGTGTGGAGTTTGCAAGTTCTCCCTGTGTCTGTGTGGGTTTTCGCCGGGTGCTCCGGTTTCCTCCCGCCACCAAAAGACTTGCAGGTTGATAGGTAAATTGGCCATTATAAATCGCCCCTAGTATAGGTAGGTGGTAGGAGAATATAGGGACAGGTGGGGATGTGATAGGAATATGGGATTAGTATAAATGGGTGGTTGATGGTCGGCACAGACTCGGTGGGCCAAAGGGCCTGTTTCAGTGCTGTATCAATAAATAAATAAATAATTTATGACATTACTGACAAAGATAGGAAGGGACTGAATAATCAAATGCTTCCACGGGAATGACCCAAATTTATCACATATTGTAACCTACCAGATTACACATGACTGTCAGAATTGTCTGTAAAAAAATGCAGTAAATTTAAATACACAAGAAATATGTATAAAATGAATATAGATGGCATGTACAGTATCAACTACTTACATTTACAAACATAGATGATCCCAGAACTCTCTTCAAAGGAGTGAGGTAGATATGGAACAGGAAATGAAGGAATTCAAGGAGGAGATTGAAGGTATGGTGGAAGAGTAAAGATTTTAGGAGGCACTTGAAAGCAGGCACAGAGTGAGCAAGGCAGTGAACTTGTAAGTGAATTCCAGAAGACAGGAATGTAATGACAATATGTTAGCCTTGGATGGTGGAATAGAGGAATGGGGAACAAGCAGCAATCCCAGAGCCAGAAGGACAGATATGGACTGGGTTTGGGGGCTGAATAAAATTTCCCAGAATGTTGGATTGAGGCAGCAGAAGATGGAAATAAGGACAGGGATCTTAAAATTGATTTACTGAAGCACCGTCAATCAATGGAACTTAGTGAGAACAAGAATAATTGGAGCGTGGAACATTGTGCAGGATAGATCTGGAGTCACAGAGTTATGGTGCAGGCAAAGTCTGTAAATAGTGGAAAAGATAGGCTAGGAAGGACAGCATTTGGAGGGGGAAAAAAAATCAATCCACAAAAATGATAAAGGATTTTATCAAGAATTGGAGTGAAATACTGCCATAAATGGACAATTCTCAGGAGTAGAAGGCAGCAGTTTTGGCAAAGACTAGATGTGAGGTTTAAAAGTTCAGTTTAGTGGAACAGAATAAACACATACACAATAATGCATAGAAGCACACAATACATGAATACGTACTAGTAATAAAATAGACCTAACAGTGGTAAATCGCCACTGATTGCACTATTTTTCTAGGGTTTTTGCAACTCTTCAACTGCAGTTAGGGCAAATGAGCAGGGGAACCCCCACAGAAATTCCCTATCATATATAAATGTGAAATAATATACAAACACAATAAAAATGAGCACAACAGCAGACACAAATGTAAAAAAAAATGCAACAATAATATGCAAATACACAATAAAATTATTGGCAATTAATTTTATTGCAGTGTAAATCAGGAATTTTCATCGGACAAAACCGTAAAATAATGTACGAGTGTAAAAGTTGCACTTGAAAGTACAACGAGCTACAGAATCTCTACATTGTGGCAATTTATAGAACGCCATCCCAGAACAACAACTTGCACTTATATAGCACCTTTAATATGTACCAAGGCACTTGTATTATAGGCTATGATAATCTGCATGAAGTGCAACATAAACTAGACTTTATGGTAATTGCAGCACAGATCGTATTGCACTGATCGGACATGATAAGGAGAAATTGGGAGTAAAAAGGATCAATTTGAGGGTGAAACATTTTCCCGAGGGTGCCTGAGGCAAGTCTGACCCCATGTTGAGCTGGGCAATATTCAAAATGTCCCTGGTGGTCATCCAGAAGCAATGTTAATCCCCTTGAATATGTTAATACCCATTTAGGGATCATTCCATAAAATTTGTTGGAGCTGAGCAGACCGGGTATCAAGCATTTTCTGCTCAGGTTTTTGAATCAGAATGTAGTCAAACCAATGGTCTACAAAAGGAGGCTACCAAGTATATCTTTTATATGGAGCGGGAAGCAGCAGGAGTGCAGAAATCCTGAGAGCCACCAAGAACCTGCGATTGGCCCCCTCCTACCTGCTGGTCGCCATGACATATCTAACAGCCATTGCCGGGGAGGCACCCACTCCAAATTCTTCCTCGTCATACCACTGAGCTGCCTCTGGATGCCTGCTTGAAATCTGCAGCTCTCTGCCAATATAATGATGAGACCCAAGGCCCAATGTTGGATGAGCCTCAGACCTCTGGGTTCTAGCTTGAGCTCCCAGTGTACCAGTAACTTCAGGCCCAAAAACAAGTCAGACCAATTCCTAACCCAATGTATTTAACAGTTTTCAAACCTCATTTATGGCATGAAATTCAACATATCTAAAAGAAATAACTTAGTTTCACAATATCGCAGTGCCAATTAAGTAACATCTTGTTAGGATGAAATCTATCAATGCTGAACAATTTACAGCTGAATTCTATATAATGCTGCCATTCTCCCACAGGTACATCTCTTAGAACTGGCCGTCTGTTAGGTGAAATCTTCTTTATGCAACGAAATTTACATTGATTTCTATGACATATGACTGGGCCTGCAGAAGAGATTGTGGTAATGAAGCCTATAAATCATTTCCCGAGGGAGTCCAGTGATAAAGGAGGGCAACTGGAATAAAACATTTTTAAAAAAGAGAACTTCTTGAAAATTTCAGTGTGAAAGTAAGGAAAATAAAAAGGAGCAAAGTGGCTAATCACGTGGGGGAGAAGTCTCCTAGGTTGTTTTCCAAAGCAGAATTTGATAAATATTCTGCTCAACTGATGGGTGATCTACAACCTGTCAGAGAACAGCTATGAAGTATTAAACCCAGGCATGTCTGTGTCTTTGCTGTTCTATTTTATAGCAGGTCCCTTTTTTCCCCCACTAGTGTTTGGGTGTTCAGGTGCTGATTAAAGTGAGAAATTTCAGTGAAAGTCAAGCAGAGGCGGCTGCCTGTGGGCATGGGTGGTACTGAACAACTAGAGTGCTAACATTTCTATGTAGTACTGCTACTAAAAAACACATCAATCACAATTTCTCCAGCACATTTTATGATCCTGGAGAGTCAGACTGCTGAACTCATATCAATCTACAGTATTTTTCCAATATGGAATTACTTTGCTGGGGTTTGAGTTAATCCCGTCAGTGGAACATTAAGAAATGTTGGACAGAGAACACTTTAATCATTGAGTCTAAGTTGGACCAGTTCCACAGCATCATGTTATAACATTATGCCTGGGACTGCTGCACCAAATTCAGATAATGTGAATTGCTGGTTGAACAGCAGACATATAAACAATTCAGTGAACCATTGCAACCTAAAGCTGTAAAATTCCATCAACAATGGTAAGTAACTATTATGAAAGACACAACTGTCTTCCAGTAATAGTGCCCTAGAGTTCCAAACGTGGTAGCCTTCCTTAGTTGTGCCTCATGCAACAAGGCTACAACTGTTGTATTGCAGTCCTTGGGCAAAATTTTAAGCAGACCTAGGGAACAGAAAGGAAGCGCTTGGGGGTGTGGGGGGACATAAAATCGGGATGGGACATGTCAGGCAGGACAGTTGTCATGACGCCCCATCCCGATTTTACCGATGCCGGCAAAGATGGAGGGCAGAGTTCAGATGGTGGCGTGACGGGCAGGTAATTAAGTTGGATAAGGAGCCAATTGAAAGCGATTTTATGGTCAGGTTTGAATTTTCCAAACAGCACATGGATTTCACAGTGCTTCAGAGGCTCACCTCCTTCAAGAAGGCAACATGAAAGCTGGAGACCATAGCTGGCTGCAAAGGGAGGCCTCAGGAGAAAAACTATTGTGTGAAAAAATGTTCTCATTACAAGAGCAATCGACTGCCAGGAAGGGTGGCAAAGGGAGGGCAACGGCATTGTGTGAAGAGTGAGGGCAAGGGTCTCATAACTGGGGGGGGGGGGCGGGGTCCATTGCAAGGGAGGCAACAAGTAAGTGAGCTCTGATGAGGTGGCACAAGTGGTGGGGGGTTGGGAAGAAGGGGGAGGGGCACTGGCAGTGAAGGACTAGCATTTAGGGAGAGGCCACCTATCATAGACCCTCCAAAGAGGCTCAACTACCTGAAGATGTATGAAAGACAGTGTCAAATACTACGCCTCTCGAGGGACGCCATCACTGACCTATGCGCTATGATGCAGGATGAACTGTGCCCCAGGGGATTTGGTGGAAATCCAATGCCAGTGGTGCTGAAGGTCATTGTGGCATTGAACTACTACACCTCTGGATCATTCCAGGGATCCCTGGGGACATGTATGGGGTCTCACATCCAGTGCCCCATTGGTGCATCAAGGAGGTCACCAATGCCCTTTTCAAGGGGGACGGTGACTATGTGTGCTTCCCAACTCTCATGCTGAGAGGGCTACAGGCTTCGGATTCCCACAGATGCAGGGTGTCATTGATTGCATGCATATGGTCGTCAAGGTTCCTGAACACCAGTCAGTGGCCTTCATCAACAAAAAGGGCTTCCACTCCCTCAATGTACAACTGGTCTGCGACCACTGTAAACAGATCTTGCAGATGTGTGCACGCTTCCTGGGAATTTGCCACGTTGCCCACATTTTGAGGCAGTCCCAGGCGCCAGAGCTTTTCTGGCCTCCCTCCCACCTTCAGGGATGGATCATTAGATACAAGGGCTACCCACTGAGAACATGGCTACTGACGCCATGTCCGTGAGGAACCCATGTACAGATGTGGAGGAGAGGTACTACACCTGCCATGGGATAATGCGAGAGAGCATGGAGCAGGCCATTGGTCCACACAAGTTGAGATTCAGGTAACTAGCTTGGTCTGGTGGAGCCCTGCAGTGTGCTCCGGCGAAGGTCTCACGTATCTTGGTGATCTGCTGTGCACTGCACAACCTGTCGCTCCAGAGGGGGAGCCGATGAGCATCGAGGATAGCGCGAAGCATACTGCTTCCTCAGACGATGAGGATGCGGAGGGGGAAGATAGGAAAGCAACGCCAAATGAAGGACAACAGGAGAGTGACCAGGAGATATGTGCAAGAGAGGCTTGCGATTCCCTTATGCATTCGTGTTTCCTTTGATCGTTACTGTCAGTTGTAGCTTGACCTAAAGACATGCCCTTATGCAGCCATGTTGTCACCTTCCTTCCTTCCTTCAGGAGGCACTTGCTCATTGATCATTTGTGCAGTGCTGAGCTGGCCAGGTCCAGAGTTGGCCCCTCGCAAAATGATGTTTCGCCTCCAACCTCTTCAGAGAGGCTGCGTTGCAATGCAGGGCCAAAGGCGTGACAAAGAGGAGGGAGGTCGTCAATGCTTTAGAAAATGATTTATTCAACTTTACAGCAGACCCTACCCTTTGCATGTTAAACACACAATCACCCATGATAACCCCTTGAATCTGTGTTCTTCGTTATTCTCTTGTGTGAACACCTACGACCAGTACCATACTCGATCAGCAGGAATGAAGGAGGATCTGGCGTCACTGGCAGAGGGGCAGAGTAACTGCTGCCTGCACCAGGAGCACCCTCAGAGTAGCCCCCAGCTGCAGGAGGCAACCGCTCCTGCTCCCTAGCAAGACAGACATGTGCCTTCCTGCTGACCTGATAGGAGAGAGCGCCTGGTGGTTACTCCAGGCCCCCATTCCTCTCTCGCCTTTCAACTGCTGCCTTGAGCTTATTGTCAAGACGAGGCTATACAGAGATCTGCACAAATGTCCTGCAGACACTGAGTGCTCTGCTGGATGTGACTCTCCATCAGAGCCGCCAATCTCTCATTGGAGGACGCAACTCTTGCACCAGTGAGAGACAGTGCCGAGCTGAAGGCCTGGATGGACTCCTCCATTGACTGTACTTGGACATGCATTGCCTCTGGCAGATGTTGCCAGACCTCATGCAACTGCCAAATTTCCCATGATGCTGCCGACACCACAGGCGCATCATGAACTTGGAGCTCAGCACGGGCCTGGTCTCCCACAATCCTCTGACTATCAGAGGCCTGGGCTGTGAAAGCTTCTTCAGCTGTTCAGATGTGTCAGTGATGTGCTCACCAGGTCGTGTGCCGAAATCAAACCGCAGGCGCAGACCCACCAAGGTCTGCAGTCTCGGCGGCTCCTTGAGTAGGCACCACTTGACCTGCATGAAGGAACAGAGACATGCAAGGGTCAAGGCCTCCCTTCCCAACATAGCACACACCCCTTCATTGGAGAACCTTGTAGGCAGCGGATGCCTGATAAGCTGCATGGCTCAATAGCTGGAGATGCAGCCTTGTGCCCCATGGCTACCTTACTCACTGTTTTGAGAAGATGCCTTGCCTCTCTGTCCACAACAGTCCAGCCGTCCTGAGGTCCAGCCAACTCCATGGCCTCCTCCTCCATTGGGGTCAGGACATGGAGAATAGGTAGCCCACAGCTGGTCTTGGCCTGCTGTCTCCTATTGTGAGCTATCTTCTCCTGCAGACAGAGGGAAGGAAACTGTTGGTCTACCAGCGAGAACAATCCCACACAGATGCCTCCTGCATGAAGCCTTTTTCCAGGGACCTTGTGAGGGTCTGCTACGACAAGCGACCTCCTTTCAGGGCCACTTCGCCATGGTGCAGTCAGTTTGCATGCGTCCCCTGACCGTTTGCCCACATCTGGATGGTTAATCCCACTCCACCCAACACACCTCCTGCTTTGCCCGACGCAAGGCCCAGGAGGATGAAGACTTTAAGAGGTACTCACTTTTGCTGTCCGGATGAGGTCATCGAGCCGCTTGCAGCACTGGATCCAGGTCCTTGGTATCACCCCATAGCTGCTCACCTTCTATGCTATCTGAAGCCAGGCTTGGTTGGTTAGGCTGCCAGGTCTCCATCCCTCGGGAATAGAATGCGTCTCTTCTCCCTGCAGTCTGTAGAAGCACCTGCAGGGGGGCACAGGGCCTCTCGGGGTCTACACTCCACCATCTCTCCATATCCTCTATGACCTCCTCCTCTCCAAGGTCTGCAGACTGCATAATTAGCTACAGGCCTGGCAGCCCTTTAAAATTGGCACCATCACCTGCCGAAGTGTCTGCTGACGCTGCACTCTTCGCCTCCGGACCCAACTCCGACCACGCAATTGGTTGGGTCCCATGCCTCGTTGGCCTTAATTGGCCAGGACCTGCATCTTCACGTTAAAATCTGGCCCCTTCTGCTCTTGCCCTCCATTTCACATACAGCCTTGCCAAATTTTTCAGTCACTTCATCTAGTGACTTTTTATCCTTTTTATCTTACAAACATGTGATCAATATCAGTAGTAAACAAATTAAAATTATCTTCATTTGCTGTTAAAATTAATTTTATCACAGATAAATGCACATTTGGCTACATGATGGAATGTTTAAATGCAATAACAACTTCCACTTTAAAAAAACAGCTTTAACAGAAAAAACACCCAAGGCACACCATAGAGGCATATAAAAAAAAAGTATGCCAAGCCAAAGAAGATGATATTAGGAGAGGTGACAAAAAACATTCTTTTAGAGGTTGGTTTTAAGCAGGATCTTAAAGATGGAGAGGTGGAGAGGAAAAGCATTCTAGGAAACTTGTTGCTTTTAAAGGAAACAGTGACCCTGTGGAGAATATCAGGAAAGATAGAGACTGTGGCCTTAAATCAAGAGACATTAAAACCTGGGACAACAGCAGGAGTGCAAGAAGGCAGATGGATTGGAGATAGATTGGGGGACAAAGTACTCAAAAGGAGATGAATGAAAGGCATTATGACTGGTTAAGAAGAAGAATGAGGGGTGGGGAACAGGAAAGAAGGGCCCTAAGGAACCAGCAAAAAAAACTGATAGCTGAACAGCAGCCACAATGTGCACACAAGTGGATACATAAAAATGGCAGAGTTTAAGAGTGTCATGTGCTGGTCATAAACAGAGGACAGGGAAGAGGCGATATGAAAGAGTCCAAAATTCAAGTCTGATCTCCTGGGGTGGGATGACATTAACTTTTCAAATGGGATGGATTTCTGCCATGATCTCCCAGTCCCACTTCCTCCTCTAATGTTAGCACTGGGTAAACAGCACAACCAATTACAATCTGCCCATGAGATTTCTTGGCAGATTAGAAAAGGTCAGAAATTCAGAAGAACCAGTTCCACTCCAAATTTTTCCTCCAATCCAGATTGTGCAATCTTTGTGCTTTAAAAGGCAGAGGAATTTCTAGCCACTTGTTTTTTTAAAAAAAAATTCATTCTAAGAATGTAGGGTAGCTAGCTAAACCTGCATTTATTGTCTATCCCTAGTTGCCCTTGAGCAGATGGTGGTGGGCCTTCTTCATGGGCCACTGCAGTCCATATGGTGAAGGTGCTCCCATAATGCTGTTAGATAGGGAGTTCCAAGATTCTGAGCAAAGATGTATGGCAATTTATGGCCAAGTTGGGATGATGTGTGACTAAGAGGGCAATTTGGAAGTGATGGTGTCTCATGCATCCATTACCCATGTGCTTCTAGTTGGTGCCAGTTGAGAGTGTGGGAAATGCTGCCAGAGAACCGTTGGCGACCTGCTGCAGTGCATTCTGTAGTTAGCATAGAATGCAGCCACAGTACATTGGTGGCGAAGGGAGTGCATGGTTAAGGTTGTGGATGAGGTATCAATTGAGCGGACTATTTTATCCATGGGGGTGTCGAGCTTCTTGAATGTTATTTCAGCTGCATCCATCCAGGCAACTGGACACGATTCTATAGGGTCAACCTGCCCATCGATGATATTGTACAAACATTTAATATGGCAATATCAAATTTCTCTGACGCCAATTTAGCTGTTTATTTTAAATGAGTTAAACCATTTAATATGTTAAGATTTTGAAATTTATGGACAGTTAAATTATATTAATAGTGAGTTTCACCAGTAATGTATGCATTCAACTTAGTACATTTAGTTTTCCAGACAGTTCTCACTCGTATTAACATACGTAGTGAGCATCTTTACTAGTAAGACACAGGAAGAGTGAAGAGAGAAAAAAAAATCATAAATAGTTTATTTAAAGCAGTTTGCAACAAATTACTAGATTGCATCATGCATCAATGTATATCTGTGCTAAATTCACCACTAACTCTGTACCTCCCAGTGTATAAATATTAAAACCTTGTATTTCTGAAACATCTACTCAAAAAATTGAACAAAATCGCTTTTTCAAACCCTGTAATAGTGAGGATCTGTAATTATTCTTCAGACTTTAATCTTCGTTGAATTTCCATGTGCCATGTGTTAGAAGATGATAATGCTTTTCAGAATTAAACTTGAGGAATAAGTAATGACATCTTTACTTCACTCATGTTTCTCGTGATGGCTCTAAGATTACTGGCATTACCAATTGAAGGTGAATTAACCCTTCAATGTCACAAACAAGTTACTTGTCTAAGTACACTCAGGCTCTCAGGGCTGCCTACCAACAAAGTCATAGTTTTTACTAGTTTTGCTACTTACAAACAACGTCAAAGGGTTTTAGCTATGAGATAACCCCATCAATCTTCAAGGTTTTGCTTTCCTACAAACTCCCTTGTTCCTCACAAATGCACTCACAACTCAATTGCCTTTAATTACTACAGCCCAATAATCCAATTTCCTTGCAGTCTCTAACCTATTTTCCATTTCAGAGCTCATCTTTTCTTCAAATTCACCTCCTGTTCCCTCGATTTCCCTCCCCACTCAGCTCCTGACTACTCATCTCTCTTTCCAGCCATCCACACTAGCTGACATTATCAATGCCTCCCTTTCCTCGAGCCTGACCCTCAAGACCATTGTCGCAACCTCCTTTCTCAAAAAGCCCACCTTTGAACCATCCATTCTCTCTGATTACTGTCCAATTTCCAATCTTTCTTTCGTCTCTAGGATCCTTGAATGTGCTGCTGCCTCAGGTTCATGCTCACATTTAAGAAAATTCCCTGTTTCAATCACTTCAGACTTCCTTCTGCCCTTTATAAGGCCCTCAGGTTCCTCCTCTGCCCAGGCACTCTAAATTCTTTCACTTCAGCGGGGGAGAGCCCCTCTGTTGTATCACTACAGACACAGGATATCCAGCACAAATATTTAAAGGATCCTATCTCCAAGATTTGGCACAGGGTCACCAACTGGCTAAAGTGGCAAGTGACATCCCACCCCATTGCACTTGTGCCCAATTAACTCAGTCCACAGGAATTTTAGGCTGAAATGTGTACTTTTATGCTGTCGGCTCATAGACTAAGGACATAAGAAATAGGAGCAGGAGTAGGCCATACACCCCCTAGAGCCTGCTCCGCCTCTTATTATGATCATGGCTAATCTTCGACCTCAACTCCACTTTCCTGCTGCATATCTGTTGCTTCACTTAAAATTCAAAAATCTATTGTCAGCCTTGAATATACTCAACAACTCAGCATCCACAGCACTCTGGGGTAGAGAATTCCAAAGTTTCACAACCTTCTGAGTAAAGGAATTTCTCCTTATCTCAGTCCGAATCAGCCGACCCTTAATCCTGAGACTGTGCTCCTGTGTTCTAGACTCTCCAGCCAGGGGAAATAACCTCTCAGCATCTACCCTGTCAGGTCCTCTCAGAATCTTATTTATTTTAATGAGATCACCTCTCATTCTTCTAAAATCCAGAAAATAGGCCCATTATACTCAATTTCTCTTCATAGGACAGCCCTCTCATCACAGGAATCAATTGAGTGAACCTTCATTGCACCCCCTCTAAGGCAAATATATCCTTCCTTAGGTACTGAGAGCAAAACTATACACAGTACTCCAGGTGTGGTCTGATGAAAGCCTTGTACAAGCGAAACAAGATTTTTTACTCTTGAACTCTAATTCCTTTGCAATAAAGGCCAATGTAAAATTTGCCTTCCTAATTGCTTACTGTACACACGTTAACATTGTGTTTCATGTACAAGGACACCCAAATGCCTTTGAGCATTAACATTTAATGGTTTCTCATTTTAAAAAATATAGTTTTTTCTATTCTTTCTACCAAAGTAAATAACCTCACTTATGCTTATGTTATACTTCATCTGCCACCCTCTTGTCCACTCACATAACCCATCAATCTTTTGATCATCCTTTGCTGGTACCTAAAACTCTTCCAGGCCCCAGGCTTACTATTCCCCTTGGCAATATTACAAGCCCATTTTTTAATTTATTTAGAGATACAGCACTGAAACAGGCCTTTCGGCCCACCGAGTCTGTGCTGGCCATCAACCACGCATTTATATTAATCCTACATTAATCCCATTACCCTCTCACATCCCCACCTTCCCTCAATTCCCCTACCACCTACCTATACTAGGGGCAATTTATAATAGCCAATTTACCTATCAACCTGCAAGTCTTTGGCTGTGGGAGGAAACCGGAGCACACGGCGAAAACCCACGTGGTCACAGGGAGAACTTGCAAACTCCACACAGGCAATACCCAGAATCGAACCCGGGTCACTGGAGCGGTGAGGCTGTGGTGCTAACCACTGCGCTGCCCCTGTGCCATCAGAACTGATGAAGGGTCACTGACCTGAAACATTAACTCTGCTTCTCTCTCCACAAATGCTGCCAGACCTGCTGAGTATTTCCAGCATTTCTTGTTTTTATTTCTTCTTAAACCTTGCTTGCGCTAGGAGACCTTTCTCTCTTGGGGTTCATGTGGCTTCAGTGGATTTGGAGTTCCGTGAGAGAGAGAGGGAGAACCAGACAGGATAGATGCCCCAGACAGGGGCGGCACAGTGGCGCAGTTGTTAGCACCGCAGCCTCACAGCTGCAACGACCCGGGTTCAAATCCGGGTACTGCCTGTGTGGAGCTTGCAAGTTCTCCCTGTGTCTGCGTGGGTTTCCTCCGGGTGCTCCGGTTTCCTCCCACATGCCAAAGACTTGCAGGTTGATAGGTAAATTGGCCATTAACAATTGTTCCTAGTATAGGTAGGTGGTAGGGAAATATAGAGACAGGTGGGAATGTGGTAGGAATATGGAATTAGTGTAGGATTAGTATAAATGGGTGCTGGATGGTCAGCACAGACTCAGTGGGCCGAAGGGCCTGTTTCAGTGCTGTATCACTAAACTAAACTAAGATCTTATTCAGTCCAGGAGCATACTGCAGTCTCTCTGTTCAAAACTCTTTTGTACACTTCAGAAAAACCAGGTTGCCAAGCAGGCATGTCACGTGACCAGCTGGTCTGACCACGTAGGTTTGTGGATTCAGCTATCCCAGCAGTCATCCTGAAATTTGAGCTCCCTCACTTTCAATGTCTGGTGTTCAAAGTTTATTGTGCGTTAAATTGGATAAGGGAAGTAACCCCTTTGTCTCCACAAGCACTGTGCGTTCATATACAAATGTCTTTCCAGCCAAGGGCCTGGTGATTTCTTTTTTAAACAAGTCCTTTCTTCACTTCAGCAACAGTTTTCAAATCAATGTTCATATGACAAAATTAATGTGCCTCATTCTTGGCAGGTTTGGTGGGGGGGGTTTGCATGACACTTGTAATTGGCTTTATTTAAGTTCAATACTCTAGTTTTGGACTTAGATATGTTCATGCTCAAACTCTGAAATTCTATGATATCACTCTTTCCCAGAGGATCACTTACTATGAGATTACTAGTTAACCCAGTCTCATTAGAGAAAACAAGATCTAAAATAATCTCTTGCCTGGTTGGCAAAACGTTTTGTTGTAGGAAACCATCTTGAATGCATTTCATAAACTCATCCTCCAAACTACTTTTGCCAATTTGATTTGTCCAGTCTATATGAAATTTAAAGCCCCCTAAGATGATTGCATTGCTTTTGTTACAAGAGCCTCTTATTTCTTGATTAGTATTCTGTCCAACATTTTAGCTAATGTTATTATATACTCCCACCAACATTTTCTAACCCTTGTTATTTCTTCTTTCCATCCATACTAATTCTACTTCCAGCTCTTCTAAGCAAAGGTTCTTCTTCATTACTGCCCTTGTATCATCCTTTATCATCAGGTCTACCCCCATCTCCTTTTACATTTTGTCTGTCCTTTTGAAATGTCAAGTATCCCAGAATATTTAGTTCCTAACCTTGGTCACCATGCAACCATTACTCTTATAATGGATATGAGATCAAACCGATTCATCTCTATTTGTGCCATTAATTCATCTGTCTTGTTACAAATGCTTCATGTATTCCAATAAAGCATCTTTATTTTTTTAGCATTTTACTGGTTTTCCCTGATTTGACCTTATTCACTGATGCACTATTAACATTAAATTATTTTGTCCCTTCCTGTCACACACTGCTTATTTTTACTCAAAATGCTACACTGCTCTGTGGCCTTGACTTGTCTCTTTAGATTTATAAAATTTCCCCTCACTTGAACCCTCCTCCCACTTTATTGTTTAAAGCCTGATCTACAGCCCTAATTTTATGATTCGCCAGGACAATAGTCCCAGCCGGTTAATTGAAGCCTGTCCCTACGGAACAGCTCCTTCTTTCCTCAGTACTGGTGCCAGCATGACATGAATCAAAACCACTGTTGCCCACACCACTCTGAGCCAATTTCAACTCTTGGATCTGTTTGACACGGTCAATTTGTGTGTGCCACAGATAGTAATCCAGAGATTACCATCTTTGATGTTTTGCTTTTTAATTTGGACCCTAGCTCTCAAACTCTCAGCAGAACCTCATTGCTCATTCTACCTACGTTGTTGGTTCCTACATGGACCATGACAACTGCATCCTCCTCCTCCCAGTTCAATTTCTTTTCCAGCTGCACAATGATGTCTTCAACCTTGGCACCAGACAGGCAACAAAACCTTCAGAACTCCCGTTGCAGCTGGAGAGAATTGTATCTATTCCCCTGAATATACTGTCCCCTATCACTAGCACATCCCTTTGCACAGCCCACACTTGAATGGCCTCCTGCAGCACAGTGCCATGGTCAGTTTGCTCAACCACCCTGCAGACTTTACCCTTATTCACACAGGTGGCAAGAACCTCGTATCTGTTAGTTAAGGGCAAAGGCCAAGGCTCCTGTAGCATTGCACCTGGGGTCCCCTTACCTGCCTGACTCACAGCCACACCCTCCTGTCCCTGATCACTAACCAAACTTGGACCACTACCAAACCCAAGGACTGCCTCCTGGATCAAAGTGACTAAGTAACTCTTCCTCTTCCCTGATGCCCACATTGTCTGAAGCTCAGATTCCAGCTCAATAACTCTGAACTGAATTTGCTTGAGCTGCAGACATTTACTGCCGATAAGATTGTCTAGGAACACAGTGCTATCCACAAACTCCCACATGGTACAATTGTGGCACACCACCTGCCCTGCTATCCATATCCAACCTAGCTTTATTTAAAGTTCATGGCAGAGAAAATCTTCAATGACGAATGTTAATTCAATTGTGTTTAATTATATGCAGATGGTGGGCATTAATTTGGGTTGCACTTCAGCACATTATAAAGATACACAAGCTGTGGTGTGGTCGAGTTAGGAGGTGTATGCTTGTAATGTTTCACTATAAATAAATGTTAGACTGATTAAAGATTGGCTCCACTACTATCCTTCAACTACTGGCTTTCTGGATTAGAACAATAAACACCACTCAGGCACATGGGCAGCAGCCTGCGGGACTCTGTCCCAAGAAATCGAAGCAAGTCTGCCTAGCACCACTTCGTAAATGAATTCCTCCCATGTATTTAATCAATTTAGCTTATTTTTTTTTTAAACTAATTACTTGAACTGTTTAAGTAATAGGTAGATTAAATTAAATATTTATCTCTCACATCTCAACAGAGAAGCCGCAGATAGGCCCAAAATTTGACCTCTAACATTAACATTCTATGCAGGAGTTACTACTGCCTTCACAGGCAGCTCCTGCATTCGAGTACTAATGTTGAACCGTATGCCTTGCTGGCAGTAGCCCAAAGTTAAGTCCTAGTGGGGTTGGGGTAACTATAACAAAGATCTTGGCATCGGGGTCGAGACCTGTGTCATGCCGACCCCTCACCTGCCAAGAATGAGGCACATAAATTTTGTCATATGAACGTTGCTTTGAAAACTGTTGAAGTGAAGGACTTGTTTAAAAAACGAAATCACCAGGCCTTTGGCTGGAAAGATATTTGTATATTAACAGACAGTGCTTGTGGAGACAAAGGGGTTACTTCCCTTATCCAGTTTAACCCACAATGGACTTAGAGCACCAGACATTGAAGGTAAGGGAGGTCAAATTTCAGGATGACTGATGGGATGGCCGAATCCACAAACTGGCGACGTGACTAGCCTGCTTGGCAACTTGGCTTTTCTGAATTGTACAAAGAGTTTTGAACAGAGAGAAACTGCAGTATGCTTCTGGACTGAAGACGACCTCTCGGGCCTGTCTGCCCCCATCTCTTTCCCAAGCCTCTGGAGCCACTGAAGACACATGAACCCAAAGAGAGAAAGGTCTCCTACAGCAAACAAGGTTTAAGAATACAAGTCCCCAATGAAGAGCAAAATCTACCTACAATCAAGAACTTCAGAGTGAGCTCAAAGAACCGCAACAAAAACCCTCTTCAGACATTGCCTCAAACTTTTCCACTTTATTTTCTTCTGCTCTTTTCTGTCTCTATCTGCATGTGTGTATCGCGTATGCATACTAGTGTGGGCGCATCGTGTATCCATAGGCATTAACCGAATTAGAGTTTAAGTTTAATAAATTTCAACCTTTCTTCTTTACACCTAAGAAAACCTGTTTGTGCTGGTTTCTTTTGCCTTATAATTGGAAAGCGGTGAACAAGGATTCACCAAAGGGGAGCTAAAAAATACGGTGTGTTTAAAATTAAACCCTGTTATGGTAAGACCAGGTGAAGGCGGAGAGGGAGCTCTAGACCCCTTTCTCACCTTGTCATAATAGCTGCTTATCCTGGCTCCCTAGGAAAGTTTATTAAATCCTCAAAAGCTTACCTTTAGTTGGTGGCCTCTTTTTAGGCAGCAGAAGTCACTAAGAAACTGTGAAGGGACAGGCCCTCTGCATGTCATGCTCCACAAAATCAAATTTCTCCGAGAGGACCTAAACCAGGAGTTAGGCCCTTCATTTTCATTTTTAAAGGAAACCGAAGCCAGTTTTCAGTGGTCCCTAGGGATGCCTGAAAAATGATCTGACTCAGTATGATCAAAACAAAACTTTAGAACCATGTTTTGATGAAGGACCACATCCAAACATTAGCATAACTTTTTTCGATGCTGATTGGCCTGCTGTACATTTCAAACATTTTCTGTTTTCCAGCACTTAATATAAGGCTTGAAGTTAAAGGGCTGAAAAATCCATGGTAGGGGTCACCATCAGAATATAAGTGCTGGAATGTGGCTAACTGTGACCTCAAAGTTTGCAGGGTCAGGGGGAAATCCCTTCATCAACATGGCAATGGCAGACACATATATGGGAACACATCTCAGGTTGCAGTCCAACACAGAAGTTTGGGAATTTTGGCCAGTCAGCCTGATTGGCCTTCCCTGAAATAAAAAATACTGGCTCATGAGCCTACCTGATAAGGAAGCTGAAAGACTTCTCTCAAAATTTGAAGATCATCAGAGATCTTGAACCCTGGACTCCAGGTGGAGCACACTTATACCCTTTGGTTGCCTGACTGTCAATGAAAGATCAGAGCACAGGACAGGAACTCCCAGTATTTGAGCCAGGGTGAGGGCTCCACTCACTTACATCATTGGCCTTGTAAGGGATGAGCAGATGTTCCACCCCTCATTTTTTTTTTATTTCCAAAATATACTTTATTCATAAAAATCTGTACAAATTACATTCCCAAACAGTTTAAAACAGCATCAAGTCAAAAAATACAAACAGTGCAAAGGTGATCAGTTTCCTTCTATACAATTATGAGCTGCCTCACAACCCTTCCATTTCATTGTCATGCCAAATACATTTTTACATTTACAGCACACAAAATTTCTCCGATACAGTTCGAGGGGTTTCCCATGGATCCAGCCCCTCAGTTCAGCTTGGTGGGGGGACCTTACACTGTGGTCTTTCCCCATTGAGCCTTTGCTGCGGCTGCCCCAAGCTCTAGTGCGTCCCTCAGCACGTAGTCCTGGACCTTGGAATGTGCCAGTCTGCAACATTCGGTGGTGGACAACTCATTGCGCTGGAAGACCAGCAAGTTTCGGGCAGACCAAAGGGCGTCTTTCACCGAATTGATGGTCCTCCAGCAGCAGTTGATGTCTGTCTCGGTGTGCGTCCCTGGGAACAGCCCGTAAAGCACAGTCTCCTGTGTTACAGAGCTGCTTGGGATGAACCTCGACAAAAACCACTGCATCTCTTTCCACACCTGCTTTGCGAAGACACATTCCAGGAGGAGGTGGGCGACCGTCTCTTCCCCAACACAGCCACCGCGGGGGCATTGTGCGGAGGGGGCGAGACTTCGGGTGTGCATGAAGGATCTGACGGGGAGGACCCTTCTCACCACCAGCCAAGCTACGTCTTGGTGCTTGTTTGAAAGTTCTGGTGATGAGGCATTCCGCCAAATGACTTTGACGGACTGCTCGGGGAACCATCCGACAGGATCCACCGTCTCCTTTTCCCGTAGGGCCTTGAGGACATTCCGTGCAGACCACTGCCTGATGGACCGGTGGTCAAAGGTGTTTTCCTGCAGAAACTGATGTTCCACCCCTTATACTTTTTTTTTTTTTTTTTTATTTCCAAAATATACTTTATTCATAAAAATCTGTAAAAATTACATTGCCAAACAGTTTCCAAACAGCACGAAAAAATACAAACATTGCAAAAGAGATCAGTTTCTTTCAATAATGTCATGAGTTTCTTCCCAACCCTTCCGTTTCACAATTGTCATGTCAATTACAGTTTTACATTTACAGCAATTGAGAATATTAACGATACAGTTCGAGGGGCTTCCCATGGTTCCAGCCCCTCAGTCCAGCTTGGTGGGGGAACCTTACACTGTGGTCTTTCCCCATTGAGCCTTTGCTGCGGCTGCCCCAAGCTTTAGTGCGTCCCTCAGCACGTAGTCCTGGACCTTGGAATGTGCCAGTCTGCAACATTCGGTGGTGGACAACTCTTTGCGCTGGAAGACCAGCAAGTTTCGGGCAGACCAAAGGGCGTCTTTCACCGAATTGATAGCCCTCCAGCAGCAGTTGATGTTTGTCTCGGTGTGCGTCCCTGGGAACAGCCCGTAGAGCACAGACTCCTGTGTTACAGAGCTGCTTGGGATGAACCTTGACAAAAACCACTGCATCTCTTTCCACACCTGCTTTGCAAAGGCACATTCCAGGAGGAGGTGGGCGACCGTCTCTTCCCCACCACAGCCAACGCGGGGGCACTGTGCGGAGGGGGCGAGACTTCGGGTGTGCATGAAGGATCTGACGGGGAGGGCCCTTCTCACCACCAGCCAAGCTACGTCTTGGTGCTTGTTTGAAAGTTCTGGTGATGAGGCATTCCGCCAAATGACTTTGACGGTCTGCTCGGGGAACCATCCGACAGGATCCACCGTTTCCTTTTCCCGTAGGGCCTTGAGGACATTCCGTGCAGACCACTGCCTGATGGACCGGTGGTCAAAGGTGTTTTTCCGCAGAAACTGCTCCACGAAGGATAGGTGGTACGGCGCCGCCCAACTGCACGGAGCGTTCCGCGGCAATGTGACCAGGCCCATCCTTCGCAACACCGGGGACAGATAGAACCTCAGCACGTAGTGACACTTGGAGTTTGCGTACTGGGGATCGACACATAGCTTGATGCAGCCGCACACGAAGGTGGTCATCAGGATGAGGGCCACGTTGGGTACATTTTTCCCGCCCTTGTCCAGAGATTTGAACATCGTGTCCCTCCGGACCCGGTCCATTTTAGATCCCCAGACGAAGCGGAAAATGGCTCGGGTGACTGCCACGGCGCAGGAGTGGGGTATGGGCCAGACCTGCGCCACGTAGAGCAACAACGTGAGCGCCTCGCACCTGATGACCAGGTTCTTACCCACAATGGAGAGAGACCGCTGCCCCCACATGCCCAACTTTTGTCGTACCTTGGCTACTCGCTCCTCCCATGTTTTGGTGCACGCCCCGGCCCTTCCGAACCATATCCCCAGCACCTTCAGGTAATCTGACCTGACGGTGAAGGGGACAAAGGATCGGTCAGCCCAGTTCCCAAAGAACATGGCCTCGCTCTTGCCGTGGTTAACTTTGGCTCCCGAGGCCAGTTCGAACTGGTCGCAGATGCTCATCAGTCTGCGCACGGACAGCGGATCCGAGCAGAAGACGGCGACGTCATCCATGTACAGGGAGGTTTTGACCTGAGTGCCTCCGCTGCCTGGGATTGTCACCCCTCTTATGCTCGCATCCTTCCTAATAGACTCAGCAAAGGGTTCAATACAGCAAACAAACAAGACCGGGGAAAGAGGACAGCCCTGTCTGACTCCAGATTTGATCGGGAAACTTTCAGATTCCCACCCGTTGATTGACACTGCGCTACTGATGTTTGTGTAGAGCAGTTGGATCCAATTGCAGATTCCCTCCCCAAACCCCATTTTGGAAAGCACGTCCATCATGTAGGTGTGCGATATCCTGTCAAAAGCCTTCTCCTGGTCCAGGCTGATGAGGCAGGTGTCCACCCTCCTGTCCCGTACGTAGGCGATCGTATCCCTGAGTAGCGCGAGGCTATCAGAGATCTTCCTGCCGGGTACAGTACAGGTCTGATCGGGGTGAATCACCAGCTCCAGAGCAGACTTGACTCGACTGGCTATGACTTTGGACAGAATCTTGTAATCAACATTAAGCAGTGAGATGGGCCGCCAATTTCTGATTTCTACCCTCTCCCCCTTCTGCTTGTAAATGAGGGTGATGATGCCTTTTCTCATGGATTCTGACATGCTACCGGCCAGGAGCATACTCTCGTATACTTCCAGCAGGTCCGGGCCGACCCAGTCCCACAGGGCCGAGTACAACTCGACCGGTAAGCCGTCGCTCCCGGGAGTTTTACTCGCCTCGAAAGACTCGACGGCCTTTGTCAGCTCGTCCAGAGTTAGCGGCTTGTCCAGTCCCTCCCTCCTGCTGTCATCTAAGACCTCTGTGATAGATGACAGGAAGGACTGGGAGGCTCTGCTGTCTGTGGGCTTCGCGTCATACAGCCCAGCATAAAAGGATTTGCTGATCCTTAGTATGTCGGACTGCGAAGACGTTACCGAGCCATCTTCTTCCTTCAGGCTGCTGATAACAGAGCTCTCTCTGTGTACCTTTTGGAAGAAGTAACGCGAGCACGTCTCATCCTGCTCGATGGAGCGGACTCTGGACCGGAAGATGATCTTGGAGGCCTCCTTGGCAAAGAGCGAGGCCTGCTGGCTCTTCACCTCTTGGAGGTCCTCCTTGACCTCGACCCCCATTGACTGCAACCGGAGTAGATTTTGCATAATTTTCTGGAGTCGGGACAGTTCCCTCTGTCTCTCTCTCGCCTTCTGAACACCTTTGTGGATGAAGAACCTCTTGATGTTCTCCTTTATCGCTTCCCACCAGTGAACTGGAGACTCAAAGAGGGGTTTCACGGTCCTCCAACCTTTGTAATCCCTTTTGAGTTCCTCAACGTTCTCTGGGGTCAGCAGTGTCGCATTGAGCTTCCACGTCCCTCTGCCAACCCGCTGGTCGTCCTGTAAGTGACAGTCGGCCAGTAAGAGGCAGTGGTCGGAGAAGAACACCGGCTTGACGTCGGTGGATCCGACCGTGACAGCACGGGAAACAAACAGGAAGTCAATCCTGGAACGGGCAGACCCGTCCGATCTTGACCATGTGTATCTGCGCTGCGCTCCGTCTGCAGGTTTGCTGAAGACGTCGTGCAGTTTGGCATCCTTAACTGTTTCTATGAGGAATCTGGACGTAGCGTCCAGTTTTCTGTCGTCACTGCCGGATCGTCCAGCCGCATCGATGATGCAGTTGAAGTCACCGCCTAGGATGACCGGCCTGGACGTCGCCAGCAGCAGTGGGAGCTGCTGGAAGACGGTCAGCCGCTCGCTGCGTTGTACCGGGGCGTACACGTTGATCAACCGGAGCGGAGCGTTGTTGTACATCACGTCTGCTACGAGGAGGCGGCCGCCCACCACCTCCTTAACTTCGGAGATGGTGAAGTTACCTCCCCGCAGCAGAATACCCAGGCCGGAGGAACGGCAGTCATTACCCCCCGACCAGATCGATGGCCCGTGGGACCACCATCGCGACCACTGCCTGTAGGTGCTGAGGTGTGGTATTCCACACTCCTGCAGAAACAGTAGGTCAGCTTTGACCTTGGCAAGGTAATCCAAGGTTGAAACACATCGCGTAGTCGATTTAATGCTACGCACATTAATGGAAGCAATTCTTACACCCATTTTTTACTAAAAATTAGTTGTTGCTTCCCATACCATTTGTCCTCGCTAGTCCCAGTCCTTCCCCTTCGGGATGTTCCTGCATACCCATCGTATGCGCAAGCAGTTTCACGTTGGTTGGGCTCAGAAACCCCTCCTGATTTTTCCTGCAGGGTTTGTGCCGCTCGGGTGACATCGGGGGGGTCTTGTAGGCAGAGAGGATTGGGTTGTCCTCAGCTGCTTCCATCTGTTCCTCCTCGAAAACATCACAGCTCCCGGTCTCCCGGAGCTCAGGTGCGCCAGACGTGTCTTTGCTCCCGGTGTCCCGGAGCGGAGATGCGTTGGCCACGTCGTTACGTGTGGGGAATTGGGGTTGGGGCACGCCGGGCCCATCACAGCTTCCAGTGCCCGGGGGCTGGGATGCTTGATCATCCATCTCGGAGTTCTGCCGCCTCTTTTGAAGGGGCTGTCGTTCCAGCATTTCCCCGTCCAGTGAAGAGGAGTTGTTGCACTCTGATTCAGAAGAAAGCCTCCTCTTGCCACTGGTTTGGGTGGTGGCTTTGGGATGTTTTTTCTTTGTGGTTTTCCTCTGGACCACTTGCCACTGACCTGTTTGTCCATCTGCTGCCTCCTCCTCCATTGATTCTGTCTGTGGAGGAGGGGTTTCCGGGCGCTGGGTAGGTGCTGGGTCGTTGGTTTCAGCCGCCTCCCCTTCCTTCTCAGGTTGAAGTTCCTCACTGCGGAGAAGGTTGCTGGTCTCCTTTCGAACAGCGGACGCCTTCGTCGAACCTTCGCCCGGCCATTCCTTGGACCTTGCCGCCTGAGCATAGCTGAGACAACGTTTGGGGCAGGTCTTGTAGAGATGGCCTGCCGCACCGCACAAGTTGCAACACTTAGTCTGCTTACAGTCCTTGGTCTGATGGCCTTCCTCCTTGCAGTTCTTGCAAACAACCGTGCTGCAGTTGGCTGCCATGTGACCAGATTTGCCACAGGTGCGACAAACTCTGGGCTGCCCAGCGTAGACCAAGAAGCCTCGACTTCCCCCGATAGCGAAGCTGGAGGGAGGGTGGATGATGGCTCCACTGGGATCTACCTTCAAGGTCACCTTGACCTGCCGCTTGCTGGTCCAGATCCCAAAGGGGTCCTTGACATCAGTGCTGCTGCCGGCCACCTCGACGTACCTGGCGAGAAAGGTGAGTACATCCACCACCGGAACATGGGGGTTGTAGAGGTGAATCGTCACCACCCGGTCCCGTTGTGACGGAAGCGTGAAGAGCGGCTCCGCTGTGAGGATCGACAGTGGAGCCCGGTCCCCTTTCTCCTTGAACGCCTTCAGGAACTTGATGCATCCCGCCACGTTCCGGAACGTCACGTCGAAGTATCCACTGCTGGGGAAATCCTGCAGGCAGAAGACATCCGTCGCTTGAAATCCGCAGCAATCGAAGAGAATTTTCTTGATGAAGAAGGTGCGATCGACCGGTGCATCTCCTTCCTTGTCCTTCACGACCACCCGAACGGTGTTGCGCACTCCCTGGCCCGAAGCTCGAAAATTGGTTATAGCCATTTCACTCAAAGCTTCCCCAGGATCAAAAGGCAATGATCATGGTCTCTTCTCAATCAAATAAGCACTGATAAGAACAGATACTACACTTGATCTTAGCCAAAAGGCCGATTGCACAAAAATCCTGCAGTTAAGCTAGGACCTGGTGTATCTGGAGCCCTTCCACCAGGGATATAGTGGGAGTGCACTGAAAGGTCAAGCTTTTTCACTCTTGGGTATTTAAATGAAGACATTAACATTTAAAAAAGCTGGTTAGAGCCTCAGTTAAAATAGCAGGCTCAGCAATCTCAGTGCACAAACCTGTAACATTACCATCAATAGATTCTATTCAAATGTTGTCTTTTGACCCAGTTTATTTTCTTGTACTTGAAATTCAAAAAAACACTATTTCCTGCAATCATTAAAAAGAAACTGTACATAAACATGGTTAGGAACAAGCACAGAGTTGAATTCTGTGCCCTCAAGTGGGACCAACTGACTATGTATTCTGAGGTTTGAAACCTATTATACTGGAGTTGATTATTAATGTCACTCGTTCATTTTTCCATGGATGATAACCACTATTATAAGCTCTCTCCATGGTTACTCTATGCATCAATCAAAAGACACTTCCACCATGAGCACATGGACTTACTGAAAACAGCTTTCAAAGTTATACAATATAACCCTGCTATAATTAACCTACAAACAGCTCAATGGCCCACATAATATCACAGTAGTACCCTGGAGTAAAATCCTTAATATGAGGATCTTACTGTTATTTTTGATCAAGTCAAGCTCATCACAACTCCAACTATATAATCCAAAATGGCAATTATACATGTGCAAATATATGTAAGCTTAATACAATCACACAAGGGAACACCTTCCTTATGTCAAAAAAAACAGCTACCTCAGTCTTAAAGAATATTAAGGTTCACAATTCAACAGCTGGGCTTGCTCCAAAAGTTCATTTGAAAAAATAAAAATATTGTTACAAACTGTATTTTAGCAGCTTATTTGCTGCATTTAACTTCATGCGAGGCAACCCTTACATAGATACCCCTATAACTGCAGATCTCAGAAAGCATCAGCTCATTATAAATGTTTCTATCTGAAGTTTGTATGCAAAAAACATTGGGTGAAAGCAACATCTTATTGGTTCCAAAAGTCTCTGCTGGCAAACTTCAGATAAGCTGATTGGTTCTAATAACTTTCAATTTATTTCACCATTTACCTGATAGAGATAGTAATAGATAGTTCCTGGGAGGTAATCAATTGCTGATTTCTTCTCTGATGTTTCCCTCCCCTTTTAACTTGCCTTGTAACAATTCCCTCCTTTTGTCGCACCTTGTGGAGTAGTACCTAATCAGTTCTCATTACCTTTTCCTTTAAACTGGCTGAGTCTATGAATTTACCATGGGCGGAAATACAAGTGAGGGGCATGAATATGTGTCTACATTTTACAGCACTGGTATGTCGCATTACTAGCCCACCTAGTCGTCATTTTGCATTTGTAATAACTGAACACAGTTGACAACGCAGCTGTATTTCTGTATATGCAGACGCCAGTATCAAATACATGTCATTGTGAGAGAAAGCAGAGACTGATCTCGGAGGCACAGTGATCAGTTTTCCACTGTCAAGCATCTGGATGGGAATTAACCTTCCAATCACACATTCAGAATGTTTTCAACATGGAGCCTGCAAATCCATTCATTGAATTTCCGAGACGTCCTGTTAAGGTGTTAACTGCAACTGCCATTTCAGTTCATAGACAGATTTACTTGAAACACTTCAGGGTCTGACAGATTAACCCTGGTAATATTTTATCAGATTCTCTCGTTTATTTCTTTAAAATGATATTACAAATCACTTAACAGAAGAAATTGAGCCAGAATGAAAGAATAGTGGTGTTATCCTTTAGAAAAAACATTTTGTTTGAGCAGGAAAGCTTTTCTTCAGCTTATCCATCGGTACCTTTAATTCATTTCACCAGTGCTGGTTCGAAGGTTTTTTTTGGGACTCACATCTTCTCATGCAAAATTACTGTATTTTTCAATTTTATTTCTGACCATCCTGTTCTTAAATTCAAAGATTTGTTGGGATCCACTTCTTCTTGGCCAATAAATTCTGCTGGAATTAAAATTCTACTGGTGGTGGGGTTTTAACTCATCCATTTGATCCACTTACTATGCAGAACTCCCTTTTGTAGTACTTCACCAAGGAGAATATTTGGCCAATAATGGGCTGAATTTTATGAGCATGCTGCAACTTCCGGGGACACGCTCTGATCTCAGTGGTCTGCTCATGCGGATCTGCTGTTGCTGAGCCCCCATGATAATTCGCATGGGGCTCATTTAAAAGGAGGGGGACGAACGGCCGTCCTGATGACGTCATCGGCACGGCCGCTCCGTCCCCGGCAACGCCATCTGGCGCCAATGCGCCATTTTTAAAGAGCTTCAGGCCCTTCAATCTCATTTAAATGTTTCAAGGAAAACTGCACAATAATTTTAGTTTTACTCTGATTACCCTCTCCCAACACTGCACCCCCCCCCCCACTGAGTCTTCATTTAATAATTTGACATACCCCCCAAATAAACATCTTTTGATATTCTGAACTTACCCCGCCTGACTTCAGCACCTTTGACCCTCCAGCCCTTCCCATCACCCCCACAACCAATAACAATAATAAATATAAAATAAAAACAAGAAATGCTGGAACCACTCAGCAGGTCTGGCAGCATCTAGAACATAGAACAGTACAGCACGGTACAGGCTCTTCGGCCCACGATGTTGTGCCGAACCTTTAACCTACTCTAAGATCAAACTAACTACCAACCCTTCATTCTACTATCATCCATGTACCTATCCAAGAGTCGCTTAAATGCCCCTAATGTATCTGCTTCTACTACAACCGCTGGCAGCGCATTCCACGCACCCACCACTCTCTGTGTAAAGAGCCTACCTCTGACATCTCCCCGAAACCTTCCTCCAATCACCTTAAAATTATGCCCCCTGGTGATAGCCCTTTCCACCCTGGGAAAAAGTCTCTGACTATCCACTCTATCTATGCCTCTCATCATCTTGTACCCCTCTATCAAGTCACCTCTCATCCTTCTTCACTCCAATGAGAAAAGCCCTAGCTCCCTCAATCTTTCTTCGTAGGACATGCCCTCCAGTCCAGGCAGCATCCTGGTAAATCTCCTCTGCACCCTCTCTAAAGCTTCCACTTCCTTCCTATAATGAGGCGACCAGAACTGAACACAATATTCCAAGTGTGGTCGAACCAGGGCCTTATAGAGCTGCAGCATAACCTCGCGGCTCTTAAACTCAATCCCCCTGTTAATGAAAGCCAACACACCATACGCCTTCTTAACAACCCTATCAACTTGGGTGGCAACTTTGAGCGATCTATGGACATGGACCCCAAGATCCCTCTGTTCCTCCACACTACCAAGAATCCTGTCTTTAAGCCTGTATTCCACATTCAAATTCGACCTTCCAAAATGAATCACTTCACACTTTTCCAGGTTGAACTCCATCTGCCACTTCTCAGCCCAGCTCTGCATCCTGTCAATGTCCCGTTGCAACCTACAACAGCCTTCCACACTATCCACAACTCCAGCAACCTTCGTGTCATCGACAAACCTGCGAACCCAGCCTTCCACTTCCTCATCCAAGTCATTTATAAAAATCACAAAGAGCAGAGGTCCCAGAACAGATCCCTGTGGAACACCACTGGTCACCGAGCTCCATGCTGAATACTTTCCATCTACTACCACCCTCTGACTTCTATGGGCCAGCCAATTTTGTATCCAGACAGCCAACTTTCCCTGAATCCCATGCCTCCTTACTTTCTGAATGAACCTTATCAAACGCCTCGCTAAAATCCATATACACCACATCCACTGCTCTTCCTTCATCAATGTGTTTTGTCACATCTTCAAAGAATTCAATAAGGCTTGTGAGACATGACCTGCCCCTCACAAAGCCATGCTGACTGTCTCTAATCAAACCACGCTTTTCCAAATAATCATAAATCCTGTCTCTCAGAATCCTCTCCAATAATTTGCCCACTACCGACGTAAGACTGACTGATCTATAATTCCCAGGGTTATCCCTATTCCCTTTCTTGAACAAGGGAACAACGTTTGCCACCCTCCAATCATCCGGTACTACTCCAGTGGACAGTGAAGACGCAAAGATCATCGCCAAAGGCGCAGCAATCTCTTCCCTCACTTCCTGTAATATCCTTGGGTATATCCCGTCTGGCCCCGGGGACTTATCTGTCCTCATATCATTCAAAATTTCCAGCACATCCTCCCTCTTAACCTCAACCTGTTCAAGCATATCAGCCTGTTCCACGCTGTCCTCACAAACGACCAGGTCCCTCTCACTAGTGAATACTGAAGCAAAGTATTCATTTAGGACCTCCCCTACCTCCTCCGACTCCAGGCACAAGTTCCCTCCACTATCCCTGATCGGCCCTACCCTCACTCTGGCCATCCTCTTGTTCCTCACATAAGTGTAGAACGCCTTGGGATTTTCCTTAATCCTACCCGCCAAGACTTTTTCATGTCCCCTTCTAGCTCTACTAAGTCCATTCTTCAGTTCCTTCCTGGCTACATTGTAACCCTCTAGAGCCCTGCCTGATACTTGCTTCCTCAACCTTAAGTAAGCTTCCTTCTTCCTCTTGACTAGCTGTTCCACATCTCTTGTCATCCAAGGTTCCATCACCCTCCCATCCCTTCCCTGCCTCATCGGGACAAACCTATCCAGCAGTCGCAGCAAGTGCTCCCTAAACAGCCTCCACATTTCTGTCGTGCATTTCCCTGAGAACATCTGTTCCCAATTTATCCTCCCCAGTTCCTGCCTAATAGCATTGTAATTCCCCCTCCCCCAATTAAATACTTTCCCATCCCATCTGCTCCTGTCCCTCTCCATGACTATAGTAAAGGTTAGGGAGTTGTGATCACTATCACCGAAATGCTCTCCCACCAAGAGATCTGCCACCTGGCCTGGTTCGTTGCCAAGCATCAAGTCCAACATAGTCTCCCCTCTAGTCGGCCTATCTACATATTGAGTCAGGAAACCTTCCTGGACACACCTGACAAAAACTGCTCCATCCAAACTATTTGCACTAAGGAGGTTCCAATCAATATTGGGGAAGTTGAAGTCACCCATGACAACAACCCTGTTACTTCTGCACCTTTCCAAAATCTGCCTCCCAATCTGTTCCCCCATGTCTCTGTTGCTATTGGGGGGTCTATAGAAAACTCCCAATAAAGTGACTGCTCCTTTCCTGTTTCTGACTTCCACCCATAATGACTCAGTAGACAAACCCTCCTCGACGACCTCCCTTTCTGCAGCTGTGATACTATCCCTGATTAGCAATGCCACTCCCCCACCTCTTTTACCTCCCTCCCTATTCCTTTTGAAACATCTAAACCCCGGAACATCCAACATCTATTCCTGCCCCTGTGATATCCACGTCTCCGTAATGGCCACAACATCGTAGCTCCAAGTACTGATCCATGCTCTAAGTTCATCACCCTTATTCCTGACACTTCTTGCGTTAAAATAGACACACTTCAACCCATCATACTGGCTGCAACTTTGCCCTGTCAACTGTCTAACCTTCCACACAGACTCTCTGCACTCGGTATCTGCCTGTTCAACAGCCACCCCATCCACTGATCCGTGGCTCCGGTTCCCATTCCCCTGCCAAACTAGTTTAAACCCATCTGTGGAAAGAGAAGCAGAATTAACTTTTCGGGTCAGTGACCCTTCTTCGGAACTAGCAAATATTATAGATGTCAAAGGTTATAAGCAAGTGAGCAGGGGGTGAGGCAAAAGATAACAAAGGAGAAGGTGTAGATTGGACAAGGCCACATAGCTGACCAAGAGGTCATGGAGCAAAGGCAAACAATATGTTAATGGTGTGTTGAAAGACAAAGCATTAGTCCAGATAGGGTGTTAACGAACTGACGATTGAACAGCAGCAAGTACAAACATGAAAAAAAACAGTGGGTAAGCAAACTGAACAAACTACAATGAAATAAACAAAAGAAAAAAATTGTAAAAAATGTAAAAAAGAAAAAAGAAAAAATAACTAAAAATAAAAGTAAAATGGGGGGCCTGTCATGCTCTGAAATTATTGAACTCAGTGTTCAGTCCGGCAGGCTGTAGTGTTCCTAATTGGAAATGAATTCTCCCCGCTCCCCCACCACCCCACCCTGAGAATTACACTCGACCCCCTCCCCACCAGTGTCTCGCCTCAGTTCCCCAAACGGGGATCCAAAGGCACAAGACATACGGCCAGTGGCCGGAATATCGCTGTGGGATGACCACCCGGTCCAGGTAAGTTATTTAATATTTATTTGCATTGATTATAATATGCAAATGAAGGCTCCATCACCATGCGGTAAAATGCGGTGGAGCCTTCCTGGTGTCGGGGCTCATGGCGGGCCTCTCCTGGAAAAATTTGATGGGCCCCACTGCTATAATCCCCGATGTTGGAGGGCCTGTAAAATTCAGTCCAATGTGTTGTATATCTGTGTTGTATATGTATATATATATAAACAATTTTTAAAAATCCATTTATCTCCATCTTCATTGAATTTTGGAATAAGTCTATTGTCAGTTGGATGTACAGTATCATAATTCTGGTTAGACAATATTCCATCCCTCTTTTATATGAAATAAGCATGTAAAACCTCAACATAGCTGCGAGTAGGTGTGATACCTTAAGTGGATTATGTAGTTCCAGTGCAGCAATCATTCGTCTTCAGATGCTGTGCATGCACCTGACTTCACATAGCTGAGCTTGTGTGAGAAAAGCTCGTTGAAATGTTTTTGTGCTTCGCTAGTGCATGAGGTGCTGGGAGTGCCTGTGAGGGGTGGTCAGTAACCAGAACATCAGGTAGCAACAATTAAATTGTGAAATCATCCCTTTCTTGTTCCAACAAAACTCCTTGGAGCAGCAATACTCCTTTCAGGAATTGAGCATTGGAAGTTATGCAAAATCTATCTGAGATTGTCTCCCAAAAGAAAGGAAAGCCAGTTGTTGGAGGTGTTTATCAAGAGAGATCATGAAGACAAGTTCTATGCATCTTTTTGAGCTAAAATTACTGTTACTATTACCGAACTCAGATGTTACAATTGGATGCTTTTTTTAAAAGAATAGTAATCAAAGTAACAAAGTAACTAATATTGATAACATTGTTTTATATATTAACTTAATTATTAAAAGATATAATGTTGTACTTCTTTTGAGAATAATAGAGCATTCACAGTCGGTAACAAAGTCACAATCATCTAGGAACAAACATGACAAATATTGAATTATTCTAACTTTTCTGGGTTTGCTTCTATACAGTAAATATGGCTTCAATTGTCAATATTTTGTATCTCTCTCTCTCGTACTTAATCTCCACAGGGATTTGGATATTGTCCCATTATTCACAAGAGATGACTGGCATTGCTTCATGATTAATTGTGTTTCCAATTTGAGCAGCTGATATTTGATAGTGACTTGACACTGATCTCCAAATAGTGAGATAGACGGACTACTATGATAACACCTGACTGTCTTTAATGAGCCAGAGAACCAAGGGCCCAGATTTTGCTGTCACTTGACCACTGATCTTGAAGAAAGCTGCCCAAAAATATCTAGCGATTTCTGTGGTGTAGATTTCCCCTTTCCCAACATCAATTTGAATCTTGCACCAAGTCAAGTGGTCTCCAGGCATCTAGCAATAGTGATGTCATCAAGCAGTTTCAGCAGCCAATTACATTTAAGTATTCTCATAGACACCAAACTGGGAAATAAAATGCACTGATTATCCTTCACTTCCAAATAAATTTTACAGAAAGCAAAAGAAATGACTGTGATATAGTCATGGGATTAAGGGAGAAGCTAAAATATCATAAACTTTTAAAAAAATATTAAAATATGTGAATTTAGTTATCAAATGGAGAAATATGATATTCCACAAATATAAAATTGTTTTTCTAGGGTCAGAGATATTTTTCAGCAGTAATTATGAACTTAGTACACCATTACAAACCCAGCTACACTCATTTGGCATGGTGTAACTTCATGGCGCAGGGGCGGCACAGTGGCGCAGTGGTTAGCACCGCAGCCTCACAGCTCCAGCGACCCGGGTTCAATTCTGGGTACTGCCTGTGTGGAGTTTGCAAGTTCTCCCTGTGTCTGCGTGGGTTTCCTCCGGGTGCTCTGGTTTCCTCCCACAAGCCAAAAGACTTGCAGGTTGGTAGGTAAATTGGCCGTTAAAAATTGCCCCTAGTATAGGTAGGTGGTAGGGAAATATAGGGACAGGTGGGGATGTGGTAGGAATATGGGATTAGTGTAGGATTAGTATAAGTGGGTGGTTGATGGTCGGCACAGACTCGGTGGGCCGAAGGGCCTGTTTCAGTGCTGTATCTCTAAACTAAAGACTAATAGTGTAATTGGGCAAGTTCTCATCAGTTCAATGATTTCTAATTGATTACAGCCTGCAAGGATTTTTTTTATTCGTTCATGGGATGTGGGCATCACTGGCTAGGCCAGCATTTATTGCCCAAACCCAATTGCCCTTGAGAAGGTGGTGGTGAGCTGCCTTCTTGAACTGCTGCAGTCTTTGGGGTATAGTGCTGTTAGGAAGGGAGTTCCAGGATTTTGACCCAGCGATAGTGAAGGAACGGTGATATAGTTCCAAGTCAGGATGATGTGTGTCTTGGAAGGGAACTTGCAGATGGTGCTGTTCCCATGCATCTACTTTCTAGGTGGTAGAGTCGCGGGTTTGGAAGTTGCTGTCGAAGGAACCTTAGTGAGTTTTTGCAGTGCATCTTGTACATGATACACACTGCTGCCACTGTGCATCGGTTGTGAAGGGAGTGAATGTTGAAGGTTGTGGATGGTGTGCCAATCAAACGGGCTGCTTTGTCCTGGGTGATGTCAATCTTCTTGAGTGTTGTTGGAGCTGCACCCATCCAGGCAAATGGCAGGTATTCCATCACACTCCTGACTTGTGCCTTGTCGATGGTGGACAGGCATTGGGGAGACAGGAAGTAAGCTACTTGCTGCAGAATTCCCAGCCTCTGACCTGCTCTTGTAGCCACAGCATTTATGTGGCTACTCCAGTTCAGTTTTTGGTCAATGATAACCCCCAGATGTTGACAGTGGGGGATTTAGCGATAGTAATGTCATTGAATATCAAGGGGAGATGGTTAGATTCTCTTTTGTTTGAGATGGCCATTGCCTGGCACTTGTGTAGCATGACTGTTACTTGCCACTTATCAGCCCTAGCCTCGATGTTGTCCAGATCTTGCTGCATCTGGACATGGGCTGCTTCAGGTTCTGAGGAGATGCAAATGATGCTGAACATTGTGCAATCATCAGCCAAACATCCCCTCTTCTGACCTCATAGGTATATAGGAAGATCGGAACAGGAGTAGACCATTCAACCCCTCGAGCCTGTCTTGCCATTCAGTGAGATCATGGCTGATCCATGGCCTAACTCTGCATACCTGCCTTTGGCTCATATCCCTTAATATCTTTGCCTAACAAAAATCTATCTATCTCAGATTTAAAATTAACAACTGCTCTAGCTTCAACTGCTGTTTGTGGGAGAGAGTTCCAAACCTCTACCATCCTTTGCGTGAAGAAGTGCTTCCTAACATCGCTCCTGAACGGTCTGGTCCTAATTTTTAGACTATGCCCCCTAGTTTTAGAATCTCCAACCCCCAATGGAAATAGTTTATCTTGATCTAGCCTGTCTTTTCCTATTAATATCTTGAAGACTTCGATCAGATCACCCCTTAACCTTCTAAATTCTAGTGAAAACAGGCCTAATTTGTGTAATCTCTCCTTGTAACTTAACCCCTGTAGTCCAGGTATCATTCTTGTAAACCTACGTTGCACTCCCTCCAAGGCCAATATATCCTTCCTAAGGTGTGGTGCCCAGAACTGCTCGCAGTACTCCAAGTGGGGTCTAACCAGGGATTTGTACAGCTGCAGCATAACCTCTGTGTCTTTATACTCCAATCCTCTAGATATAAAGGCTAGCATTATGATGGAGGGTTAGGGTTAGTGTTAGGGTTAGGGTGGAGGGAAGCTCATTGAAGAAGCAGCTGAAGATTGTTGGGCCGAGGACACTACCTTGAGGAACTCCTGCAGTGATGTCCTGGGACTGAGATGATTGACCTCCAATAACCACAACCATCTTCCTTTATGCTAGGTATGACACCAACCAGCGGAGAGTTTTTCCCCTAATTCCCATTGACTCCAGTGTTGCTAGGGGCTAGGTATGACTTCATCCAGCAGAGAGTTTTCCCCCTGATTCCCATTGACTCCAGTTTTGCGAGGGCTCCTTGATGCCATTCTTGGTCAAATACTGCCTTGATGTCAAGGGCAGTCACTCTCTTCTCACCTCTGGGGTACAGCTCTTTTATCCATGTTTGGACTAAGTCTGTAATGAGGTCAGGAACTGAGTGGTCCTCAGAACCCAAACTGAGCATCAGTGAGCAGATTATTGCTGAGCAGGTGGTGCTTGATAGCACTGTCGATGACCCCTTCCATCACTTTGTTGATGATTGAGAGTAGACTGATGGGGCAGTAATTGGCCGGATTTGATTTGTCCTGCTTTTTGTGGAGCCTCGTCCTCTTGTTAGTTGTTTAATTGTGCACCACCATTCACGACTGGATGTGGCAGGACTGCAGAGCTTAGATCTGATCCGTTGGTTGTGGGATCACTTAGCTCTGTCTATTGCATGCTGCTTCTGCTGTTTGGCATGCAAGTAGTCCTATGTTGTAGCTTCACCAGGCTGACATCTCATTTTTTGGTATGTCTGGTGCTGTTCCTGGAATTCCCTCCCCCACTCTTCATTGAACCAGGGTTGCTCCCCCGCATTGATGGTAAGGGTAGAGTGCGGGTTATGCCAGCCCATGAGGTTACATATTGTGGTTGAATACAATTCTGCTGCTGCTGATGACCCACAGCGCCTCATGGATGCCCAGTTTTGAGATGCTAGATCTGTTCAAAAGCTATCACATTTAGCATGGGGGTCGTGCCACACAACACGTGTGGGTATCCTCAATGTGAAGACAGGACTTTGTCTTCACAAGGACTGTGTGGTGGGCACTCCTATCAATACTGTCATGGACAGATGTAGCTGTGTAGATTGGTGAGGACGAGGTCACGAAGGTTTTTCCCTCTTGTTGGTTCCCTCACCACCTGGCGCAGACCCAGTCTAGCAGCTATATCCTTTAGGACTCAGACAGTTCGGTCAGTAGTGGTGCTACCCAGCCACTCATTGTACATTGGACATTGAAGTCCCCCCACCCAGAGGACATTCTGTGCCCTTGATACTCTCAGTGCTTCTTCCAATTGGTGTTCAGCTTGGAGAAGCACTGATTCATCAGCTAAGGGTGGGGGGTGGTGCGGTAGGTGGTAATCAGCAGGAGGTTTCCTTGCCCATGTTTGACCTGATGCCATGAGACTTCATGGGGTCCAGAGTCAATGTTCTCCCAGGGCAACTCCCTCCCGACTGTATACCACTGTGCCACCACCACTGGTGGGTCTGTCCTGCCAGTGGGACAGGACATACGCTGGGATGGTGATGGTGGCGTCTGGGACATTTTTTTTTAAATTATTCATTCAGGGATGTGGGCGTCACTGGCTAGGCCAGCATTTATTGCCTATCCCTAATTGCCCTTGAGAAGGCGGTGGTGAGCTGCCTTCTTGAACCGCTGTAGTCCATTTGGGGTAGGTATGTTAGTAAGGGAGTTCCAGGATTTTGACCCAGCGACAGTGAAGGAACGGCAATATAGTTCCAAGTCAGGATGGTGTGTGACTTAGAGGGGAACTTGCAGGTGGTGGTGTTCCCATGCATTTGCTGCCCTTGTCCTTCACATTATGAAAGTATATCTAGCCTGATCATCTTTGACTGAAAATAGTTGGTAGAGGTCGCAGGTTTGGAAGGTGCTGTCAAAGGAGCCTTGGTGCATTGCTGCAGTGCATCTTGTAGATGGTACACACTGCTGCCACTGTGTGTCGGAGGTGGAGGGAGTGAATGTTTGTAGATGGGGTGCCAATCAAGTGGACTGCTTTGTCCTGGATGGTGTCGAGCTTCTTGAATGTTGTTGGAGCTGCACCCATCCAGGCAAGTGGAGAGTATTCCATCACACTCCTTCCAGGTTTAACTGCTCATATGCGGACTGCTGTCACTTTCAGAGGAGTAATGACATGAAAGTTTCAGTGCCATTATTACTGCACAATTCAGGCCAAAGGAACACCCTTCTACCACATTTGGGCATGCCACATCTTGTCAACTTGCACCCAAAAAATGGCATAAATGTGCCTATGGCCAATTTCAAATGTAAAAGAGCAGGGAAATTCAGGCATAAGTGATTTATATCTGTTCTTACAATCCGTCTGAATTTCCACGATTTCTTACACTGTTCTTTGAAACCTTCATCTTGCATTTATGCAGGTTCAGGGTGGCTGAAAACTTGCACCCAGCTATTTAGACACACAGGCCTCTTTTGAATTTATGCTTATAGGGAACAGTTGTTATTGTCAATGGCTCAGTGACATACAAGATTAGCTGTGATTTTATAAATGTATTTTCAGTCAAAGATGATCAGGCTAGACACACTTTCATAATGTGAAACAATTCTGATGAAAGGTCACAGACCTGAAATGTTAACTCTGTTCTTCTGCCCACAGATGCTGCCTGATCTGCTGTGTATTTTCAGCAGTTTCTGCTTTTGTTTCAGATTTCCAGCATCTGCAATATTTTGCTTTTGAAACAATTCTTACCTACTTCCTCCTCAACATCTTCTTCTTTGGCCTCCTTGTCTCAGGAGACAATGGATAAGCGCCTGGAGGTGGTCAGTGGTTTGTGGAGCAATGCCTAGAGTGGCTATAAAGGCCAATACTAGAGTGACAGACTCTTCCACAGGTGCTGCAGAAAAAATTGGTTGTCGGGGCTGTTACACAGTTGGCTCAACATATTGAGCTACTAATATGGAAGATCAAATGGAGTGTAAAGGTCAGCAATTGATCTTTGCATTAGTAGCCCAATGAGGAGGAAGTTGGTAAAAATCCAGTGAGCAATGTGTGTGTCCATTTCCAATGACCTGTCTGTCAGGTTTAGGTAAACTTTGTAAAAGTCCGAATCAACCTATCCAGAAGCACATTCATTTGTGAACAAATTGATGTGACTCAAAGCAAAACAGTCGATACTACAGCCCTTTAAATGCTAATAAGATCTGAGTAGATGGCTCTCATTGGCTGTTGTGCAAGTTCATAAATAATGCAGATAAATTTATTAAGAATGCTGAACTTTTGTCCTGTTAAGTAGTATAGTATAATTCTTGTTATTTTTGAATTGCAGCATACCTTTGTTTGATTTCTACTGAAGGAATATAATTCCATGTTCATGTTGTTCTGTGAGATATGTCATGAATGAAGGTTATTCAGTGTCTGGTCTTTCTTGCCTAAAAAGTGTGCACAGGTAATTTTGCATATTCTTAGTCTTCTTTGCCGTAAGATCCAAACATTCTTACAGGCAACCATCAAGTCATGATGATTACGGGTCATTTTAAAACTGACCAAAACAGAATTTTTTTGTTATTAGAAATTTAAATATTAAAGTAATTAATTTAATACTGAGGTATTTTATTTAATGAAGAAACTAGTAGTCATTTTTAAAATACCTGACTGGATTTAACGTTCCCGCCGCCAGGAGCAGTGTCGTGCGCCGCGATGTAGCACCCGGTGACTCAATAATATGCCAGTCGGGCCACCCCGCCTCCCAATCACGTGGAGGGGGCAGGCTCTGCGACGCCGGCAATAGCATCAGCTACCTCTGTGCAGGCGTTGCCGCCATTTTCAAAGGGCTGCCAGACCTTCCGCTAAATTTAAATATTTAAACCTGTACTCCCCGGAACACTGCAGAAACAAAAATAGCCCCTTCCCCCCAATAAAACTTACATATAATAGTTGCATTCTTCACCCACCCCTCCCCCCCCACAAAAAACAATTGGTGATTTGACCTATCCCCCAAACTGTACAGAGGTCACCCCTTCCCCCCTCCCCTACACTATGCATGCTGATTCAACCCCACTAACCACTTCCCCCCCACCCCCCACCCCAATCCACTACACTGAAAATCCTAAGTTCCCCCTTTCCCCACCTCGGTGGCGCCAATGCTCCCTGGACGGGAAAGGAAAGGGGAAGAGTGCCGGCTGCCATACTCAAGATCCTGGCTAAGATAGCAGTCAATTTTATTTAAATTTATTCATGTTCCTTATTGAAATATGTTAAGTGGGGTCCTGTTGCCATGCAGCGTGGGGGAGGGGGGGGTGAGGGCGCCACGGAGCCTCACCTGACGCTGGGAAAATCGGGCCCAGCACTCCCAGCGTCAGGCTCCGTGGCAAGCAGGTATGATCTTCTGGCCCCCCTCTGCCATGGATGCTGACATTGGGACCTCAACAAAATTTAGCCCACCATCTGCAACAAGAAATTTTTATTCTAATTTAATTCATTTGCTGTGAAGGTCTTTGAGCTGTAGAAATTTGACATTTGGGACATACCTGGAATATTCCTAGGCTGCCCTGGGAATTCTACCCAGCATGCTCCTTTAGGGCCAGTGCTGAGAGCAGCTGTAGCTTCTGTTGTGGGTTTTATAAAGGCCCCTAAGATATAAAGGAGCCATGGTGATCAATCCCAGAGGGATCAATTACTTTCTGATTGCACACTGCAAAATGTGGGATTGCTCCAGAATCTAAATTGTTGATTTGTTTACCATGACCACCTAATTTTCTGGGGTGATTAAGACAGTAATCACCACATGAAAGGACTGCTGTCTGATGCAGTGCACAGTGAACTGCTTCAGAGGTGGGAACAACACAGAATATTTTAGTCAGTGGAATATTATTGGTAGAGGTTAGACTGCAGAACCACTGTTCATAAGACTTGAAAAATTTGACAACTGAGGCCAGGGCCACTGCTGCTTGGAAAAATGTTCCTGCAGCATTCTTGTGATATCATTGTGTTCCCACCAGGCATTGCTTCTCATTAATTCTAAAGAGAAGCAGAACAACATCATAAATAAAAACAGAAAGTGCTGGAAATACTCAGCAGGTCTGGCAGCTTCTGGGGAGAGAGGAACAGAGTTAATGTTTCAGGTCAATGACCTTTCATCAGAACAACATCATATTTTGGCATGATCTTTCTTTAGTGCTCTTGCTCTTGCAGCAGGTGTAAAGTCTGTACTCGAAGGGTTGCTGTCAACTGTGTTACTGGGTTTATCAATCAAGGCGTCACTGCGTCATGGATTTGCTGCTAAAAATGTTTGATTTCACATAATTTATAATTTTACATAAATCTAATTTTAGAATGCCAGAAAAGGTATCTTTCAAGTTCACATAAGCATTAGATAATATAGATTGTTTCAACAGCCAACATGTTGAATGTTTGATATAATATTCAGAGCAGCTTAAGTATCCTGAAAGATCCTCATTGCAGAAGGAGAACCTTTAAATAATTCTTGTCAAAATATTGGAGTGTGGACGTCATTAATTGATCCACTCAGAATTTAGTTGTTTACCTTTTTATGCATTAATTTCACAAAGATTGTACAGGATGCAGAATTTAAGTGATTTTAGTGAACCAATATAACTTGGGCACATTGAGAGTGCTCTCTAATGCTTATGTGGACTGTGCCTTGCTAAGTAAACATCCATAAAAAAAAGGATGAGGAAGATCGAAAAAAAAAACATAGAAATGCATGCACATATGAAACATTGTTTCAATGAGTAAATGGTCAATCTGTAGAACAGGAGATGGTGAAGACAGTATTGATTTATTCAAATTGAAATTAGATAAATTTCTTTCAGAAAATATTTTAGCTTATATTGTTTGAGTAATTTGAGGCATGCCATTGTAAATGTAGCTCACTTGGGAGAAACAGTTGATTTTGGATCTATGGTTCCCAAAGTTTTCCACCACTGGGGTTTGCCTCACCTCATGTCTGGATCTGTTTAGACTAATTAATAGAGCCTGATAACTGAGTTGTTGACTAATCATAGTTATCATTGTTATCATGTGGTTCCCAAGACAGTATAAAATGAGCTAGATGGACCTTGGTCTTTTTTGCATCTAGCAATTCCTACATTATGTGCAATAGGAAAGTTAAGTGGACCTATCGGACATTTTTCTACATTAAGGGCCCTATATAAATGCACATTGTTGTTACTTTAACAGTTGTTACAGTTTCTGTGATTGGTAAAGTGATGGTGCAGTCTGTGAATGGAGAAATCAAATGATTGGCTATAGGGTCTGGTTCAAAGTAGAGAGCAGTGTGCCCTAACAGTACTCCGTGAATCGACCCAACAGTTCCTTTTCCAATATTTTCTGATGCATTTATTTGAGAGAGGGTCAGAAAAATGTCCATTATGCACCAAAGGATGGAGGGGAGAGGAGAATAAAAAAGTTCTGATTTGCAGGATGCATACTTAACGATATTTCCATAAGAAGGGGAAGAGGTAAATAGTGCACATGAAATTATCAATTTCTGTGCATTCATATAATTAATGAAAATATTATTACATGGTAGTCGACTTTTATAAGATTAGGATGTTGTACTATTTTCACAAATTGCCTTATGAATTAAGACGTTTAAGGTGAATACCAAATGTTGTAAGTATTGGATCTCTTTGGAAGGCAAGAGAATACTAAGTACATCCAAATATCATAGCATATAGGACAGCGCTACACCATAGAGGGGTATATTTAAGTATTAATAAAGTGGTTTGCCGTATTAGAGAAGAAAGAGAAGTTTGCACTTTACGATAGAACTGAAGGTCAATCTGAATGAGGCCTGAAATCTCATCTTTCAATCAGCTTGCTCTCCTCAATTCCCAGTGCAGTGCAGATGGAGTCCATTATAAGTCCATTAGTCCTTAACTGTTTAGCTTTTGGATCACATTTTCGGCTGTACTTTGAGTGACTACTTTGCCTTTTTTTAGTACCTTACAGCATTCAAAAATTGATTTCTGGTTCAAAGGCATGTTGTGACTGGATGATTGGCTGACACCCTGTACTATGTTGCAGCAGCTTGTGGTATTCTCAACAGTCCTCATTCAGATTGAAAATTGTTAAGCTTAATCAAATCAATGCTGTTTTCAACATTGCTGGTTGAATTGTGCTGTGCTGTAGGTCTTAAAGGCAAAAAAATTGGCTCTTTAAAGAAAATTTTCTTAAGCTACGTTTAATAGAATCATAGAATAGTACGGCATAGAAAAAGGCTATTGGGCCCATCAAGTCTGTGCCAAATCTTTCGAAGAGCAGTCTAGTTAGTCCCATTCCCTCACTCTTTTCCCATATTGCTGTAATTTTTTTCTCCTTCAAGTATTTAACCAATACCTTTTTGAAGGCTACTGTTGAATCTGTATCCACCACCCTATCAGGCAGTACATTCCAAATCCCAATACAAAAGCAAAATACTGTGGAGGCTGGAAATCTCAAACAACAGAAAGTGCTGGAAATACTCAGCAGGTCTGGCAGCATCTGTGGAGACAGAAACAGAGTTAACATTTCAGGTTGATGACTTTTCATCAGAACTTTGTTAATTTATCATTCAGATCTGCTTAGAATCCTCCTCAACATTTCACTGTCTCCAGGACTCTGCAAAGATATGGCACTTTGACAGCAAGTTATTTTGCATGCTGTAAATTCTGAAATTGATAGTGCTGTGCATGCTAAATCATTGCCTGAATTATGAGTCTGGTTATTTTAAGTAAAGTGACAGAACTGCATAGAAAATTATGCAGGGTACAACTGCAATTTCAAAATGCAATGGGCTGGATTTTACCGGCCTCCCCGACGTCGGGGGTCATGGGGGTTGGGGGGGCCAGAAAATGCCTTCGGGAGAGGCTCACCACAGGCCTCGACACTGGGAAAGCCCCGCCCCATATTACCGGCGGTGGTGAGGCCTTGTAGCGCCACCCTCAGCCTCCTGCCGCTCGGCGACGGGACCATCATTTCAGTATGTTAATGCATGTAAATTAAAGAATTAATATGTACCTCATCGTGCCGGCCGTCCCGCTCCCATATTAGTCAGTGGCCGGCACTCCTGCTCCGTCTGATCCCCAACCAGTGAAGTATGGCGGAACACTGGTGGGGAGGGGGCAGCAAGTTAGTTTTCAGGGCGGGAGTGGGGGAGCAGGGTTCAACACTTCCGATTGGTCTAGGGGGTGATGGGAATGGGTAAAGTTCATAGTATATAAATTTTTGTGGGTGGGTGGGGAAAGGTCAGGATCGCAAGGTAAGTCTTTTGGGGAGCAGAGGGAAAGTAATTTTTTTTAGTCAATGGGGGGGGGGAGGTTGGAAGAGGGGCCTGAAACTTTTATTAAATATGTCACTTTAATTTTATAACTCCTGTAATTTAAAAAAATTAAATTAAACTGAAGGGCTGGAAGCCCTTTAAAAATGGCACCGGTGCCTGCTTAGTGGTTCCAGACGGCGTTGCCAGGGATGGAGCACCTGCCCCTTCCACATCATCGGGGTGGGGGGGTGGGTGCGGTCTGCCCCGGCCATTTAAATGAGATCGGCGACTCCGTGACAGGTGGTCCGCACAGGCGTTCCGCCACTTTGGAAGCTCGCTGCCGAGATTGGCAGCGAGCTAGTCAATGCAGTCCAACATGCGGAAATAAAATACTCTTATGTTTTCCGTTAACAGAAATATCATCTAGTATTTACTCCATTGAGCTGTTGTTGCATGTGTCCACAATTTTGCTTGGCACGGTTAAGATAGTTATGCAATTGAGAGCTAACACTGAATAAGATATGCAATGCTTAAACTGCATTCAAAAATTAACTTTTACACATTATGGAGATTACTAAAAATATTGAAGAATGGAGTGCAAATCAAATGTTAATGAAGAATTATTTCTAAGCATTATTGACCTCTGCCATTTTTGTACCCCTGTTATAATGAGTGCATAATTATTTTAAGTAGGTTTCTGTTAAGGTGGTTCGTACATGTGAGGGCAATAGTTAAAACAGTGCTATCATACTTTAGTGCACAGAAATGACACATTTTACTAATCTGTAAAATCATTGGATTATATTCAGAGCATTGTAATTTTTTCACCATGAATTCCAAAATGCAGCAGTCTTGACATTTGACCTTTCTCAACAGCTTGTTTATTTAATTGTTTTATATTTGTAGAGTATGCTGACTGGAGCTGAACTTCATCCAGCTTAAAATAAGTAGTTTTTCTTTGATGAGAAAAAAAGTGGAGCTGGAAATTCCCTCAGCAATAATAATCACTTTGACTAGATGTTTCCATGAAGAACATTTTATAAGGTCTATTATTTGACACTAAATGACCTTGCAGTGGCATTGTTAATGAGAAATCTTTATTGGTATGAAAAATATTCAGCTACTGGCAGGTACTTTTCCCCACTTACTAATCTTCTTCTTTTGGGCCTCCTTATCTCGAGAGACAATGGATACGCGCCTGGAGGTGGTCAGTGGTTTGTGAAGCAGCGCCTGGAGTGGCTATAAAGGCCAATTCTGGAGTGACAGGCTCTTCCACAGGTGCTGCAGAGAAATTTGTTTGTTGGGGCTGTTGCACAGTTGGCTCTCCCCTTGCGCCTCTGTCTTTTTTCCTGCCAACTGCTAAGTCTCTTCGACTCGCCACAATTTAGCCCTGTCTTTATGGCTGCCCGCCAGCTCTGGCGGATGCTGGCAACTGACTCCCACGACTTGTGATCAATGTCACACGATTTCATGTCGCGTTTGCAGACGTCTTTATAACGGTGACATGGACGGCCGGTGGGTCTGATACCAGTGGCGAGCTCGCTGTACAATGTGTCTTTGGGGATCCTGCCATCTTCCATGCGGCTCACATGGCCAAGCCATCTCAAGCGCCGCTGACTCAGTAGTGTGTATAAGCTGGGGGTGTTGGCCGCTTCAAGGACTTCTGTGTTGGAGATATAGTCCTGCCACCTGATGCCAAGTATTCTCCGAAGGCAGCGAAGATGGAATGAATTGAGACGTCGCTCTTGGCTGGCATACGTTGTCCAGGCCTCGCTGCCGTAGAGCAAGGTACTGAGGACACAGGCCTGATACACTCGGACTTTTGTGTTCCGTGTCAGTGCGCCATTTTCCCACACTCTCTTGGCCAGTCTGGACATAGCAGTGGAAGCCTTACCCATGCGCTTGTTGATTTCTGCATCTAGAGACAGGTTACTGGTGATAGTTGAGCCTAGGTAGGTGAACTCTTGAACCACTTCCAGAGCGTGGTCGCCAATATTGATGGATGGAGCATTTCTGACATCCTGCCCCATGATGTTCGTTTTCTTGAGGCTGATGGTTAGGCCAAATTCATTGCAGGCAGCCTCAAACCTGTCGATGAGACTCTGCAGGCATTCTTCAGTGTGAGATGTTAAAGCAGCATCGTCAGCAAAGAGGAGTTCTCTGATGAGGACTTTCCGTACTTTGGACTTCGCTCTTAGACGGGCAAGGTTGAACAACCTGCCCCCTGATCTTGTGTGGAGGAAAATTCCTTCTTCAGAGGATTTGAACGCATGTGAAAGCAGCAGGGAGAAGAAAATCCCAAAAAGTGTGGGTGCGAGAACACAGCCCTGTTTCACACCACTCAGGATAGGAAAGGGCTCTGATGAGGAGCCACCATGTTGAATTGTGCCTTTCATATTGTCATGGAATGAGGTGATGATACTTAGTAGCTTTGGTGGACATCCGATCTTTTCTAGTAGTCTGAAGAGACCACGTCTGCTGACGAGGTCAAAGGCTTTGGTGAGATCAATGAAAGCAATGTAGAGGGGCATCTGTTGTTCACGGCATTTCTCCTGTATCTGACGAAGGGAGAACAGCATGTCAATAGTCGATCTCTCTGCACGAAAGCCACACTGTGCCTCAGGGTAGACGCGCTCGGCCAGCTTCTGGAGCCTGTTCAGAGCGACTCGAGCAAAGACTTTCCCCACTATGCTGAGCAGGGAGATTCCACGGTAGTTGTTGCAGTCACCGCGGTCACCTTTGTTTTTATAGAGGGTGATGATGTTGGCATCGCGCATGTCCTGGGGTACTGCTCCCTCGTCCCAGCACAGGCATAGCAGTTCATGGAGTGCTGAGAGTATAGCAGGCTTGGCACTCTTGATTATTTCAGGGGTAATGCTGTCCTTCCCAGGGGCTTTTCCGCTGGCTAGGGAATCAATGGCATCACTGAGTTCCGATTTGGTTGGCTGTATGTCCAGCTCATCCATGACTGGTAGAGGCTGGGCTGCATTGAGGGCAGTCTCAGTGACAGCATTCTCCCTGGAGTACAGTTCTAGGTAGTGCTCAACCCAGCGGTCCATCTGTTTGCGTTGGTCAGTGATTATGTCCCCCGATTTAGATTTGAGGGGGGTGATCTTCTTGATGGTTGGCCCAAGAGCTCTCTTCATGCCATCATACATTCCTCTGATGTTTCCGGTGTCTGAGGCCAGCTGAATATGACTGCATAGGTGTTGCCAGTAGTCGTTTGCGCAACGCCTAGCTGTTCTTTGTGCAGTACTTCTGGCTGCTTTAAGTGCTGCGGATGTTAAATCGCTGGGGGCTTTCTTGTAGTTCAAAAGTGCAATGCGCTTAGCGGCTATGACAGGTTCCAGCTCTTCATTATGAGATTGAAACCAGTCTGCATTTCTCTTCGCACTTTTGCCGTAGGTGGTCAAAGCTGACTCATAGATGGCGTCTCTGATGTGGGCCCACTTGGTCTCAGCATCCCCTGTGGGAGTGTTTTGAAGGGCTGTTACAAGTGAATTTAGAAATTTTTGTAACAGCTGTGGGTGAGAAATTCTGCTCGTGTTGATGCGCGGGTGGCCCTTCTGCTTGGAATGATGCAACTTCTTTGGTCTGAGTCTAACCTTGCTGCACACCAGGGAGTGGTCGGTGTCGCAGTCCGCACTGTGGAAGCTGCGTGTGATTTGAACACTGTTTAAGGCGGTTCGCCTTGTGACAATGAGGTCTAGCTGGTGCCAACGACGTGATCTTGGGTGCCTCCATGAAACCTGGTGACAGGGTTTAGTGTGAAAGAACGAGTTGGTGATGCAGAGGTTATGATAGGTACACAACTCAAGCAGTCTCTGCCCGTTCTCATTCATCCTTCCAACGCCATAGCGCCCAAGGCAGGAGGGCCATGAGTCATGGTCGGCCCCAACCCTGGCATTAAAGTCCCCCAGCAGGAATAGGTGTTCGGTGTTGGGGATGCTGCTAATGATGTTATGGAGTTGTTCATAGAACTGGTCTTTAGCTTCAGGTGCGGAGCAGAGTGTTGGAGCATAGATGCTGAGTAGGTGTACTGGACCAGAGGTGGTGAGCAGTCGGATGGACAGTATGCGTTCCGAGCCATTTGAGGGAGGCTCTATCATGCTGAGCAAGGAGTTTCTGATGGCGAAGCCCACTCCATGCTGTCTTGGTTCTTCAGGATCCCTGCCCTGCCAGAAGAAGGTGTAGTCTTGCTCTGCTAGAGAGCCACTCGCGGGGAGGCGAGTCTCCTGAAGTGCTGCAATGTCCACATTGAATCTACTGAGCTCGTTGTTAATGATGGCGGTCTTCCGAGAATCGTTGATTTGTGTAAGGTCTTCCGACAGGCCAGGACACATAGTTCTGACGTTCCAGCTTGCAAAGCGAAGGGCTGGTACCTTCTTTCCTTTTTTCATGTTGTTTGGTGCGGTGCATCAGTCCACCTTTCGGGCAATGACCCTGAGCTCCAAGCACCCATTGAAGCAGGCAGACTGTGGCGGGACAGAACCTTATTGACCGGGGGCTGCCCGGTTTGAGGCGGGCGGTAGCTGTCCAGTGAGGTGCAATGACCTCTCCCACCGACAAAGGCAACCCGTGGCGCCCAGTTTCTACGCCAATTTATCTGGACTTATAACCCGTAACTGCTGCCTTCCGTGTTGTTTTAGTCGCTGTGAGGCAACTATGGAGTGACCTCTCCATGGCGCATGCCTGGGAAAATTTATGGAGGTTGAGAGTTGCCCAGTCGTCAAAACCCCCCTCTCGGCCTTTCTGGTGGGGTCCAAAGGAGTGCAGGACACGACGTTTGGCACCAGTATGGCTGCAGGAACTGCCGGAAACATGCCAAAGGTGACACATGACCGCCTACGGGGTTCCGCTCCGGATTTTCTGTTAGGGTTTACTCCCTTAACCTTGGTCTCTCCCGAGACGCCCACAAGGCAGTGGGGTTGTTGGGGCCCCTACACAGGTGTAGGATGGTGCCGGTGGGAGGAGGGGATGCAAGGGGGAGGGGTAGAGGGAGGGGGTGGGGGGGGGTGCAGGGGAAGGGGGTGCGGGGTGAAGATGGTGCGAGGGGGGTGCGGGCTGGGACGGGGTTGTGAGGGGGTGAGCTGAGAGGGTGGAGCAGGGAAGGGGACGGGGGTGGGGGGGGGTGGAAGGGGGGTAAAAGGGGGGGGGAGGGGGGGTGGAATCTGGTGCAGGTAATAAGCCATTTCCTCAGTGCCCACCATCGACGTCCGGAAAGCTCATCCACGTCCTTCGGGAGGTGAAGCATCATTTGGCAGACTTAGAGGTGATTACATTTGCTAAGGGTTTTTTTTTGCAGTGGTTTAAATAAAGGCATGCAGCATTGCCGACAGTGCGCTGCAGATGCTCTCCGAGCCATCTCCCGCGGGCGCTTTGAAGTTGCGGCCGGGGGGTGCCGTTTGTGGATGTTTTGGGTGTTCGGGGCACCTTTTCACAGGACTTCTCTCGGGTCCCGCAGCTCCTTCTTCACCTCAATGGACTTACCGCATGCCGTGGCTGCAGACACTCTGGACTGTGAAGACAGCAGGATCGGAGATTGATGTATCGGCAGCTGTGCTCGTCAGTTTCATCCGGATCAATTTCATTGAGAAAACAAAGAGCAGGTGTGGCTGGGGGAGGGCAGTGGGCCCAGGTAACATACACTAAACTAACTGTTAACTTTTAGATAGGGCTAAAATGAACTGATTTAAAGAGCCAGGGGAATTTAAACAGTTTAAGAGGGCAGATTGGGGGAGAAAACGTTAGGGATGGGAGCAGATGGCCATGGATAGAGTTGAACAGCAAGGGAGCTTCCTAGGGAGCTTCCAGCCCAGGAGCCATCTTGAATCTTACTTACTAATCACTTATATTATATTAGTGTTCTGTAATGTAACTGCAAGTCATTGCATCTTTATGGATGGAACAAAGCAGCTTAATTAGTTTACCAACCACATTAATTTAGAAGACCTGATGCATTCCTGGTTTTCTTCGTTAAATGTTCATGACTATTTTCTGTGACAAAAGGCTGGATTCGCCTCCACTGTCCTCTCTGATATCTGGTGGGACCACAGTGGAAAGGGAACAAAATTTTGGACAGTGAACCCTATTGGCACCCCTTTGCCGACTTGCATTCCCCCACCCGGGTCCACTGCTGGCCCTCCTTCCCTTTCTACTGTATCAAAATGGTGGTGGAGACATCTAGTAGAGTTCCCTTCTGTCTGCCTGTGTTACTGACTCTTCCTGGGACCATAAGGAGAAATGTGGCCATCAGTCCCAGGAATTAACAATATCAGCCCTGAGGTACCCCTTGTAGGAGCTTGCCAGAACAGCCAATCTATTTCAGCTCTGTAGTAATCCTTGAGAATAAACAAAAGTTTCAAATTAGTTCCAGCTCTTCATTCACCTGTATTTCATGTGCAGCAAAAGTTCTTTCCTGTTCGTGATCTAATATTTCACATTATGAAAGAATTCACAGCCAAATAGCCAGGAGCATCATATCAATAAGGCCTTTCAGAGCTCATTGCAAAAGGGGAAAAACGCATCTCATGAAGAACAGTTAAAATAAGTTATGAATCCTAGCAAAGAATAAATATTAACAATAGGCTCAGGCCCTGAAAATCTTTGGGGTACGTGCAATGGAGCAGAACGCCTAAAACAAAAGCAAAATGCTGCAGCTGCTGGAAATACTCAGCAGGTCAGGCAGCATCTGTGGAGACAGAAACAAAGTTAACATCACAGGTCAATGACCTTTCATCAGAACTGGAAAAGTTTGAGATTTAACATGCTTTAAGGAAGTACAGAGGCAGAGAAGGAGGGGAGGAAAGAAAAAAGGAAAGGTCTGTGATAGGGTGGAAGGCAGGAGAGATTAAGTGACAAAAGGGATGAGGGTGCAAGGTCAAAGGACCTGATAATGGGCAAATAAAGAAATAAAAGCCAAGTCTAGAGAAGGTGTAAATGGGAAAGCAGAATCACCGACAGTTACAATCCAAAAGAATGGGGACAGAGGTGATGATCTGAAATGATTGAACTCAATTTGGGTCCAAAAGGCTGTAAAGTGTCTAATTGAAAGATGAGGTGCTGTCCCTCAAGCTTACATTGAGCTTCATTCGAACAATATAGGAGGTCAAGGTCAGAGTGGGAATGTGGTAGAGAATTAAAATGACAGGCAACCAGAATCTTAGGGTCATGCTTTCAGACTGAATGGAGGTGTTCCACAAAGAGGTCACCCACTCTGCGTTTGGTCTCCCCAATTTAGAGGAGACTGCTTTGTGAGCACCAAATACAGTATAGTAAATTGAAAGAAGTACAAGTAATCAACATTTCAACTGGAAAGAGTGTTAGGAGCTTTGGATGGTGAGAAGGGAGGAGGTAAATGAGGTGTTGCATCTTGTGTGCTTGCCTGGGAAGGGACAGAACCCCTTGCTGTGCTAGCCTGTAACCACATACTCCCAGGGACTGAAAGACTTGGGCAACTAGGACCAGCAACAAGGACTGTATTTGTAGGCTTCTCAGGCTGCTGCTCCTCCTTCCTTGATTTGCTTGTGCAACGTCCTGCCAGGAGGTGGGACTGTGCCAGGAGTAAAACTAGCATGATGCACCAAATTCAAGTACAGTTTGGTCTGAACAGCTACAATGCACCTGTTCAGCGCAGAGTTGAGTAGGCAGGGAAGTCTGCTCAATTGCATTTGCTATTATTTCAAGTTGAAAAAAAGTTCTGTCCTGTTCATTAAATATTTTAATATTCCATATTAAATATCGATTCACAGCTACATGACAGAGACCACATTTTAAAAAAACAATTGGCTTTTCTCTCTCAATCTCTTTTCTCACGGCTAAATGCTTCTGTTTGCTCATGCATTTTATTGGTGCCTATGACATTCCTTATCATTGAGCAGCCATCATCAAATTAAAATTGCTGAGACGAAAGATTACAATTCTTTGCAGGTGCTTCGAGGTCATTGTATTATATGTGACAAAAGTGTTACATGTGATATGGGTGTTTTTATTTGCTTTTATTCCAGGAATGCAATTGATGCAGTCTTCAGATTACATTCGTAAGATTGAAATTGTCAAATGGAAGATACCTTCCATATGTCCTCTTACACACAGGAGTCTGACGCATTTGCTTAAGGAAGTTTGAGATTTAAATCAGGTTACTCTAAATAAAAGCTTTTGGCAAAGATATAGGCTGGTGGAATTAATAGTGTATTAAACATTCTAATCAATTATGCTATCCATTCAAACATATATTCATTTTAGTAAATCAGTAAGATTATTGTGGAAGTTTGGATTGGAAACTCCATCTGCTCCAAAGAAGGTCATCCATTTCAAAGGGGGCATGGTTGGGTTGTGAGGTGGGGGGGTGGTGAGGTGACTTGCGGGCCAAGAGATTCTTCGGCATTAGTCTATCTGAGGAGTGGTAGGTCAGCATCCCAAGTGAGGAGGCATACGAGCGGCCAGCTGGAGGAAACGACAGCTGCCTGGGCTGATGGATCACATCTGTAATGTTTATGAAGAGGCCCTGGTTTGAGCTCTCCCAGAGTGCCTGGCATCAGCCGCATTTTTTTTTGCCACTCAGAATTGCAGCCCCACAAATCTGCTTATTAGAACTTAAATTGAAGAGTCTTTTCTCCTTTGCCTTTAAAAGGCATTCTAACTTCAGGTTACATTCGCAAATGGTCATGCTCTGTTTTGTACCAACTATTTTTTGATGTGGAAGGCTACATTCAACTCTATTCTGATGCTGTTGAGATTAAATTTACACTTTTCGCAATTCTGCCTGGCATTTATTTTCCCTGATCTTTTCATGAAAGGCCTGAGTTGAGGCTCTTGTTTCAAGTGGTTAGGTACATGCATCTATTGCTTGTTGGATAACATTCTAGCTTATATTGGCAGCATCCAAAGTTAATCTTTTGCAACAAAAACAAGAAATGCTGGATTCACTCAGCAGGTCTGGCAGCATCTGTGGAAAGAGAAGCAGAGTTAACGTTTCGGGTCAGTGACCCTTCTTCAGTTCCGAAGAAGGGTCACTGACCCGAAACGTTAACTCTGCTTCTCTTTCCACAGATGCTGCCAGACCTGCTGAGTGAATCCAGCATTTCTTGTTTTTGTTTCAGATTTCCAGCATCCGCAGTATTTTGCTTTTATTTTAATCTTTTGCAATGTTTGAGACTCGTGAGCAGGGAATATAATGGTATATAAGCTTTCTGTACAAATTTCAAACTGCTGGTATCCTCATTTCAGTCATATTTGGAGAACATACACAATCCCTTTTGTAGGGAGCTCATCTAGTTTTGATGTTTGATTGTGTTTGGATATGAATGCTGCAATAATCCAATCAGATATCATTAGGATTTCTTGGTTTAGATACAGCCATTATTGATGATTCCACGTATATTTAACTATCTCATTTTCTCCTTGCTCACTTAGCCTTTTCTCAGTTTTCTTTGAGTGGAAGCAGAGATTTCCTACGTTATTGTGTAATAGGCTGCATGAAATCATATGTGAGCCAATTCACTTGTAAAACCTTCATCTTACCAATGCTTTCAAAGTTATTTGGAAATTCCTTGCAAGTTTCATCAACAGTGCTGCTTTCTTTCATTTTATTTACCCAGTAATTATAGCAGTTATGTCTGTCTGCTGAAGAGACCCAGGATTACCCTAATGTATACTTCATTGGATGTGATTTTTTTCTTCCACTATTGTTGTTATGAAGATACCGAGCACTGACAAAGGCACATCAGAACCACAAAGAAACAGATTCTCGAAGGTTTTCTGTAATTTTAGTTTTGAAGAAGCATTCTATGTAATTTCTTGGAAGCTGGATTCAGAAATATAACTTCTCAGGCACCCAACATTCACCATTGCTTTCACTGGTACCTTGAATCTGTAGCACATAGGGGTCGGCAACATGTCCATACATGGGCACCAATGTCCATGGTAAAAGATTTTGAGGTCCCTGACTGGTAATTTCAGGGATGAGAAATTTCCCATTGGCTTCTTCTTCCCAACCAGACTGTCGTTTAAAAAAAAAACCACAGTCAGTTTCACAACTGAATTGGAATTTCTAAGCTCAGATCTTTGTCTAATACTCATTAACTCTCCTTTCCATATTCACAGCTGACAGGTGCTTAGAGCAAAAATAGCAGTTTCCGAACTTCGGACAGATTCGGGTTTTCCGGCGGACTTTAAAAAAAAAAATCAGAACCTGCCAGAAAACCCCGAATCTGTCCAAAGTTCGGAAACTGCTGTTTTCACTCTCAGCACCTGTCAGGACAGCTTTGGGGTTTTCCGGCAGGTTTTGATTTTTTTTTTAAAAACCCACCGGAAAACCCCGAATCTGTCCAAAGTTCGGAAACTGCTATTTTCGCTCTAAGCACTATCAGTTGTGACTATGGAAAGGAGAGTTGTCGCTCCCAGCTATGGTCAGAGAAAGAGTGAGGTATGGATGGGGGGGTGGGGCAAGGGGCAGGGGGCAGAGAGAAGGGGGGCAGAGAGAGGAGGGAGGCAGAGAGAAAGAGAGAGGAGGGCAGAGAGAGAAGGGGGCAGAGCGAAGGCCAACGGCAGAGAGAGGTGGAGGGGGCAGAGAGGCAGAGGGAGAGGGGACAGAAAGGCAGAGAGAGAGGGGACAGAGAGAAGGGGGAACAGAAAAAGAGAGAGACAGAGGGTGGGGACAGAGAGGGGGCAGAGAGAGGGGGGAAAGGCAGAAAGAGAGAGAGAGGGCAGAGAGAAAGGGGGAAGTGCAGAGAGAAAGAGGTGGGGGGACAGAGAGAGAGAGTGAGGGGCAGAGAGAGACGGGGTGAATCGAGAGAGAGAGGCGGTACAGGGAGAGAGGACAGAGAGGCAGAGAGTGTTGGGGACAGAGAGATTTGAAGACTGAGAGGGTTGGGGGCAGTGAGAGTTGGGGGCCGAGAGAGAGAGAAGGGCAAAGAGAGAGAGGGAGACACAGAGAGAGAGAGAAAGGGGGGACAGAGAGGGAAAGGGGGAGCACTAGGCTGAAAGGTGGGATGACACAGAAAGGGGAGGGAACAATATGGGGGCTGACACAGAGGGGGCGATGACACAGAGAAGGGTAAACAACACGGGGGGGAGCACAGAGAGGAGGTAATACAGAAGGGGACACAGGGGAGGGGGAAAGAGACAAACACGGAGAGAGAGGAGGGAGAGAGAGCGATCACGATCACTCCTGACAGATGGATGAGGAGCAGGAGTAGGCCTCTCAGCCTCTCGAGCCTGCTCCACCATTCAACAAGGTCATGGCTGATCTGATTGTAACCTGAACTCCACATTCCCATCTACCCCCAATAACCTTTCATCCCCTTGCTTGTCAATAATCTATCTACCTCTGCCTGAAAAATATTCAAAGACTCTGCTTCCATCGCCTTTTTGAGGAAGAGAGTTTCAAAGACTCACGACCCTCTGAGAGAAAAAATGTCTACTCATCTCTGTCTTAAATGGGAAACCCCTTGTTTTTAAACCATGACCCCTAGTTCTAGATTCTCCCACAAGAGAAAGCATCCTTTCCACATCCACCCTGTCAAGACCCCTCAGGATCTTATATGTTTCAATCAAGTCGCCTCTTACTCTTCCAAACTCCAGCGGATACAAGCCTAGCCTGTCCAACCTTTCCTCATAAGACAACCCGCCCATTTTAGGTATTCGTATAGTAAATCTTCTCTGAACTGCTTCCAACATGTTTACATCCTTCCTTAAATAAGGTGACCAGTACTGTACATAGTACTCTAAATGTGGTCACACCAATGCCCTATATAACTGTAGCATAACCTCCATACTTTTGTATTTAATTCCCCTTGCAATCAACGATAACATTCTATCAGCTTTCCTAATTACTTATGGCACGTGCATACTATCGTTTTGTGATTCATATGCTAGGCCGCCCAGGTGCCTCTGCATCTTAGAGCTCTGCAATCTCTCACCATTTAGATAATGTGCTTTCTTTTTATTTTTTCTGCCAACATGGACAATTTCTAATTTTCCCACAGTATATTCCACTTGCCAGATCTTTGCCCACTAACTTAACCTATCTATATCCCTTTGTAGCCTCTTTATGTCCTCTTCACAACTTACCGTCCCACCTATCTTTGTGTCGTCAGCAAATTTAGCAACCATACCTTCAGTCCCTTCATCCAAGTCATTTATATAAATTGTAAAAGGTTGAGGCCCCATCACTGATCCCTGTCGCACACCACTCATTGCATCTTGCCAATCAGAAAATTACCCATTTATGCCTGCACTCCGTTTCCTGTTAGCTAGCCCATCTTCTATCCATGCCAATATGTTACCCCCTACACCATGAGCTTTTATTTTCAACACTCACATTTGATGTGGTACCTTATGAAATGCCTTCTGGAAATCTAAGTACAGTACATCCGCAGCACGTGTTACTTCTTCAAAGAACGCCAATAAATTGATTAAACATGATTTCCCTTTCACAAAACGGACTCTTCCTGATTACCTTGTATTTTACTATAACGCCTTTAATAATAGCTTCACATCTATCCAGAATACTCTGCGTCACTACAACAAGTGTCCAGACAGATGTTGACTACTTGTGCAAGCAAAAGAAATCCAGGTATCCCACTAAATAAGTGTACAACATAGTGAAAAGAAAGTAAGTCAATAAATTAGACTTCTCATTTAAAGCTTCTTCACAAAAATTCACAATTCTTATTGTTTTGATTAATAGTAAGATAATTTTTTAATGCCTTTAACTTTCTGAAATTGTCACACTGGCCGTCTATGAAAGAAAAATGGTAATGTGGACACATGCAAAGGTTGAACACCCCAGCTCCAAGCCGCTAACCTTGTGTTTTAAAATAACCTAGTAGCCAGGTTATTTTAAAACACATGTTTAAAGGCTTGTGTTATGTAAACTCATTTTAAAATGGTAAAAGTCACTTAAGGAATGTCTTGATTTCTATGCTCTGGCATGCATTACTTTCACTTGAGACACAAGCTCAGTGACACGTTGAAAATTGCTGGACATTTACTTCTACATAAATATCCGCCGCTATCCATTTGGAATCACATTTGCCCAGAACTTGTATTGAGGGGAAAAGAGGCAAGAAAATACAAGGAATCTCCAGAAGTCAGCACTGTAGGTTCCTCATGAATACAAGAGTACGGTGTAATGAGACGAGTGATAATGGCAAAAACATGATGCTGCTGACCCATAAACATTAGTTAGTAAATACAATGCAACATATAGCTTTAATAAATCCCTAATAAACCTTAATCTTTAATAAACCTTAATCCATGATGAACTGTCTTAACAAAATCCATGCTGCATTTGCAGATTTAAAAACGATAAAGCAGTATCTAATTGAACCATCAGGGTTAAGCACTAACACCGCTGGGGAACTCAAGCTGTTTTGATTGGGTTCAATTAGGTGGTTTTCCAATATGTATTGGATTTCTGCTTTTACCTGGGCCTGTTTATCTGGACTTACACGATAAGGTTTTTCCAGCTTCTCAGGAGAGATGAAGCACTAGGGATTTTAGCTCTCCCACACTACATCTTTGCAGGGTTTCTTCAAAGAGATAGAGAAAGAGGTGAGCTAGGTGCTTTTTCCTTGGCAAGTTGATCTCCAACTGTCTTCAAAACAGTTCATACCACAAATGAACTGAAAACAATCCAAACCCCAAACAGCAGTTCAGAACCTCCTGATCATTCATAAAACTTGTCATGTCACTTCTCTGTAAACATCTTCCACAGGTCACCAAGGTTTCTGTTGTTTATTGAGCTTAAAGCGTATGATTTCCAGCAAAGGTTGTTTTCAAACAACATCCCAGTGCCCTTTCAGTGAACTGTCAACAACAAAACACATTCATGGAATCTTTTCAATTTTAAAACACAAGTCCTCAAAAGTTTAACAAAAAATGGAAGCACTCATTTACTATCCAGTTTGAGGGCAGATAACCTGAGTGGCCAATGTCTTTTGAAAGTTGTCTGTATCATATAATTACATTATGTTAAAAGTATAGCTTTGATAACCGATAGATTTGGCTCGGATATAAATTAATTAGTCTGGAGTACAATCTCACAGATAGTGACTAAACATTTTGTAACTGAATAATACATGGAGTAACAACCACTCAACTTTTTGCAGAAAAGCTTTTTGTTAATAATTATCTTGTCAGAGTTGAATCAGAATTAACAGTGATAGACTGAGATATAGACATAAGTGAATTTAAGAGAATCGCATTATTGGAGGAACTGAAGGGCACTCTTTATTTTTAATTGTGTTTATCTAATTTTGTCATTAGCTTTGGTGAGTATATGACATTTTGTCCATGAGCGATGCTGTTGTTTTGTATTTTAGAATCCAGGATCTAGTTTAACAGCCTGTCAAGATGAATAAACTAATCTTGATTACATACCTATCTCTCTGTCCCTTCCTGTCTCATTCTGCTTTTCTGTTTTACGTGACTCTTCTGAAGTACTGTCTGCTCCATCCTATAAAATTCTCTTGATTTGGATATCAATGCCCTTTTGTTGGCTGTCCTGTCTTCAGACACATATTACAAGCAGGTGGAGAAGTTCACAAATATTGACCATCACAGGTTAACTTGTCTTGTGACAATGAGAAATGATCCATATTCTTATTGCTGATTTTTCTACTGCCTCACCTCAATAACCACAATAACAATCCTCTCCTTGAGTTTTATGGTTTATTGGATGAAGTTACACTCCTGACACAGTGCGAATCCACAGAGGTCATCCAATAAGCACCATGACATGTGTGTAGCTAGCTCTATTCTGTCATCAAAAGTAATTCCCATTGGCATTGCATACTATTTTGCTTGCTTGCTAGCTAGCTAATACACTTGTGCTGCTCGCCATTGATGTTTGCTACTATGTTTATAACGTGAAATACGTTTTAACTCGGACTTTGTTTTGATGGCATTAGATTGGCTATATGCTTGATATACTGATTAATTGCCCCCATGTCCGCGACTGAGTCAATAATTTTGTCAAATGTCCGTGGTGCAACATGTCGGTGCCTATTCCTGGTAGCACAGTTATTTCATCCATACCGAAATACCAAATTCACCAGTTTTCTCTTTTATATAAAATAGACCTTCTGCTCTCTTTGAATTACAATCAGTTTTTTTAATATATGTTTCTCATTTGGTGAGTTTTGCACTTTCTTCACTGCGCTGACTCACTCTCCTCTATTTTATCATATATGTTTTCTTAACAATTACAGCAGCCAGAACATCTTTACCAAAGAATTGATGTAATTTTCTTTTTTAAGACACTCCTCCTCATGTGTCTGTGTCACCATAAGAACAGGATTTCTTGCCTTGAGATTTTGTATCCGTTTGTTTTGGCTTCATTGTATAATATTTGACACAGAACTTGGGCTTATTTTCAACATGTTCAAACTTAGTGATCACATATCTGCCAATCAAAACCTTACCACAAAACCACATTACCTCTAAGAGAGACTTTCTTTGCTGGATACACAAGTAACTACATAATATAATAAATACATAAAACATAAGCACTCTAGGCTTAAAAGTCTCATGGTTTGGTAGGGAACAAACTAATACAGGGAGAGGTCAACATTTTAAATGAAAGGGATATGCTGGTTTTATGCCACCAAGAAGTTCCATTTAAATTCACTACAAATGTGGGAGGGTGTAAGATGTGTTTATCCGAACTAAAGTACAGCTACACACAGTCGTCCTGCTGCAGCAGCACTGGAATGTTCCTCTGTGCCACTGGAAGGCTCCTGAGAGCCCACTATGCATAAAATAACTTTGACCCCTGGAATTGGGCAGGGTAGAGTCAATGCAATGGGAGGAAATTCTGCCTCTGCCTCCAGAGGTAGCAAAAGGAAAAACCTGAAAAAGACTGGAATTGGCCAGCCCATGGGGGAGGAGCAGGTTGTCAAATTCCCTTCTTTCTTCCTCAAAGGGTGAAATTTCTGCTGTCCTGATCTTCAGCGGTCCAAGCCCCAACCCTGACCTGGATCCACAACTGGTGTGGGCAAGGTGCATCACATCCTGACTTGAAGAGTCTCTACATCTGGCCCTGCCCACCTTACATCAAGCAGAGTCTTGGGGAGTCCACCACAAAGGCTGTGCATTTTCAGGGCCTATTTTCTTCTTCTGTTTCCAATCAGAGAATCAGAGAAATGTTGTTCTAAAGGATGGACAATTTCGAACACACCAGCATTAGGAGAAAAACCTCTGGCAGAAGAGAATGGCATTTGGATTTACACAGATGTCGCTGTTCAATGACCTGTCTTGGAGGTGATGCTGTATTTAAATTGTCCCGCTGGCCAGCATTGAAATCTTTGACAAAGCATCACAGTAATGTTAACTAGACTAGTCAGGAAATAAGTATTAAATAAAAACAAGAAATGCTGGAACCACTCAACAGGTCTGGCAGCATCTGTGGAAAGAGAAGCAGAGTTAACGTTTCGGGTCAGTGATCCTTCTTCGGACCTAAGTATTGTCAGATTGTACACATACTGCTTTTTCTTTCACCTCTCCTACTTGATCTCTGATCTTGCCTTCTTAAACCCTCTCCCCTATCTCCTTCCCCTCACCTCCAACAATAGGTGCAAGAAGCTCATGGACATCTTTGTCACTTAGATCACGACCATCTCATCAGCTGCCCCTGCTGCTTCCCTCCCTTCCTTTAGCCCAGTGGGCCAAATTGCTCTCTATAATCTCTTCCAAACTCATAACCCTCTGAGATATCTGCACTCATCTAATTCTGACCCCTTCAGCATCCCTGATTTTAATTGCTGCAACATTGGTGGTCATGTCTTTAGCTGCTTTAGGCCCCAAGCTCTGGAATTCCCTCCCTAAACTTTGCTGACTCTCTACCTCTGTTGAGACAGTCCTTAAAACCTGTCTCTATGACAAAGCTTTTGGCCATCTGCTCTAATATTGCTTGGTGTCTAATTTTGCTTTATAATGACCATGTGAAAGGCCTTGGGACATTTTTTTGCATTAAAGATGAACTGATAGCACAAATAGAAATAAATAAGTACAATATGATAGCCATTACAGAGACATGGCTGCAGGATGACAGAGTTTGGGACCTGGATATTGAAAGGTACATGACATTTTGGAAGGACAGGAAGCTAGGAAAAGGTGCAGGGATGGCTCTGTTAATTAATGATGGCATTGGCACAATAGAGAGGAATAACCTAAATTCAGGAAACCAGGATGTAGAAGCGGTTGGGTTGAGATGAGAAATGATAAAGGCAAGAAGTCACATGTGGGTGTGGTGTACAGGCCCCCTAACAGTAACCACATGGTAGGACGTGGTATAAAGGAAAAAATAACGGGCGCTTGTCAGAAAGGTACGGCAATAATCATGGGGGATTGTAATCTACATATAGATTTAAAAAATCAGATGGGCAAGGGTAGCCTAGATGAGGAGTTCATAGAATGTTTTCAGGATAGTTTCTTAGAACAGTACGTTCTGGAGCAGGTTATGCTAGACATGGTTTGTGCAACGAGATAGGATTAATTAATGACCTCATAGTGAAGGTGCCCCTAGGCAGCAGCGATCATAATATGATTGACTTTTACATTCAGTGTGAGGGAGAGAAGAGTGGGTCTAAGACTAGTATTTTAAACTTAAATAAGAGCAATTTTGAGGGCATAAAAGCAGAGCTAGCAAAAGTAAACTGGCAAAGTAAGTTAAGGTCAATAGAGATGCAGTGGCAGACATTTAAGGGGATATTTCAGAATACACAGAATAGATACATTCCAATGAGAAAGAAAAATTCCAAGGGGAGGACCCACCATCCGTGGTTAACTAAAAAAGTTAAAGATAGTATCAAACTTAAAGAAAAAGCATATAATTGCACAAAGATGGTGGCAGGTCAGAAGATTGGATGGAATATAAAAAGCAGCAAAGAATGACTAAAAGATTAATAAGGAGGGAAAAATTAGAGCATGAGAGAAAGCTGGCTAGAAATATAAAAACAGATAGTAAGAATTTCAAAAGATATTTAAAAAAGGAAAGAGTTAAGAAAGTGAGCGTTGGTCCTATAGAAAGTGTCTGGGGAATTAATAAGGGAAAATAAGGAGAGGGCAGATGTTTTACAGGTATTTTACATCGGTCTTCACCATACAGGATACAAGTAACATCCCAGAAATAGCTGTAAATCAGGAAATGGAAGGGAGTGAGCAACTCAAGAAAATTACAATCACCAGTAAAGTGGTATTGAGCAAATTGTTGGAGCTGCGCGCTGACAAGTCCCCGGGTCCTGATGGACTTCATCCTAGGGTCTTGAAAGAAGTGGCTAGTGAGTTAGTTGATGCATTGGTTTTGATTTTCCTAAATGCCCTAGATTCAGGGAATGTTCCATTAGATTGGAAAATAGCCAATGTAACTCCTTTATTCAAAAAGCAAGGGAGACAGAAAGCAGGAAACTACAGGCTAGTTAGCTTAATATCTGTCATAGGGAAAATGTTAGAAGCTATTATTAAAGATGTTATAGCAGGGCACTTAGAAAAATTCAAGGTCATCAGGCAGAGTCAACGTGGTTTTGTGAAAGGGAAATCATGTTCAACCAATTTATTGGAGTTCTTTGAAGAAGTAACATATGCTTTGGATAAAGGGGAACTGGTGGATGTACTGTACTTAGATTTCCAGAGGGCATTTGATAAGGTGCCACATCAAAGGTTATTGCGGAATATAGAAGTTCATGGTGTAGAGGGTAACATTTTGACATGGATAGAAGATTGTCTAGCTAACAGGAGACAGGGGAGACATAAATGGGTCATTTTCTGGTTGGCAAGATGTATCGAGTGGTGTGCTGCACGGATCAATGCTGGGGCCTCAAATTTTTAAAATTTATATAAATGACTTGGATGAAACAACCAAAGGTATAGTTGCTAAATTTGCTGATCACACAAAGATAGGTAAGAAAGTAAGTTGTGAAGAGGACATAAGGAGGCTACAGAAGGATATAGATAGGTTAAGTGAGTGGGCAAAGATCTGGTAAATGGAGTATAATGTGGGCAAGTGTGAAATTCTCCATTTTGTCAGGAAGAATAAAAAAGAAGCATATCATCTAATTGGTGAGAGATTGCAGAGCTCCGAGATGCAGAGTGATCTGGATGTCCTAGTGCATGAATTGCAAAAGGTTAGTATGCAGGTACAGCAAATAATTAGGAAAGCTAATAGAATGTTATCATTTATTGCGAGAGGAATTGAATACAAAATTATTATGCTTCAGTTATATTGGTGAGACCACATCTGGAGTACTGTGTACAGTATTGTTCTCCTTATTTAGGGAAGGATTTAAATGCATTGGAAGCGGTTCAGAGAAGGTTTACTAGACTAAAACCTGGCATAGGTGGGTTGTATTATGAGGAAAGGTTGGACAGACAAGGCTTGTATCCACTGGAGTTTAGAAGAGTAAGAGGCAACTTGATTGAAACAAGATTCTAAGGGGTCTTGACAGGGTGGATGTGTAAAGGATGTTTTCTCTTGTGGGAGAATCTGGAACGAGGGCTGGAATTTTACGCCCCCCCAAAACGGGGCGGCGCAGTGGTTAGCACCGCAGCCTCACAGCTCCAGGGACCCGGGTTCAATTCTGGGTACTGCCTGTGCAGAGTTTGCAAGTTCTCCCTGTGACCGTGTGGGTTTTCGCCGGGTGCTCCGGTTTCCTCCCACAGCCAAAGACTTGCAGGTGATAGGTAAATTGGCCATTGTAAATTGCCGCTAGTGTAGGTAGGTGGTAGGGAATATGGGATTACTGTAGGGTTAGTATAAATGGGTGGTTGTTGGTTGGCACAGACTCTGTGGGCCGAAGGGCCTGTTTTAGTGCTGTATCTCTAAATAATAAAATAAAAAAAAAACAGCGGGCTGGTGGGAGGCTGGGGGGTCCTTCCCAACCTGCTCCCGCCTCCACCGCCAATTAACGCAAGGCAGCAGCAGCAAGAAACAGCCCACCCACCCATGCCTATCAAGGCGTTCAAGTGGCCAATTATCTTCCAATTATCTTGTGGGTCTCCACCCGCTGCCACGGGTATTTTACGTTTGGATGGCAGGCAGATGAGGCCTCAGAAAACCCGCCTGATAAAAGTAGGCAGCCTTCTGGGGGGCCTGGAAGTGGGGGGGGGGGGAACCTTCCTTATCAGGCACCCTGTGCCCCATGTAGGGCCATCTCCGAAGCCCCAACCACCCCAACAGCACAACATACTCACCGGGGCCCGACCGATTGCCCCCAGCGAGGCCCCAAAAACTTACCTCTTTTCCGGGCCGGCCGTCATCTTCCTCCTGCAGCAGGGTGTGGTCCCTGCAGTGGCCACCACTCCCGGTGATGCTGCTGGCACGAAGATTGGCCCACTGATTGGCCGGCAGCTCCATTAGGTGGGGCTTCCTGACGCAATGAGGTGGAAGTCCCGCCCAAGACCAATTAAGGGCCTGGAGTCCGTAAAGTCCGGTCTGGATCCCCAGGCCTGGCAACTTTTCGGCCGGTGGACGGGTAACCCCCACCCACTGTAAAATCCAGCCCTCGGGGTCACTGTTTAAAATAAGGGGTCACCCATTTAAGACAGAGATGAGGAGACATTGTTTTCTCTCGGAGGGTCGTGAGTCTTTGGAATTCTTCCTCAAAAGGCGGTGGACACAAATTCTTTGAATATTTTGAAGACAGAGGGAGATAGATTCTCGATAAGCAAGGGGATGAAAGGTTATCGGGGGTAGACGGGAATGTGGAGTTGAGATTACAATCAGATCAGCCATGATCTTATTGAATGATGGAGCAGGCTCGAGGGGCCGAGTGGCCTACTCCTGTTCCTAATTCATATGTTTGGATGTATATAAGTTGTTGTTGCAAAGCTTGGTGTTACTTTTGAATCTGTCTTTGCATCACTCAATATGAAGAAAAGCAACATGAGGTTCAGAATGTAAATTTGAAATAATGAAGTAAGTATATGCATGGGAAATCTTTACAAATGAAAAATCTGTCATTTTAAATTGAGATTCTAACAGCTATTTTGACAAAGAACAAACAAAGAACAAAGAAAATTACAGCACAGGAACAGGCCCTTCGGCCCTCCAAGCCTGCGCCGATCCAGATCCTCTATCTAAACATGTCACCTATTTTCTAAGGGTCTGTATCTCTTTTCTTCCTGCCCATTCATGTATCTGTCTAGATACATCTTAAAAGACGCCATCGTGCCCGCATCTACCACCTCCGCTGGCAACGCGTTCCAGGCACCCACCACCCTCTGCGTAAAGAACTTTCCACGCATATCCCCCCTAAACTTTTTTCCCCTTTCACTTTGAACTCGTGTCCTCTAGTAATTGAATCCCCCACTCTGGGAAAAAGCCTCTTGCTATCCACCCTGTCTATACCTCTCATGATTTTGTACACCTCAATCAGGTCCCCCCTCAACCTCCGTCTTTCTAATGAAAATAATCCTAATCTACTCAACCTCTCTTCATAGCTAGCGCCCTCCATACCAGGCAACATCCTGGTGAACCTCCTCTGCACCCTCTCCAAAGCATCCACATCCTTTTGGTAATGTGGCGACCAGAACTGCACGCAGTATTCCAAATGTGGCCGAACCAAAGTCCTATACAACTGGAACATGACCTGCCAACTCTTGTACTCAATACCCCGTCCGATGAAGGAAAGCATGCCGTATGCCTTCTTGACCACTCTATTTACCTGCGTTGCCACCTTCAGGGAACAGTGGACCTGAACACCCAAATCTCTCTGGACATCAATTTTCCCCAGGACTTTTCCATTTACTGTATAGTTCACTCTTGAATTGGATCTTCCAAAATGCATCACCTCGCATTTGCCCTGATTGAACTCCATCTGCCATTTCTCTGCCCAACTCTCCAATCTATCTATATTCTGCTGTATTCTCTGACAGTCCCCTTCACTATCTGCTACTCCACCAATCTTAGTGTCGTCTGCAAACTTGCTAATCAGTCCACCTATACTTTCCTCCAAATCATTAATGTATATCACAAACAACAGTGGTCCCAGCACGGATCCCTGTGGAACACCACTGGTCACACGTCTCCATTTTGAGAAACTCCCTTCTACTGCTACTCTCTGTCTCCTGTTGCCCAGCCAGTTCTTTATCCATCTAGCTAGTACACCTTGGACCCCATGCGCCTTCACTTTCTCCATCAGCCTGCCATGGAGAACCTTATCAAACGCCTTACTGAAGTCCATGTATATGACATCGACAGCCCTTCCCTCATCAATCAACTTTGTCAGTTCCTCAAAGAATTCTATTAAGTTGGTAAGACATGACCTTCCCTGCACAAAACCATGTTGCCTATCACTGATAAGCCCATTTTCTTCCAAATGGGAATAGATCCTATCCCTCAGTATCTTCTCCAGCAGCTTCCCTACCACTGACGTCAGGCTCACCGGTCTATAATTACCTGGATTATCCCTGCTACCCTTCTTAAACAAGGGGACAACATTAGCAATTCTCCAGTCCTCCGGGACCTCACCCGTGTTTAAGGATGCTGCAAAGATATCTGTTAAGGCCCCAGCTATTTCCTCTCTCGCTTCCCTCAGTAACCTGGGATAGATCCCATCCGGACCTGGGGACTTGTCCACCTTAATGCCTTTTAGAATACCCAACACGTCCTCCCTCCTTATGCCGACTTGACCTAGAGTAATCAAACATCTGTTCCTAACCTCAACCTCCGTCATGTCCCTCTCCTCGGTGAATACCAATGCAAAGTACTCGTTTAGAATCTCACCCATTTTCTCTGACTCCAAGCATAACATTCCTCCTTTGTCCTTTAGTGGGCCAATCCTTTCTCTAGTTACCCTCTTTCTCCTTATATATGAATAAAAGGCTTTGGGATTTTCTTTCACCCTGTTTGCTAAAGATATTTCATGACCCCTTTTAGCCCTCTTAATTCCTCGTTTCAGATTGGTCCTACATTCCTGATATTCTTTCAAAGCTTCGTCTTTCATCAGCCGCCTAGACCTTATGTATGCTTCCTTTTTCCTCTTAGCTAGTCTCACAATTTCACCTGTCATCCATGGTTCCCTAATCTTGCCATTTCTATCCCTCATTTTCACAGGAACATGTCTCTCCTGCACGCTAATCAACCTCTCTTTAAAAGCCTTCCACATATCACATGTGGATTTACCTTCAAACAGCTGCTCCCAATCTACATTCCCCAGCTCCTGCCGAATTTTGGTATAGTTGGCCTTCCCCCAATTTAGCACTCTTCCTTTAGGACCACTCTCGTCTTTGTCCATGAGTATTTTAAAGTTTACGGAATTGTGATCACTATTCCCAAAGTAGTCCCCTACTGAAACTTCAAACACCTGGCCGGGCTCATTCCCCAACACCAGGTCCAGTATGGCCCCTTCCCAAGTTGGACTATTTACATACTGCTCTAGAAAACCCTCCTGGATGCTCCTTACAAATTCTGCTCCATCTAGACCTCTTACACTAAGTGAATCCCAGTCAATGTTGGGAAAATTAAAATCTCCTATCACCACCACCCTGTTGCTCCTACATCTTTCCATAATCTGTTTACATATTTGTACCTCTATCTCACGCTCGCTATTGGGAGGCCTGTAGTACAGCCCCAACATTGTTACCGCACCCTTCCTATTTCTGAGTTCTGTCCATATTGCCTCACTGCTCGAGTCCTCCATAGTGCCCTCCTTCAGCACAGCTGTGATATCCTCTTTGACCAGTAATGCAACTCCTCCACCCCTTTTACCTCCCTCTCTATCCCGCCTGAAGCATCGATATCCTGGGATATTTAGTTGCCAATCATGCCCTTCCCTCAACCAAGTCTCAGTAATAGCAATAACATCATACTCCCAGGTACTAATCCAAGCCCTAAGTTCATCTGCCTTACCTACTACACTTCTTGCATTAAAACAAATGCACCTCAGACCACCAGTCCCTTTACATTCATCATCTGCTCCCTGCCTGCTCTTCCCCTTAGTCACACTGACTTCATTATCTAGTTCCTTACAGTCTTTTGTTACTACCTCCTTACTGACAACTGACCTCCTCAATTGGTTCCCATCCCCCTGCCACATTAGTTTAAACCCTCCCCAACAGCGTTAGCAAAAGCACCCCCAAGGACATTGGTTCCAGTCCGGCCCAGGTGTAGACCGTCCAATTTGTAATAGTCCCACCTCCCCCAGAACCGGTCCCAATGTCCCAAAAATCTGAACCCCTCCTTCCTGCACCATCTCTCAAGCCACGCATTCATCCTGACTATTCTTTCATTTTTACTCTGACTATCACGTGGCACTGGTAGCAATCCTGAGATTACTACCTCTGAGGTCATACTTTTTAACTTGACTCCTAACTCCCTAAACTCTGCTTGTAGGACCTCATCCCGTTTTTTACCTATATCATTGGTGCCTATGTGCACAACGACAACTGGCTGTTCACCCTCCCCCTTTAGAATGTTCTGCAGCCGATCTAAATTCGATAGCCCCAAAGACAGGCGCAGGGATCGCGATGTGATTAACCTACACTTGTTGTTGGTAATGCAGGCAGCATGCCAATTTGTGCTGCCTGCTCATTTTAATGATTTCAGCATCAAGCCAGCATTAACTGCGCTGTTGATTGGCTGGATGTATCAGCAGGGGGCCAATATCATGAGTTGCTGAAACCACAAGTTAGCCTGCACTTTTGAAAGGGGAGGTGCATTGTGGCTGGAGCAGGTGCTAGTAGTCGTGCAGGATAGGGCTCTGATCTGCAAAACATTGAACAATGGCGCAGCATGGGAGAGCGCAGGCATCAGGATTTTTGGGTGCTGCACTGGAGGCCTTGTTGAGGTGAAAAGGAGGAGCAATGTCCTGTTTCCACAGGGGCCAGGAGGCCCTCTGGTCACACGCACAGAAGGCAGTGGGAGCAGATAGCCATAGAGGTCAATGCCAAAAGTCAAGCCCCAAGGACCTGGATGCAGTTCTGCAAGAGGTTTTGACCACTTGTGGAAGGTAATTAAAAATGCATTTTCAACTGCACCACTAGCCTCACAGACTGCTCAATTCACCACATCCCCATCACTCTATACCAGCAATCTCTATCAATCAAGATTCATAACTGACATTCCTATGCTCCATTGCACCTTCATACAGCTAGCACTACTGCAAACCTCGCACCCACATGTCACAGCTTGCACACATTGCCAGCTATTTAGCACCAATCTGGCCAGGGCTTTACGCAGTGCTTGGAGCCCATCCTTTTCAGCCTGGAAGTGGTGTTCAACTCCATTCGCACACTTGTCAATCTAACCATGATGCAGCTTCAATTGCAGCACAAGCAGCAGCTACCCAACATCTGAGTGATGCAGTGGAAGCTCAAACGGCTGTTGTGCAAGCTCAGTCTGCTGTCATCATGGCTGTGGATACCAGTGTTTAAAGGGGCTTACAGACTGTCACAGCATCGCAGAAATCTGTCCGCCAACAGACTACTAGAATTTCTGAGGTGACGCCCAGGGAGTGGCAGTGGCTCCATGGAGCGTTAATCTGCAGTCCTCTTTCAGATGACTGCATTTGTCCTCCCACCCATGACACTCTGTTATGCCCTTGTTTGTCAGCCAGCCAGCTTGAACTGCTGCCACCAATGCTGAGATGGTGCAGCCTGTAGCTGAGCCTTCTTGGTCCAGAGCTGCTCGAGGTTGTCTTCCAAGGCCATTTGCAGTCTCCCCCACTGAAAGCCAGCAGTCTTCCATTAGCCATGCTGAAGCTACTGGGGTAGCACTGAATAGGAGCACTGGACAGACAAAGGCATATGGAAGACAGGCACTAAAGGAATGCACAATGGTGATTAGATGATGCTTTTTATTCAAAACGGAATGATTTAATTGATACATTTGGTTTGGAATGCTTATTTTATGATTCTTTTTGATATTTTTGTATTGTGGCCAAGTGGACACTGTGATGGTCAGTGACAGTGGGAACGTAAAGTGTGGGATTGTTGGTGAATAGGGAATTGGGGTTTCAGTTACTGATGGCACACTCAAATGAATTCTTCATGGACAGCAAGGGACTGTCTAGGTTGCTCCCTCACTTCCTCCTCCTCTTCCTCCTCACACTCCTGTGCCTCACCTGCTCGCTGTATAGCTGTTGGCAAGGGCTGTCCCCTCATTCTGGTGAGCTTGTGCAGCACGCAGCAGACCACTGCGAATCTCTGCCGAGTACTGCAGGGCTCGTCCAGAGTGGTCCAGGCAGCGAAAGCATTGTTACAGCAAGCCAATAGTCTACTCTATCAACTTTCTTGTGTTCACATGGCTTTCATTGTATACATGCTGCACATGTGCATGTGGGTTGCGCACAGGACTCATCAGCCATTTCATCAGTTGATGCTCCTTGTTGCCCAGTAGCCACCCTTTGCTTTGTCAAGGTGGCTCAGATGCAGCTGGCACAGCGAACTGCTACCAGAATACTGGGCGTAGACCGGCATGATTCTCTGCTGATGGTCATACACCAGCTGGACATTTGAAAGGAATGGATTCCCTTTCAGTGCTGGTATAGGGCAGAGTTGACGTGTGGTGCCCATAAAGCAATGTGCATGCAGTCAATGACACCCTGCACCAAGGCAATCCTAGTAAAGCCGTGTGCTCCCTTAGATTACTTGGGCTGGATTCTATAGAGGCCTCGATGTCAGGATCCATGGCGGTGGTGGGGGAGGGGGGGGGGTTGGGGTTGCGAGAAGATGGCCCCGGATGAGGCCCGCCACGGACCTTGATGCCGGCAGGGCGCGGCCTGATATTGCCGGTGGCGGCAAGGCCTCGCAGCGGCCCTCCTGCCGCTTGGCGACGGGACTGCCATTTAAATATTTAAATAAATTCAATTACCTGAATTAATGAGTCTCCCATCACCTCCTGAAGTCCCGGCGCGATCTTCACCCTGGCAGCTGGCACTGCTGCACCTTCAGATCCCCGACCAGGGAAACAAGGCACAATACTGGTGGGGAGGGGGGAGGAAGTAAGTTTCTCAGTGCGGGGGGTGGGATACGGGGTCAAATTTACGTCATGGATGTAGGGGATGGTGGGAAGTGTTATAGTTTAAAGTTTGTGCAGTTTATGCGGAGGGAAGGTCAGATTGTGCAGGTAAGTGTTTTGGGGGGATAAAAGGGAAAATATTTAATTTCATTGATATTGGGGGAGGGAAAGTGGCAAAAGAAATGTATTTAGTTATTGTAATTCAATTTCACTTTAAATATTTAAAAAGGACTGACAGCCCTTTAAAAATGGCGTCAATGCCTGCGCACAAGCAGCTGACTCCATTGCTGTGGACGGACAACCTGCCCCCTCCACGTGATCGTTTAAATGAGCTGCCACGCTTGGATTTCCATGGGGGGCTGATATAATTCAGGCCCTTGTCTCTGGGAAGAGAGAATGAAATGTAGTTAGCATTCCTTTAAGTTGTCAGTCTCAGTGACCTACCTTTCACAACAGTGGATGGCAAGCTGAGAGATGTTGCAAATATCTCCAGCTCCAGTCTGGAAGAAGCCAGATGCATAAAAGTTCATCTCCATCATCTTCAAGCCACTGGCAATGAGGTCCTTGCAGATGTGGCTGCAGCAGGTGGCATATTTCAGTGATGACATCCTAACTGAAGTGCATACGTCTCACACATTGATCCTTGCAGAGCTTCAGATAGGAGAATTTCTCCCTGAGCATCCTGGATAGATATGGCCTCCTGCTGTGAGCCCTTCTCCTACCCCACCCCCCATTTCCAGCAGTTTGTCCTGCTCTGTGTGGCATCTGTTCATTTTCCAAGTCCTGCTGTATTCCAAGAGGAAATGGCCACTAAGTGCACCCATGTCTCCAAGTAACTGGTTTGTGTTTAAGCCTTGAACTCACAAAACACTTCTTCAATACCTGCCACACCACTCGCTGTCAGCTTTTACAACTTTAAGCAGCTACACAGAGCATTAAACACTTACAGTATCAAAGCAACAGCCAGAAGAAATCAACCAGAAACTAATCTGTAAGTAGGTGATGGTCCCTGGAAATAGTGGTTAGTGGAGGAGGAGGGTTCCTTCCTGCTGCTGAATGCAGGTTCAATTGTGCGAGGTTAAGAGAGGGTATTAGCTGGAGAGTTGAACTTCAAAACGGCACCGCTGGCATCAAATCAGTGATGTCATGATCTGCCTGCTCTGCATACTTCCTGCAACCATTCACTGAGACCACACTAATGCTCTCACCAATATGGCATTCGAAGCGACTTGCACCCAAAGTGTGCACACATGCCACGGGTGCCATATTGGTGAGGGCGTTGGTGCAATTAGGAGGTCAAAGGGCACTGGCAGTGCCCACAAAATGGGCACAAATGATCTCAATTTCACACCTGCAATATTTACATCACCGAGTGGAAGTGAATGCTTTCACGAGACCAAACTTAACCTAATAGCATGGATAAAGGTCTGGCAACTGTTATGTTGCACAATTCACACATCAGTTGAGGAATGAAAAGCAAAACATACTGCTAGAAAACTCAAACACAAACAGGAAATACTGGAAACACTCAGCAGATCAGTCAACATCTGTGAGAAGAACAGACAAGTTAACATTTCAGGTATAGACCCTTCAGAAAACTGGATAGAAATTGCAGGTGAGAAGCATTACACAATGCAGAGAATATATGAATGGCTGAGCACTGGGGAGTGAACTAGGAGCCTGGGAGAAATAATAAGCAGGTCCACACAAAGGATGCAGACTGACCCACTAACACAATATTCTGAACGTTGGGTCCTTACACCAAGTGCCAACCCATCCTGCTTCCCAGTAACCTCCCCCGCCTCCACCACACATACACAAAACAATAACACATCCATTGCATGCTGCCATTATCTCTTGGCAGAAAGAAATTGGGAGCTATTGTTAAGATCTGACATTATTGTTACAAGGCTTTGTTTTGTATCAAAAACTTAGAATTCTGTGTGTTTTTAAAAACACTGAAAAAGGATTTTTCTGTGGGCATTGATTGTTGAAACTTGGTGGGTTTGGACTGAATGAAGTGCACAGATTGCAAGGTACCCGTTTCCAAACAACTCAGCAGTGGAATGACTGGTCAAGATTTATGATTGTCATGTGACTTGATTGTTGAAGTTAGTTTCACTTTTGGATTAAAAAGGACCAATGAGTTGGACAAGGAGCAGGCTTTTGAAATTCGGCTGTGACCTGCTTGGAGACTAGAGAAAAAGACCTCTCTCTGTAAATGAAACCTGCATCTCTTGAAAAGAAATTCTGCATTTGAAAGGTGGCAGATCCCTAATGCCTCCTGTCTCTGAAGAATTCCTGCATCCAGTGTGGTTCCTGTTGCTTCCTGTGTTTTGGGAAACCCTGGAACCTGCAGAAAGCTTCTACTGCTGTATTGCTGCTGAGTCCTGAGCAGACCGGTTGCTGCACCCCTGCTGAAAGACCTGTGTGACGCCTGCTACAGACAAATTGCCTTGAGCCTACCCATTACAGACTGTTTATCAACCTCCCCTGGAGAGACTTCACGTGGCATGTGACTATTCGACTCTGGGATACCTCATCGTACCGAAAATATCCTACCAGAACGTGATAAACGCAATCATTTTATTTTTTCCTTTTTATTCCTTTTCCCTGGTTAACTGTTTTTTTGAATGTATGTGTGTGTGTGCATGAGGGCGAAGGAAATAAGGAGTTTTTCATATATATATGTAGATTTATCTCATTAGTAGTTAAGACTTATTATTTATTTTCTAATAAATAGTTAATGTTGTTGTTTAAAGAAACCTCGTTTTGTGTGCTTTATTCTGGGGGACAAATAGAGTGTCTAATTTGGCTATTTTTTGGTAGATGGGAAAATTCATTGATATACTGTGACCCGTGGAGAAGTTCTTTTCTTTTTTTTTTCTTTCTTTTGGGGCCTCCTTATCTCGAGAGACAATGGATACGCGCCTGGAGGTGGTCAGTGGTTTGTGAAGCAGCGCCTGGAGTGGCTATAAAGGCCAATTCTGGAGTGACAGGCTCTTCCACAGGTGCTGCAGAGAAATTTGTTTGTTGGGGCTGTTGCACAGTTGGCTCTCCCCTTGCGCCTCTGTCTTTTTTCCTGCCAACTACTAAGTCTCTTCGACTCGCCACAATTTAGCCCTGTCTTTATGGCTGCCCGCCAGCTCTGGCGAATGCTGGCAACTGACTCCCACGACTTGTGATCAATGTCACACGATTTCATGTCGCGTTTGCAGACGTCTTTATAACGGAGACATGGACGGCCGGTGGGTCTGATACCAGTGGCGAGCTCGCTGTACAATGTGTCTTTGGGGATCCTGCCATCTTCCATGCGGCTCACATGGCCAAGCCATCTCAAGCGCCGCTGACTCAGTAGTGTGTATAAGCTGGGGGTGTTGGCCGCTTCAAGGACTTCTGTGTTGGAGATATAGTCCTGCCACCTGATGCCAAGTATTCTCCGAAGGCAGCGAAGATGGAATGAATTGAGACGTCGCTCTTGGCTGGCATACGTTGTCCAGGCCTCGCTGCCGTAGAGCAAGGTACTGAGGACACAGGCCTGATACACTCGGACTTTTGTGTTCCGTGTCAGTGCGCCATTTTCCCACACTCTCTTGGCCAGTCTGGACATAGCAGTGGAAGCCTTACCCATGCGCTTGTTGATTTCTGCATCTAGAGACAGGTTACTGGTGATAGTTGAGCCTAGGTAGGTGAACTCTTGAACCACTTCCAGAGCGTGGTCGCCAATATTGATGGATGGAGCATTTCTGACATCCTGCCCCATGATGTTCGTTTTCTTGAGGCTGATGGTTAGGCCAAATTCATTGCAGGCAGACGCAAACCTGTCGATGAGACTCTGCAGGCATTCTTCAGTGTGAGATGTTAAAGCAGCATCGTCAGCAAAGAGGAGTTCTCTGATGAGGACTTTCCGTACTTTGGACTTCGCTCTTAGACGGGCAAGGTTGAACAACCTGCCCCCTGATCTTGTGTGGAGGAAAATTCCTTCTTCAGAGGATTTGAACGCATGTGAAAGCAGCAGGGAGAAGAAAATCCCAAAAAGTGTGGGTGCGAGAACACAGCCCTGTTTCACACCACTCAGGATAGGAAAGGGCTCTGATGAGGAGCCACCATGTTGAATTGTGCCTTTCATATTGTCATGGAATGAGGTGATGATACTTAGTAGCTTTGGTGGACATCCGATCTTTTCTAGTAGTCTGAAGAGACCACGTCTGCTGACGAGGTCAAAGGCTTTGGTGAGATCAATGAAAGCAATGTAGAGGGGCATCTGTTGTTCACGGCATTTCTCCTGTATCTGACGAAGGGAGAACAGCATGTCAATAGTCGATCTCTCTGCACGAAAGCCACACTGTGCCTCAGGGTAGACGCGCTCGGCCAGCTTCTGGAGCCTGTTCAGAGCGACTCGAGCCATGCACTGACACGGAACACAAAAGTCCGAGTGTATCAGGCCTGTGTCCTCAGTACCTTGCTCTACGGCAGCGAGGCCTGGACAACGTATGCCAGCCAAGAGTCTCATAAGTGGGACTGAATTAACAGTGCATTTCTCCTCCCTTAGTCATAACATTATTAAAGTCAAATGTTAAGGCCAGAAGGCTGCAAAGTTCCAAATAAAAACATATGGTCCTGTTCCTCAAGCTTGTAATGAACTTCATTGGAGCAGTTTAGATGGCCAAAGACAGAGAGCTCAGAATAGGAATGGAATGGGTATTTGAAGTGGCAGATTTTATTGAAGGAATTTCAACATTCTACTTCTGGATAGAATGGAGGTGCTCAGCAAAGTGATCGCCTAATCTGTATTTGATCCCCTTAGTGTAGAGGAGACTGCACCATAAGCAGCAGATACAGGATACAAGGTTGGAAGAAATGCATGTAAATTGCTGTCTCATATGGAAGGAGTCTTTAGGGTCCTAGATGGTGGTACGGGAGAAGGTGAATGGGCAGGTATTGCATCTTCTGCACTTGCATGGGAAGGTGCTAAGGAAAGGACAGCAGGTGGTAGAGGGTGGTGGGAGAGTGACCCAGGGTATCATGGATGGAACCTCCCTCTCAGAAAATGGTAATGGGGAGGGGAGGGGAGGGGAAGATGTATTTGCTGGTGAGATTATGTTGGAGGTGGCAGAACTAGTGGAAGATGATCTGGTGAATGCAAAGGCAGGCGATAGGAAATGTGAGGAAGGGGAGCCCTATTGCATTTTCTGGGGGAGGAAATGATGAAGGCAAATGCAAGTGAAAGAGGACAACCCAGTTAGGGTCTTGTTTACACAGTGGAGGGAAATGTGTAGCTAAGAATAAGAAGGACATTTCAGAAGCTCTGGTGTGGATAGTGGCATCGCTAGAGCAGATGCAACAGACAGAGTAATTACGAGGAAGGAATGGAATCCTTATATGAATCTGGTGGAAATGACTATAATCTAGGTAACTGTGTGAGTCAGTGGAAAGCTGATCTCTGGAAATGGAGAGAGAGAAGCCCAGGAAAGGAAGGGAAGTATTGGAAATGGACCACATGAAGGCTAGCAATGGATGGAAATTTGAAGCATAATAATGAAATTTTCTAGATCAGATCAAGCAGGAAGCAGCACTGAAATAGTCATCACTGTAATGGAAAAAGAGGTCAGTGGGAAGACCTGAGTAGATCTGGACCAAAAAGAGTTCCACATATCCTATTAGAAAAAGATGTAGCTGGGACCAATGCAGGTTTGCATAGTGACAACTTTTCACCAGAGAAGAACATTGGAATTGAAGAATTTTTTCAAGGTGAGAGCAAGTTTAGCCAAGTGGAGGAGGGTGGATGAAAACTGGTTCAGTCACTGTTTAAGGAAGAAGCAGAGGGACTGGAGGCTGATCTGGTGAAGGATGTGATGTAAAGTGACTGTACATTCATAGTAATAAAACCAGTTAGGGCCATAAAACTAGAATTCTTTAAAGTGGCAGAGAGCATCAGATCAGAAGGGTCATAGATGTTGGTGGATAGGGACAGGAGCAAGCTGAAGCAATTAGTTCTGTTTGTGTATTGTGTGGAGGAGGTAGAAGCAGGTTGTGCAGGGTTGGGTATTTAAGTATGTTGCAGAAGGAATCACTAAACTTTTTAACAGAGTAGTATCGGTTTCTCTTTCAAAGCCTTACTGCTCTCCTCTCTGACAAAAAAAGCCATTCCATTCTCTGTAGCAAACTTGGTTTATGAAGGTGCTTCTTCATTTTGATCTTAAATTGTGAGCTGTAGTTTGGTTTCGAGAAAACCTGATCTGCCTTTGTAACAACGTATTAATATCAGACTGTTTTCTGACTGCTTCTCGTGTACTGAAATGGTCATCGCCTTTTTGCATCAAACTCAGTTAAAAATAAGATTATTTGTGTCAAACATCAAGGGTATATTTTTAACCTTAAATTACAAAATATAAATATAGCAAAAGAAGTTCACACAAGCGTTCACTGCAAGAATGCCAGTAACTCCAGTGATACCGGATTAGATTCCAGCTTGCAGATAATTATGACTTCAAATGCTAGACTCAGTTGACATCAATGGCAAGTTTGGCATTTGCTCGCTGACTAAGACAGTGCCGCGTCCATTTTACAGCATAATGCCTGCTGTCTGTCAGTGGCATCACAGCATTGATGTCAGGCATCAATCCCGCTGGCAGAAGAGGAGAGTTTGGTTGCGAACAGCGAGAGGCAGGAGTGAAGGACACAAAAACAGATGAAGTATGAAGAGATGGCTACATTCAATGACTGCTTTAAATATTAGAGGTTGGAAAAAAAGTCAATATCAATTTCAGGTGTTCCATCCTGAAAGTTTTAAGCAAAAGACAAGTTATACTTTTCTGAGAAGCTTGGTACTCTTTTGGAGGGACAGAGAAAAAAAGGTTACTTATATACCTGGAAAAGCAATAGCCATGTAATTTGGTGTTTATTTTGTTCTCTCAAGTTTATAGTTGCTTGTATAATTCATGTAATTTATAAACTGGGCAAATAATTGATCTAGTTGGTCAACATATTATCCAGTAAATTCTGAGCCTGGATTTAAATCCAGCCCAAAGTGACAGGATGTAAGTTTCACCTGTCCACTGGATGTAAACATTGTATGAGTTTGATCAGTTTAGCTTGGTTCCTGCTGGCAACCAGGCCTCGGTACAAAACTGCTGATATTTTGGTAGTTCAGCATCCTCGTTCAGAAAGTTCCTCTGAACAACTAATGCAAAAATAGGAAAGATTCACACCGGGACAGTGTAATGTATTCTTCTCAGATTACAAATTAATATTTAAAAAGGTGATCATTTAAGTTCAAAGTTTGAAGTAATTATTCACTCCAATAATACAAATGATTTTATTTCTTAAATCAAATATTTGTGTCATAATTTTCAATCACTTGTGTTAACTCATGTGATTTCATTTTGTCCACAGAATTCTGATTAATTAAAAGTCTGTTCACAGAATCACAGAATTCTTACAGTGCAGAAATAGGCCATTTGGCCCATCATGTCTGCACGGGCTCTCCGAAAGAGCAATTCACCTAATACCATTCCCCCGCCTTCTCCCCATAACCCTGCACATTCTTCCTTTTCATATAACAGTCTAATTCCCTTTTGAATGCTTCAGTTGAACCTGCCTCCACCGTACTCTCAGGCAGCACATTCCTTAACCACTCACTATGTGAAAAAGCTCTTCCTCATGTCACTTTTGCTTCTTTGACCCATTACTTTAAATCTGTGCTCTCTCATTCTCGATCCTTTCTACTCTGTCCAGACCCCTCGTGATTTTGAATACCTCTATCAAATCACTTCTCAGCCTTCTCTTCTCCAAGGAAAACAGTCCTAACTTCTCCAATCTATCTTCATAACTGAAGTTCCTCAACCATTCTTGTGAATCTTTTCTGAACTCTCTCCAATGCCGTCACATCTTTCTTAAAGTCCCAGAGGGTCTTGAGTCTTTGGAACTCTCTTTCTCAAAAGACAGTGGAAGCAGAGTCTTTAAATATTTTTAAGGCAGAGGTAGATAGATTCTTGATAAGCAAGGGGATGAAAGGTTACTGGTGAGAATGTGGAGTTGAGGTTACAATCAGATCAGCCATGATCTTATTGAATGGCGTAGCAGGCTTGAGGGACTGAGTGGCCTACTCCTGCTCCTAATTCGTATGTTTGTATGTTCACATTTCTCTGCATTGAACTTCATCTGCCACCTTTCCGCCCATTGCACCAGCTCGTCTATGTCCTTTTGCAGTTCTACACTATCCTCCTCACAATTGACAATGCTTCCAAGTTTTGTATCATCCGCAAACATTGAAATTGTGCCCTGTACACCAAGGTCTAGGTCATTAATATATATCAGGAAAAGCAAGGATCCCAACACTGACCCCTGGTGAACTCCACTATAAACCTTCCTCCAGCCTGAAAAACATCCATTAAGTACGATTCCTTGTTTCCTGTCACTCAGCTAATTTCATATCCATGTTTCTACTGTCCCTTTGATTCCATGAGTTATAACTTTGCTCACAAGTCTGTTGTGTGGCACTGTATCAAACGTCTTTTGAAAGTCCATGTACAGCACATCAACCACATTGCCCTCATCAACCCTCTCTGTTAACTCCTCAAAAAACTCCAACAAGTTAGTTAAACATGATTTTCCCTCAAGAAATCCATGCTGGCTTTCTTTAATTAACCTGCATTTGTCCATGAGACTATTAATTTTTCCCCGAATTATTCTTTCTAGAAGTTTCCTCATCACTGAAGTTAAACTGACTGGCTTGTAGTTGCTGGGCTTATCTTTACACCCTTTTTTGAACAAGGGTGTAACAGTTGCAATTCTCCAGTCCTCTGGCACCACCCCCGAGTCTATGGAAGACTGAAAAATTATGGCCAATACCTCCGTGATTTCCACTGTCACTTCCCTCAGTATCCTTAGATGCATCTCATCTGGTCCTGGTGCTTTATCCACTTTAAGTACAGACAGCCTATCCAATTCGTCCTCCTTATCAATTTTAAACACTTCTAGTGTCCGAATTACCTCCTCTTTCACCATTGCCTGGGTTGTATCTTCTTCTTTGGTAAAGACAGATGCAAAGTATTCATTTAATACCTCACCCAAGCCCTCTGTCTCCATGTGTAAATCTCCTTTATGGTCCCTAATTGGCCCAACTCCTCCTTTGATTGTAAGGAAGAAAGCTATAGACTGCAGGAAGATGTCAACGGAATGGTCAGGTGGGCAGAAAAATGGCAAATGGAATTCAGTTTGGAGAACTGTGAGGTAATGCATTTCTGGAGAAAACAAGGCAAGGGAATACACAATAAATAGTAGGATACTCAGAGTGTTGTATAAATATGAGAGGATACTGGTTTGATTTCTGTCAACATATCCAGACATGTGCCAAAAATGGTGATGCACATGGAATCTTTGCTGGACTTAAAGAGGTGGCCACATCTGTTCTGCTATGCACTATTACGAAAGAAATGATCACTTCCAAAGAAATAATTATGGAGCGTTGGGAAAACATTATCTGGATCTGTACAATAGACAAAATACAGTAAGTGAAGAAGCAGTGTGCTTTTTTGACCAACCAGTTAAAGATGAACTAGGTGCGCCCACCCCACCATGGAAGATGTTGCAGCAGCACTAAGAAAAAGTCATCTGATAAAGCACCTGGTGCTGATGGATTGCCAGCAGAACTCTATAAGCTGGGAGGCCCTAATCTGCCTCATGAACTGTTCTTGCTTATCATCAGCATGTGGGGGAAAAAGGAGATGTTACCCAGAAAATGAGAGATGCCCAAATCATAACGATGTACAAGAACAAAGGTAACAAGTCAGATTACAACAAATACTGCAGCATTTCATTATTTCACTATGTAGTTGGAAATATCTTTGCCCAGATGATGTTTAGTCACCGACAGAAACTTACCAATGATGTCTATCCAGAAAGCCAATGTGAATTTAGAGATGGTTGTTCAACCACGGGCATGATCTTTACCTTGAGACAACTTCAGGAAAGGTGCAGAGAACAGCAGAAGTCACTACATGTTGCTTTTGTAGACCTGACCAAAGCCTTTGATCTGTTAGCAGAGATGGTCTGATTCCCACTTCTTCAAAAAATCGACTGTCCACCAAAACTATTCCAGATGGTGAAATCATTCCTCCATGAAAAGAAAGGAAGAATCATCTACAATGGAATGATCACTGATTCATTCCCAATACTCAGTGGAGTAAAGCAGGGTTGTTTTCTTGCATCTTCTTCTCCTGCCTCCTCTTGTATGTTTTTTGGGAGAAAGATTTTAGAGGAGTACTACTACACACAAGACCAGATGGAAGACTGTTCAACCTGTCCAGATTGAGAGCAAAGTCCAAAGTGAGACAGGTTCTGATGTGTGAACTCCTGTTTGCTGATGATGCAGCTTTTGTGGCACATTTAGCTAAAGGCCTACAGTCAATTCTAAATGCCTTTTCAACTGCTGCAGAGGAATTAGGGGTCACAATCAGACTGCAAAAGACAATGACAATGATACAAGGTGGTCAGTTCAAAGTGGCATTACAACAAGACAACACTGAATTGAGCAATGTAGACAAATTCTGCTACGTGGGGTCAGCGGTATCAAGTGAAATGAAGCTTCATGAGGAGGTATCAGCTCATAATGATAGTGCTGCTGCAGTATTTGGAAAGCTACAGGCAAAAGCCTGAAAAAAACCCACACTCACAATTGTCACAAGAACACAAGAAGTAGGAGCAGGAGTAGGCCATTCAGCCCCTCAAGTCTACCTCGCCATTCAATAAGATCATGGCTGATCTGTCCCAGGCCTCAACTCCTGTTTTGGGCCTGCTCCACATAACCCTTGACTCTCTGAGATTTCAAAAATCTATCTACCTCCTCCTTAAAACATGACTAAGAATCTATAATGCATGTGTAGGCTGCTGCATAGTGCTGAAACTTGGACCACATCAGAAACAGGAACATAGATTGAATTCATTTCACTAACGTTGCTTAAGAAAGATCTTTGGGATCCATTGGCAGCATAGAGTCCCCAACACAGACGTATTGCAGCTTTCTAATTCAGAAGGCTGCATTTACTGACAATGTTGTAATGAGGTCAGGAGCTGAGTGGCCCGGGCGGAACCCAAACTGCGTGGCGCAGTATTGGCACATGCACAACTGCAGCCTCATCGACAGAAACATCACTGCTTGTGACATTTCAGGCAGCTGCCAGTAATAAGGATCGTGCTGCTCAATATGACACAAAAAAACAAATTGAAGCCAAAATCCCTCACCCCTCAATGGCCGCAATCACTGCCTCCACCACTCCCAACAGTACCCCGCTCCGTCCCGCGATAGCCACTTCAATCACTGCTTCTCTTCGCCGTTGCTTCCCACGATCGCCGCTTCTCTTCCCCACTCCTTCCTGCGATCGCCAAATGGCCTTGGTTCAGAAAATCTCCAGCCACTGTACAGTTCGTTAAACAGACAGCTGTAAAAGAAGCACCTAGGGGAGGTGGCTCCACAAATATCCCCATCCTCAATGATGGGGGAGCCCAGCACATCAGTGCGAAAGATAAGGTTGAAGCATTTGCAACAACCTTCAGCCAGAATTGCTGAGTTGATGATCCATCTCGGCCTCCTCCTGAAGTCCCCAGCATCACAGATGCCAGACTTCAGCCAATTCGATTCACTCCGCATGATATCAAGAACCGACTGAAGGCACTGGATACTGCAAAGACTTTGGTTCCTGACAATATTCCAGCAATAGTACTGAAGACCTGTGCTCCAGAACTTGCCGCGCCCCTAGCCAAGTTGTTCCAGTACAGCCACAACACTGGCATCTACCCTGCAATGTGGAAAATTGCCCAGGTATGTCCTGTACACAAAAAAGCAGGACAAGTCAAACCCGGCCAATTACCGCCCCATCAGCCTACTCTCAATCATCAGTAAAGTGATGGAAGGTGTCATCAACAGTGCCATCAAGCAGCACTTGCTGAGCAATAACCTGCTCAGTGACGCTCAGTTTGGGTTCCGCCAGGGCCACTCAGCTCCTGACCTCATTACAGCCTTGGTTCAAACATGGACAAAAGAGCTGAACTCAAGAGGTGAGGTGAGAGTGACTGCCCTTGAAATCAAGGCAGCATTTGACCGAGTATGGCATCAAGTAGCCCTAGAAAAACTGAGGTCAATGAGAATCGGGGGGAAACCCTCCGCTAGCTGGAGTCATACCTAGCACAAAGGAAGATGGTTGTGGTTGTTGGAGGTCAATCGTCTGAGCTCCAGGACATCACTGCAGGAGTTCCTCAGGGTAGTGTCCTAGGCCCAACCATCTTCAGCTGCTTCATCAATGACCTTCCTTCAATCATAAGGTCAGAAGTGGGGATGTTCGCTGATGATTGCACAACGTTCAGCACCATTCGTGACTCCTCAGATACTGAAGCTGTCTGTGTAGAAATGCAGCAAGACCTGGACAATATCCAGGCTTGGGCTGATAAGTGGCAAGTAACATTCACGCCACACAAGTACCAGGCAATGACCATCTCCTACAAGAGAAAATCTAACCATCTCCCCTTGACATTCAACGGCATTATCATCGCTGAATCCCCCACTATCAACATCCTAGGGGCTACCATTGACCAGAAACTGAACTGGAGTAGCCATATAAATACCGTGGCTACAAGAGCAGGTTGGAGGCTAGGAATCCTGAGGCAAGTAACTCACCTCCTGACTCCCCAAAGCCTGTCCACCATCTACAAGACACAAGTCAGGAGTGTGATGGAATACTCTCCACTTGCCTTGATGGGTGCAGCTCCAACAACACTTAAGAAGCTTGACACCATCCAGGACAAAGCAGCCCGCTTGATTGGCATCCCATCTACAAACATTCATTCCCTCCACCACCGACGCACAGTAGCTGCAGTGTTTACCATCTACAAAATGCACCAAGGCTCCTTAGACAGCACCTTCCAAACCCGCGACCTCTACCAACTAGAAGGACAAGGGCAGCAAATACAGGGGAACACCACCACCTGCAAGTTCCCCTCCAAGTCGCACACCATCCTGACTTGGAACTATATCGCCGTTCCTTCACTGTCACTGGGTCAAAATCCTGGAACTCCCTTCCTAACAGCACTGTGGGTCTACCTACCTCACATGGACTGCAGCGGTTCAAGAAGGCAGCTCACCACCACCTTCTCAAGGGCAATTAGGGATGGGCAATAAATGCTGGCCTGGCCAGTGACGCCCACATCCCATGAATGAATAAAAAAAAAAGGTATTTGGGAGGTGGGGGGGTGAAGTGCAAGACACCATAAAACCCTGCCAGCGCTGTGGTGCCAAAAAGACCCACAGGCACGAACAGTGTTCTGCAAACAAAGCAGAATACTTCCACTGTAAGAAAATAGGCCATTTTGGGAAGATGTGCCAAAGTAAAATCTCTACTCCACAAGTTTGAAAGAAAAACTCTTCAAGCATAATGTTGTTAATGAAGTTGAACAATCTCCATCAGGAGGGAAATCAGAAACCTTCCTTCGTGAAGTCAATGATCCTAGTCAGGCATTTTGGTCTGCAGATATATATGTCAATGGACATATCACTAATTTAAAACTAAATACTGGAGCAAGTTTAACAGTCTTATCAGACAATGAACCTTGGTTATCAATGTATTGCCTGCAACCAACAGAATCAATGCTACATGACCCAGGAGAGATTGAAATGAGAGTCAAGGGAAAGCTACAGGCAACATTCCAGTGCAAGGAAAAGCAGATATTGGAAACATATGTTCTACAGAATCAAGAATTCTCTTTCTTAAGTAGAATCATCTTATAAGAAAAGTGGAAGAAGTTAAGCAATAAGAATCCAGGACTCACTTCCAAAAAGATTTTCCAAAATATTGCCTGGTCAGGAAGACAGAAGACTGAATATAGTTTTACTTTGCAAAAAGATGCTAAACCAGTATGTGTTTTCATGCTTAGGAAGATACCACACTAACTAATGAAGCAAGTTCAACATCAGCTAGAAGAGATGACTAGGATGGGAGGAATTTCTCCTTTTACTAAATCTACAAGTGGTGTTCAGGAATGATTCCAGTTCCTAAACCTAACGGTACTCTTCGCATTTGTGTACACTTAACTCAACTTAATAAGGCTGTGGCAAGAGAAGTTCATCCAATGTCCTTAGTAGACAAAAGCTTGGTGAAGTTATCCAAAAGTACCATGTTCACAAAGCTTGATGCGAATAGTAGCTTTTGGCAAGTTCCATTAGATAAGAAATAAAGGTTATTGACAACCTTCCTAACTCCATTTGGAAGATTTTGTTTTAATCGTTTATCATTCATTATAAAATTAGCACCAGATATTTTCCAAAGAACTATGTTGAACATTCTACAGGGCCTTAAAGGAATAATATGCCATATGGATGACATCTTAGTCCATTGTGAATCCACTGAAGAACATGACCTGAGTGTTGGAGTCGTTTTGAATTGTTTACAAGAAGAAGGCCTCATACCTAAGAAGGCCTGACATTTAATGAAAACTATGAATTTTTGAAAACGTCTATTTGTTTTTCAGGACACATTGTCAGTAGCAACAGCACAATGGCAGACTTGCAAAAGATGAGAGCCATTAGTGAATTCCCATTCCTACTTCTGTCCAAGATCTTCAACAATTCCTTGGAATGGTTAATCAGTTGGCAAAATTTTTACCCAATCTAGCAGAGGTTACTGAGCCTTTACAACAACTACTAAGGAAAGCTCAAGCATGGTGTTGAGATGCACGTCATGAGCATTGTCTGAGACCAAAATGAGGTACGCCGTCATAGAGAAAGAAGCTTTCGCAGTCACGTGTGTTTGTGAAAAGTTCTCAAATTGTATTATTTGCTTAAAGACAGACCACAAACCCCTAGTTTCCTTACTTGATGAAAAGGACTCGCTAGGATGCTCCAAGAATCCAGAGATTCCAGTTGAGCCTAATGAGGTTCGCGTATGAAACAATAGACGTACAGGTAAGCAACAAACAACAGCAGAAGCATTGCCCAGAGCTACTGTTGACCATCCTATACACAGGATGTTAACTTTATTCATGAAATTGAGTCTTATTCTCAATTCACTGCATCACAATGGCCGGCAAGTTCAAAAAAGCTCCAAGAAATTCATCATGCTCAGATGAAGATGAGGAATGCATCTATATCTGCCAATATTGTAAGCAAGGCTGGCTGCAGCAGCATCCCAGTGGTAAGAGGATGAAATTCTTCTTCAAACATAGAAGGCACTTTACTATTGTGGATGATTTGCTGGTATCTTCCAGAGTCACTCCTGGTAGACGTTTTGGAGAAAATACACCAGGGTCATCTGGGCATAATGACATGTAGAGCAGGGGCTCAGTCATCTGTATGGTGACCGGGAATATGGAGAGATATAGAAGAAATGATTTCAAATTGCCAGGTATGCGCAGTGCATAGGCAGGATCACAGGGAACCCCTTATCTCGACCCAGTTCCCAACCAGACCATGGGACTGTCGGGATGGATCTAGTCTTGTTTAATGGGAACTTCTGACTGATTGTCATTGACTACTTTTCAAGGTGGATTGAGGTCAAATGTTTGTACATAACGAAAATGGAGACAGTCATTTGAGTGTTACAAGAAATCGTTGCAACACACGGTATACCTGACCAGACTGTTTCCAATAATGGACCACAATTTGCAAACAACTCCTTCACGCACTTTGCGAAAAACTGTGGATTTGTACAAGTTACAAGTTCCCCCAGATATCCTCAATCTAATGGTGAAGCTGAGAGAGGAGTCAGAACTACTGTTAAAGCACTGTTAAAGAAGAATCGCGATTTTCAAACAGCAGTGCTAAACTACAGAACTACTCCATTGCTTTGTGGATTAGCACCAACAGAACTGTGCTGGGAAAGAAGCTTAGAACACAACTTCCGATCCTACCCAAAAAGTTACTTCCAGGGCGACAGGTACAGGATTATCAGAGAGTTCAAGACAGAGAAAAGTCTTATCAAAAGCAACAAGCCTATCAATATAATAGGAAATATCGTACTGGGAACCTACCTAAGTTGGCTGAAGGACAAGAAGTATGGGTACGAGACCAAAGCAGAGAAGGAGTAATCATACAGAGAGATGAGAATCAACAGCAATCTTATTTAGAACATACTTCAGAAGGTACTATGAGAAGAAACAGGAGGAATCTTATTCCTATTTATCAAAGATGTCAATCAGTCATACATTTGAATGAACCAGATGTTGAACCTAAAATTCAGAAAGCATCAGATACTACAAACCTCAATGAAGGCAGTCCAAGTCAAGAAACAAGAGTTCAGACAAAGACTACTGATCTTCTACATTTCACAACAACATGATCAGGGAGTGTTGTGAAGCCTCCTGACAGATTGAATCTGTGATGTCAGAGACTTGGGGGGAGCTGGGGTAGTATGTAAAAATAAAAAAGTATGTAAAAAAAAAAGTGAATATATTGTTATGACCGAGGTGGGAGGAGGTCACTGTTTATTCTAGTTCCACTTCTCCACGGGTCACAACATATATTTAAATTATCCTACTTACCAATATGGTCAATCATAGACTTTATTTTGAGGCTGCGTTTGCTGACAAGGCAACTACTAGGTGGGGCAGCACTTGCACATGAACAAATGCAGCCTCATGCACTGGAATGTCTCTGTCTGCGACGTTTAGGCAGCTGCCAGGATTAAAGATGGCGTTGCTCAATTTATCACAAAAAGCAAATTAAATTCAATTGCTGCGATCCCACCCACCCCCAACAATATCCCGCTTCTCTTCCCCTGTGCCCCTACCGCACCCATCTGTTCACCGCTCCCTCTAGCCTCGCCACTGCCTTCCCTCAGGCACTCGCTCCCTGCTTTACTCCACATCCTCCCACCAGTCGGCCACTTGCTCCCCCTCACTGCTTCATCCCCATCAGCCGCTCATTCCCTGCTTCAACAACCCCCCACCATCTGTCATCCACTTGCTTCCCCTTGCTGCTTCATCCCCATCAGCTGCTCGCTCCACTCATGGCTTCAAACCAACCACCCCGCCCACCCCCCCATCGTCATTGGGCACTTGCTCCAGGCCTTGCCGCTTCATCCTCATCAGCTGCTCGCTCCCACCTCTTCCCCCCACCCCACACCCTCCCTCTTCTCCTCCCCACTCCCTCCCGCTTCTCCTCCCCCCCCCCACTCCCTCCCACTTCTTACCCCCGCTCCCTCCCGCTCCTCCCCCACTGCTCCCTCCCACCTCTTCCGCCCCCCGGTCCCTCCTACTTCTCTTCGCACTCCCTCCCACTTCTCCCCCCGCTCCCTCCTGTTGCTCTGCCCCCCCTTCTCCACCCCCGTTCCCTCCTGCTTCTCCCCCCATCGCGCCCTCCCGATTCTCCCCCCCCCAATTCTACCCCCTGCTCCCTCCTGCAGCTCTGCCCCCCTTCTCCAACCCCACTCCCTCCTGTTCCTCCCCCCCAGCTCCCTCCCACTTCTCCCCCCCGATCTCTCCCGCTTCTCCTCCCCACCTCCCTCCCACTTCTGCTCCCCCCCCCCCAGCTCCCTCCTGTTGCTCCCCACCCCCACTTCTGCTCCCCACAGGAGAGAGAGAGAGTGGCAAGATAGGCAGGTCGGGGAGGGAGACTACAAACGAGAGACTGGGGGAGGGGGGAAGGTTGCATGCATGAAGAACTGCTGGATGATGGGGCTGGATGATGCTCTAGTACGCGATGACATTTATGCGCGCATGCACGAATTAGTCCTGGCAAGCCGGGTGCTGACATAGGCTGTGCATGCGCAGCACCGTACTGACAGCAAGAGACCGTTCTGCGCATGTGATGAGCGCTCTGATGATGTCGGCACTCGAATGCGTTGTCAGGAGTCACTTTCTTATTTTTATCCCAGAATAAAACACATCAATCAGGTTTCTTTAATAAACAACAAAATTATCAGTTTGTTATAAAACAAGTCTTAACCAATAATGAAGTAAAGTATAAACACACAGATTGAAAGATTAAGGTTCCCTTTTTACCTTAGTCCCTCACACACACACACCGATTAACCGGAAAAATAAAGGGATTTTTGTTTTTGGAGTTCTAGTACAAATAAAAGAAAATACTTGGGCTGAATACATGCTCATTCTTGAAGAAATAGCAGATGGGATATGTTGTGTTCCAAAACTGGAATACAGTCTGGCCTCCAAGTACACATAGATGGGTCACTGGGATCTTTTAGAACAGTTCTTTTCAGACAGCATTGAGAATTAATTTAGCAGGCTTTTCTTCAAGGACAGGAGACAAGATGAGTTGACACAGTGGACTTCTCAGGGTCTTTTGGAGAGGTGCTGGAAAGCTGAGCTTGGTTGTGGCCTTCTCTCCTTCCTTGAATTCTCTTCTCTCCTTGGAATTTTTCTTCTCTCCTTCGAAGTTCTCTCCCTTTTTATACAGTTCAACCCCCAACTCAAAACAATTCAAAAGCAAAATTGACAATAGGAGGTTAACCTTTTGACCTCCATCAATCTTGACCTGTCACTTCTTTGTAAACAACTTCTCCAAGTGTCCAAAGTTCTCTGTTGTTTATTGAGCTGGACATCAGGTGGTTTCACGGAAAGGTTTGTTTTCCTCTCAAGACGAAATTAATCCTCAAAAAATTATATTTAACAAAACAGAGGCATTTTTGTAACTATATATATGGAAAAAGACTTGGGGGGAGATGTGGTATAGGGGTCTGAAAGGGTTCATGATGAAGATTTCACACCGTGATGATGTAAGAGATCACATATGAGAGAGACTGGAGAGAGATGCAGTGTGGCTTCAGAGAGGTCACACAGATTTGTGTAAAGAAGGTAACAAAGAGTAAATGTTCAAAGTACTGAAAACTCAGTAATCTCTCTAAACTAGACTAACTAACTATACTAAGGTGGCAGCAGACAAACCAAATATGCAACAGCAGCATCTGTGATAAGAGGGACATAGGGTTAATATTTTGACATTTCAGGGACAAGGATGCAAGGCCAGGAGTTTCCACATCCATGATGGTCTGTTACCATGGACTAAATTTTGAGAGCCCCCGAAAGTCAGGAACGGAGGCAGTGGGGGACTCCTGGTAATGTTAGTTTCAAGGCTCGATCGCCGTGAAGGCAATAATCACCAGGGCGGGACAGGAATCCCGCTCTCCTCCCAATTGAGGCCAATTAAAGTTGTTGAAAAGTTCGTTGAACATTTGATAGTGTTTGAACTTGAAATTTTTAAAGGGGCACATGGATAACACATGCCTTCTGAAATAGATCAGCTGAGGGGAGGCATATATAGAGTGGAGAACCATTCATGGCTGCCCCAGGGCATCACCCTGGCCCTATAAAAGGGTCAATGGGGCAAAGGAGAACTCAGCTGTTGGTAAGGAGGTGTCCTTGGCTCTACACAGCTGGCAAGGAGAGTGGGCACTCAGCGGCCAGGCATTGAATGGAGTCAGAACCCCCTGACATTGTGGGAGCAGAAGAAAGACTCCAGCTGGCAATGGGAGCGTGGCTCTCAAATTTTGGGCCCAGTGGCAATGAGGGGCAACACCCTCTACAAGTCAGGCAGAACCCCGAGCAGCAGGAGGGCACAGTAGAGGAAAGAGGGGCAAGAAGGACACGGAGGCCACACCCTCAGCACAGATCTACCGCCAAAGACAGAGACCCAGTATCTATGGAGATTTCGGCTCTCCAGGCAGATGATCACAGACATCTGTGACCTCATTGTTGAAGATCTCGCACCTCATAGCACTCATCGCCATGCCCTGCCAGTGGCCATCAAAGTCATTGTTTCCTTGAGCTTCTACACTTCTGGCTCCTTCCAAGGATCTGCTCTGCAGATCTGAGTGGCATCTTGCAAATGATAGCACATCATTGCATCTCTCAGGTCACTGATCCGTTTTTGGCCATAGTTGGACAATATAATCACTTTCCAACAGACACAGCCTCACAGGGACAGAGGGCATTGTTTGCCACCAGTGCTGGATTCCCCCACTTGCATCCATGTGGCCATCAAGGCAGCAACAGACTGCCCAGTGAGATTCATCAACAGGAAGGCTTTCAACTCCCTCAACATTCAGCTGCTCTGTAATCAAAGCAAGAGCTTCCTCCATGTGTGCCCTCATTTTCCTGACAGCTGCCATGACTCCTTCATCCTGGGCCAGTCCACACTGCCTCAGATCTTCACTCAAACCCTGAAGTGCGTGGATGGATCCAAGGGGTCAAGGGAGATTCCTTAGAAGGCTACTGAGCCCTCTACTGGAGCCTCAGACAGAGGCACAGAAGTGATACAACCAATGTCGCCTGCTCAGTAGGACAACCATTAAGCAGGCCATCGGGCTTCTGAAGATGCGATTCCAGTACCTGGACTGGTCAGGTGGCACCCTCCAATAACCTCCTGCAAGGGTCATGGTCATTGTGGTGGTCTGCTGCGTTCTCCATAACACGACCTTCCAGAGAGGTGTGGACCTTGACGATGGTGAGGCCCTGGATGGAGACAACTCATCAGGGAAAGAGCAGGAGGAGGAGGAAGTGGAGCCGGAGGGAGATGACACTGAACAGATAGGTGCCCCTGTGGCACAGAGGTGCCAATCGGAAGGCCGGCAGTTCTGCGGTACGGGCAACAGTGTTCACTGCCGACACTGCAGAAGGCCCTGCAGTACGAAGAGAGGAGAAGACCCCGGGAGAGGTAAGTAGAGTCAGGGTCGCCAGGTCCATTCAGGCAGGCCCTGGTGACAGGTTTTGGAGCGTGGAGTTGGTGAGGGTGGGGAGGATTCTTCCTGGGGGGGCAGCGATTGTGCCTTCAAGGGCCCTGAATTGCCCCAAAAGGAGGCACCTCAACCCCTGACCCCGCTAGGAGGTTGCCAGGCTTTACCTGGCGGCATCTCCATGTGGCGGCCAGCCCCTCTGCCTTCGGCAAAATTGAAGTGGAGGCAGGAAGAGGCCCTTAAGTAACCATTAATTGGCCACTTAAGGGCCTCAATAGGCCAAGGGCACGGCCTTCCTCTGTCCCGGACAAAATGGCAAGGGGCCTGGGCAACGTCGGGAATGGTGCCCTCTACCATTTTGTTTGCTGCCCTGCCTCCATGCCCGTCTCCAAGGCCAAGACAAAATTCAGCCCTTGATCTGGCCCGCCTCAGTTCCCACCCCCACTGACTAATTGGAAGGAAACCCATCTCCGTACCAATTCAGGGCTTCCTCACGTCAAAATTCGGACTTTAATCAGTTCCCCCAGGGGTGGGTTTCTGACCCAAAAGCAAGCCCAGCTTTTGTTTCCTGCATCTGTAGTGAAAATTCAATCTTATGAGTGGGACTGGTCCATCATCTGGTGAATGTGGGCATTACTTGAGGGCTCAGAATTTGGTTGTGGCCTGGAGCCCCAAAAGATCTGCAGAATCTGTGGAAAAATGCAAAGGGGACCAATTAATACAATATTTTGTTCTTTCTTGGGGAGGGGTGTAGACAGAGATGTGACACTGTCTGCTAAAATTTCTGGCCTCTCTACCATTGCAGTGGTCTAAGATGCACCCTACGGGCACCAACCTGAGCTATGTAAAGTAGGTGATTTCCTCTAGATCCAATAAGCATTCCCAGAGTCAATGCTAGAGGTCACTGGTAAGCACACCGTGGCCTTTACACCAGTATTAAAGAAAGATCTGTGGGCATTTAAAGCCCTGTGTCTTTTTAATTATATTATAATTTACTATTTGTGCTGTATCGTGTTTTTCCTGTATTTCTGCTTCTGTGAATCAATTTAACTGTAAATGAATTGGGTCAGTAATCTGACCTGTGCAAAATGATTTAATGATATGAATATTTTCTGCCTTCTGCATTGACTGAAGATTTGATGAACGTCCTATTTAATCTTTAGACCTGGATACATTAGGCTAATACAGCAGAGAGTAAAAAATACACGCTTCAGTTTGTAGGAGATGAGGTCTGGTAACAGAAACCATTGGTCATGTGTTCACAGGAGGAAAAAGTGAAGAAGTCTGAATCTTATTATGAAATTTATTATAAACAAATGAGGCTTAAATCCAATGTATGAAAGTTGTCAACATCCAGTCATATTATTTATAGAAAATCCCCTAGGTATTTCAAACAAAATAAGAATAAAATATTAATTGCATTGTTTGAACCATTTCATATTTTTTTTTTATACCTTGATATAGCTGAAAGGTAGATTTTTTTCCAAACGTATTCTTTATTAATAAAATTTGTAAAAGTACATTGCATATCAGTTCAAATCTGAAATTACAGAAAGTGTAAAACAGATCATTTTCTTTCAGTACAGTACAAGCAGTGCCTCACTACACTTGCCATTACAGGTTATATTTACAACGTATATTTGCATTTCATGTCAAACATTCACTGGTGCACACAGCCTGAGGGGTTTTACATGGGTTCCAGCCCCTTGCTGTACTATGGCGGGAGGGCCTTACACAGCGGCCTTTCCATATTGAGTCTTGGCAGCGTCTGCCCCAAGCTTTTGTGCATCCCTCAGCACGTAGTCCTGGACCTTGGAATGTGCCAGTCTGCAACACTCAGTTGCCAACAGCTCTTTGCACTGGAAGACCAGCAAATTTCAGGCAGACCAAAGAACATCTTTCACCAAGTTGATGGTCCTCCAGCAGCAGTTGATGTTTAGCTCCGTGTGTGTCCCTCCCCACAGAGGGCCCCCCACATGGCACAAGCCATACCCACTGAAGCACGACCCCCACCCTCCCTCACCGGAGTCGAGCTGATTTTCCCTGGTGAGGCCCACAACCCCACTCACCTTTCAGTGCCGCATTCATGGCCCTCTTCTGGCTGAGTGCAGTCCCAGAGGTGGCCACCACTCCCAGTGGCGCTGCTGGGACTGAGGAGCTGCTGACCCTATGATTTTCCGGCAGCTCCTGGAGGGAGGACTTCCTGCCTCAAAAAGCCAGAAGTCCCACCCAGGGCCACCCCGTGACGTTTCAGCTGGTGAGCGGGGCCTCCTCCACCACGTAAAATTCTAGCTTCAGTTTCCTGTTACCGTGTACTCAAAATTGGTATAGACATAGAAAATTTAAGGAACAGAAAGAAGCCACTTGGCCCATTGTGTCTGTGCCGGCCTAAAAACGATCCACCTATTCTAATCCCACCTTCCAGCATTATGTCGTAGCCCTGAAGATTACGGTACTTGAGGTGCATATCCAGACTCCTTTTGAATGAATTGAGGGTTTCTCCCTCAACTACCTTTTCAGGCAGTGAGTTCCAGACCATCACCACCCTCTGGGTGAAAAAGTTTTTCCTCATCTCCCCTCTAATTTTTCTACCAATCACTTTAAATCTATGCCCCTAGTCAACTGACCTCTCTGCTAAGGTGAACAGGCCCTTCACCACCATTCTATTCAGGCCCCTCAAAATTTTGTACATTTCAACCAGATCTCCCCTCAGCCTTCTCTGTTCCAAGGAGAACAACCCCAGCCTATCCAATATTTCCTCATAGCTGCATTTTTCATGTCCTGGTAACATCCTCATAAATCTCCTTTGTACCCTCTCTAGTGCAATTACATCTTTTCTGTAATAAGGTGACCAGAACTGCACACAGTACTCAAGTTGTGGCCTAACCAATGAGTTATACAGTTCCAGCATAATCTCCCTGCTCTTATATTCTATACCTCGGCTAATAAAGGAAGGGATTCCATATGCCTTTTTAACCACCTTATTGACCTGTCCTGGTACCTTCAGGGATCTGTGGACATTCACTCCAAGGTCGCTCACTTCTTCTACACTTCTCAGTATTTTCCCATTAATCGTGTATTCCTTTGCCTTGTTTGACCTCCCCAAATGCATCACCTCACACTTCTCCAAGCTGAATTCCATTTGCCACTTTTCTGCCCATCTGACCAGACCATCAATATCTTCCTGCAGCCTACAGCTATCCTCCTCGCTATGTAACCACACAGCCAATCTTTGTGTCATTTGCAAACTTCTTGATCATGCCCCCTACATTTACGTCCAAATCGTTAATATATACACAAAAAGCAGGGGACCCAGTACTGAGCTCTGCGGAACACCACTGCAAACAGCCCTCCAGTCGCAAAAACACCCGTCAACAATTACCCTTTGTTTCCTGCCACTGAGCCAATTTTGTATCCACCTTGCTGCATTTCCCTGAATTCTATGGGATTTTTTTTAATCACTCTGCCATGTGGGACATTGTCAAAAGCCATGACACCTTAAAGTGGAATACCTTGTAACATGACCTTAAATTATTCCAAAGCAGTGTAGATTTAAAAGCCTGCTACCCAAAATGCCACGTAACTCAAATTTGTTGGCGTTGTTGGTGTCTTTAGCAAATCTTTGAGCAAAATGGAATATTATGCAAATAAGTACAAATCATTGTAATTTAGGAGGTCGCATTTGCACTATTAAAGGGAAAAGAATCAGTTGTCAGCGTGTTGTCTTGAAGCAATAGAATATTGACCTGTTCCATGGAGAAGTCACTGTGGTTTCTGGAAAGAAGTGTCAGAATAAATGGTGCTCCTAACCACAGTTCTATGTGTAAACCAACTCAAGCACTCTGGTCATTATCATAGACAGTGTTGCAGTAATTAGTCAGAGTTTCTTTCTGCACCACCCGATAATAAGTAATAAAAAGAAATCATTACTGACAAGTCAGCCTCTCCGGGTTTATTAAAATACTCTGAAAGAGTGGGAGTTTATGAAGTTAAGGAGGAGATTATTATCTGCTTCCACAAGGATAATGCATGATGTTTTTCCTATGAGCCCATTATGAAATTTAGAAGTGATTATCACCTTCCAGCTAGTGACAAAAATAAAATTGTTTCATGAGTACTTCAAAGAGCTCTGTTATTCCATCAAAATGACTAGTGATTGTGGTATGAATTGGTGTCAATAGTGGGGTATTTAACATGGAAGCTGACAGCAAATTTAGGCAATCCTCAGGAAGCTTCTAAATATTGCCAAAATTGTGTTTTGAAAAGATGGTCCTGGAGTCTGTCAACACTAGGGTTGGGAAAGCTTTATGTGTAATGAAATTACAAACATGAGAACATAAAAACTAGGAGCAGGAGTAGGCAATTCAGCCCCTCGAGCCTGCTCCGCCATTCAATATGATCATGGCTGATCTCATCTTGGCCTCAACTCCACTTTCCATAACCCTTCAACCCATTTCTAATTAAAAATCTGTCTATCGCCTCCTTAAATTTACCCAATGTCCCGGCCTCCCCTGCACTCTGGTGTAGTGAATTCTACAGATTTACAACCCTTTGAGAGAAGTAATTTCTCCTCATCTCTGTTTTAAATCTGCTACCCCTTATCCTAAAACTATGACCTCTTGTTCTAGCCCCACAAGAGGAAACATCCTCTCCATGTCTACTTTGTCAATCCCCTTAATCATCTTATATACCTCAATTAGATCTCCTCTCATTCTTCTGAACTCCAGAGAGTAAAGACCTAAACTGCTCAATCTCTCTTCATAAGACAAACCCCTCATCTCTGGAATCAATCTAGTGAACCTCCTCTGAACTGCCTCCAATGCAACTACATCCTTTCTCAAGTAAGGGAACCAAAACTGTACGCAATACTCCAGGTGCGGTCTCACCAATGCCTTGTACAGGTGCAGCAACACTTCCCTACTTTATACTCTATTCATTTAGCAATAAATGCCAAAATTCCATTTGCCTTCCTTGTCACCTGCTGTACCTACAAACTAGTTTTCTGCAATTCATGCACGAGGACACCCAGATCCCTCTGCACCAAAGCCACTCTGAAGTACAAAACTAGGTTTATGGGTTTGTTACATGTAGCAGACAGGAAAGCTTAAGCAATATAATGCAAAAGAACCAGTGTATTTTAATCATTTTGTTCCCTCCAAATTAATAGAATCAATGTTGGGTTAATTTCTTCTTATTTTCTTTGAGCACGAATTAGGCCTTGACCTTTTATAACTGAACAAGAAGCATCCCAGTTTCAAGCATGATGATAGCGATGTGGCGACATCATGCACCTGAACTGTGACCCCTGGGCCGGCTCAAAATTGGGCCTTAGGTCTCATTAATATTTCTTGGATAAACTGTGGGTGGCTGTTGTGCTTCCACAGGTCGCTGACCTATCTTAAATCGATGAACTCATTGGGTCACTTGCCTTGCCAAAATCTTTTGCCGTTGTTGCACCCAAAAATAAAGCTCTGCATACCAATTTTACCCCTTGATATACTCATGCAGAAGATTAATTTGGAATCAAAATTGTTGCACTGTAAGAAATAGTTTTTCTGAGTGCCGGAAGATTATTTGTTCAATGGTTTGAACCTGACTCCATATTGGTAACAGTTATTATTTTATTTAAGCATAAGTGTAACTTAATATAGTCAGTATTTGAGCAGCATTTTTCAGGATGTAGTTGAATCTTGCATTACCCCATTGTGCCTTGGATAGACGTTGTGACATGCGTTCACAGCTCTGCCTCTCATTTCTGACTAGTCTCCTGGATGCCTCCTAAATTTTCCTGAAGTCTACTACCCTGATTGTCTGTTGGGACCACTTTCTTTTACCTTTGCTATAATTCAAAAACTATTGAGCTGGCTTACACCGAAAACCCCATTATTAAATTTAATAAATGGCAAGTATACAAGATCCCTTCATGCTCAGGTTTCAATCTTCTGACCCCCCCCCCCCCACCCCAAGGACAGTTATCATAGTTATCAAGCGCAGTTGTTATAGCACAAAGGGGGTATGTTTTTGCATTGGAGACGTATGGCATCCTTGATGGTCAATGGTTCCTTTGCAGATACATTTTCCTAGCTTTCAGCCTTTAGCCTTTAGCTAAATACTGGTCCTTCTGTTTCTTTTCACAACATTCCAATAGGATTATGGCTGATATAAAAGCAAAATACTGCGGATGCTGGAAATCTGAAACAAAAACATGAAATGCTGGATTCACTCAGCAGGTCTGGCAGCATCTGTGGAAAGAGAAGCAGAGTTAACGTTTCGGGTGGCTGACTTGGTTTCCATACACAGCTAGCCTTGCTTTACCCCATGTTCTTATTGGTAGTTAACATCCAACTTTTGCTAAACCACCCGTAGGTTGTGATCTTACGATGTCTGTTTTCTCTCTCGCTCGCTCTCGCACTCTCTCTCCCCTAGTTTGTCTAAGCTGTTTTCTGAAAGTCATTTAAAGCAAATAGAGGGTCATGAAATCATAGAGTGCATTACAGAAGTGTTATGCAATATATTAGCATTTCACATAAATATATTATAAATAATAGCACCTCAATAGCATTTTACAGCTAACCTGGCACTCAGGTATCTCGCACCACTTTTCTCCTCTGCTAATGCAATTATTTTATTTTTATAGATACATTTTATGTATTACTTCATTAGTAATGTGTTGGGCCAAAATTCCTTCCAGGTTTGGGTGTAGGTTAGGGGGAAAGACACAGTCTGGCATAAGTGTCAAAATGCACCCATTCAGACCTCTGCTGCTGCCCTGCCAAAATTTGTGCAGTTATGTGGAAAATTCCTTAATTATAATACCACAGGTGCCCTTGGCCCACAGTCCATATATTTCAGAAAAAATGGTATTTAGATGTCCAACCTGGATCCCCCTGCAATTGAAAAAAAACTAGTGTCAGCCTTGTTTTATTTATAGCCCTCTCATCTCTAAATCCAAAGGTTGTGGGTTTAAGCCCCACCCAAGAATTTAACACCAAAACGAAACTGACACTCCAGTGCAGTATTGAAAGGGCACTAGATTGGCTGAGGTGCTAAATTTTAAATGATCTGTTAAATTAATGTCCTGCCTACCTGCACAGGCGAGCATAAAAGTTCCCACAATGCTATTCAAAGAAGAGCAGGGGAGTTCTCTGGGTATCCTGACCAACCTTTACCCCTCAGCCAACATTACCAAAAGCAGCTTGGTTAGTCATTCCTCTCATTTCAACTTGTGGGATATTGAAGTTTGCAAATTTCCAGACAGCAGGAGAGACCCTGCAGTAACTCATCTCCTTGGAATTTACAGTCACCGAACAAGGGTATTCAATCCATCTATAAACTTATATATTCAATTATGATTTATGGCTATGAAGCTGCAGTTAACATAAGAAATAAAAGAACAAGCTCCAAAGTCATTCCTTCAGGGGAGAAGCATATTATCTAAATGGTGAAAGATTGCAGAGCTCTGAGGTGCAGAGGATTCTGGTGCCCTAGTTCATTAATCACAAAAGGTTAGTATGCAGATACAGTACGTAATTAGGAAAGCTAATAGAATGTTATCATTTATCACGAGGGGAATTGAATACAAAAGTAGGGAGGTTATGCTTCAGTTATACAGGTGAGACCACATCTGGAGTACTGTGTACAGTATTGGTCTCTTTATTTAAGGAAGGATGTAAATGCATTGGAAGTAGTTCAGAGAAGGTTTACTAGACTAATACCTGGAATGGGTGGGTTGTCTTACAAGGAAAGGTTAGACAGGCTAGGCTTGTATCTGCTGGAGCTTAGAATTGTAAGAGGTGACTTGACTGAAACATATAAGATCCTGTGGGCTCTTGACAGGGTGGATATGGAAAGGATGTTTCCTCTTGTGGGAGAATCTAGAACTCGGGGTCACTTTAAGATAGAGATGAGCAGAAATTGTTTTCTCTCAGAGGGTCATGAGTCTTGGAACTCTCTTCCTCAAAAGGCTATGGAAGAAGAGTCTTTAAATATTTTTAAGGCACAGGTAGATAGATCCTTAATAAACAAGGGGATGAAAGATTATTAAGGGTTGGTGGGAATGTGGAGTTGAAGTTGCAATCAGATCAGCCATGATCTTATTGAATGGTGCAGCAGGCTCAAGGGGCCGAGTGGCCTACTCCTGCTCCTAATTCGTATGTTTGTATGAAAAGAGGACAAGGTGCCACACAGTAGGTTATTTTAGAAGATCCTGTGGAATAGGAGAGCAGATCCTAGATAGAATAATTTTTTTATCACATTCTCACGAGCAGACGGTTGTTATTACTGGAAGTGGTTCTGTTTGGAACCTGTTACTATTGGGGATCTGGGTAAGACCACAATTCTTAACAATCTATGTTAATGATCGAGATGAAGATGTGGGCACTGTCCATAAGCTCATGGACAACATGAAGATCTGTGCTAGTGTTGGGAGGCTTGAGGAAACGAGAGGTTTACAACGTGATTCTGATATGATGGGGGAAAGGGCCCATATCTGGAAGATGTATAATATATGTAGATAAATGGTGTGTCATAATGTTATATTCCATGCTTCATATAGAATTAAAGTCTGTTGAGTTGAAAAGTGATCAAGGCATTATAATCCATCAGTCTCTGAAGATGCACAAGCAGTGCCAAGAGGCTGTTACTTTGGCAAATAGTGTATTAAGATACACAGCAAGGACAATTCCGTATTAAATCAAAAAAAAACTATAGTGCCTTGTAAAAATAAAATATTTCACTGTTACTTCCTGACAAATAAATGAAATGTCGCTGAACAGCAATTGTGTTTGGTTAGTTTCACTTGGAATAGTGTGTCCAGTTTAGGTATGTTAACATGGTAGGTGATAATGAGGCCCAGGAAAAGGTTCAGCATAAAAGTCCGTAGTTATTTTGATAACCTTAGAAAGCTGGAGCATTTTACTCTCGGAAAGATTTCAGGCTACTTTAATTGGAGTGCTTAAAATGATGAACTGACTGGACTGTGATGTTGTGGGGAGACAATTTGTGCTAGATAGGTCAGGGAAATCAAGGGTCATACCTACTAGCTATGCAAGCATTGTTTAGATGTCAGGAGGCTTTTTACACAGAGACAATTGTCAATGCCAACAGCAAGTTGCTGGCTTGAGTATTCAATTCAGATTTGTTTTGACAGTTCAAAAGTTCTTCACTGTAGCTAGTATGTGTACATGAAGTAGGTGAGACTTAGGTTTGTACTTCATGGTTACTGTGATTTCCTGGAATTTGTTTTCATTGGCTTAGGGGCGATGAACAATAGTAGTCATAATACTTTGCTACATCATGACTGTTTGGGACAGTTTCAATATACCAGCTTTTCTTTTTGCTGACCATCTGTTTATATGGGCCGCAGTGTTTTCTTGAATAGTGATATTGGCAGATTCCTGGGCTTAAAATACTATCCCCTGTCCGCCCCCCCCCCCCCCCCAACCCCACTGCTAGAGCATGGCAACCTGACTCGAACCCAACCAGACCCGACGACGTGTCAGGTTCAGGTCGGGTCGGGTCTCTCTTCCGGGTCCAGCATTTGGGCTCGGGTCGGTTTGGGCCGGGTCAGACACAGTGCTGCCTTTTGCTCAGGGAGGGAAAAGCTTCAAAATTTGAACAGCCAGGACATCAAGGCGGGAAGTGCATCTGGACTCCGCACTAGTCTGCAGTGAACGAGTGAACGTCTCCATTCCATCCAAGGTAGAGCACAACCTCTTTGATATAATTAACTTCATTCCGGTACTCAGGTCGGGTCGGGCACAGGAAAAAATCAAAGGATTCGGGCTGGGTCGGGCTTGGGTTGGATGTGGTTCTGTCGGGCCTGGGTCGGGTTTCAATTGCATACCCGAGCAGGCCTTTACCCTTCTGCCCCCGTCTCCTGCTTTTTCAGCAGAGATACAGAAAAGCCAAATATATTAAAAAGTTATCTTTGCTCAATCCAGGTAAGGATTGCAAAAGGTATTTGACCAAAAATTTCAGAAGCTGCTGCTAGATTGATTACATAACTGTCAGATAATTCAACTCTGAATTTTGATCTCCCAGAAAAACAAATAACAGAATCCAATGCAGTCAACCTTTCTCAGGAATGAAAAAAGACCAAATATCAATGTGGAAAAAAAATGTTCCCAGAATAATGGATTATTGACCTGAATTCTGCTTGTTGTACCTCAGAGTTGCATCTACATGTATAAGTGCATCACAGAGCATTTTAATAACTGAATTTAGTGTTGACAGCTTATAGCATCTCTCTTACATTTAATTCAGCATAAAACAATCCTGGTAAACAATTGTGACACAATGAATGGAAGTGTTGGAACTATTACATTTATTTGTCAGTGATTATATTGATACTTATTTAAATCAGTACACAGTGACCAATTATTACTGCGAAAATGCCATCTGGTACCAGAGATTTGCACAGAAACAGGTCATTTGGCCCAATAGGTTTGTTCCGGTGTTTATTCTCTACGTGAACCTCCCCTCAGCTGACTTCATCTCAGCCTATCACATATCCTTCTATTCCTTTCTTCCTCATGTACATATCTAGCTTTCCCTTACATGAATCAATGCTAATTGCTTCAAGCACGCCATGTGATAGTAAGTTCGTAATAATTCTGAGTAAAGAAGTTTTTCCTGAATTCTTTATTGGATGTATTAGTGACGATCTTCTATTTATGGGCCCTAGTTTTGGACTTCTCCATTTATTGTCTGCATTCAAACTTTTGAACAATATGGTAACTTTCCCAAAATTAGCTCCTCATAAAAACATTCTACATGCTTTATCTTCTGATAACTTTATATTCTTACAAACAGGTGGAAATGAGTACATTGAATTTTTCTTTAGAGCAAAACAGATCTGCTAATGAAAAACTTAACTGCACTTCTCTGCCCTGGTACTCAAGACTGAAAGGTTAAACAGTTGGAGGAAGATGTTTGCATTCCATTATCACTAATAACTCCAGAAGCTGATAGATTGGGAGGGAGGAGACAAAATGCTGCTCCAAAAATATCACCTACTTATGCAGAATGTCATAAAAAGTGGCAGCAAAACATGTTACTAAAAGGATTAATGCCAAGAGCCAAAGTCAAAAGTGTAGTTTACTGAAACTGCCAAGTGCACTGCAATGTCTTGCAACAAATTATTTTGTTAGTGATCTGAATAATTTGTTTATTAATTTCTAGTAACCACCAAATTGATTTTCTCATGCAATCATCTCCTGTTCAGTGACATTTCATTCACTTATCAGGAAATCATAGCGAAATGTTTATGTTGGACAATTAATTGAAATTGAAATCTGTTTACTCAATTTCTCTCTTCTGTAATCCTCTCCTGAAGAAATCTTTGCTTCATTTGGGCTGCAGTTCCCTAGTTGCTGGTCACCCTTCACTAACTCATCTATATGGCCATATGCTCATGTGTGAACTAGAAACTTTGTCCTAAGTAAATATCATCCAAAATGAAGCAGTAAAGTGGAGAAAAATCAAGAAAAATTGATCGGGGGGCCAACTGTTACATCCCTTGGAATTGCGGTGGCTCTGCAACTTGCGCCCCATGTGTGCGGGCCGCCATTTTTCTCACCCGCCACCAAAATAGGTGGCAGGCCTATAGAATCTAGCCCAGTGTCTGAAACCACCTGTGCTGGAGACCACCTGTGATTTGGGCTCAGAAAACAGCAGAATCCTTGGTGTCTTGGGGAAAGATGGTTACAGAGAAGTCGCATGTCAAGGTTTATGGAGGTCAGGAGGTCAACTCACTCTTTGGGGTTTGAATTGTTTTCAGTTTTAGTGGTTGTGGTGTGCACTTTTTGAAGACAGTTGGTGTTTTCGTGCCAAGGAAAAATAAACCACACAGCTACCTCTTCGAAGCGATCCTGCCAAGATCCAACGTGGAAAAAAAATTCCTGGTGCTGAGGAGCTGGAAAAAAATTCTGCAATTCAAGTGTGTGCTGGCGGAAAAACGTTAATGCCACATTTCTCCTAAAAAGCCTACTAGAATAATTCTCAACAACTCCAGAATGGACTGCTTCTTAAACGAATCCAGTGACCTGTCTCCGTATACCCGGATGCCAGACCAAAAAAGGGACGACTGGCTTCCTTCCATATCTTCTTTCCTTTTCATCAAGAATTAGCAAGTTTTTGGCCAAAGTAGATTTTTTTTGCTTTCTTTTGTAACAGACCTCTGCAGGATGAGTTTCTGTATTTTTCTCCAATGTATGGGCTGAATTTTTCCAGCTCGCCACTAAGCTTCAAAAACAGCATGGTGCATGCGCGAGATGTGTGCCATTGAGCCACTGTGAAATTTAGCACGCTGTCTCATTTACATGAAGGGGGCGAAACGCCCGTCCCCGATGACATAGAGGCGCTGGCGCCATTTTTAAAGTGCTTCAGGCCCTTCAGCATCATTTCAATATTTAAAGTGAAAGGGGAGAGAACATTAAACATAAAAATTTATTCACAGTTTCAATCCCCTCTACTGCTGCCCCAATCACTTTATTAGTTGCCCTCTCCCCACAAAAACTTTTCTTCTGATCCTAAACATCCCCCCCCGAACTTTATTAACTTTAACCCTCAACCTCTTCCCACCATCCCCTCAACCAATAGCAAGAGTTTTCCCCGCTCACCTCCCACCCTGAAACCTTCATTCCTTTGCCTTTCCCACCAGTGTTCCACCTCTGATCTCCGAATGGAGATCCGAAGGTGCAGGAGTTCCAGCAACCGGCCAGACTATTGGACCGAGATGGCTGTCGCGACGAGGTAAATAATTATTAAGTCATCACCATTTATTTAAATATTTAAATAATGTTTCTGGGGGGCTGCCATGAGGCCTCACCGCTGCTGGTAATATGGGGCAGGGCCTTCCCAGTCTTGTTTTAGAATAAACTGATAATTTTGTTGTTTGTTAAAGAAACCTGCTTGGTGTATTTTATTCTGGGATAAAAAAGAGTATATGATTGGCTGTATCAGTAACTGGGTTAAAGCCTGGCTCGGGTATAAAATTAAAACCCGACCTGGGCCCGACTCGACCACAGCCAACCCGAACCCAACCCGAGCCAGAGCCCTTTAATTTTTTTCGCGCCTGACCTGACCTGACCCGACCTGAATCTCCTTCATCTGTTCCGACAGCTGGCTATTCCTGCAGCTGGAGTTGTGGAGAAACATGGGTAAGCCTGATCCCGTGACTTCCCAGAAGCAATGTCCAAACCGACCCGACCTGAGCCCGAATGCTGGACTCGGAATTTTGACCCGAACCCGACACGTGTAGTTGGGTCTAATCGGGTTCGGGTCAGGTAGCCAGGCTTTAAACTGAGTAAATGTTTAAATGTATGTTGTGACCTGTGGAGAAGTGGAACTAGAAAAGACAGTGCACTCTTCCTGCCTCAGTCGTAACAATGTATTTATAAAATTCATTGTATTTATTGGTTCATTGATCATATCTGTCCCAAATATTTGATGAACACGTAGTTTCACCTGGACTAGAGAGCTGCAAGAATTTGTTTTGAGGAATGATTTAACACTCCACTAAATGGCCTTTTCTGTAACCTGACTGCTCTGTTGCTGTTTTCAGCTGCTCACTACAGAGCTTAAAAAGTGGGAGTCTTGGTACAGCAGCTGAAAATAAATTTATTAAAATTTTAATGGGATGGAATATGCAGTAGTTCAGCAAACTGTTCTTTCACTTGCAGGAGTTAGGTTTGAATCCCAGACTGCTAACATGAAATTCTTCTCTGCAAGAATTTTATTTGAAATTAATTCAGGTAGTCTAAAATCAGTTCCACAGGTCCATAGCACCATCCTGCCCCTAATTCAGTAACAATTGCATTAAATAAGTAGACTCATTCAGCATGTAATTGGCCCTGGGACACAGAGACAGGACAGGACAGTGAGTGTACCAAACCCTGGGAAACAGTTAGGTTAGGACAGGACAGTAGGCATGCAAGGCCTTGAGGACACTGTTATTAACAGGACAAAACAGTGAATGCACCAAATCCTGAGACACAGACAGGACAGGGCAGTTTTTAACTGTGCCCAAGACCAGGTTTACTCAATCCTTCCCCAAGATTTCCAATAATTTAACCTCAGCAGCCTTCACATGCCCACTCTCTTCTTTGTCTCACTGTCCATTTACTGGCAGCACATATCTACAATCCAGGCCAAACAGCCACCCCTGCCTCATGTAAGTGAAGGATTCCAACTGTCAGCAAATGTTTGTGATCTTGAAATGAAAAGCAATGGCAGCTCATTCTACCAACAAATCTCTGCATGCCAGAAACTGTTCTATCTGCAAGACAGGCAAAAGCAGAAAAGCCATCTTAATAGACATCGTGTGAACAGCATGGATGGGAGCAGGGAGGGAGTGAAAAAGCTGATCATCCACTCAAAAAGTGGACAGTTGGCAACTATAGATGTGTTGTAATAGGAAGTACTAAACCAACTTGTACAATTGTAAAAGTAAGTACTCCTTTTTCATTGAACCTAACTTTCAAATCGTAGCATTCTCTTATTTATGGGTTTCTTCAATGTCAACCTCACCACCATTTGAGGATGGTCAAATGATCTATTGACCTCAACAAAAATGATTGGCAGACGACATGCAACCCTGAAGAATATAGTTTCCACCATTTCTGTGTCCTTGATGTTTTTGGGAGTTCCGTTCTTCTGAAAATGTGGCTCAGATTTGTTTTGTTTTAATTTATAAATAGAAGATAAATTAATCAAAAAATCATACTGAAGACAAGAAAATTGAAGCTTTATTTCCACCAGTAAGACAGACCATAATTCACTCATGACTTAATTATGTGTACGATGTTAAGTCTTCCCACACATCCAAGTCGAAATTGAAATCCATTTCTACTACATTCCTTACCATTTCCAAGATTTCTAAATTGGCACAAAACTGCTATTAAATTGTGCTTCATATGGCACTAGTATCTGGTAAAAGACAGGTCTTCTAAGTGGCCAGCCTTACTATCATTGTTGCTGCCAACTGTGTAAGGCCCACACATTGGTTGCTGGTGACTTGAGCAGCCTAGTAAGCAGAATGTGAATACAGCTATAATCATCCCCTTTCTTCAATCCTCTGACCCCTTCTCCAAAGTAGTTAGGCTTTCTAATGCAGAATCACAGCAAGCAAAACAAATTGAGCCATCAATAAAACATGATTCAATTTCAAAATTTGATGTCTTCAAAACAACACTGAATAATTCATTTTTCTCCAGAGTTCATTATACTAATGTCTGGTCCTGAGAGGAAGAAGAAACATTGAGAGTTGTTGCATATTTCTTTGTGTGCCATTAATAAAGTGATGGAAGAACGAGAGGGCAGGGAGAAAGTTACCAATTAACTGACTGAAAGATTCATGGATTTAAATAGCAGTGCTGTTGTCAGGAAGCTCTCTAAAAATACTGGAAAATGCTAGCTAGAGAACTGAGGAGGGCAGCATTCATAGAATCATAGAATGATACAGCATAGAAGAAAGCCATTCAGCCTATCATGCCTGTGCCAGCTCTTTGGAAAGCACTATTCATTTGTCCCACTCTCCTACCCTTCCTGTATAGCCCTGCAATTTTTTCCCCTTCAAGTACTTAGCCAATTCCCTCTTGAGAGTTATTATCGAATCTGCTTCAACCACCCTTTCAGGTTATTTCCTTTTGCTGAGTCCATGGGTAGGGCTGGATGAAGTTAAGGGCTGATTATTTGCTATTCTGATTATGGAAATTTACGTCAAAAAAAAGTTCCATGTTATATAACACAAACATAAGTGGATCAATGGACTTTTGGTTCAAAAATAGGTACTTTATATATTGGAATCTTATAAACAGCCCATTGAAAATCAAATTGCTTGGTCTAAAGTAGCCGTAATAAATGGCACTGTAAGTAAACGGAAATAGTTCAGTTAAAAATGAAAACTGTTCTCATTGAGTTTAAAAACATTCTTTGTAGTGCAAAATTCACCAACACAAGGTCAGAATTTTAAGTTCATCAGTTACATATAATTCAAATTGAAGAGGATGGATTTTAAGTTCTGGGCAGGAACATGGTCGACCAAGCTGCCAACTCAACTGGGAGTGGCAGTGGAGAGCCTGGAAGTCATCAGGAAGCGGTTTCTCAGACCGATAAAATCGGGAGGCAGGAGAATGCTGCTGTGGACAAAGAGAAGAGTTCCGGCACTACGCTAAGTCTTCAGAAGAAAGGTCAAAGAGAGGTCGTTGTCAGGGGAGGGCGTGGGAAGCTCATTTCAAGGGAGGCTCAAAGTTTCCTTACGGCCAACAAGGAAGCTTAAAATTTTTTTTTGCAAACTTTCTTTTCTGGGCTCTGTTCATTGTCCTGTCAGCTTTGAAGCCATCAGTGCTCACTGCTCAGGTTTCTGGTTAAAATCACAGTCAGCCCCCAATGTCTTCATCGGAGCCCAGTCTGCTTATTTAAAGAAGGACTCCAGCAGCTGTACCTTAACGTGAACAGCATTAAATTAATCAGTTGGTCTTCTCTCTGCTATGGATTAATTTGTTCAAAAAGTTGAAGAATGGCTCATTTCCTGGCAATCCCACTCAACGTTGTGATGTATTGTTCCAATCACAAATCAATTACGCTGCTTGATTGTACTGATTCATTAGAGATTTTACATTCAGACTTATGTGAATCAGTTTATGTGAAAACTGCATAACTTCACCTCAGCAAAACCAATGCAGTGTCCATCGCATTCTAGGTGTAATGTTCCGATGACACTAGAGGAAACATCTGTTCTATTGTGGTGTGGGCCTATTGGTTCTAGTTTGGTTTGTTTTGTCTTGTGGTCTGTTTTGTTCCATCTGATCCACTAAATTTTGTTCGTTCAGTTTGTTTGGTTCAGTTCTGTTCAGTTGTTTTCTGTTTTCTTCAGTTTTTTGTTCTGCTCTGTTCTGTTCTGGCTTTACAGATGCCAATAAGGACAATGGAGAAGGTATTGCAATTCCTTTACTTGCTTTACATCGTGTTGCTGGTTTTGTGTTGACTCCTGTCTTATCTTCACGGATGAAACAGGTCTTGGGGATTGGCAAGCAAAACCCTTACCTAAGTAAGATGGGAAATTCTGGTTAACCAAACTGCCCTGCTGCTGTGCTTTCTATAATTATTTTCCTTCACATGTTAAAACTTGTGTGAAGTGACAGAAACTACAACTAGTTCCTCTGTTAGCAGCAAGTTGTTCAGCAGACACCTATGTTGGTAAGAAACAAATTAAAAGGTTAAGAGAAACATGGTCCTAGTTTTCAAATGTTTACTTAATATATTTGTACTGGAGTGGGATGGTCTGCTCTGTTCTAGTAGTTCTTTTATTTTAGTACCTACCACTTTGGGCGGCATAGTGGCGCAATGGTTAGCAGCGCAGCCTCACAGCTCCAGCGACCCGGGTTCAATTCTGGGTACTGCCTGTGTGGAGTTTGCAAGATCTCCCTGTGTCTGCGTGGGTTTTCTCCGGGTGCTCCGGTTTCCTCCCACAAGCCAAAAGACTTGCAGGTTGGTAGGTAAATTGGCCATTATAAATTGCCCCTAGTATAGGTAGGTGGTAGGGAAATATAGGGACAGGTGGGGATGTGGTAGGAATATGGGATTAGTGTAGGATTAGTATAAATGGGTGGTTGATGGTCGGCACAGACTCCGTGGGCCGAAGGGCCTGTTTCAGTGCTGTATCTCTAAAAAAAAACTAGAGGTAATGCCAACAATGATGGTGATAAACCAAGCAATTGGTTCGATTGGAGGCCTTCCTCTACATAAAAGGCAATATATGCATTTATTTATCTATCAAAGCTACACTGTCAAAGGCTGTAGTTATACTATGGGCAACAGTGTGAGCAGAGTATCTGTATAGTGGGAGGCTCAGGCAGCAGACCCATGGTGCTGCAACGATGACTTGTTTTGAGCTCAGTGGCAAAGAAGTCCTGTGCAAACATACCTGGATGCTGACACAGGGCTCTGTTTCTCAGACAGCTAATGTTTAATGCAAAGAGAATATGCTGGTGTGGTTGCTTTCTCTTAACATTGAAAACATAGAAAAACAAGTTTATAAGATTTTCAAGAGCACTCTTAAAATTAATCTTTGCATTGAACTGCAGTTATACCGCACTAAATTCCAATCAGTGTAAGATAACTAGCCTCATCTTACTTGCTTGCTAGTCAAATCACTGACCTGACAAAGGATTTAAACTGCTACCTTCATGTCAGTGCATGCCCAAAACCACTTTGAATCAATATGAAAGTGACAGGTCTGAAAAAATGGAGGATGGAATACATCAACACAACTTTCCTGCCAGCTCTTCTAAAATTAAAGTTAAAAATCCTCTTTATTCCCTGAAAAGGTAGAATGAATGATTTATTAGGAAATTATTTCTCCTCAGTGGCTCTTTGTAATGTAGTCCTACAGTCCTATCATAAATCCACAAAACATCGATGTATAAATAGAAACTGTAAGCTTAGGACATGCCAGTAAAGTTATACAACAGTATAAAAATGGGGAGTAGTTTGAATCTCCAAATCTCTGTGTACATTAAATGTCAATATAAGTAGCTTTTTGAATCTATATGAGTATTGTGGTGTTAATCCGTGTTTCTGCTTGGAATGTATTGAAGGGTCACAATTATATCAATACAAAAACAAAATACAGCGAATGCTGGAAATCTGAAATAAAAACAGAAAATGCTGGAAATACTCAGCAAGTCAGGCAGCATCTGTGGAGAAAGACTCATTTACCGTTTCAGGTCAATGACTTTTCATCAGAACTGGGAAAGTTAGAAATGTACTAGGTTTTAAGCATTGAAAGGGGGTAGGCTGACAAGTGTTGCAGCAAAACTCAATGTTAGCTCAAGGAACAGGACCTCATCTTTCGATTAGCACTCTACAGCATTCCAGACTCAACACTGAGTTCAACAAATTTAGACGTAATCTCTGCTCCCATTTTGTTTCCTTTTTCTTTGCAGGTTTGGGTTTTAGTCTCATTTTTTCTCTCCTTTTTGCTTTTGGACGGCAGCTGTTCATCATTCTGCCATTCACACTCCTCTAGGCACATCTTTTGTTTCTTTACTTGTCCCATTACCACTACCTTTGGCCCAGCATCACCAACTTCTTCGTCATTTAATCTCTCCTGCCTTCCACCCTATCACAGACTTTCCCTTTTGCCTTTTTTCCACCCTCCCCCCTTTCACGCTTAAAACCTATTACATTTCTTACTTTTCCCTGTTCTGATGAAAGGTCATCAACCTGAAACATGGGACAGGATTTTTTGTTTTGGATGGGGGCCCCGACATTGGAGTCAAATGCAGGTCACAAACCCACATTGTGTTGGGAGCAGCAAACCGACATTGATTTTGCTTGGATTGGCCAGTTATTGGCCAAAGGGCCTGCTCACCATCCATGTAATGATGGCAGGTGGGCTGCCGAAGCTGGAGGGCCAATAGCAGACTCTCCAGCTTGGAAGGAGCTGCAGCTTGCCAATGCAGGTAAGGGAGAGAGAGGGCGCCTCCATCTTGAGGCACCCTCTCACCACTTATAAAAGGTTTGAACTGATAGAATGGCCACAGCTACCAGACCACCATTGTGGTGGGAGAACCCCTCCACAGGGTAGCCTGCGGCCACAACTGCAGCCAGGTAGGCGATTGGGGGTGGTGGGGCCTCACAGGCATCCTGAAGCACTGGCCCTCTAGTGTGCTGCCAGGAGGCCACCTCCAGGCAGCTTCTGTGCTGCCAACACCGCAGGGTGGCCTACATGCTGACTGGAAAATTCCAGTAGGCCTCTGACAAATTACCTTAATTGGCCTGTTAATCAGAATGGTAGCCATTCCACCCCCAATCCAGCCCCCCCAAAAATGGTCAGGGACAGGATGGTGCCAGCACACCTATCAGAAGCATGTAATTACGCTCCTGCCTGCCTCAGTTCCTCCCCCATATTGGTGTGACAATCCTGCCCAATGGTTAACACTGTTTCTCTCTCCACAAATGCTACCTGACCTGCTAAGTATTTCCAGCATTTTCTGTTTTTACTTTAGGTCACAATTACATAATTGTGAAGTTTCTTGGATGCTTCAGTTCCTGGAACAATGTAAACAACTTTGCTGCCATGCTACCATGGCAAGTTCAAACTCCAGCAGACATTCTGGCCAAGAACCGGCTTAATGTTAATACATATTTTTAAAATGTTTTAGTTAAGACTAAAGGTACAATTTAAAATTGCCAATTATTAGTAACGGACATGATTGGCATTGTGATAATGTCATCATGTTGCTAATCATGTCATGGCACCCTCTTCTACTTATGTGAGGCAGTGACTCTCACGTTTTTCCTTCAGGATCTACTCCTCAAGATCTGACAGACATTAAATGTGGAGAAAAATAAGAAAAAGTGACTACTTCAGCCAAGAAATGCTCATTTATATGTTGCTGGTAGAGTCCAATAGACTAGACACAGCACTTCACCATTTACTCTTCTGGTAGTTGTATATGTGAGAATTATGACTGGTACAGTGAAAGGTCACTGCCATTATTTCATATCACATACTAACTGTTTCCAAAATTTACTTGCATCTTTACTAAGTGTAGGGAGCTTTGCTTCTCACTCTCCCACACTAAGTCCATGACCCTAGAAGTACAGTGAATATGCATCTGAGCAAAACAAGGAACTACTCAACAGACTGACTGTGGTTAACTCACAGTAGTATTTATTAAATATTAATTCAAAACTTACAATTACACATAAATTCCCCTCACGAGTCCCTGTTTCTAGCTAGCTTTCCTTTCTTTACTAGAATGTATACTTACAACCGCTCCTGGGTAGTCATTCTGTCGGCAATGTAGGTCTGAACTGGCTGACTACGCTCTGTTCACTTCTGTGTCCAGACCTTCGGCCCTGTACCCAAAGCCAAGCTGATATTTATACTGTCCTTGTCACATACACACTGCACATCTCCATCCGTTTCGATAGCCCCATCTTGATCTCGTTTGTGATTCGATGACCTTAGCACTCTGCCACGGATCCCCACCAGTTTCGATAGCATCATCTTGATATCATTTGTGACTTAATGACTTTAGCACTCCGCCAGGGAGATCTGATCAACACAGATCAATACAATTTGCAGACATGCAGTCATCAGCTCAGCCAGCCTTGGTTAACCCATTGTCTTCCTTCACAGGTCGCTAGGGCCATTCATCTTGCGGCCAAATTTCTTTCTCTGAGTAATTTCATACCCAATCCTGATAACAGTTCTACCTGCCATTAATTTCCAGATAATTTGGAGCATTTAAACTTTGTGACTTGGTATTAACTCCATTCTTTGTTTTTTCAGCCGGATCCTGCTGGGAGAGATTTTGCAATCCAACCATTGCTGGAGCACTGTGAAAATACCAACATGAGTATTTGGCTGGGCATTGTATATGCTTATAAAGGACTTCTTATGGTATGAATTGTACTGTTTTTATTTCAGAGCTATTTTTGGATGAATCACATCTATTGTCTCATAATTTACAACTTTGCATTTTCTTTGATATTCTTTATTATGTTTGACCAATTTGGCCAGAGCCTCCATGCCTTAGCCCTTGATCATATTCCCCTTTCTGAATGTTTACTCAGATTCAACCCAGCAGTGTACAGACTCAGTATTCTGCTCAGTCCAACGCACTCTCAGCTCTGACCCCACCAGTTTGTGCGGATCAACAGGAAGGCACCTCATTTGGATTAGGCCAGTGAACGCTTGCCAAGAACGCATCTTAAGTGTATGCCTGGCCCATGCGTTCAGGAGATCCAGTGACTTGCCTTGTGTAAGGATTTTGATCCTTTTTTTTTGTTTTAATTGACCAATGTCTTTATTGGTCCAGGCTAGATTTTCTGGCTGCACAGGCAGGCGGCCACCAGACATGTACCCACACTGACGCAGGCACTTGCTGGTCCCATGCAAATGAGGTAGCCTTTCACTGACTCTGCAAACTCCAGCAGGGCCAGCATTGGGGAGGAGGGGGCGGTAGTTGGGCAGCATGGGGGTTGCAGCTCACAGATTATAGTGGCCTCTATCATTGCATGCAACTACCATATTCTTCCATAATGCTACCCGTAAATATAAAGCAATCCTTCATTGCCTACATTTGTTTTATTTTAGATCTTTAAACAAATGTAACAGTTGCTATTAGTTTGCCATTATAGAAATAGTTGGAAAGTGTAACAAATGGAGAGACCAGAATGGATAGCACAACAAACAATACTCTCTTGTTAAATATCCTTTCTTTGTATGTTTTGTTATTAGTGGGTGAGCATTTAAAGAGCTCATATAATATTCTTCTGTCTGTTATTCTAACATAATTGTTAGCCCAGTTATTTTAAATGGATTCGTGCATTCTCTTAGGTTAATGAATTAAGCATTCATCTGCTAGTATTGCAAACAGTATTTTAACTGAATTGAATTTATTTTTCTTCTCAGTTGTTTGGATGTTTTCTTGCTTGGGAGACTCGGAATGTGAGCATCCCTGCCCTGAATGACAGCAAGTACATCGGAATGAGTGTATATAATGTGGGAATCATGTGCATAATAGGAGCTGCCGTTTCTTTCCTAACTCGAGACCAGCCAAATGTCCAGTTCTGTATTGTGGCTCTGGTGATCATTTTCTGCAGCACTATCACTCTTTGCCTGGTTTTTGTGCCAAAGGTAGGTGGTATGAGAAGTTAAATCTCGAGACTTGACTATTCCAATGCACTCCTGGCTGGTCTCCCACATTCTACTCTCCGTAAACCTGAGGTCATCCAAAACTCTGCTGCCCGTTTAACTCTCACCAAGTCCTGCTTACCTATTGTCCCTGTGATCACTGACCTGCATTGGCTTCCGGTCAAACACTGTCTTGATTTTAAAATTCTCATCCTTGTTTTCAAATCCCTCCATGACCTTGCCCCTCCCTATCTCTGTAGTCTCCTCTAGCTCCACAACCTTCCAAGATATCTGCGCTCCTCTAATTCTGGTCTCTTGTGCATCCTTGATTTTAATCGCTCCACTTTTGGTGGCTATGCCTTCAGTTGCCTAAGCTCTGAATACCCTTCTTATACCTTTCTGTCTCTCCACCTCACTTTCCTCCTTTAAGACACTCACTAAAATCTACCTCTTTGACCAAGCTGTTGGTCATCTGACTTAACATCTAATTTTGTGGCCAGTTATCATGCTATATTTTATAGGGCTCCTGTAAAGCCCCTTTGGACATTTTATTACGTTAACGGTACTATATAAATATAAGTTGTTGTTACCAATAAAGTCAGTTAACAAGATATTGTATCGATCCAGCTTTCTAACTCCAAAATACATTTCAGGGCTGATCTTTTGATGGCAGGGAGACTCGCCTGCAAAGCCACACATATCAGGAAACTGCTGGCATACTGCCCATGATTTCCCCACTAAGATAGGGCGGTGATGAGATTCAATATCAACAGAAAATAACAGAGACTTGAATAGATAGTTAGACAGATGGAACAATAAATGGATGGACAGGATACTTTCAAAGCTGCACTGGCAAGCATATCTCCTTTCTAGCTGAGAGGTGATTCCTCCCTTGAAACAGGCATCATGCATCCAAAGCTGAGAAGCCAGGCTGAAGGGCCAAAACCTACAATGTAGGAGAACATCGAGGCAAAAAAGTAAAAGAGAAGCCCATATCAGCAATTTTCCAAGTATGCACTCGTCTTTCCTATTGCAAGGGAGGCACTAATCCATTTAAATACAGCGGTTAATATCTTGATTAAAGTAGTGAACAAAGGAATGTCGTACAAACATATTAAGTGCCTGTGCACTAATATCACAAACACTAATTTCTAGGGTTATTAGTCTCCGGTACGAGGCAGGATTTAAATGTGTGAGAAGGTCTGAATGCAGCATTTGGTCTTCATCTTTCTAACACAGTTGCCCTAAAATATCTCATTTGTGCTCCTGCAAGGTCATTTTCAACCATTACCTCTTTACATTAACTTTGGCCCAGAGTTTGCAGTCAGCGGCAAAGGGACTGCACTCATTGCTGGCCTTGAAGAAAGCTGCACACAAAGATTTAGCAGGCTGTAGAACATCAATTTCCCCTATTCCACGTGACTGACAATCTGGCACCATCTATAGGGGATCTGTGCCATCCAGAACAGTGATGTCATCAAGCAGACTGAGCAGCCGATCAGATTAAAGAATTCTTACAGGTTGCAAACCAGGAAGTACAAAGTATGAATAATAATTCACTTTTTAATCACTTTACAGAAATTGAAATAAAGATTGAGACATACAGGTGGAATTAAGGTAGATGCTGAAATGACATACACTTAAAAAAATATTTTTTATTATTTTAAAAATCTGACAATTTTTACCATGGAATGGAGCGAATGACTTTCCACACTTCTTAACTTAGTTTTTCAGTCCAGAGAGGTTGTTCAGCAGTAATTATGCATTAGTACATTGTTAAAAACTCAGATACACCTCTTTCAACAAGCTTTTAACATTTTCAATTACTTTTACAATGAGAATAGTGTGTAAAAGGTTGAAGTTCATGTCAAATCACTGATTCTGTGTTGATTGTATCTGCAAAAACTGCAACAACACACTCTAAGGAGAAGCAGGGTATCCTTGATAGCAACTTCTGGATTTCCACTTTTAACTGAAAATATGTGGACGCCAGAAGTTGCTGTCAGTTTTGCAGAGTAATGACGGCAAGTGCCATCATTACAACTGCAGATTCAGGGCCAATACATATTGTGTTGCACATGCAAAAGAAAAGTCACAGGGCATTTTGCAAGATTAAAAAGGGTAGACACCAAACAAGAAAATAAGAGGACATAGAATTAACAGTAAGCAAATTGACACCAAGATCAATGAGAAAAATATTTGAAGATGGAAGGGAGGTGACAAGGTGAAGAGATATTTAGAGGGAATTGAAAAGAGCAGGTGGATAATACTGCAAAAGCATCCATAAGTGGTGGAGCTGTGGGAGCAGGAACTCAGCTGTAATCTGGTTTCAGAAGAGTAGAAGGAAGGAACATGTGGTGGAGAATATTGCTCAGATAGAGTATTGTGAGGCCACGGGAGCTTTAAAAATAATGATGAGCATTTTGAAATCAAAGGGACTTGGGGAGCCAGTGGAACTTAGGAATGATGAGGTTATAGCAATGTGGAACTTGGTTCAAAAGAGGATCCAAATGATGCAAGTCTGAATAAGTCGGAATTTATGGAGAGTGAAAATGGAGAGTATGCTGGAGAACTCAATTCCCAAAGTGATGAAAGCATAGATAAAGGTATAGGCAGCAGTGGGAGAGAGGTAGGGTTGAGAGATTAGATATGGAATAGATCTGGGCAAGACGTCCAGCTCAGGGTTAAACAGAATTACAATTCCTGTTTTACCTGTTTTTTTTAAATTCCCAATGTGCTTCACAGAGATGAAAATGGACATAGAGCAGTGGTCAGAGAATCAATAAATAGTGAAAAGTTGATTGAAAATATGGTCAAGGTGGTAAAAAGAAAGACTTGCAATGAAATAGCGCCTTTCACCAACTACTTTTGAAGTGTAGGAAGTGTGGCAGCCAATTTGCACACAGCAAGGTCCCCACAAACAGCAATGTGATGATGAACAGATAATCTATTTTAATGATGGTGGCTAAGGGCTAAATATTGGCCAGGATACCAAGAAGAACTCTCATGCTCAGAGAGGGAAGACAGAGCTTTGTTTTAACATCTTATCTAAAAGATTGCACCTCTGTCAGTGCAGCACTAACTCAGTACTACACTGAAGTGCTAGCCTAAACTTTGTGCTCAAGTCTCTGGAGTGGGAATTGAACCCATAACCTTTTAACTTAGAGACACTGAGCCAAAGTCCAAGAGACTTTTGAAGGATGCAAAAGGGTTCTTTTTTACGGGGTCAGTAGCATCCTTCTGTAACTTTGGTGAGAGACCGGAAGATATCATAGAAAAATGGCACAAATGACTGAAAATGGTGCTTTCAACCATTTCCCTGGAGTTTCTACTGGTCTCCCAGCACAGTTACAACAGAAGATTGATGGTAGCCCAACAGAACTTCAGGGATGAGAAGTTTAGGGTGAGTGTTGGACCAGGTTAGCATAAATATTCCATTTCTAGATTTAGCTGAGGAGCTTAATTGAGATGGGACCAGAGTTTTGTTGGAAGCTGAAATCAGGCAGGATGGTGATGGAAGAGCAGATAAGATCAGGGAATAAGGTCTAAAGCTATGTGCCTGTCTTGAGTACAAAATCCATGCCTCACTCCCTGCTGGCATTTCCATGCAATGGGACTTGTAGTCCCTCCCTAGCCCACCGCATGTAAACATCAGCAGGTAATGGGTGCGATTCTAAATATTTTTTCCTGCCTGACAGCCTTCTTTCTGCCATCCCTGGGATTGCCTGGAGAAAGGAGGGTCACCAAGAGTAGCAGCAATAATGACTGCAATTTCTGAAAATGGAGGTACAGGGCCCAGTAGAAGCCTCCAATTCAGACCCTAGCACCTATCTTTGTAAACCTCAATCTTGGATGAACTCCTTTACGGTCCTTTGCCATGTTTTCTCATGCAGCAGTGGTGGTCCCTCTGCAAAACTTTCTATCCCCAGCAGTAGCAGTATCCCTCCTTTGGCAGGGATCCTACTCAAAGCCTCCCTGCATGACAACACCAAAAAGTGGATATGGGTTGTAGAAGTTTTTGAGAGGAGGGTGGAAGTCTGAATGTCCATCATCCCCTCCCTCTGCTTCCCACAGTTCCACTGCAGAAGTAATCCAGCCTTGGGACTCATCTGGAACTTGATATCCTTCATCTAACTGTGCCACAGCTGACTTAGGAGTGCTTGAGAAAGGTACTAGGTACATGAGCACTAATATTCTTCATATTAATAAATGCAGAATTCATCAATAAAAAATACACATTTCTTCATGGAAATTATTTGTGATTCCAAAAATCTCGTGAAGTTTACAAAAGCTTAACACTGCAAAAATAAATAAATTTGGGTTAATTCACTAAACCCGTGCTCCCGACCAAGAGCTACACTCGAAAGAAAGATGGAGCAAAAATAGGGAGCCATAAAATTCACAACCTTTCTGATGTGCCATAACTTTGGCACTGGAATGGCTGGAAACTACACTGGAACCACTTGTGCTTGGTCCTGGCCTTTCCCTGATGCTTCCACTTTGTCCATTTAGAGGCAGAGTTCCTGTCTATCTTAAGCATGACCAACAACAGAATTCTCAAATAGCAGGTTTTCAGTGGGAGCCAGCATACGGTCAACAGAGCTACAGTCAGAAGTAACTTACCAAGAACTCGGACCCACTTGGGGTCCAGACTTGTTGCAGGATATGCCCACGCCAGGCCTACTTTGCTGGCCCAGCTAAATTTCATGGGACCAGAAAAAGCTTCCTTCATTTGAGTACCATTGGCACATATCCAAGTCATGAGAGACACATTTGGAGTGCCTGCCATGCCACAATGCCAAGAAATCTGGTACAGATGCCCATCAGTGACAGGCTAATTAAAGACCCTACCCTGACCCTGGAAAGTTCACCAGTGTCAGTCACAAAGGTGCCTGACAGATGCAATCCTGGCGTAATTGCCAGGATCACTGGGCCGCCAACTTTCAGGGCCAAGGTTGAAAAAGTGTAATGCTGATTCTCTATGCTTTCTGTGGACACTGCTCCCGACTCTGAATTTACCTTATTTTGTATCTTGATCTTTGCAATCAGCAAAAAAAACTTCACTCCTGTGAGATAGTCCTATAAACTAATTCTATGCAGTGTATGAAAATAGAATGTATGAAAAGTGAACCTCAGTGTGTGCTGAGGAACTGTCAGCATTTACAGAGACACTGTTGTCGTTTAAACACTACATCACTAGGCAGACCTGAACTGACCATAAAAAAAAGCAAAATACTGCGGATGCTGGAAATCTGAAATAAAAACAAGAAATGCTGGAAATACTCAGCAGGTCTGGCAGCATCTGTGGAGAGAGAAGCAGAGTTAACGTTTCGGGTCAGTGACCCTTCTTCGGAGCCTGAACTGACCATAAGCTGGATCCCAGTGAAGGCTCATGATCCATTGTTTGGAGTCTGCACCCTCAACTCCACCCCTTTACTCGATGGCCTTCAAAGAGGCAAGCAAAGGCTCCTCCCTAGAAAGTTCGCTACTAAGTTGGGATCTGGTGTAACTGGGTCTTGACCTAGTTACGACACAAGTACCGCTGAATAGCCACAGGTTTTTAGAGCTCTTTGCCCTTAGTAGATTGCACTAAACGGTCCTTTCCTGGAACTCTCCCTACAGCTGATTACATTAAGAACAAATCCTGATGCAGCTACTCAGAACAGGCGATTGCAATTCACCCAGAATCAGAAGAAAGAAGACTCAAAGACATCAACCTCTGTAACAAGTGTGAACCAGGCAAATACATCTCGGCTTGAGGGATTTCAGACTGATAACCATCGTCTGCGAATGAAAATCACAGAGGTGCTCACTTTGCTTTCAACCATATAGCATATATTCTCTATTCTTTCCATGAATAAAGAGGTGGGGGAGTGGCATTGCTAATCAGGGATAGTATCACAGCTGCAGAAAGGGAGGTCATCGAGGAGTGTTTGTCCACTGAGTCAGCATGGGTGGAAGTCAGAAACAGGAAAGGAGCAGTCACTTTATTGGGAGTTTTCTATAGACCCCCCAATAGCAACAGAGACACAGAGGAACAGATTGGGAGGCAGATTTTGGAAAGGTGCAGAAGTAATAGGGTTGTTGTCATGGGTGACTTCAACTTCCCTAATATTGATTGGAACCTCCTTAGTGCAAATAGTTTGGATGGAGCAGATTTTGTCAGGTGTGTCCAGGAAGGTTTCCTGACTCAATATGTAGATAGGCCGACTAGAGGGGAGGCTATATTGGATTTGGTGCTTGGCAACGAACCAGGCCAGGTGGCAGATCTCTTGGTGGGAGAGCATTTCGGTGATAGTGATCACAACTCCCTGACCTTTACTATAGTCATGGAGAGGGATAGGAGCAGACGGGATGGGAAAATATTTAATTGGGGGAGGGGGAATTACAATGCTATTAGGCAGGAACTGGGGAGCTTAAATTGGGAACAGATGTTCTGAGGGAAATGCACAACAGAAATGTGGAGGTTGTTTAGGGAGCGCTTGCTGCGACTGCTGGATAGGTTTGTCCCGATGAGGCAAGGAAGGGATGGTAGGGTGAAGGAACCTTGGATGACAAGAGATGTGGAACAACTAGTCAAGAGGAAGAAGGAAGCTTACTTAAGGTTGAGGAAGCAAGGATCAGACAGGGCTCTAGAGGGTTACAAGGTAGCCAGGAAGGAACTGAAGAATGGACTTAGGAGAGCTAGAAGGGGACATGAAAAAGTCTTGGCGGGTAGGATTAAGGAAAATCCCAAGGCGTTCTACACTTATGTGAGGAACAAGAGGATGACCAGAGTGAGGGTAGGGCCGATCAGGGATAGTGGAGGGAACTTGTGCCTGGAGTCGGAGGAGGTAGGGGAGGTCCTTAATGAATACTTTGCTTCAGTATTCATTAGTGAGAGGGACCTGGACGTTTGTGAGGACAGCGTGAAACAGGCTGATATACTCGAACAGGTTGATGTTAAGAAGGAGGATGTGCTGGAAATTTTGAAAGACATGAGGATAGATAAGTCCCCGGAGGCAGACGGGATATACCCAAGGATATTACGGGAAGTGAGGGAAGAGATTGCCGCGCCTTTGGCGATGATCTTTGCGTCCTCACTGTCCACTGGAGTAGTACCAGATGATTGGAGGGTGGCAAATGTTATTCCCTTGTTCAAGAAAGGGAATAGGGATAACCCTGGGAATTACAGACCAGTCAGTCTTACGTCGGTGGTGGGCAAATTATTGGAGAGGATTCTGAGAGACAGGATTTATGATTATTTGGAAAAGCATAGTTTGATTAGAGATAGTCAGCATGGCTTTGTGAGGGGCAGGTCATGCCTCACAAGCCTTATTGAATTCTTTGAAGATGTGACAAAACACATTGATGAAGGAAGAGCAGTGGATGTGGTGTATATGGATTTTAGCAAGGCGTTTGATAAGGTTCCCCATGGTAGGCTCATTCAGAAAGTAAGGAGGCATGGAATACAGGGAAATTTGGCTGTCTGGATACAGAATTGGCTGGCCCATAGAAGACAGAGGGTGGTAGTAGATGGAAAGTTTTCAGCCTGGAGCTCGGTGACCAGTGGTGTTCTGCAGGGATCTGTTCTGGGACCTCTGCTCTTTGTGATTTTTATAATTGACTTGGATGAGGAAGTGGAAGGCTGGGTTAGTAAGTTTGCCAATGACACAAAGGTTGCTGGAGTTGTGGATAGTGTGGAGGGCTGTTGTAGGTTGCAACGGGACATTGACAGGATGCAGAGCTGGGCTGGGAAGTAGCAGATGGAGTTCAACCTGGAAAAGTGTGAAGTGATTCATTTTGGAAGGTCGAATTTGAATGCAGAATACAGGCTTAAAGACAGCATTCTTGGCAGTGTGGAGGAACAGAGGGATCTTGGGGTCCACGTCCATAGATCCCTCAAAGTTGCCACCCAAGTTGATAGGGTTGTTAAGAAGGCATATGGGGTGTTGGCTTTCATTAACAGGGGGATTGAGTTTAAGAGCCGCGAGGTTATGCTGCAGCTCTATCAAGCCCTGGTTAGACCACACTTGGAATATTGTGTTCAGTTCTGGTCGCCTCATTATAGGAAGGATGTGGAAGCTTTAGAGAGGGTGCAGAGGAGATTTACCAGGATGCTGCCTGGAGTGGAGGGCATGTCTTACGAAGAAAGGTTGAGGGAGCTAGGGCTTTTCTCATTGGAGCAAAGAAGGATGAGAGGTGACTTGATAGAGGTGTACAAGATGATGAGAGGCATAGATAGAGTGGATAGCCAGAGACTTTTTCCCAGGGCAGAAAGGGCTATCACCAGGGGGCATAATTTTAAGGTGATTGGAGGAAGGTTTAGGGGAGATGTCAGAGGTAGGTTCTTTACACAGAGAGTGGTGGGTGCGTGGAATGCACTGCCAGTGGTGGTAGTAGAAGCAGATACATTAGGGACATTTAAGCGACATGGATGATAGTAGAATGAAGGGTATGTAGGTAGTTTGATCTTAGAGTAGGTTAAAGGGTCAGCACAACATTGTGGGCCGAAGGGCCTGTACTGTGCTGTACTGTTCTATGCTCTCTGTAATGTAAACAGTTTCAAAGACAGCACTGAAGTTCTAGTTAATACCCTCGAGAAGGACAATTGTTTGAAAACTCAAAGGAAAATGATTATCATGAATATTTATGCAAGGAAATATGAGGATTGCCAGCTACGTCAAGAGTGGGTACCCAAATGCCAACCAATAATAAATTTCTTAGCTTTTTTATGAGAACTTGGCAAGTAAATAGTCCCGAGTGAAGGTACAAACCAAGGATTCTCATACTTTGAAAATTAGTAAATCCCTTGGCAGATGGAAGGACTCCTTTCAGTTTCTGAGATTGTTTACTTATTTTTCTCTCTTTATTTTTCTCCCTGTTATACAGTTTACAGATCATGATGAGTCAGGACACATATATGGCCACCTCACACTCTCTGAGAAATAATTATAATATATATATTTTTTATGTGAAAGCACAGCCATGTTATTTACCATTTCTAAACTTATAAAATGCAAATACTTTGTTTACATTTGATACATGTTAATGGTAACAGAGACATTCTTTCAAGGGGAAATTCTTTTCAGGCACCAATTGTTTGCCAATCTATGCTCTGATAGATTTGTGTTTACTGGAGATTGTCCAATGAATGTGACAATTTAATTTCCACTGGGCCATCCTAATTAATTGACTTCAGCTATATCATGGGACAGGATGAGAGTTGAGTGTAGAATTCATGAATCTGTGATGCACTCTGAAAAATGGAGTATTCCAGCCCTTGTCTACAACTTGGACACAGTACAAATTGCAATTAAATTCCTTGAAGCATCTGATGCTTAGAATCCTCTCTTTGCTCATAGCTTAGGAAAGGTCACAGCAATTCGCATAGGCATAATTGAATTTAAACTGTGTTCATTGAAGGTGCACCGCTTCCCTTTACAGCTTGACAAAGAGCTTGAGGAGGTTACCATGCAGCTACAGGACACGCCTGAAAAGACGCAGTACATTAAACAAAATCATATTCAAGAGCTCAATAACATCCTGAGCGTACGGAACTTCACAGATGGAACAGGTAAGAGCATCTGTCTGTAATAACCTTAGAAAATTCAACAACAATTCAAAGGAGACACAGCCAGTGGACTTTTGACATTGTTTAATAATTTTTGATGTATAGCAGCAAACTGCTAGTCTTAATTTAAATTAGGTTGTCTGCAAATTACAACATTTTAATATATTTGTCCTGAAAGGCTCTTCAGTGTAGTTGACAATTTCCAAACCAACTTGTGTAACTTTGGATATGTTATCTGAAAGATTGCAGTCCAATATAGTGTGTGTGTTTATTTTTCCCTTGATTGCACTCTATGGGCTGAAATTTTGCTACAGAGGCGGAAAACAGGAGCCAGATTTGTTTTCGGGTCAAAAACAAGCCTCCGGGGGATACAGATTAATCTTCAGGGAGGAAAGCCTTAATTGGTATGGAGACAGGTTTCCTGTCCACTTAGGGCCAGTGGGAGTGGGAACGGAGGTAAGTCAGATGACGTGTGGGACTCATTTAGACTATTACGGCAGTCATCACTGCGGCTGCTAGTTGTCCTGTGGGAGAGATCTATGGATTGTGCCAAAGCCTTCCACTGCACCAGAGAGAAGCGAGATGTCACAGAGGAGCTGGAGGCCTGGCAGCCGGGGTAGGGCAGCCCCTCTCTTCATCAATGCCAACCTAGATCTAATGCTGGAGGCTATGAGGGAGAGGAGGGAGGTCTTCTTCCCAGAGGGTGATCGAAGGAGGCCATCTCGTCATGCAGCAAGAGCATTTCTCAATTCAACATCATTTCCGTCTGCTTCCTCTTCTTCATCCTGTCTCACCACTTGCTCCTGCTCTTCCCCCGATGAGCTGTCTCCTTCCATGGCCTCAGGTCCTCAAGGTCCCCATCTCCCTAGAGTGCCATGTTGTGGAGAGCGCAGCAGACCATCAGAATGACTGAGACCCTTGCAGGAGGGTATTGGCAGGCACCACCCGACTGGTCCAGGGACTGGAATCACTTCTTCAGAAGTCTGATGGCTAGCTCAATGGTTGTCCTGCTGAGCAGGTTGCATTGGTTGCATCGAGTCTGTATCTGGGGCTCACATAGAGGGGTCAGTAGCTATCTCTTCAAGGGATATCCCTTTTCCCCTAAAAAATTAATAAGACAATAGAAATAAAAATAATTTACTGTCTTAGTTATTGATGTAATTAGACACATTGGTCCTGATTTTACTCTCACCCCATACTGTCCCAGTATAAGTTAGGCAATTCACTATAGGCGAGTACCCTACTTCATCCTACCTAGCTGTATCTCAGAGTTCACGTATTTTAAATATGTTAACCAAATGCTGGTTGATACATCTGCCTGGGAATTGCCACTCACTCTAAATTGAGGCTTCTGGTAGCCTTGAAGGTCTGCAACAAAGCATGTTCAAGTTGTTTTTGTTTGACCTGCTGGCTGTTGTCAGTAACTCAACCGACAGTGCAGTTGTCTCTGCAGTGACTTGGTGAGGTTTTCCAACCTTTTGACTTTTTATAGCTTTAGTTTAAGTGCATTATGTTTTATTGAATTGAGCTCATTTTCGTTCTGTTTTATTTTTGCTCTTTTTACCACCTACAAAGTTTAATTGACATATGCAAGAGCCCCATTAGTAAAATGTCACGCTTTTTGAAATTCCTCTTATCCTTGAGGAGCTAGAGGAGAACAAGAATTTCCAGAGGATTCTGCAGAGGCAGATTGCCCGTATCTGAGAGAAGTAGCTCAGACATGCTATTATCCATTTAGGTAGGTCACAGACTGTACTGAACCTCCTGGGCATGTCAGCAGAAATGGGCCTTCTGTACCGACACTTGGTCAGGGAGACCTGTGTGCAGTTCAGGATTGTGCCATCGAGGTGGCATTCGGTTGTCCCAGTGGAAAAGTTGTCTCGCTTTGGTTGTAGGTTGAAGGAACAGGTGCATTGATGAGTCTACAGTCTGCATGTTAGTAAGCAACTGTGCATCATACAGTTGGCTTGTTCTTAAATGATTTTAGGAGTTAAGATGTTAAAAGATGCAAGGGTAGCAAAGCTTTCAATTCTACGTTTCATTTTGAAGGTGTGCCATTCTGGGGGATGAGTATGAAATAGTAGGGTTATAGGAATATCAGAAAATAATATCACATTGCATGCAAGCGTTGCAAACCAGTGGGATCAATTTCTGTTAGAATTGGAGGCCCACCAGGGAGTTTTTCAAAAAGAGTTTTAATCTTCAGCAGGACTGGCCTGTGCCCTGGCCGTCACCACTACATCCACCCCCCACCACCCCCACCAACCCCTGCTCCCGTGTAGCAGCAAGGAGCCCTCTGACAGGGAGCCCTTTGACATCCCAGTTCTAGTGGGTGTGTTCTACTGAACTAATGCTACTGATGCAGGTGCCTGTCCCTAATCTGCAAATAAATCCATACACAGGATTTGGAATGGGGTCAGATAGAGACAGAGCAGCAATAACTAATTGGTTAAATGAACAAGAGAAAACTGAAACTCATTCATCAGCTCCAAATACATTTTCACTAAATTCTCAGAATGGGGCTGAAAATGCAGTGCATTGCATTCCTGTCAGGGTTCCAAATTAGACTAGGACCCAACATATCCACTTCCTGACTCTTGCCTGTAGTTTTCATGGAGCCATGCAAGAATAGAACCTCTGCTCATCCCAAACAAAGCAGGACTTAGGACGGAGCATGATAAGGGTTGGGGAATTCCAAGCCAGGAGTTTTCATATCCTCTACCTAGTGAGACATTTGCAGACTGGTATGTTGAATGAAAGCAGATGTACCAACCTGTCAAATAGCAGGAATGAGGCCCACTTCAGGGCTCCACTCAGATCATGGGAGCACTTGTTTTTCTTTTGGACCTGACACCAAAGCTGCATTTTGCTGCCTGTCCACCCTTGGCAGGCATCCAAGGTGCTTCCCGAATAACTCAGGTGCTCTGTTTACTAAAATGAAGCTCCACCTCTGACCCAGAAAATCCACCAGTATCAGAAACAAAGATTTCCAATGGGTGAATCAGGTACCTATGCTGACATGTGTCCCCTAGGACTTTTGCCCCAGTATATATTCAACTGTCATAGGCTGCATGCCAAAACTATTATTTGCTAATCTCAATAGAACTGTGGGTCGATTGTTTGAGGGGAATGCTATTAGGTCAGGTCTCTGTCCCCATAGCATCACCCTAGGATGTTAAACGTTCCCCAAATAACCATAACTGAAATTTGCATGGGCGGGCATACACATGTTGATGAGGCAAGAGAAGCATTGAGAGTCCTACAGCCTGCACAGGACACCAATTTGCATATTTAGCAGTTTTTGACTTGTCTCAGGTGAATGGGCTGCTTTCCCATTTACATTTTTAAAATGGCATCAGATGGACTTGTGTGTCAGTAGGGATGCCAAGGTGCCCTTGCTACCCATCCCCCTCCCCAGTGCTCAGTAACTCACCTGGTGACAACTCTCGTCACTGTCTCTGTACTGGTGTTTGCATAAATGAGATGCCAGGATGGAGCTGGTGAGAATTTGGTGGCTGCTGTCATCTGGAAATGTTTGAACAGTTATTGAAGTGGGTGGCTGCTTCCTCCATTATACCCCCTATGATTTGAGGGTCGAAGTGTAGGAACAGGAGTGGACCACAGAGCTCCTCAAGCCTGTTCCACCATTCAGTTAGATCTTAACTCCATTTATCCACCTTGATACCGTAGCCATTAGTACCTTTACCTAGCAAAAATCTATCAAAATTTTGGAATACAGTTCCAGATTTTCCATTACCCTTTGTGTGAAAAAGTGCTTTCTGACATCACCCTTGAATAGTCTAACTCTAATTTTAAGGTTATGCCCCTTGTTTTAGATTCCCTGCCCCATCCCCCACCCCAGACAAAATAGTTTCTATCTACCCTACCATATCATTAAACATCTTAAACACCTCAATTAGATCAGAGCTTAATCTTCTATATTCAAGTAAATACAAGCCGAGTCTAAGCACCCGGTCCTTATAATTTAACCCTTTTAGCCCCGGTATCATTCTGGTGAATTTGCACTGCACCCACTCCAAGGCCAATATATTCTTGCAGAGGTGCACTGCCCAGAACTGAATGTAGATGAAGTTTAGCTAGAGCTCTGTATAGCTGTAGCATAACTTCTACCCCTTTGTCTTCCAGGACTCTTGAGGTAGAGGCCAACATTCTATTTGCCATTTTAATTAGAATTTAGTTAGCTGTGTACATATTGACATTTGGTGTTGAAATAGTGAGTGAGTGAAAGGGCATTGCGCTACTTTATCAAAACACAAGGTGAAATTACATATAATGATCCTTACCCAGCCTTTACTAATGTCCTCTTCCTAGTTCACCCTCTCCCTCATTCTCTTCTGTCCATCTGCTCATTATATTTAACACCTCTTCTTCCTGTCACCTAAAAGTTTTCAGTAATGGTGGTCCTCCCCTCATTTGTCCTCATGCCATATTAGTTGCATGCCTTTTTAATTCGGAAGGGAACAACAACCATACTATAGGCCTGTGAGTGTCATGGAGACTGGCACCGTATGAAATCATACATGCTATGATGATGAGAAATGAAGGGGCCTTGCCCCTCTAAAAGAGGTGTCCTTGAAGATGAACAGAAACCTCTTTAGTGGTAAAGTGATTTGAGAGAGTGGCTTTGTGTAAATAAGGTGCTTTATTGTTTGGAGAGGTTTTTCTTTGCAGAAGTGAATCTGTCTGGGTGGTAGAGGATGTATACTGGCACCAGTGCTTTGATTTGCCCTGGCCCCTCTTGTGTGATCACTGAAGCTTTTTCTGCATTGTGCAATAGTTGTTGTGATGGAAGTTTCACTGACTGCCTCGGCTACTTCCCCCAGACTGCCTGCATCCTGCGGCCGCTTACATTCACTGCCCATCAGATGGTCCCTCCTCACCCTCCTTCCTGCCAGCAGCAACTGTACTGACCACATCAGAAAACCTAATGGCCTTTCCAGCTGCTGACATCCATGAGGCTGCTGCTTCTGCCATCGTGCTCAAAAGCGATGTTGCCCTTTAACTGGCTGCAGCAGCTCCCTCCCTGGTGTGGTAAGCTTCGAAACTGCCCTGTATGGTGAAAAAGATTGATGAAGGTTGGGACTACTCGGCTGCAAACCAATCAATACTAGCAAAATCCAGGTTGTGAGCTTTAAGCCTTGAAATGCAGTGATTGAAAGTTCATCTCATTCGAAACCAATTTGTAGTTATATAATACCTGTCATATTTCAGAGCACTTTACAATAAGGTTGAAGGTGTATGGAGTCATGGGAAAAGGGGAGAGAAATGGAGAGACTAAGATTGGGAACTTAAGGCATGGTTAAAAAAAGGTTTTGAGGAGGCAGTGGTGTAGTGGTATTGTCACTGGACTAGTAACCCAGAGACCCAGGGTATTGCTCTGGGGACATGGGTTCAAATCCCACCACAGCAGAAGGTGGAATTTGAATTCAATTAATAAATCTGGAATTAAAAAGCTAGTCTAATGATGGCCATGAAACCATTGTCGATTGTTGTAAAAACCCATCTGGTTCACTAATGTCCTTTAGGGAAGGAAATCTGCTGTCCTTACCTGATCTGGCCTACATGTGACTCCAGACCCATAGCAATGTGGTTGACTCTTACATGCCCTCTGAAATGGCCCAGCAAGCCACTCAGTTGTATCTAACCGCTACAAAGTCAATAAAAAGGAATGAAACCGGACGGACCACCCGGCATCGACCTAAGCACCGGAAACGACCACAGCAAACCCAGCCCTGTCGACCCTGCCAAGTCCTCTTTACCAACATCTGGGGGCTTGTGCCAAAGTTGGGAGAGCTGTCCCACAGACTAGTCAAGCAACAGCCTGACATAGTCATACTCACGCAATCATACCTTACAGACAATGTCCCAGACTCTGCCATCACTATCCCCGGGTATGTCCTGTCCCACCGGCAGGACAGACCCAGCAGAGGTGGCGGCACAGTGGTATACAGTAGGGAGAGAGTTGCCCTGGGAGTCCTCAACATTGACTCTGGACCCCATCAAGTCTCATGGCATCAGGTCAAACATGGACAGGGAAACCTCCTATTGATTACCACTTACCGCCCTCCCTCAGCTGATGAGTCAGTACTCCTCCATGTTGAACAGCACTTGGAGGTCTGGGTGGGGGACTTCAATGTCCACCACCAAGAGTGGCTTGGTAGCACCACTACTGACTGAGCTGCCTGAGTCCTAAAAGACATATCTGCTAGACTGGGTATGTGGCAGGTGGTGATGGAACCAACAAGAGGGGAAAACATACTTGACCTCATCCTCACCAATCTGCCTGCTGCAGATGCATCTGTCCATGACAATATTGGTAGGAGTGACCACCGCACAGTCCTTGTGGAAACGAAGTCCCGCCTTCACATTGAGGATACCCTCCTTCGTGTTGTGTGGCACTACCACTGTGCTAAATGGGATAGATTTCGAACAGATCTAGCAATGCAAAACTGGGCATCCATGAGGCGCTGTGGGCCATCAGCAGCAGCAGAATTGTACTCAACCACAATCTGTAATCTCATGGCCTGGCATATCCCCCACTCTACCATTACCATCAAACCAGGAGTCCAACCCTGGTTCAATGAAGAGTGCAGGAGAACATGCCAGGAGCAGCACCAGGCATACCTCAAAATAAGGTGTCAACCTGGTGAAGCTACAACACAGGGCTATCTGCATGCCAAACTGTGTAAGCAGCTTGCGATAGACAGAGCTAAGCGATCCCATAACCAACGGATCAGATCTAAGCTCTGGAGTCCTGCCACATCCAGTCGTGAATGGTGGTGGACACTTAAACAACTAACCGGAGGAGGTGGCTCCACAAATATCCCCGTCTTCAATGATGAGGGAGCCCAGCATATCAGTGCGAAAGATAAGGCAGAAGCATTTGCAACAATCTTCAGCCAGAAGTGCCGAGTCGATGATCCATCTCAGCCTCCTCCTGAAGGCCCCAGCATCACAGATGCCAGACTTCAGCCAATTCGATTCACTCCGCGTGATATCAAGAACCGACTGAAGGCACTGAATACTGCAAAGGCTATGGGCCCTGACAATATTCCGGCAATAGTACAGTAGGCCTGTGCTCCAGAACTTGCTGTGCCCCTAGCTAAGCTGTTCCAGTACAGCTACAACACTAGCATCTACATTGCAATGTGGAAAATTGCCCAGGTATGTCCTGTACACAAATAGCAGGACAAGTCCAACCCAGCCAATTACCTCCCCATTAGTCTACTCTCAACAGCAGTAAAGTGATGGAAGGTGTCATCAACAGTGCCATCAAGCAGCACTTGCTTAGCAATAACCTGCTCAGTGATGCTCAGTTTGGGTTCCACCAGGGCCACTCAGTTCCTGACCTCATTACAGCCTTGGTTCAAACATGAACAAAAGAGCTGAACTCAAGAGGTGAGGTGAGAGTGACTGCCCTTGACATCCAGGCAGCATTTGACCGAGTATGGCATCAAGGAGCCCTAGCAAAACTGAGGTCAATGGGAATCGAGGGAAAAGCCTCCGCTGGTTGGAGTCATTCCTAGTGCAAAGGAAGATGGTTGTGATTGTTGGAGGTTAATCATCTGAGCTCCAGGACATCACTGCAGGAGTTCCTCAGGGTAGTGTCCTAGGCCCAACCATCTTCAGCTGCTTCATCAATGACCTTCCTTCAATCATAAGGTTAGAAGTGGGGATGTTCGCTGATGATTGCACAATGTTCAGCACCATTCATGACTCCTCAGATACTGAAACAGTCCATGTAGAAATGCAGCAAGACGTGGACAATATCCAGGCTTGGGCTGATAAGTGGCAAGTAACATTCGTGCCACACAAGTACCAGGCAATGACCATCTCCAACAAGAGAGAACCTAACCATCTCCCCTTGACATTCAAGGGCATTACCATCGCTGAATCCCACACTATCAACATCCTAGGGGCTACCATTGACCAGAAACTGAACTGGAGTCACCATATAAATACCGTGGCTACAAGAGCAGGTCAGAGGCTAGGAATCCTGCGTTGAGTAACTCATCTCCTGACTCCCCAAAGCCTGTCCACCATTGACAAGGCACAAGTCAGGAGTGTGATGGAATATTCTCCACTTGCCTGGATGGGTGCAGTTCCAAAAACACTCTAGAAGCTTGACACCATCCAGGACAAAGCAGCCCGCTTGATGGGCACCCCATCTACAAACATTCACTCCCTCCACCGCTGACGCACAGTGACAGCAGTGTGTACCATCTACAAGATGCACTGCAGCAACGTACCAAGGCTGCTTAGACAGCACCTTCCAAACTAGAAGGACAAGGGCAGCAAATGCATGGGAACAGCACCACCTGCAAGTTTCCCTCCAAGTCACAAATCATCCTGACTTGGAACTATATTGCCGTTTCTTGACTGTCACTGGGTCAAAATCCTGGAACTCCCTTCCTAACAGCACTGTGGGTGTACCTACCCCACATGGACTGCAGTGGTTCAAGAAGGCAGCTCACCACCACCTTCTCAAGGGCAATTAGGGATGGGCAATAAATGCTGGCATAGCCAGTGATGCCCACATCCCATGTATAAATAAAAAAAAGTTTTTATGGCAAGCTAGTGACTGAATGAGTGACTGTCAGTAATAGAGCAAAGAAAGTTTTGTGTTCCAGGAGCAGAGGAAAGATGCTGGAACACAAGTCAGGAGGTGATCATTAAGATAACATGAGAGATTCACAAATAAGGAGGAGAATTTTGAAATCAATACACTGGTGCACATGGATATGGTGGAGTTCGAAGAGGATGGAAATAATGGGAGTTTAGGACTTTATTGCAGGTATATATTTCCAAGTATATGATAGTAAACAGGGTACATCCTGTTTTTATCATGAAAATAGGGCAAGGGGCAGAAGTGAACCCACTAAAGGGCAAATTTAGAATTGATAACAACATAAGGAATGGATTGCTGGTATAAGGATTTTCTACTTGCGTGCTAAAGGGGCAGGTATTAGCAGTGTGCCTGCAGCACCTGCCCAATGCGGCAATCGGGAGATTTGAATCGATTGAAAGTTTGGGCCTTATGAATATTTTTCTGGCAGCTCCAGGCACCAAATAGGCACTCCTCAACAACCTGCTGGTTTCCTGTGGCAGGTAAACAGCTGGTTGTAGCATACACCTAGCTAGCAGGTATGGTTGCTGCTGGGGGGTGCGGTTGGTAGCAGATACCTGAAGACCGACAATTTCTGCAGCTCCTAGAGGCCTCACAAGTCATAAATGTACCTTTTGGAAAAGATCTTCAGCAGTTCCTTTCAGGGCTGCCAGTTAAGCCTCTCAGTGCCTTAGGAGGCACAGTAAGTTGTCTCGATGAGAGGAGAAAATTAGCAAGTTTTCCATGGTCTTTATCATTTTCTCATCTGTCTGCCCTTATTCTCTCCATTACTGATTTTTAACTGCATTTAGAAATTGTCAGTATCGAACTCTGCTCATGGAAGAAGTAACTAAAGGACATGCTTATTTTTGGCTCGGACTGAATAATTGGATGAAAGTATTATTTACTACTGTTGTATCTAATTGTGATATGATAGAAGTGTTTAAAATTACGAAAGGATGCGGCAAATAAGATAGAAACAGACCATTTCCAGGAGTTGATGGGTGTGAAATCAGGGCCATTGATACAAAGTTCAATGTAAGAGATTTTGAACAGAGAGCAAGAGAAATTTCTTTACACGGGGAATTGTGAAGCTGTGGAATTCACTACCAAGGTTAGTGATTGAGGCAGAAACTCTGTTAACATTCACGATTAAGATGGATAGAGTGAATGAAGAAAACTGGTTGAAGAGGTATAAGAACATTATGATTAAATTTGATTAGGACTATTGTTTACATGAAGCGTAAACGACTGATTGGGCCAAATAGGAAGAATACCTTCCATGTGCTTCTATGTAAATTTGCTTAGCACTGTTTTATAGGTTGGGATTAATGGTTATGCTACAAGGATACACTTAGGATATGCATTAAGTGGCTAATGGGAGACTCCACAAGGAATTTTAGTAGTTAATCCATAAACCAAATCCTCCATTAGAGATCCAGAACCATGTAAGGAAATCTAGCTTGCAACATTATGGGCTTTTATCATCAGTAGTGCCTTTATATTTCCATTCCACAATGCATGATGAGGAGAAAGGCATCATGGCATTACGAATGATAACAGTCCTCAGCTTTGGTATAATTATTTGCAGAATTGGAGAAAAATATTTAATAATAAACCATAGTCTATTCTGAATCTTAAATAGCATGTTGGCCTTTATTGTAAGGGGATTGGAGAACAAGAATGTCGAAGTATTGCTACAATTGTACAGGGTTTTGGTGAGACCTGGGGCTGGATTTTGCAGTCCTGCCGCCGGAACATGGCGGCCATCCCCCAGGGGACCTGTGCCACCGTGATTATGTAGCGGGCGGCCACTTTACATATTGATGGTGGCTGCCCCCTGTAACCCCCACCCGCCCCGAATCACGTGGCAGTGGCGGCCTCGGCAATGCTGTTCACGGCATCACCTGTTGAAGGAGCAGGTGCCGGCTCCATTTTTAAAAGGCCGCCAGCCCTGCAAACATTATAACACAGAGTTCACCCCTTCCTCCCCCATACCCATCAGAGTGCAGAGTTCACCCCTTCCTCCCCCATACCCATCAGAGTGCAGAGCTCACCCCTTCCTTCCCCATGCCCATCAGAGTGCAGAGTTCACCCCTTCCTCCCCCATACTCATCAGAGTGCAGAGTTCACCCCTTCCTCCCCCATGCCCATCAGAGTGCAGAGTTCACCCCTTCCTCCCCCATGCCCATCAGAGTGCAGAGTTCACCCCTTCCTCCCCCATGCCCATCAGAGTGCAGAGTTCACCCCTTCCTCCCCCATGCCCATCAGTGCAGAGTTCACCCCTTCCTCTCTGATACCCATCAGAGTGCAGAGTTCACCCCTTCCTCCCCCATACCCATCAGAGTGCAGAGTTCACCCCTTCCTCCCCCATGCCCATCAGTGCAGAGTTCACCCCTTCCTCTCTGATACCCATCAGAGTGCAGAGTTCACCCCTTCCTCCCCCATACCCATCAGAGTGCAGAGTTCACCCCTTCCTCCCCCATGCCCAACAGAGTGCAGAGTTCACCCCTTCCTCCCCCATGCCCATCAGAGTGCAGAGTTCACCCCTTCCTCCCCCATGCCCATCAGAGTGCAGAGTTCACCCCTTCCTCCCCCATGCCCATCAGAGTGCAGAGTTCACCCCTTCCTCCCCCATACCCATCAGAGTGCAGAGTTCACCCCTTCCTCTCTGATACCCATCAGAGTGCAGAGTTCACCCCTTCCTCCCCCATGCCTATCAGAGTGCAGAGTTCACCCCTTCCTCCCCCATACCCATCAGAGTGCAGAGTTCACCCCTTCCTCAATTCCACTTTCCCACCCGTTCCCCATATCCCTTGATTCCCTGAGACCAAAAACTTATCTCCGTCTTGAATATACTCAACAGTGGAGCATCCACAACCCTCTGGAGTAGAGAATTCCAAAGATTCATAACACTGAGACTGTGCCCCCGTGTTCCTCTTGAAGGAGCAGGTGCAGGCTCCATTTTTAAAAGGCCGCCAGTGCTGCAAACAGTATAACACAGAAGTGAAGGCACGTAAGTGCCACACGTCGCGCTGAAGATCGGGAACTGAAGATAAGATCGCTGCGTTTGCATTTTAATTCATGCAAAGATGTAATTTACATATGCTAACTCGGGTCCCATTGCAGAGCGGTGGAGAGTCCAACGCCACCAGGAAGATCGGGCCTGACAATCCTGACATCAGGTTCAATGGCAGCCAATGTCACCCCCCCTCCCCCACTGACCTCCCCGCCACAGAACCCGACAGCAAATTGGAAACAAAATCCAGCCCCTAGAGTACTGTGGAAGCTATGGAAAGGGTGCAGAGGAGATTTACTAGGATGTTGCCTGGTATGGAGGGAAGGTCTTACGAGGAAAGGCTGAGGGACTTGAGGTTGTTTTCATTGGAGAGAAGGAGGAGGAGAGGTGACTTAATAGAGACATAGGCCGTCCATGTCTCCGTTATAAAGACGTCTGCAAACGCAACATGAAATCGTGTGACATTGATCACAAGTCGTGGGAGTCAGTTGCCAGCATTCGCCAGAGCTGGCGGGCAGCCATAAAGACAGGGCTAAATTGTGGCGAGTCGAAGAGACTTAGTAGTTGGCAGGAAAAAAGACAGAGGCGCAAGGGGAGAGCCAACTGTCCAACAGCCCCAACAAACAAATTTCTCTGCAGCACCTGTGGAAGAGCCTGTTACTCCAGAATTGGCCTTTATAGCCACTCCAGGCGCTGCTTCACAAACCACTGACCACCTCCAGGCGCGTATCCATTGTCTCTCGAGATAAGGAGGCCCAAAAGAAAAGAATAAGATAATCAGAGGGTTAGATAGGGTGGATAGTGAGAGTCTTTTTCCTCGGATTGTGATGGCAAACACAGCTTTAAGTTGAGGGGTGATAGATATAGGACAGATGTCAGAGGTAGTTTCTTTACTCAAGAGAGTAGTAGGGGCGTGGAACGCCCTGCTTGCAACAGTAGTAGACTCGCCAACATTAAGGGCATTTAAGTGGTCATTGGATAGACATATGGATGAAAATGGAATAGTGTAGGTCAGATGGTTTCACAGGTCGGCGCAACATCGAGGGCCGAAGGGCCTGTAATGTTCTAATTCTAATTCTAATTCTAATTCTACTGTGTACAGTTTGGTCTCCATATCTAGGGGAGGATATACTTGTCTTGGAGGTGGTACAAGGAAGGTTCACTAGATTAGTTCTTGGGAAGAGAGGTAAATTGAGCCTATACTCTCTGCAGTTTAGAAGAATGAGAGGTTATCTCATTAAAATGTAGAAGATTCTGAGGGGGCTTAACAGGTTAGACACTGAGAGATTGTTTCCCCTGCTTGAGGAATCAGGAACACGGGGGCACAATCTCAGTGTTATGAATCTTTGGAATTCTCTACTCCAGAGGGTTGTGGATGCTCCACTGTTGAGTATATTCAAGACGGAGATAGGTCTTTGGTCTCAGGGAATCAAGGGATATGGGGAGCGGGTGGGAAAGTGGAATTGAGGCAGAAGATCAGCCATGATCATATTGAATGGTGGAGCAGACTTGAGGGGCCGTATGATCTACCCCTCCTCTGTCTTATGTTCTTGTTCAGAATTTATTCCATCGGTAACATCTGTGGCAGTAACATCAGCTCACATGTAATTTCTGCACTCTCAATAGGTTATTCAACTATTAACAAGGCTTAAAATTTCTGAGACTGCGCTAACACCAGGAAACCTTGCACACTACTAGCACCTATCATAAAATCTCAGGCACACTGACAAAATTACCTTGTGATGATAACATTAAGTTTTTTTTATTATTTTAATTCAATTTTCATTGAGATTATTATACACTTGCAAGAACATATAGGGCTAAAATTGGGTTGCCCTGGTTTTTGTGTGCGGGGATCACGATTTGCGACCTGCCCGTGCCCATGCAGATTGAGATGGGGACCGTGCAATTTTCATGTACCCACCTCTTCTGCATAATTGTAGTGTTGGCTGGAGTGGCTCTATCGCTGATGTCTGCTTCTCCAAGCTTCCTGCAGCCTTTGTGCACAGCAGGGGGGTCCGGTGTTGTTGTTTGCCAATCACGTGGTATAGCGAGCCCGTTGTCTTAAAGCAGGCTGTACCTTAAAGGGAAGCTGCACAAAAGGATAGCTGCAATATAAATTATTTTAAAGTGTCCACCAGGGCAGACACAGGGATCCAGAGTGATGGGTGTGGTGCTGGAGACATTAGTGGTGGAGGTGGACAGAAGAAGGGACTCCATGGTCCCACGGGGGGTGGGGCCAGGATACCCTCAAGGACAAAGCTCAGAAGGGAGTAGGAGCAGATGGCTAGGGAGGTCAACCCCCAGATTCAGCCCAAAGGACCTAGCAGCAGTGTCACAAGACATCTAATGACGTCACGATGATGGTCAAGGTCAGTGAATGCATCTTCACATGGCATCTCCACACACAACACCAATCTCTAACACTGCTCAATACAGCACTCCCCTATCACTCACCCAGCAGTACTTCCTGGCACTTAGGACTGAAACCTAACAACCAGAGACTTCATCTCCCCCTCACACACCTACCAATGTTGTCAGTCTCACACCCACCGCTCACTGGCTCCACTACCTCCAGCTGTTCAGCTATGGCAGACACAACGTCGGAACACAATGCTGCACAACCACTGGCATTCTGCCCTCTCTTTTGCAGTACAAGGTGGCACAATAGAAGGGAGCAAAGCAGAGCTGGTGGGGGACAAGAACGTCTGTGTCTCCTGAGCCCTATGGAGGAGATGGTTCTCCGTATCATGGGATCAGCTACGATGGGGCCTGTGGCAGCTGGATTCACTGAGAACATTGAGGATAATGGTATGTTCCTGCCTTATGCCTCTTGTTACACTCACGAAAAATGCAGCCATGAAAATACAGAACCAAAATGAAGAGTTATAAAACATTGACCTTTTCTTTAAAAAGTGGACAATGTGCTGCAAAATGGTTGCTGGAGGTCGGCTGACTTGGCCTGTATATTCAAACTGTCTCACTGTCTGTAAAGGACAAAAGGATACATTCCAGGCTAGAAAGTGTCAATTACACCCATCCTGAAACCATCAAGAGACATCCCTCAATTGATTGGGTTCTTCTGAAATAAAGAAGGTGTGAGGTAGCCACATCCTGGGCCTTGTGGTCACAACGGGGAGGGGGCCATGCATCTCCTAACAGAAGCTAATGTGAGAGATTTTTACCTTAGAAGGTAGTTCGCTGGAGAGAGAGAGGAGAGAAGAGAGATCACAAGAACATCACAGAAAGGTAGTCCAGCCAGTAGTTGTGGAAAGACCAGCCACAAGAAGGGAGCCCTTGTTGTTGGAGTTGTTGGAACTTGCGTTTCTTAACACCTGAAAGAGAAAAAGTTTTTTGTTAACTCATCAGATAAGACGAAGGATAAAATGAAACTGCAGATTAGGACAGCTTTCAGATAAGGTGAGTCAGTGCTGCTGGTGAAAGAGGTAAAGTGTGTACATGTGGTGCATGGCACTGAGTGTGGATTTCAGGATGTAGCGAGAGCAGCAGTCTGAGGAACATTCTATGTCTCAGAGATACCTGTAATCCTGGGTTGATTAGAAACATGAAGGTTGGAACTTCAGATGGAATCCACGTGGAATAAGTTGGAGCCAGAGACAGTCGCTGAGGAAGGAGATGTGGCTGTGAAAATGAGTTTTGATAGACACCTTGTCCAACACCAGGAAGGAAATGGAAAGCAATGAAGGTGAAGAAGGCAAAAGGGATAAATGGAAATCCTATCGGAGAGAAGAACAGAACTTTTTCAAGGTAGGCATTCATGGAAGAGAAGTAGCAGTGAATTAAACACTAAAATAAAAGCAATGATAGATTGTATGGATGAAAAGCCCTGCAACATCATTCCACAAATGTTTGAACTAGACCCCTCCATCTTCAATGCCATTGTGGAGAGTGTGCCGTACAGGTCTGCCAATACCTCACACAGTTGCTGCTGAGCATCTGACATTTTCCTTTTCATTGATGTCCTCCTTCGCCCCCCACCCCCACCTCTGTTCAGCTGAGCAGAGCTTGAAGAGGATTGTGCCCTCCAACACAAATTCTCTACAGCTGTCCCTATTACAACTCTCTACTCGTGTTTGCTTGTACTGTACCAATCACCTGGTGATATCCCTCTGTCTACTGATGTGCTCATATCTGCTCTGGTGCCTGCCATACATGTATCATGTGACAGTGCATCCTCAGCAGAAATGAACTCCTCCTGGGGAGTCTTTATCCTTTCTGAGCAGGAGCTCCTGTTCTTCCTGTGATGGCCTGGAGGAGAGGAGATAGATCTGATTCAGTCATGGGTCTTTACAAGTGTTGAAATGCACATGATTAAAGAGATCATATTTGATGAAGTGCTTAAATCAACTCAAGATGCCTTTGTCTGGCAGGAGATGTGGGTCTGAGAGATTAATTCTTCCATCCTGCTCCAATGCACAACCAATCTCCCCATCTCTGATGCTGAGGGAGGCAGCAATGCCACTTACTTCCAGAGCCACCTCCTCTGCTGTGTAAAGTGGAATGATTGGGGAGGGGAGGGGGCAGTGGTAGGCCAGCCTCCAGTCCTTGCCCTCTCTTTCTCCTAGGCATTCTGTGCTCTCTCCTACAAGGGTGGCATAACAGGCCTCTGAGTGGCTCTGAGGCATATGCACATCAAATGGATGCAATAGATTTGTTGAGGGTGACAATCAGACTTGCATCATGAGTAGCACTGGCCTACATTTGTGGGGCGTGTTGACAATGCCACTTGAGGATATGTGCTTAGAATTGTGGGAACTGAATGAGGTGGTTTCAGATTACATGAGGATTGGGGTGATTGGCAGTGATGGAGGCAGGAAGGAGCAGATAAGGATGAGAGTTCTGATGAAAGGTCACAGACCTGAAACGTTAACTCTGCTTCTCTCTTCACAGATGCTGCCTGACTTGCTGAGTATTTTCAGCACTTTCTGTTTTTATTAAGTATGAGAGGATGTGCATATAAACAGAACAATGAGTACTATTGAAATTGAATTGAAATTGGGTTTGAGAAGTGTTGTGAATGAAGTACAATTGCTAAGACAGAGTGAGAGGGTGTGCACTACATGATGGATGTGCACCTCTAACTTTGCTCACCTTTCATTAACTGGTCGGGTCATTGAAATATTTGCAACACTGGACCCATGACCTAATGGTAATGCTCCTGTTGATCATCTCCTTATGGCACCTCCAGCCATTCCTTCTTTTTGGTGGCAGTAGGTTTCTTCTTTGCATTGCAGGGAAACAGCAATTCCCTCCTGGCCCTTACTGCACCCAGCAGAAGACCCACGGATGACTCGATGAACCTGTGCTCTCCTTCCAGCCATCTCAATGTCTTCATTGCAATCCACTGTCTTCCAATGTCCACACTTCCTCCTCCATTTCATCTCTGAACTGGGCCTTTAAATAGTTGAGGGCAATTTGCATCTTGAGTCACAACTGCTCATATGCAGTGGAGACCTGAAACCCAGAAGTAAAATGATAATCAAGCATCTCCGTTGAAATCAGCCATTCCTACCCATCCTGCAATGTTACACATTCATCACCCACTGTTGCTCCCCTCACCCCACTCCATTCCCATCTCTGTGTTACTATCAGTATTTCTACATTGTGAAGTAGACCTTGCTACCTCTGTGGTATTGGATGTTTAATTACTTTGGTCATAGATTGTTCTGCATAAAAAGAGGCAGTTAAGAAAGCACAAGGGTTCTTAGAAACTTTCATCATTACAGTCTCGTTATCTATTTTTTAAAATTTTTTTATTTAGAGATACAGCACTGAAACAGGCCCTTCGGCCCACCGAGTCTGTGCCGACCATCAACCACCCATTTATACTAATCCTACACTAATCCCATATTCCTACCACATCCCCACCTGTCCCTATATTTCCCTACCACCTACCTATACTAGGGGCAATTTATAATGGCCAATTTACCTACCAGCCTGCAAGTCTTTTGGCTGTGGGAGGAAACCGGAGCACCCGGAGAAAACCCACGGAGACACAGGGAGAACTTGCAAACTCCACACAGACAGTACCCAGAATTGAACCCGGGTCGCTGGAGCTGTGAGGCTGCGGTGCTAACCACTGCGCCGCCCGACTGAACAATTTTGCTAGGAAGTTACTCGGAAGGCAGTCTCCCAATTGGCTGTCATAACTTTGACAAAAGATCAGTGGAAACCTTGATAAACTGAAAATTTGGAAATTCCCAGCATTTATTTTTCTGACTATGATCTTCAAATCCATTAGTATTATTACTAATATGTTTGCTATGAGTACAATGCTTCACTCCTGCTTAATGTAAATTATTTAGGAGTTTCATAACTATTTATTTCTATTCATATTCATTAATTTAATGCCAGTATATAAGCATTTCATTCTTCGCCCTGCTGGAATGAACTCATCCTAAAAACATTCAGCAGTTATCTGACAACCTATTATTAAATGTGGTTTAAGATATCATCTGAGAACTGAGCTCATTTTCTTGTTTACGGCTCTAAATTAGTTCCCTGAGCAGTCTGGTTGTTGCTGGTCTATCCTGTGCACTGGTGATGCCATAGTACATTCACACAACACTGAACAGCTTTTACATAAACATCTGGCTGATACAGTGTGTACTGCTTTATTATTCAGAATCATAAATTTTATTACAGAATTAATGTATGAGTAATAAACAAAGATAAGGATATCACAGTAATAATGTATTTATCCTAAGGAATAACTAGTTTTGCACTACTGAAGTGATCATGAGAAATACTTTAGCATATGATTGACATTATTTATGCTTATCATGCCATTGGATCAAGACAATGACATGACTCTATGTTGTCAGTTTGTCTAACGTCCAGTCCTGGATGAACTGTAATTTCCTTCAACTGAACTTTGAGAAGACCAAATTGTCTTTGATCCCCACTGCAGTCTGCATACACTTGCCACTGATTCCCTCCCCTTCTCTGTCCACTGTCTCAGGCTGTACCAAACAGTTTGTAATTACAGCCATTTATACAAGCTCGTGCTATGATTCTGACCCCATTTCAACTTCATCACAAAAGCTGTACCATTGTCCACATGCAATGAACTTCTTAGCTATTGTTCTTTCGTGGAAATGCCATGGAATCCCTAATACAGCTCTCACTGTAAAGGAGCCCTATTTTTACTTTTCTAACTGTAGTTTTATGTATTTTCATTCTTTCTGAGGGTGCATACTACTTTTAACCTCATTTTATACTAGTGGACCTCTGTGATGTTACTCATGAGTTGAAGGATTAAAATGGAAAGGAAAATGATTTTGCTCCTAAGGTATATCTATGTCCCTTTAAGGAATTATGTGTTATTTGTAGTAAATAAGAAATCCAAAGGCTAGTTGATATTTAGTTTTACATATGTATGGGGTCCAACACCAGGTTCAGGCATCCAGGAGAGATGCCTTAAAGATGACCAACCCAATATCAAATTAGATGTCTTTCAGGTGTCCTTTTGACATGGGGCGTTGGTCTCCAAAATTGGCCCTCAATGCGCCTGTTCTACACCCACCAAACTGGTACATTGTCCAGTTTCTACCCTTGTATAAATGCAAGTATTATTACTGAACTGTGGGTGGCATCACAGCAAAACAATCAGGTGTGAGAGGGAACTTTAACCAGTCCACTACCCTCAACTCCCCGGCCCCCCATCACATAACTAAAGGGTGCTAAGGTCAATTATATTTCCCATTATTAGAACTCCAACTGAGGTCAGCTAACTTAAAACTGACTAAAGTTAGAAACTTGGAAACTTTGTGATCTGTATGGCTCAGCTACTCACTTCTTTAACTAACTGAATCATCAATGTTATTTAACTGAAATGAAAAATTCAAGATAGCAGTGTGCAATAAGTAACCAATGAAAGCTGCTGTAAATATGCTGTTAAATGTAATCACAAGAAAGTGGGGAACCACTTTAGGATTTAGAATTCTGTTGGACCCCTCTTTGGTGCATTTTGGGAGCACGTTTCGTAAAATTGCACACTCATACCCATGCTTTCCATTAGAGTTAATGCACAGGAAATTAGTGTACTGGGAATGTGCAATTTTGCAAAGTGCTTTCCCTGTGCACACCAAGGAGCAGTGCATGAGACTTTTTACCCCTTGCTATATGTGATGGGAGTGGTGCCAGAAGACTGGAGAATTTCAATTGTTGCACACCAGTTTTAAAAAAGGGGAGAGGAAGAAACCCGGCAGCCACATGCCAGTCAGCCTAATGTCGATGACGGGGAAACTGTTCGAGACAATAATCCGTGAAAACATTAATTGACACTTAGGAAAAAATGTGTTACTAAATGAAAGCCAGCATGAATTTGTTAAATGCAAATCATGCTTGACTAACTTGATTCAGTTCTTTGATGAAGTAACAGAGAGGGTTGATGAAGACAGTGCGGTTGATGTTATGTATGTGGACTTTCAAAAGGCATTTGTTAGCAAAATTAAAGGCCCTGGGATTAAAGGGGCAGTGGCTGTGTGGATGCAAAAATAGGCTAAGGGATAGAAATTAGAGAGTAGTAGTGAACAGTTGTTTATCAGAGTGGAGAGAAGTGTGCGGTGGTGTCCTCAGCAGTAAAGGCCTGCTCAGGTCTGAAAAAAAAAACCCAACCCGAACCCAACAGAACCACATCGGACCCAAGCCCGACCTGAGTCCTTCCATTTTTTCCCATGCCCGACCCGACCACCGGAATGTTCACTTTCTCCAGTTGACAGCATTCGTTTTAAATCCATAGTGCACTCACTGTACTTACCACTTTCGGATGGATGGAATGGAAGGAAGCTGCAGCACGAGCGCAATGATGTCATAGAGACGCTCACTCACCCACTGCGCAGACTCAGAGTCCGGATGCACGTTTCCCTCCTTGATGTCCCGGACTCCCAGACATGCTTTTCAAATTTTGACGCTTACTTACTCAACTTCCCTTTTCCTCCCAGCAGAGCAAAAGGTAGTACTGTGTGTGTCCGACCCGGACCCGGAAGAGCGACCCGACCCAACCCGAACCCAATACATGTTGTCGGGTCCCGTCGGGTTCAGCTCAGGTGGCAGGCCTTTACCCAGCAGTCAGTGTTGGGAGCACTGCTTTTTTTGATATATATTAATGGCCTAGACTTGGATATACAGGCTATAATTTCAAAGTTTGCAGTTGACACAGAACTCAGAAATGTAGGAAACAGTAAAGAAGATCATAACAGACTTCAGGAGGACAAAGACACTCTCGTGAAATTGGCAGACACATGGCAGATGAAATTCAATCCAGAGAAGTGTGAAGTGATTTGTTTTGGTAGGATGAATGAGGAGAGAGAATATAAGCTAAATGGTACAATTTTAAAAGAGGTGCAGGAACGAGGAGACTTGTGAGCAATGTTCCCCCTAAGTTGTGCAGCCACGCAGCAAACGGGAATGTGCTCTGCGGGGACAAACAGGTCGCATACAAGCGGTGTTCCCTTTAAGATGTGCGCATGCAAGGCAATCTTAAAGGGACTGCACAGTGCAACAAATCGGCCACACACAGAGAAGAGAAATTGGAGGGAACATTGCTTGAGAGTGTGTGTATATAAATCTTTGGAGGCAGCAGGATAAATTGAGAGGCAGGTAAAAAGACATATGGGATCCTTGGCTTTATGCATAGAAACATAGAACACAAAAGGAAGAAAGTTATGCTAAACATTTATAAAGTACTGGTTAGGCCCCATTTGTAGTATTGTGGCCAATCCTGGGCACCACATTTTAAGAAGGACATCAAGGCCTTAGCGAGGTTGCAGAGATTTCCTAGAATTATGGCAGAGACTTTAGTTACGTGGAGAAACTGGGGTGTTCTCCTTGGAGCAGAGAAGGTTAAGGGGAGATTTGATAGAGGTATTCAAAATCATGAAGTGTTCTGATAGAGTAAATAAGGATAAACTGTTTTGAGTGACAAAAAGCTTGGTAACCAGAGGACATCGATTTAACTTAATTGGCAAAAGAACCATAGACAACACGAAGAAAAAACGTTTACATAGTGGGTTTTTATGATCTAGGATGCACTCCCTGAAAGGATGGTGGAAATGGATTCAATAATAACTTTCAAAAAAAATTGGATGAATACTTGAAGTGGAAAAAAATTGCAGGGCTATGGGGAAAGAACATAGACGAGGGCTTAATTGTAAAGCTCTTTCAAAGATCTGGCACACGCATACCAGCCGAATGGCTTGCTTCTGTATTGTATCATTCTATGATTCAATGCTTTCATTACACTGATGCAGAATTATCTTTATTTTTTTCTGATTTGTATTCAGTAATCATGTGGGGATGGAGTCCTGCAGAGTGCAAAATTCACATTATCACATTTCTTTATAGATAGTGACAAGCCTCTAATGAAAAACCAGCATGATTCGCGGTCACAGGTGCCTTGGGGCACCACACTGGAGCCTTCCAGAACAAACAAAGATGTCATAGAAGATATCAACTCTCCAGAACAGTACGTAATGTAACAAGTATATCACCAAAATTCAGAATCAAAGTTTACCATTTTTATTAGTGTAAAATCAAGACACTGTCTCCCTAAAGACATTTGCTGTTAATTTTCCAGTAATTTGACTTACAATTATAAGTTTTTCAAGTTTTCCTCAGCTGCAAATATAGTTTAATGCTGTGACACTTAGCTCAGAACGATGAACAGCAGTGCAACTATCTAATTACTGGCAAATCACTGGTGAAGCCATCTTCTACATCTTTGCACCTTGACAGGAACTTGAATAGCTAGACAAAGATGATCTTGCTATTCAATATTGTAATGCAACTCTCCCAACTAGGAAACAGATCGAAGCCTCACATTCACTCGCAGAGATATCAGCTTGGATAATGGGCATCAGTCATTTCAACATTAAAGATCTGTTCCATTTCAACACCATCCACTAGATGATCTGCACACTGATGACCTTGAGATATTTTTACAGGCCAGTTTTTTCTTCTGCCACTGTGGCAATGAATGACAGGAATGTGCTTGTCCTCATGTTGAGATTCTCCAGTAATACTCTGGTTCATATGCTGCACCAGTGTCACGTTGAAGATTAAGTAGATACTTTTGATAACTCTGCTCTGGAGACTTTCATCTGCTGGGTCCTGGTGTGTTTTCCTTGATGAGTGTTGCCTTGGTGGGAGGTTTCTGCTGCTGCAAAATACTGCAATATATGGTAACACTACACCAGACAGTGTAGTGAATGGGAAGAGAGTTCGGGTAAAGATTTTTAAAGCATGTGCTTGACACATTTCCTGATTATTATTACTGGTAGCTTCTATATCCCACTGATCCACTTACCAAAGCAAGATGCTCCTTGTTAGGCTATACCCAGTTTGTGGCCAACAAAAGTGAGAGTGCTCCTCCTGGCTCCAGAGAAGTACTGTGCCCTGCTGCTAGTCCATGCACAATCTGCTCCTGATTGGCTCCCCCCACAGACGCAACCTGTGAGCTGGTTCAGCACAGGAGCTTTTTTCGTTCCTGGAATGTGGGCATTGCTGACCAGGCTAGCATTTATTGCTCATCCCTAATTACCCTTGAGAAGGTGGTGGTGAGCTGCCTTCTTGAACCGTTGCAATCCATATGCGGTAGGTACACCCACAGTGCTGTTAGGAAGGGAGTTCCAGGAATTTGACCCAGCGACAGTGAAGAAAGGCAATATAATTCCAAGTCAGGATGGTGTCAGGAGCTGGCCAATTTCCCATCCTCTCACAACTGGCAGTGTTCAAATGAGGCCCAAACCTTAAGTGGTAGCTGCGGTCGACACAATAAAGGACTTAGCCACTCCAACACCCATAATAGGTGAAAGTCGAATTCCCCACTAAAAATTTCAGTTATTGAGAAAACACTGACAGATGAAAAACATTCAGAGTACATTTTAAGTGATTTGTGGGAATCTGGTGCACAATCAGAGGGTAACATACTTTCACTAGAAAGTAGCAGCTATTCTGTGTGATGCAGGTGGGAACGCAGAGGAATGACACCATCAAGGTGCCATCTCCAGGAACTACAAGTACTTATGCATCTTCAGTGAAACATATGCCCTCATACCAAATTTAATATATAACTCATTGATCACTTATGATGATGCACACAGTAAGTTAGAGACATCTCTCTCTGCTGTCTTTGTATTGCAGATTTCCTCTCTGTCTCTCTTTTTCTGCTTCTACATTTCCTTTTCCTCTTCTACCTGAGTGTGGAAGGTGACCAAGAATCTCCACTGGTAGAATGGCTAACAATTTAAAGAAGCGATAAAGGGGAAGCAAATAGAGCAAGTGCGAAATTAAAATAGATTCAATGAAGAGGAGACAAGGATACCTTCCCTACAATAGTGGAAATATACACATAAATGGAGATTTTAGCTCCCTTGTTGCTTTACAGCATTATGTTGCCTTTGATAGAGTATTGAGAGAATCAAGCCAGCAAGTCTCAACGCCGATGTGTCAAAGGAATTATTTAAACAGAATTTAGCTTATAGCTAGTGATGAGTTCACACTTACTACACTTTAGCAAATGTCCCATAAGTGATGATTAGTAACTTTTTATTCTCTTTTTCAGTATACAGCGCAGACTGTCTTTGCAGCTTCCCATTCTTCATCATGCCTACCTGCCATCAATAGGTGGAGTTGATGCTAGTTGTGCCAGTCCGTGTGTTAGTCCTAGTGCCAGCCCTCGGCACAGACATGTGCAGCCATCATTTCGAGTCATGGTTTCCGGCCTGTAAAGAAGAGGTTTTGTAGCCTGAACTGGAGTACTCAGTGTTTGGACTGTGTACTCCACCTAGTTCTCTGCTACGTACACGACGCACGCTCTCCTTACCACAGAGGAATAGGCATTTGAAACAGACACTACTGAGTTCCTGAGCCAGTTTGTGTGGTCTTGGAGAGATGTACTGAATCTGACCTGTAGCCTTATCTGTGAAGTTTTTGTTTCTGCATAAACTGGATGTACGTTTCCTTCCCAGAAAGAGTGACAGGTTTTCTTAAGGAAGCAGGGACTGAGGTTTTATCAAAACTGCACAATGGTTTTTTAATGTCACAATCATGAAGGGAGAAATTGAGTTGCTATGCAAAATTTGATACATAATAATGGTTCACACTTCAAACAAAATCCAGCATATAAATATAAATTTAAATTGTAGCATAAAAGCCAATACTGTCACTATTTCTGCACATGAACACACAAAAGAAATATCCTGTACTAGACCCCTAGGCAAATTTTGATATGGGGAACGAAGCTTTGCAATTAATATGTCCAATGTAGGAATGTGTTCCTAGTGTAGAAATGTACAACTGATTTAGGAGACACATTCTGATAAGTCACAGGGGTCTTTTGAACATGGTAAGTGGACAATATATAGATTGCTGTAGAAGTGGTTTTATTACCAGGTTGATAAAGAGTGAGGTTTGCCAGTTAAAAATATTGTGGCTTGCTCGTGTCCTAAACCTTTGTTCTGATAAAACATTTTAATCGCTTGCTCACAAGTCAATAATTTCTGGTTTCAGTGTACATTTGTTGTACTACAGACTGAAACTGGTGTGTGCTTACCAACTTAGAACCTGAGTGGTACCAGTAGACATGTGGATGCAGTTGGTTCCTGGTTGAACAAAGGAGAACAAAACAGATAACAGGTGTTGAGTTTTCTTGGTTCAAGTACTGAAAGCAAGATATAAACCATTTTGATGTGGATGTATGTCACTCTCTCCATCTCTGTCTTCCCATATGCCTGTCTGTATCTTTGCTTAGCTATCTCACTCTGTGTACATATTTATTATATCCTTGGTTAAAATACTACACATGACCGTGTGAAGGGCTGTCACATATAAACAAATTGTTTTCATTATTTCCCCCAGCTGACTTCAGCAACGAATAATGTCAGTGTACAAGGAGAGATTATCACAAAGTAAACATTTAGGCAGTACAAAAAGATGGAAAAAAAAATCTGTTTTGAAGCTAAAGTCCAAGGTATAATAAGAAAAATATACTGAGTGCAAGTTGAGCTACAGCGTAACTTGTGACCATTTTTTTTTATCATCAGCTAGGTGTCTGACAGGTACAGAAACCTGCCATCATGCTTGACAATCTTCAGTTCAAATCATGCAGATTTTCATAACTAGCATCTGTTTGTCTGATGTGCAGTGCACATTCTGTCCCCATTGGGGCACACCCTGTTTACCTACACCCACAGAATTTAAGAGCAGGTGAGCGAGCAATAGCAAAGGTTTAGGAACCTCCAAGTATGTGGAACAGTACTGCTGTTTTTTTTACTCGCTAAGAATGTGTCACTTACCAACCCAGAGCACTGGTTAGCTTCCTGTTATATATCCAGCTTGGACTATCCTTCCTCTTAGGGCATTAATTTGCAGGATTATCTAGAACCAAGTGTGAAGAATCCCAATGCCTGTGGCAAATATACCTTTAGGTTCCCTTCGTGAGCCATATTCACGGATAAAGCATTTGCAGCATTTTAGAGGACTGTGGAACTACCTGGCTCAAGTATTGCTTTTCCAACTCTGTCCCAGAGAACTGACTCTGTGCCATCTCCCATTCCCATGCATCATCTTGGAGTCAAATTGGATCATAACAAGATTCTGCTTATGCCCCATTTGAGGAGGATAGTGCCTAGTTGGTCATTAAGACAGCTGAAAAGTCTAGGTTTGAGCCCTCGCTCGTAGACAACATGCACCAGGAACTCATCTTGACTGGCATGAAGAAACGTCTAAATGGAAGATCGGTACTTTACTGCTATCACGGCAGTCGACAATTATATTCGATAACTTAGATTATGATTGTGTCCAAAAGGCCCCATTGAAGCTTAGGTATGCACTCTCCCGATTGAGATTTGTATTTCTGTCAAGGTTGCACAATCTCATGTTCAATTACGTAAAAGGAGCATGCTCAGTGCACAGATAAACCAGTAACAATAAGCTTTTAATTAACATTGTGAAGAAATGCTGTTTTCTGGTATTCTGAATGGTAACACTGGCTGTTAATGTATTTCCCTGCCTCCTTAACTCAACTTCTAACCAGGTTTATTTTTGAAGACAGTTCATCATATGGAAGGAGGACTGACTACTGTATATAATGTATACACAAGTTCTCTGTAGAAATATTATTCTAACATAGCAGGAAAAAACAAAAAAAAGTATTGGACTTGGAGGTGAGCGTGTGTATCTGTGACTGTCTGTGAATACTGACTGTGTGCAGTTTATTAGGTTTAAACCATGCAGTACATTTCTGTCTTAATGATACAGTAGTTCTTTCCCATAAGGAAACATTTTTATTTCCTGCTACTATCAAAGACCCACAAAGTAATATAGTTATTTAATGTTTCTGTTCTTTTATACAGCAGCAAAAAAGGGTAAATTTATGGAGAAGGCTGTGCCCCTAATGGCATTTTCCAAATCATATCCGTGCACAAATGCTTTAAACTAGACTGGAACTGCCAGGATAAAGTGTAAATGGACAGAAGGTTTCTTGTACCCTTATACTGCATGAATCAATTTTTAATAAATCGTTGCGAATCTGTTTTTATGAATAAAATACAAACACTCAAGATTCTTGTATTCATCTGTTCTGTGGAATAACCTGACTCTTACAGATCTTAGAGAGGTGCATGCTGGGTTCCTGTTGTTTCCCATATTGCAATTCTGCTCAAAGACTGCTGTGTGCAGAGATTACTTTCACACCATGAGCTCCACATAACAATCTGATTCAAACTGCCATATCTAATGCAGGCAAAGAATAATATTCCCTCTGACAAAAAATATCTCTAGTTTCATGAAAAATTATCACTGCTACACTTTATTCTTTTACTGATAATATACTTGTTTGAGATGTTAATACATTGTAGGGTCCTCAATATCCACAATATTTTACTTGATGAATTAACCAAATTTGAAATTGTTAGATATTCTTTCTAACAAAATTGGTTTCAGCATGCCGGGTGGGGGGGCAGGCGTGCAGGGTATGATCCCTGGTGCCCTCAATATTGCATCTCAGGCCTTGTGCCCCATTCCCATCCAGCTGGCAAAGTGCCACGAGCCTGCCAGCAAAGAGCGATGGAAGATCGGGCTGATGTTGGCATTGCAGTGGCCATCAGGTAAGTCAAAAGCGGACCAAAGGAATCCGAGACCAGGGAGGGCTGGGGAGATCAGAGACTGGCGTGGCGTGAGGTGGGGGAGGGAAGAGGCACCTGGCCCATGTACTTTGAATGTGGGATCGAGGGACGTGTATTTCCAAAATATATCTTGCTAGTAATAGGCGGTCCCAAGGTCTGGGTTTCCTGAGTGCAGCTGGCACTGGCAGCCTCTTGGCAAATCAGTTTTGCACTGAGGGCTTCAAACAGGTGTTAGGCTGTATATTTGCATATGCATAGATTCTAACACCTGAAGTAGAGGAGATGTGAACACAGAACAACGTTTTATTTTGCCATTTCCTAAGGGCGGGTGGAACCGTGCACATGCTTCCTGCCTGCTATATTGCAGCTTAATAGGCTGGTTAGCATTCCAAAGAAAGGTGCTGCGTGGTCTTATTTATAGGTCATAGGTTTTTGTCTCCAGCACCTTGGGCGTAAATGTAGGGAGCATAGTGGTAGACATAATGCCTTCCCCAATGTTGCTGGAGCCATCACAGCCCAAATTCAAATAGGAGCAACATTCATGAGGATAGCATATTTTAGGGTAAGAGCTTACCAGCTCAACCATCAAAGAGCTGTTGCAGTCAATACCAACTGGAAAAACCTTAGCACACCCAAGTATATAATAACAATGGATTATCTGCCCAAGACAGTGTCAGAGCTGCCCAAGCTGACAATGAGGAGTCAGAAAAGGACCTAACACCACCAACACATGACATGATAAAGAGCCAATATCTTTGGCACTGGTTCAGTGCCAATCCTCCATTATCAGCTAATGTCAAAGGAGATTTTCCATTTCCGGATGATGCCTTAATACTGATTGCGGCTGAGCATTCCATGCTTCTGAATGTCAAAAGCGTGTAGAGCCTTAGAAAAAGTCTTCAGCCTGCTCATCTCAAAGCAAACCACCCAAGACTGATAATGGTTATTATTTTTCTTTTTGGCTGAGGTGTAAATGATACACTTGGTGCCATGCAGTACTTCTTGGATGGACCTGATTGAAAATTGAAATATTTTGGGTTGGTGCTTTATGGTCAGAGGGCAGTGATTGATTGACAGTGCTAAAGTAGCACCTGAGACCACTAACAAAGGGGATGAGACTGGCCAATGTCATTTACACTGGGCAGGACAGCTCTTCAGTTTTTACCTGGTTGATATCGTGGAGTCTATGGTCCAGACTGAAAAACTCAGACAAATACGACATACGTTGGTATCATGCTAAATAAACAGCCAACATGTGAGACCAGGCCATTTAAAAGCCTAGGAGCATTTTTCACTATTTACCACTCATGGGCAATGAACATTGTGCAAGAAATTAAAAACTTTAAACATTACAAAAATACAAAGTCTGATGAACAACTTTTGACATGCATGCAGAAACTTTCTAATTTTTGAGGAAAAACATGGATCTCCTGAATAATGAACCTGATGAATTGATTAATGTTCAATTGACAAACAATACATGCACAAGTATCAAACATACTCCCACTGCAACTTCAAAGTGGAGTTAGCCCCTTTTATTTTTGCAGGGGTGGAGAGTTGGTCACATGCGACATCACAGCCAGTTTGTCGCCTATTACACTATCATCCAAACACGGTAGCCCAGTACTGTAAAGTTTACAATACATTTTGCAGTATGTTGCTATGGTTTTCCTGCTTCTTTCCAGACACCACACAAATATGCAGCATTGGCATCAGAATCTTGTCATGAGAGCTCATACGTGTGCAGAATGATTTGCAAACCTGCTGTGAGATTCATTTCTGTATTACCTCTTATCTTGAGGAAAAGGCCCCATTTGGACTTTGCTCTGCTCAAGGCATCCACTCGCAGGCCGGTTAAGAGACATGAGGGGAGAAAGTTTCCCATGGTCACAGTCACAGAATGTGACTTTTGTGACTGATTAGAGTCATTTCAATGCCGTGGCAGAGCAGAAACCACATCAGAGGGGCTCAGCCATGGAGTTGAATGAAACTTGGGCAGAGATTTGAGAGGTGACGGAGGTTGGAGCTGGGGACAGCTATTTGCAAGGGCAGAAATGGGATTTTTGAGGAGGGATAATGATGACTGATCTGAAAGGGAGTGGGACAGTACCTTGAGGAAAGGGAACCATTTACAACATCAGCTAGCATGGGGTCAAGGAAGGAAAGTTGAGTGGCCACCAGTTTAGCAGGAAGAGGGTTGAGCGGAGGTGGGTATCATGGACAAGATAAAGTTGGTTACGGCATGTAAGGAGATAAGAGGGAAACTAGACAGCAATGCAAGGCGAGGGCTAAGCAGAAAGCTTGGTGGACTGGGAGAATGGATGGTCTCAATCTTACTGACAAAGAAGTCCATGAGCTCTTCCCATTTTCTGTTGGAAGTGGTGGGGAGAGGGCCTGGTGGTTGCAGGGGAGAGGGGTTTAAGGGAGATGGTTGATAGTGGAGCCAAGAAGCACCTATTTATACATATGTATATATGATTGGCTTATGCAACAAGAAAATCAACACAAGCCTCAACTGATCAACTGGAAACAAATTTAAACCAAGAAGCCTTCACTGGAGGTCACCCAAGACTAGGGTTGTTAACTCCTGGTTTGAGGCATGCCTGGAGGTTTGATTTGTGATATTCTGACCACATAATGTCAGAACATGTGGAAATTACGACACAAGAAGAACCTTCCTTCCCCTTTGTTTCTTCCAGTGAGAAACCTTGCTTTCCATTCCCTCATTCCCCATTCACCCACCTGTGGAAACTGGTGGGAGTAATGGGAACACAGGCAAGAGCACCAGCCTCCTCTTGTACTGTAATTTCTATGTGGTCAGAATATCACAATCAAAGCCTCCAGCAATGCATCCAACCAGAGTTGGCAACTCCAAGTGCAGTGAGCGATACCACAGAGAAGGGGAGTGGGGGAGGGGGTGGGTGGGTGGCACTGATTCAGCACCATTTCTGGGAGACTCCTGGGTGATTCAGGAGCATTGGCCAACATGGGGAAACTGAGATCCTCCAAATCTAAAGTTCCCACTGAAGCAGTCCCTACCAGCACCCCACCCCCCGCCACCGCCCCAACGCAGTGATGTCATCAGTTGCCACCAGAGACTGCCAGGATAATAGAGGGAAAAGAGAGGGTAATCAGGGTGGGGGAGGGGAATTCGGGGAAGGAGAGAGGTGTTGGCTGGAAGAAGGACCTTGGAGGCAGCTGGTGTCAGGAAAGAGTCAGGGAGGGGGTGTTGGAAAGGGTGAGAAAAAGATGGACAGGGCGTCAGTGGTGGGGGGTGTTGGCAGAATGGTTTGTGCTTTGGGAGTCAGTGGTGGGTCAGGGGATTTGGAGCTGTTGGGGGATGGTGCTGGGTGTGAGAGAGGGGAATGGACTCCTCCTGAGCAGTAATTTCTATCGAGCTATGAAATCTTTCCTCAATTGGGTCCAAGCTTATGGAATGGTTTAGAAATGTTAGTGCTGCACTCTGTTTAGGATTATGTTCTGGTCTTTCCCATGAGATCTCGGTTTGGTTCAGGTCAGTCTATGTGCTTGATCTTGACGTGTGAAATCCAAGTACACATCAGCTGCGAATGAGGGTCACAATTCACTTTCACAAGAGCCCGAAACCAAAGAGATAGATAGGGACAGACATGTAATAACATTTGCAGATGTCACATAGTCAGAATGTCACAATATCAACCCTCCAGGAATACCAGCAACCTGAGCTGGCAAACCTACATTTGGCTACATTTAGAACCTTGACATAGGAGGGAATTAGCCACTGCCTCCCAGGTTCAGCAATATACCATGTCTGCTTTGATGAATTTACAACATGAATGTTCCTAATTTCATTTGCAGCTCCAGCTCTGCTGTCCCCGAATGCCAATTTGCTTAGTTTTCTCCACCAAATGTTGATATCCAGACACAAGAATTCTTCTATGTGGGGGTGGGGGTGGGGGAGGAGTTTTCTCATCAAATCAACACTCTTGATCTATAACTACTTTTACTCCTTTTTGTGCAAGATGTGATTTGCTGCAGTATTGCTGGCTGCACATAAAATGCAAACAGTATCCATGGCAATTTACAAGAGCTATTAATAGGTGCTTCTAGTTGGCTTTCTTCCATTATAAAATGCTAATATCCTCAAAATTCCTTTGAATGCTTTATTTCCTTTGCAGTGCATAATAGTTCTTTTTAAAAAGAATCTAAAATTAAGTGACTTCTAAAATAATTGAGTAAAATGCAATCTTTTATGTTGCTGAGTTAAAATTCAATATTGGTTTCTGCAGATCATTACCATCTCTTTACATTTGGTTGATCAGCCTGGCTGCCAATCAGATTTCTGAGGCACTGGGGTGACATTATCCCTCTGCAGGGTGTGTAGCCTGAGATGTGAAACTGTCACTTTGTAAGCATCAATGTTAGACTCTGAAACTCAATACAAAATTATGAGCACCCTTTACCAGAACTGATACATTGAAGTACAGTTATAGAATTGATATCATTTTTTTTCAAGAAAATCTCAAAATTTGTGAATGGCATAGCTCTTTGAACAGTGAAGAACTCATCTTTTAAATGGCAAATATACTTTAGCAAATAAGGCCAATAATAACAAAAGCATCATTTAAAACTGATTGAATACCAGTCTGAAAAAATGGAAATAAAATAACTTCAATCAATCTCTCCCAGAGATGTGCTTGTCAAACAATACATGCCAATACCATTCAGAAACTCAAGTCATAAAATCATAGAAATTTACAACATTGAAGGAGGCCATTCAGCCCATCGTGTCCGCATTGGCCGACAGATAGCCAACCAGCCAAATCCTACTTTCCAGCTCTTGGTCCATAGCACTCTAGGTTACGGCACTTCAAGTGCATATCCAATTACTTTTTAAATGTTATCAGGATTTCTGCCTCTACCACCCTTTCAGCCAGTGAGTTCCAGATCCCCATACCTTCTGGATAACAAGATTTCCCCTTGAATCTCCTCTAAACCTCCTACCTCTTAGCCTAATCTATGCCCCCTGGTTATGGACCCCTCAACCAAGGGGAATAGGGCCTTCCTATCCACTCTATCTAGACTCCTCATAATTTTATACACTTCAATTAGGTCTCCTCAGTCTCCTCTGTTCCAAAGAAATCAACCCTAGCCTATCCAATCTTTCCTCATGAACTAAAATTCTCCAGATCAGGCAACATCCTCACAAATCTGTTCTGTTGCTTTCTACTGAAATCACATCAGTCCGAGAGTGCAGCGAACAGAACTGCATGAAGTACTCCAACTGTGGTCTAACTAGCGTTTTATACAGTTTCAGCATAACCTCCCAGCTCTTCTATGCCTCAACTAATAAAGGTAAATATCCCATATGCCTTCTCGACCACCATATCTACTTGTCCAACCACCTTCAGGGATCTGTGGACATGCACTTCAAGGTCTCCCTGTTCCTCTACACTTCTCAATACCTGACCATTTATTGTGTATTCCCTTGCCTTGCTAACCTTCCCCAAATGCATTACCTCACACTTCTCCACATTGAACTTCATTTGCCACTGTTCCGACCACCTGACCAGTCCTTTGATATCTTCCTGCAGTCTACAGCTTTCTTCTTCATTATCAACCACATGGCCAATTTTTGTATCATCTGCAAACTTCTTAATCATAATCCCTGCATTCAAGTCCAAATCATTGATATATGACACAAAAAGCAAGGGACCTAGTACTGAGCCCTGCAGAACCCCACTGGAAACAGCCTTCCAGTCGCATTGATCATTACCCTTTGCTTCCTGCTTTCAAGCCAATTTGGATCTAACCTGTCATTTTGCCTTGTATCCTGTGGGGCTTTTGCTTTGGGACCAGTCTGCCAAGTGGGACCTTATCAAAAGCCTTGCTAAAATCCATATCGACTACATTAAATGCACTATCCTCAGCAACCCTTTTTGATACCACCTCAAAAACTTCAATCATATTGGCCAGACACGACTTTCCCTTAACAAATCCATGCTGACTGCCTTTGATTAATCTGCGACTTTCTAAGTGAAGATTCATCCTGTCCTTCAGAATGTTTTCCAATAATTTTCCAACCACCAAGTTAGCCTGACTGGCCTGTAATTTCTCAGTCTATCCCTTTCTTTCTTTGTAAACAATGGTACAATATTAGCTGTGCTCCAGTCCTCTAGCACCAGACCTGTACCAGAGAGGATACGAAATTAATGCTCAGAGCCTCTGCTATTTATTCCCTTGCTTCCCTTAACAGCCTAGGATACATTCCGGCTGGGGTCAGGGGATTTATCCGCTTTCAAAGACATTAAACCCCTAATACTTCCTCACTCACTATCTTAAGAACCATTCCAACATCCTCCACACACAGGTTACCCTTATGGTCCCAAATAGGCACTACTCTTTCTTTAGTTATCCTCATTTTATGTATTTGTAAAACATCTTTAGGTTTTCTTAGATTTTACTCACCAATATTTTTTATACCTTTTCTTTACTTTCCTAATTTTCTTTCTAATTTCACCCCTACACTTTTGGTACTCCTCCAGATTTTCTGCAGTATTGAGCCCTCAGTATTTATCATATGCTTCTCTTTTCTTTATACTCTCCTTAAGCTCCTTGACACACAAGGGGCTCTGGATTTGTTAGTCGCACCCTTTTCTTTCCGGGAACATACTTGCACTGAACCCTCACTATCTCTTCCTTGAATGCCTTCCACTGATCTGGCACTGATTTACCTTCAAGTAGCTGTTTTCAGTCCATTTTAGCTAAATTACATCTCAGCTTACTAAAATTAACTTGTCCTCAATGGAGAACTTTTAGTCCTATCTTTGTCTTTTTCATAACTTGTTTTATTCTTTCATGGGATGTGAGCATTACTGGCAAGGCCAGCATTTGTTGCCATTCCCTAATGGCCCTTGTGAAGGTGGTGGTGAGCCACTTTCTTGACCCTCTGCAGTCCATCTGGTGTAGGTACACCCACAGTGCTGTTAGGAAGGGAGTTCTAGGTTTTTGATCCAGTTACAGCAGAGCAATGGTGATACAGACCCAAGTCAGGATGGTGTGTGACTTGGAAACTTGCAGGTGATGGCATTCCCATTTGTCTGCTGCCCTTGTCCTTCTAGGTGGTAGAGGTCACAGGTTTGGAAGGTGTTGTCAGAGGAGGTTTGGTGAGTTGCTGCAGTGCATCTTGTTTATGGCACACACTGCTGCCACTGTGTGCTAGTGGTGGAGGGGGTGAATGTTTAAGGTGGTGGATGGGGTGCTGATCAAGTGGACTGCTTTGTCCTGGATGGTGTCGAGCTTCTTGATTGTTGTTGGAGCCACACTCATCCAGGCAAGTGGAGAGTATTTCATCACATTTCTGCCTTGTGGACCAAGGCTGTAATGAGGTCTGGAACCAACTGGTGGAACTCAAACTGAGCATTGATAAGCAGGTTATTGCTGTGCAAGTGCTGCTTGATAGCATTTTCGATGACACCTTCCTTCACTTTGCTGATGATCAAGAGTAGACTGATGGGGCAGTAATTAGCTGGATTGGATTTGTCCTGTTTTTTGTGGATAGGCCATACCCAGGTAATTTTCCACATTGCCAGGTAGATACAAGTGTTATGGTACACGTTCACCATTACTAGCTTTGAATTCCAGATTCACTAATTAATTTAAATTCCACCAGCTGCCATGGTGGGATTTGAACTCATGTCTCCAGAGGATTAGTCCTAGTGTCTAGATTACTAGTCCAGTAACATTACCACTACGCCACCTTAAATCTAATTGAGTTATGATCACTTCCACCAAACTGCTCTCCCTGATACCTCTTCCATCTGTCCAGCTTCATTCCCTAAAACTAAATTCGGAACTGCCCCCTTGTTGGGCTTGTTAAGTACTGGCTAATAAAGTTCTCCTGAATGCATTTTAAGAATTCTGCTCCCTTCTGTGCCTTCCATATTCATTCTATACCAGTTGATATTAGGGTAGTTGAAATACCTCACACACTATTGCTGCCCAATTATTTTGTCACATCCTAGAGATTTGCCTACATATTTCCTCTTCGATTTTTTTTTCCCCAAAAAAACCCGGGTTTGATTCTGGGTACTGCCTGTGTGGAGTTTGCAAGTTCTCCCTGTGACTGCGTGGGTTTTTGCCGGGTGCTCCAGTTTCCTCCCACAGCCAAAGACTTGCAGGTTGATCGGTAAATTGGCCATTATAAATTGCCCCTAGTATAGGTAGGTGGTAGGGGAATTGAGGGAAGGTGGGGATGTGGTAGGAATATGGGATTAATGTAGGATTAGTGGTTGATGGTTGGCACAGACTCGGTGGGCTGAAGGGCCTGCTTCAGTGCTGTATCTCTAAATAAAAAAAATAAATAATAAAGAGGGCTGTCTTTTGTTATAAGTTAGGAAACCTGGAAAAAAAAATTACAATAATATCGCTTTTTCTTTCAATATGTTAATGGTCGGTGTTGTTGAAAGATAATGAAAAATAATGTATTTATTTGCCATTATTTGTTTTTGATTTCATTTTCTTATATAGCTATGTATTTAATTTAAAGAAAAAAGGAGGAAGCTGTTAGGATCTGAAGTTCTGTTAAAGGATGATAAATACTTGGTAGTTCAAGATAATAGGATAAACATATATAAAGAGCCAGCCAGCACTGGCTGGTAATGTTTGGAGAGCAGAAGTAAGTCCAGTGACAAGCAATAAACAATCTACATCAAAGCATCCTAGTCTCAGTATCTTCTTCACAAGCAGGCTTGGAGATTTATCTAACAAGATGGGCAGAAAAGTGGCAAATGGAATTGAACCCGGAGAAGTGGGAGCTGATGCATTTGGGGAGCTCAAACAAGGCAAAGGAATTCATGATTAATGGGAAAATACTGAGAAGTGTAGAGGAAGTGAGGGACCTTGGCGTGAATGTCCACAGATCCCTGAATGTAGCAGGGCAGGTCGATAAGGTGGTTAAGAAGGCATATGGAATCCTTTCCTTTATTAGTTGATGTATAGAGTATAAGAGCAGGGAGGTTATGCTGGAACTGTATAACTCATTGGTTAGGCCACAACTTAAGTACTGTGTGCAGTTCTGGTCACCTCATTACAGAAAGGATGTAATTGCACTAGAGAGGGTACAGAGGAGATTTACGAGGATGTTGCCAGGACTGAAAAATGCAGCTATAAGGAAAGATCGGATAAGCTGGGGTTGTTCTCCTTGGAACAGAGAAGGCTGAGGGGTGATCTGATTGAAATGTACAAAATTTTGTGGGGCCTGGATAGAGTGGAGGTCTGTTCACCTTAGCAGAGAGGTCAGTGACTGGGGGCATAGATTTAAAGTGATTGGTAAAAAAAATTAGAAGGGAGTTGAGGAAAATTGTTTTCACCCAGAGGGTGGTGGGGGTCTGGAACTCACTGCCTGAAAGGGTAGTTGAGGGAGAAACTCCCAATTTATTCAAAAGGAGTCTGGATATGCACCTCAAGTGCCGTAATCTGCAGGGCTATGGACCAAATGCTGGAAGGTGGGATTAGAATGGGTGGATTGTTTTGCGGCCGGCACAGACACAATGGGCCAAATGGCCTCTTTCTGATCTTTAAACTTTCTATGATTCTATGAAAGGCACAGAGGCGAACAGAATTCTTAAAATGCATTCAAGATAACTTTATTAGCCAGTACATAGCAAGCCCCTACTACTCTCTGAGTAAAGAAACTACCTCTGACATCTGTCCTATATCTATCACCCCTCAACTTACAGCTATGTCCCCTCGTGTTTGCCATCACCATCCGAGGAAAAAGACTCTCACTATCCACCCTATCTAACCCTCTGATTATCTTATATGTCTCTATTAAGTCACCTCTCCTCCTCCTTCTCTCTAATGAAAACAACCTCAAGTCCCTCAGCCTTTCCTCATAAGACCTTCCCTCCATACCAGGCAACATCCTAGTAAATCTCCTCTGCACCCTTTCCAAAGCTTCCACAGGGGCGGCACAGTGGCGCAGTGGTTAGCACCGCAGCCTCACAGCTCCAGGGACCCGGGTTCGATTCCGGGTACTGCCTGTGTGGAGTTTGCAAGTTCTCCCTGTGTCTGCGTGGGTTTTCTCCGGGTGCTCCGGTTTCCTCCCACAGCCAAAAGACTTGCAGGTTGATAGGTAAATTGGCCATTATAAATTGTCACTAGTATAGGTAGGTGGTAGGGAAATATAGGGACGGGTGGGGATGTTTGGTAGGAATATGGGATTAGTGTAGGATTAGTATAAATGGGTGGTTGATGTTCGGCACAGACTCGGTGGGCCGAAGGGCCTGTTTCAGTGCTGTATCTCTAATCTAATCTAATCCTTCCTATAATGCGGTGACCAGAACTGCACATAATACTCCAGGTGCGACCGCACCAGAGCTTTGTACAGCTGCAGCATGACCTCGTGGCTCCGAAACTCTATCCCCCTACTAATAAAAGCTAACACACCATATGCCTTCTTAACAGCCCTATTAACCTGGGTGGCAACTTTCAGGGATTTATGTACCTGGACACCAAGATCTCGCTGCTCATCGACACTACCAAGAATCTTCCCATTAGCCCAGTACTCTGCATTCCTGTTACTCCTTCCAAAGTGAATCACCTCGCACTTTTCCGCATTAAACTCCATTTGCCATCTCTCAGCCCAGCTCTGCAGCCTATCTATGTCCCTCTGTAACCTACAACATCCTTCGGCACTATCCACAACTCCACCGACCTTAGTGTCATCCGCAAATTTACTAACCCACCCTTCTACACCCTCATCCAAGTCATTTATAAAAATGACAAACAGCAGTGGCCCCAAAACAGATCCTTGCGGTACACCACTAGTAACTAAATTCCAGGATGAACATTTGCCATCAACCACCACCCTCTGTCTTCTTTCAGCTAGCCAATTTCTGATCCAAAGCACTAAATCACCTTCAATCCCATACTTCCGTATTTTCTGCAATAGCCTACCGTGGCAAACCTTATCAAACGCCTTACTGAAATCCATATATACCACATCCACGGCTTTACCCTCATCCACCTGTTTGGTCACCTTCTCAAAAAACTCAATAAGGTTTGTGAGGCACGACCTACCCTTCGCAAAACCGTGCTGACTATCGCTAATGAACTTATTCTTTTCAAGATGATTATAAATCCTATCTCTTATAACCTTTTCCAACATTTTACCCACAACCGAAGTAAGGCTCACAGGTCTATAATTACCAGGGCTGTCTCTACTCCCCTTCTTGAACAAGGGGACAACATTTGCTATCCTCCAGTCTTCCGGCACTATTCCTGTCGACAATGACGACATAAAGATCAAGGACAAAGGCTCTGCAATCTCCTCCCTGGCTTCCCAGAGAATCCTCGGATAAATCCCATCTGGCCCAGGGGACTTATCTATTTTCACACTTTCCAAAATTGATAACACCTCCTCTTTGTGAACCTCAATCCCATCTAGCCTAGTAGTCTGTATCTCAGTATTCTCCTCGACAACATTTTCTTTCTCTACTGTAAATACTGACGAAAAATATTCATTTAACGCTTCCCCTATCTCCTCTGATTCCACACACAACTTCCCACTACTATCCTTGATTGGCCCTAATCTAACTCTAGTCATTCTTTTATTCCTGATATACCTATAGAAAGCCTTAGGGTTTTCCTTGATCCTATCCGCCAATGACTTCTCGTGTCCTCTCCTCGCTCTTCTAAGCTCTGCCTTTAGATCCTTCCTGGCTAGCTTGTAACTCTCAAGCGCCCTAACTGAGCCTTCACGTCTCATCCTAACATAAGCCTTCTTCTTCCTCTTGACAAGCGCTTCAACTTCTTTAGTAAACCACGGCTCCCTTGCTCGACAACTTCCTCCCTGCCTGACAGGTACATACTTATCAAGGACATGCAGTAGGTGCAGGAATAGGCCATTCAGGGTTCTTGTGAAAGATCACAGACCTGAAACGTTAACTCTGCTTCTCTCTCCACAGATGCTGCCTGACATGCTGAGTATTTCCATCACTTTGTTTTGATTTCAGATTTCCAGCATCTGCAGTATTTTGCTTTTATTGGTTAGCTTCCAGTGACTCATCAAAGGGACTTGGGTGTCCTTGTTAAAGTTCAACACTTCCCAGCCTCTCACCATTTAAAAAATACTCTATTTGTTTTTCCTACCAAAGTGGATAACTTCACATTGCTCCACATTGCATTCCATCTGTCAAATTTTTGCCGACCTACTTAGCCTCTCCAAATCCCTTTGAAGCTTCTTTGCATCCTCCTCACAACTCATTCTACCTAGTTTTGTGTCATCTGCAAACTTGAAAATATTACATTTAATTCCTGCATCCAAATCATTGATGTAGATTGTGAACAGCTGTGGCCCAAGCACTGATCCTTACAGTACCCCACAAGTCACAGCCTGCCAACCTGAAAATAACCCATTTATTCCTACTCTGTTTTCTGTCCGTTCACCAGTTCTCAATCCATGCCAGTAAATTCTCCCCCAATCCCACATGCTCTAATTTTGTTTACTAACCTCTTGTGTAGGACCTTATCACAAAAATTTTCTGAAAATCTAAACATACCACATTCTGCCAGTTCCCCCTCATCTATTCTGCTAGTTAAATCCTCAAAAAACTCCAACAGTTTGTTAAACATGATTTCCCTTTCATAAATCCATGTTGACTCTGCACAATCCTACCATTATTTTCTAAGTCTCCTATTATATTTTATTATAGATTCTAGTATTTTCCCTCCGACTGATTTAGGCTAACAGGTCTGCTGTTCCCCATTTTCTCTCTCCCTCTTTTCTTAAATAGTGGGGTTACATTTGCTACCTTCCAATTTGCAGGAACCATTCCAGAGTCTGTAAAATTTTGAAAGATGGCCACCAATAAATCTACCATCTCTACAACCACCTCTTTCAACACTCTGGGATGTAGATCATCAGGATCAGGGGATTTATCTACTTTAAGCCCTATTAATTTCTCTAGTGCTTTTGTTTTTACTAATATTAATATCTTGCAGCTCCTCTTTTACACTAATACCTTCATTCGCCATTATTTCTGGGATTTTTTTTGTATTTTCCTCAGTGAAGATAGACACAAAGTATTTGTTTAGTTTCTCTGCCATTTCTTTATTCCCCATTATAAATTTCTCCTGACTCCTCTTGTAATGGATCCACATTTGTTTTTGCTAATCTTTTCCTTTTTACATATCTATAGAAACTTTCACAGTCTGTTTTTATGTTCCTCACTAGGTTACTCTCATTCTATTTTCCCTTTCTTAATCTTTTTCTTGGTCCTCCCTTGCAGAATTCTAAAATGCTCCCAAACCTGAGGCATACCTTTTTTTTGGGCAACTTTATACGCCTCCTCCTTTGCTCTAATACAATCCTTGATTTATTTTCTTAGCCACTGGGCTTTTGTGCATTAAATGAATGTATTTGGTTGTAAACTATATATGTTATTTAAATGTTAGCCATTGCCTATCTACCGTCATATCTTTTAACGTAGTTTCCAATCCACCATGGCCAATTTGCCCTTCATACCTTTATAGTTTCCTTTGCTTAGATTTAAGATCCTAGGCTCCTGATTGAACTACATCACTTTCAAACTTAATGTAAAATTCGATCATATTGTGGTCACTTTTTCCTAAAGGCTCCTTTACAAGAAGATTATTAATTAGCCCTTTTCCATTGCACAATACTAGATATAAAATAGCCCATTCCCTAGTTGGTTCCTAAATACACTGTTCTCGAAAACCATCTCGCATACATTCCAAAAATTGGTGTGCTACAACATTAGTACCAATAAAGTTGGTACCAAAAATATGGAAATTGAAATCCCCCATGATTACTGTATTACCCATGTTACATGCACCTCTAATTTTCTGATTTATACCGGTGATTTACATTACCACTGCTATTTGATGGCCTATAAACAACTCCCACCAATATTTTCTGCCCCCTTTTGTTTCCTAGTTCCACCCAAACTGATTCTACATCTTGATCTTTAGACCTATTGTCATCTCTCACTACAGTACTAATGTAGTAAAAACAAGAAATGCTGGAAACACTCAGCAGGTCTGGCAGCATCTGTGAAAAGAGAAGCAGAGTTAAGGTTTCGGGTCAGTGACCCTTCTTCGGAACTGACAAATATTAAAAATGTCACAGGTTATAAGCAAGTGAGGTGGGGGTGGGGCAAGAGATAACAAAGGAGAAGGTGTAGATTGGACAAGGCCCACCACCGAACATCAAACCTCCGTCCAAAGGACTGTCACTGACCTCATCTCCTCTGGAGATCTTCCCCCTGCAGCTTCCAACCTCATAGTCCCACAACCCCGGACAGCCCGCTTCTACCTCCTTCCTAAAATCCACAAACGGGACTGTCCCGGCAGACCCATTGTGTCAGCCTGCTCCTGCCCCACTGAACTTATTTCTTCCTTTCTTGACTCTACCTTTTCTCCGCTGGTCCAGTCTCTTCCCACCTACATCCGTGACTCTTCTGACGCCCTACATCATTTTGACAATTTCCAGTTTCCTGGTCCCAACCGCCTCCTCTTCACTATGGACGTCCAATCGCGCTACACCTCCATCCCCCACCAGGATGGTTTGAGGGCTCTGCGCTTCTTCCTGGAACAGAGGCCCAACCAGTCCCCATCCACCACCACCCTCCTTCGCCTGGCTGAACTTGTTCTCACATTGAACAACTTCTCCTTCAACTCCACGCACTTCCTTCAAGTAAAAGGTGTTGCTATGGGTACCCGCATGGGTCCTAGTTATGCCTGTCTTTTTGTGGGATATGTCGAGCTTTCTTTGTTTCAGTCCTACTCAGGCCCCCTCCCCCAACTCTTTTTCCGGTACATTGATGACTGTATCGGTGCCGTTTCCTGCTCCCGCCCTGAACTGGAAAATTTTATCAACTTTGCTTCCAATTTCCACCCTTCTCTCACCTTTACATGGTCCATCTTTGACACTTCCCTCCCCTTCCTCGACCTCTCTGTCTCCATCTCTGGGGATAAGTTGTCTACTAATATCCATTATAAGCCCACTGACTCCCACAGCTACCTCGACTACACCTCTTCACACCCTACCTCCTGTAAGGACTCCATTCCATTCTCCCAGTTTCTCCGTCTTCGATGCATCTGCTCTGATGATGCTCCCTTCCATGACGGTGCTTCTGGTATGACCTCCTTTTTCCTCAACCAAGGATTCCCCCCCACTGTTGTTGACAGGGCCCTCAACCATGTCCGGCCCATTTCCCGTACCTCTGCCCTCAACCCTTCCCCTCCCTCCCAGAACGGTGACAGGGTTCCCCTTGTCCTCACTTTCCACCCCATCAGCCTCCATATCCAAAGGATCATCCTCCGCCATTTCTGCCACCTCCAGCGTGATGCCACGACCAAACGCATCTTACCCTCCCTTCCTGTCAGCATTCCGAAGGGATCGTTCCCTCCGCGACACCCTGGTCCACTCCTCCATTACCCCCACCACCTCGTCCCCGTCCCATGGCACCTTCCCCTGCAATCGCAGGAGGTGTAATACCTGCCCATTTACCTCCTCTCTCCTCACTATCCCAGGCCCCAAACACTCCTTTCAGGTGAAGCAGCGATTTACTTGTACTTCTTTTAATGTAGTATACTGTATTCGCAGCTCACAATGTGGTCTCCTCTACATTGGGGAGATCAAGCGCAGACTGGGTGACTGCTTTGCGTAACACCTCCGCTCAGTCCGCAAGCAGGACCCTGAGCTTCCGGTTGCTTGCCATTTCAACACTCCCCCTGCTCTCATGCTCACATCTGTGTCCTGGGATTGCTGCAGTGTTCCAGTGAACATCAACGCAAGCTCGAGGAACAGCATCTCATCTACCGATTAGGCACACTACAGCCTACCTGACTGAACATTGAGTTCAATAATTTCAGAGCATGACAGCCCATTTTACTTTCATTTTTAGTTGTTTTTTTCTTTTTTCTTCTTTTTTACAACCTGTTTTTTGCATTTATTTCATTTCATCTTAGTTTGTTCAGTTTGCTTACCCACTGTTATTTTTCATGTTTGCACTTGCTGTTCAATATTCAGTCCGTTAATACCTTTTCTGTACTAATGCTTTGTCTTTCAACACACTATTAACATATTGTTTGCCTTTGCTCCATGACCTTTTGGTCAGCCAAGTGGCCTTGTCCAATCGACACCTTCTCCTTTATTATCTCTTGCCCCACCCCCACCTCACTTGCTTATAACCTGTGACATTTTTAATATTTGTCAGTTCCGAAGAAGGGTCACTGACCCAAAACGTTAACTCTGCTTCTCTTTCCACAGATGCTGCCAGACCTGCTGAGTGGTTCCAGCATTTCTTGTTTTTATTTCAGATTTCCAGCATCCGCAGTATTTTGCTTTTATTTTAGTACTAATGTAGTACTCAGAAGCTCCAGGATTTCCCAAATGGCACAAGATGTGCATTCCACGGGGCTGAGGTTCCTTGCCAGGCCTCTACTTTCTAGACTAGTATCTGGAAACACTCACCAATTGGCTCTTTCCCTGGTTGGGACATCATGATAGCTGTTTTGCAGATCTTGTTGGAGACTCTCTCTCCTGCTTTAACTCCTTGGTCGCTGTGCTCAGTCTCTACCCGGGTTTGCCGCTGCTGCAGATGAGTCTCTAATACAGATAAACACCTCCTGCTCACCTAATTAATGCCTCTGGACGTCAGCTCTCAGGTCTCGCCATCTCCCACTCCCTCACTGGGACCACTTCAGGAGGTGATATGATCCCCAAGCTCCTCATTGGGAGGAGCATGCCAAAACATCAAGTGGTTTCCTGGAAGTCACATAGATAAGGATCATCTATGTGGTTTCCTGAGAACCACTAATTGAGACTTACAAAGCCACTGGAGAGAAACACTGGAACAATTAGAATGTAATTTTGTAGTCTGAGATGAGGTCATAAACTTTGACTGCTGAACTTGATCACATAATTTCAACTCAGATTACAGGACTCACTTTTCTGGGTGTAAAATATGCATCATGTAATTTGTGGGGATGATTTTAATTTTGTCGTGTTATATTTGCTAGTCGCAGCCAACATGGCAGATACAGCAAATTTGATACTGGATGGAGGGACTGAAGATTGTAAGAGGACCAATCAAGTGTTATTTTCCAAATATTTGATGCAGTTAATACAGTCAGTACATAGTATAAATGTCCTTCTGAGCCGCCTGCATCTGAAAGCTGCAAATTATGCCAAGCTGAATGGTAACCAAGGTCACTCATCATACAAGTCTGGACGGTGAGTGTCAGCAAGTTAATCAACTTTAGGAACCATTAAAGCATTTTAACGATACAATTGTTTGCTCTTGCAAAGCAATGTATTTATTCAGAGCACAGTCAAACATCATGTGTGTATTTCTCAAGGTGATCTAGGAGCACCCTCTGTTGGTTAGGAACAACTTCTGCAAAACTGCAGATCGTGTTTTGTGTACTCCATTAATACAACAGCTATTAACAAAATATTGCTTGGTGTATTTAAATATACTCTTACACCATAATTTAAGACAGTTACATAAATTATGGAATAGAATTAATATTAAATTATGAATATGACAACTTTGTGATCCAGCACATTGGTGTTTAAATGAACTGTAGTAAACGGGTAAAACAGAGCATAATCCCCATGATTCATTTCTCTTCTCTCTCATCCCTACCTATGCTGCAAAAATAAAACTCTCAATGTCAGCTAGGTTCCAGAGGAATGAAAGAGAGAACATTAACCCAGCATATATTTTACAGAGCTGAACTAGCAGAAAGTAGTCTGGGAGAAAGTTACCCATTGGTTTAACAAAATGATGCATGATTCAGAAGTTCCTAAAGAGAAAGTTATAGGAAAAATGTTATGTGCAACTGAAATTCATCTTTAAGGTGTAAAGAGTAAATATTGTTCCAAATCTAATCTGTTTTATTATGCTTAACAAAGCAACTTTTTTTTTTAAACGAGGACCATAATTTTATACACAACCCAGTAATTTATTTTTAATCTGAACAGAAGGATTTACTTTGTCACTTGTGGCTTGGAGAACCTTCCTATTACAATGTAATGAGCCTGGTAAATGACTGTAAATAGCAACCAAAATAAAACAACTCTGCAAACAGTACCTGTTGATGAAGTCTAATTATTTGCACTATAAACTGTTAAATAATTAGAAAAATGTGTTTGAAATGTGCTGGCTCTGATGACACCAATTGTGTTGAAAAAGCATTTAATTGTTGCCGTTAACTACTGCAACAATTCTAGGAACCATTATTTGGTTGTTTGATGAATTCCAGGAGCCTTATTTACACTTGTAACTTGCAATTTTCAATGGCCATTCTTTAACCTCTGTTAAAGAGGTATGGTCTCCCGTGTGCTTCGCATTTGTCTGAGAAATCAGAGAAACCAACAACCTTCAAAAGCATTTACATTAAAATCCAAACCATAAAGGAAAGCTGGAGCCCTTTTATTCCTTCTCGAATAGTGTTTGACTTGCTCAGACTACGGCACTTAGCTCCATCATCTGGCACTGCGAGGGTATGTTATTACATTGCAATTATGGCAGACCAGCACACAGAATACTATTAACACATTGTACAAAATACATAGTGAAGATATGTGCATTTGAAAAGTCAATCAACAATTATATCTAATTAAAAGAAAATGTACAAAACCCTGAAGCAGCAGCTGATTTCTTCTGCACTTGAAGTGAAATGATACAGATCTACTGAGTTCAATGGCAACAAGATCACCACAGCAGTGTGAAAATTCTCTCCTTCAGTGCTGGATTCATATCCATGGTTCAAAAAAAAACACCTAGCCAACAACTACTTGTATATAGGCTGAGAAAATGGCGTCCAGGAGTAAATTTTAAAAAACAAAGATGGAAGATCTTTGTCACAGCTAACATTCCTGGAGTAATGGGTTTCATTTTTTTTTACAAATAGCACCCACAGCAGAAACCATTTTACGGCAACAACTAAAGGGCATTTGATTGCTTATTTGTCAACAATAAAAATTCTAAAGAAAATTTTTCCAAGGTCGAAAGCAGGATTATCAGCTTGATAGAATAATGTTGGGGTTAAAATTGTGATTCAATTAAATACATTATGCTGAGAATGTGATTTGTTTTATTATTAATGGGTAAAGAAGTGATATCTGAGGCATATATGCACAGGAGGTACAAGAAGGGACAACAGTCTCGAGCATTTTGAGAGGATGTTAAAATTCCTAGAAACTTTCGATGGAAACTGTTAAGAACCCCATTTAGTACATTGTTTCAAAGTTCACTGTGTCTCTAGCATTAGAAACCCAACTATGCAAACTACCATCACCAGAGCAAAGCTTGCAAACGTCATAATCCTTGACTAATACATTTATTGAAAATAAACTCTATCCCAGTCCACTTTATAGTTATCGGTAAGTTTCTGGCCAACAGACATAATATTGCAAGAAGGAATGCTGTACCATGTTATTTCAGACAACTGTTCTCTTCCACAAAACTGTTAACTAATGGGTGAAAAAGGGACCTATGATGGCTACACTGTCATATTTTTGTCTATCTTACAATATCGCCAGAATTCTGTATTATATATTTGTTCTGTATTTGCTCTCTTCTATCCATCAGAGGATACTGAAAGAATGTTTCTCTGCAATCATAGCACTCCTTTGGGTAGCTGACAGTGCTTTCCAGACGTTAGAATAAGGTATCAATATTTGATGGGGTTTCCCCAGACACAAATGCAGCAAATCCGAATAGAAATTCTTATATTTAAATTAAAGGGACAATCTATTAACATTGAAAATACTGAGACTGTGATCAGTGCTGCAACTTGCGAGCTGTAACCAGTTGCTGTCATCTTCATCATCGCAACCTGCTCTTCCCACAGATCGTCTCCATCGCAGCCGCTTAACAGTTAGAGTATGGCACTGTCTGAAACAAAGGCAGTTAAGGGAAGTAAGAAACCAAGTTTGTCACAAATATCAGACTGATCTGAGATGGAGTGTACATTCCATTATTAATATAATTACTGCACTATGATTCAGTGTTGTCAGCTGTGAGATTGACTGTCAAAATGTTCAGGTACAGAACACAGTAGAATTACCAGTTATTAACAGTAATGACAATTTATCATCCCATTTGTAATTTACCCCATATCAAAATCAAACAGAAATACATTGTCAGGCCCAAAAAATGCAAGGCCATGATGACATGTGTATCAACAATCTTTGAAGATTTACTATCACAGAAATATCAGTAGGTTTATTTACCTTAATTAAATTCCCCAGTACCTTTTAATATTTTTCTTCAAGTATTTATTCAATTCCCTTTGAAGTTCTAGAATGAACTTGGCTTGAATGGCCACTTTTGGTAATACATTACATATCTTAGTAACTCTACAAAAAACATTCTTTCTAGCTGTTTACAATCTATATAAATAATTTGGTTATGGGGATTTTAATATTTCCAAATTTGGGAATGACACAAAACTCGGAGGGAATGAATCTAAGTTGTGAAGAGGATGCAAGGAGACATCAAGGGGATTTGGACAGGCTAAGTGAATGGGCAACAACATGACAGATAGAATATAATGTGAATAAGTGTGAAGTGATCCACTGTGCTAGAAAAAACAGAAAGGCAGAATATTTCTTAAATGGTGAGAGGTTGGGAAGTGTTGATGTCCAAAGAGACCTGCGTGTCCTTGTTCGTGAGTCACTAAAAGTTAGTATGCAGGTGCAGCAAGCAATTAAACAAATGGTTGCTTCAATTGTATAAAGCCTTGATGAGATCACACCTGGAGTATTGTGTACAGTTTTGGTCTCCTTATCTAAGGAAGGATAAACTTGCCATAGAGGGAGTGCAACGGAGGTTCACCAGAATAATCCCTGGGATGGTGGGACTATCTTATGAGGAGACATTGCAGAAACTGGGCCTGTATTCTCTACAGTTTCAAAAAATGAGAGGTGATCTCATGAAACTTACAAAATTCCTCGGCATGACAGGGTGGATGTGGATAAGATGTTTCCTCTGGCTGGTAAGTCTAGAGCAAGGGGACACAGTCTCAGAATAAAGGGCAGGCCATTTAAGACGGAGATGAGGAGGAATTTCTTTACTCAGGAGGGTGGTGAATCTGTGGAATTCTCTACCCAAGAGGGCTGTGGAAGCTCAATTATTGAGCATGTTCAAGACAGAGATCGATAGATTTCTAAATACTAATGGCATCAAGGGATATGGGGATAGTGGAGAAAAATAGCGAAGAGGTATATGTTCAGCCATGATCTGTTTGAATGGCAGAGCAGCCTCAATGGGCCAAATGGCCTACTCCTGCTCCTATGAACTTCTGCCTTTAACCTTCCAGTGCTAATCTTTGTAATTTCCACCACCTCCCGCCTTTACAACTGATGTATTAGAGAATGTACCCTTCCCTACCCTTTCATAGTTTTGAGCACTTCCATTAGATTGCCCCTCTTAACCTTCCATGCGCCAATAAATGCAGTCCTATGCTACAGGGAATATTCCAGGGAGTGGGGCTAGCAAATTTGCTCTCGCGGAGAGCTGCCATGGACACAACGGGCCGAATAGCCTCCATCTGTGCTGAAACCATTTATGGTTCTAACTATATCATCTGGGTATCATTCCACTGAATCTACACAGCATCCATGTTATGGATTATATGTGCTTCTTATAATGGGGCCAATACAAAGATAAGTGGGAAAGCAAGTAATGAGGAGGGCACAAAGAGTCTGCAAACAAATATAGATAGGTTAACTGATTTGGCAAAAATTTGACAGGTGGAGAATAATGTCGGAAAATGTGAGGTTATCCACTTTCGTAGGAAGAATAGAAAAGCAAAATATTTAAATGGAGAGAGACTATAGAATGCTGTGGTAGAGAGGGATCTGGCTGTCCTGTTCCCTCAATCCTATTCCTACTAAATTATCAACCAACTTCCCTTCCTGGATATTGTAAACAGTTGCTCTCTCTTCATGTGTCGTCCCTCTCTCCTTTAAATCTGTCGTCAGCATTCCTCTACTCAAAACAAACCCTTCACCCCATTGCCCTTGCAAACTACCAGCCCATCTCTAATCTCCCTTTCTTCTCCAAAGTTCTTGAATGTGTTGTTGCCTCCCAAATCCATTCCCAACTTTCCTAGAACTCCATGTTTGAATCCCTCCAATCAGTTTTCTGCCTCTGCCACAGTATTGAAACAGCTCATCAAAATCACAAATGACATCCTATGTGACTGTGACAAAAGTAAACTTTCCCTCCTTGTCCTTCTCAAACTGTCTGCAGCCTTTGACAAAGTTGACTGCAACAGTCTCCTCCACTGTTGTCCAGAGGGTGGAACTGTTCTCACCTGGTTTCATTTTCATCTATCTAATCGAAGCCAGAGAATCATCTGCAATGGCTTCCCTTCCTTCTCTCAAGCCATTATCTTTGATGCTACCCCCCCCCGCCCCGCCCCACCAAAGGATTGATCTTTGACCCCCATTCTATTTCTCATGTACGTGCTGCCCAAAAGCAGTGATAGTTTTCACATATATACTGATGACACTGAGCTCTACCTCACCACTACTTCTCTCAACTCTTCCACTGTTGCTAAATTATCAGACTGCTTATCTGACATCCAGTACTGGATAAGCAGAAATTTTCTCCAATTAAATATTGCGAAGACTGATGCCATTGTTTTCAGTCCCCGTTCCAAACTCCGTTCCCTAGCTACTGACTCCATCCTTCTCCCTGGCAACAGTCTAAGATTAAGCCAGTCTGTTCGCAGAGTGCCGTCATTAAGACCACCTATTTCTACCGCCGTTACATCGCCCCAACTTTGCCGCTGTCTCATCTCATCTGGTGCTGAAACCCTCATTCATATCTTTGTTACCTCTGGACTTGTCTATTTGAATGCGCTTCTGACTGGTCTCCCACATTCTACTCTGCTGCCCGTGTCTTAACTCTCACCAGGTCCCATTCCCCCATCACCCCTATGCTCGCTGACCTACAGTGGCTCCTCCTCAAGCAAAGTCTTGATTTTAAAATTCTCATGCTTGTTTTCAAATCCCTCCATGACCTGTCTCTGAAATCCCCTCCAACCCCACAACCCTAGGATATCGGCGCTCCTCTAATTCTGCGCAGTTGAGCATCCCCGGTTTTAACTGCTTCGCCATTGGTGCCTGTGCCTTCAGCTGCCAAGGCTCAAAACTCTCGAATTCCCTCCATAAACCTCTCTTTTGTCCTTTAAGATGCTCCTTAAAACCTACCTCTTTGACCAAGCTTCTGGTCATCTATCCAAATATGTATTCATGTGGCTCGGTGTCAAAGTTTATCTGATAACGCTCCTGTGAAATGCCTTTACTATGTTAAAAGCACTAAAAAAGTACAAGTTGTTTCTGCTGTTGTATACAATAGGGATGGATTTATTGACTTTGCACTTCCTACAAGGAATGTCGCATAGGAACAGGAAAGGGACATTTAGCTCTTTGAGCCTGCTCTACCATTTAATTATACGATGGCTGATTTGTACCTCAACTTCATTTACCCACCTTTGATCCAAAGGCCTTTGATACAATTATCGAACAGAAGTCTATTGTTGTTGTCCTGAAAATTTCAATTGGTCTAACATTCATAGCCCTTTGGGGAACAGAGTTCCAGTTGTTCACTACCTTTGCATGAACAATGCTTCCTAATTTCACTCCTACACGGCCTAGCTCTAGTTTTAAGATTGTGCCCTCTTGTGCTGGATGTCCCCATCAGAGGAAATAATTTCTCTGCATCAACCACTTCAGATCCTTTCATCATTTATCACCCTTCAACCTTCTAACTCAAGGGAATACAAACCAAATTTATGAAACCTGTTCTCATAATCTAACCCTTTCAGCCCTGATATAATTCTGGTGAGCCAACAGCGTCCCCCTTCCAAACAATGTTCCCTGTAAACTGCACAGCTGCGCAGCAACTCAATAGTCCCAGAGCAGGCTATGACAAGTTGGCTTCTTTGTTACTGTATGTGCGTGGCCACACAAAGATTTAAAGCAGTCATGCACTTACATAAATAGGGGAAATGGTGGCATAGTGGTAATGTCACTGAAGTAGTAACCCATAAACCCAGGCTAATGCCCTGGAGACACTGGTTCAAATCCCACCACAGCAGTGACGAAATTTAAATTCAATTAATTAATAACAATCTGGAATTGAAAACTAGTCTCAGTAATGGAAGTATCAAAACTACCATGTCGTAAATCTGCAATCGTTACCTGATCTGGTCTCAATGTGACTCCAGACCCATAACAATGTGACTGCTTAACTGCTTTCTGAAATGGCCTAGCAAGCCACTCAGTTGTCAAGGGCAATTAGGGATCAGCAACAAATGCTGACCTTGCCAGTGATGCCCATATCCCATGAAAGAATTAAAAAGAAACTCACTCACTCACTCTAAAAAAAACAATTACAGGGAACGTTGCTTCTAAAAGTACACATCTGACAATGCAGCACTCCCTCTGTACTACACCAATGTGTTCCCACAGATTGGGCTGAAATTCATTCTCCCGCTGCTAGGAGTGGTGGCAGACAAAAGAAATGGAGACCCGCATACACAGGGGGCGCGTTGCCACGATCTAGTGCACGGCAGCTCATTTAACTATGCAGGGCAGGGCAGGCCGCACCACCCCCCCCCCCGCCCCTCCCACCCACGATCATATGGCGGGGCGGCCTCAGCGATACTGTGAATGGCGTCAGCTGCCTCTGCGCAGGCACTGATGCCATTTCTAAAGGGCTGCACAGAAACTAGAGTTGAACCCCGTAACCACCACCCCCCCACCACTACACTGTAAATAAATTTCTGACCTGTCCACATCCCTCATCCAAATACCATGAAAATAAATGGCTGCCCCGTTTCCCCTCCCACTTCCCCCAAAAACAGTTACATTAAAGATTTGATCTCTTTACCTCCAACAACTGCACAAAGTACAAAGTGCAGAGGTCAATCCATTTCCCCACCCCCCCACACTAGAAAGACAAGAGTTGACCCCATTCCCCACCACCCCTCATCAACCATTTCAATAAAATTCCCAAGTTTCCCCCTTTCCCACCTCAGTGGTGCCAGCTGTCGCATGGAAGTTCCCGGACACCCGGTAAGATCGCGGTGAATGGTATTTAGAAGTATTCATTTCTTTTATTTAAATAGCTAATGTCAGGTCCCATCGCTGAGCGGCAGGGGACCACAATGGAGCCTCGCCACCACCGGGAAGATTGGGCCTGCCAATCCCAGCTTTGGGCTCCGTGGCAGTCCTCTGCGATCTTCTGGGCCTCCCACAGAGCTCGACTTCGGGAGCTCAACAAAATTGAGCCCATTATGTGCTCAAATCCTCAAATGCTACCAACTAACACTTAAGAGTTGATACAATGCAGACAATTAGCAAAGTTAACACAATGTCAGTAAGAGATGGATACAATTTAACATCTCCAGCTGTGATAAAATTGACGTCTGCAGAATCTGCAAGAATTTGCTGTTGCTTGCATTAGCTTTATTTGATTTCAAATGCAATATTAATCTTTTGTTTTTATTAATCTATACAAGTACTGTAGATTAGTTTAATCTGTTCAGACATCTGGCCCATGAGTGCAGAATAAATGTTTAAATATTTCAAGAAATATACTTCAAGGAAAGCTCATATAAGTTTTCCAAGCATTTGGCACTTCCTTCAGTAAAAAATAAATTCAAAGTTAAGAACATATAGGAAACAAAAAAAACCAAACAAGTCTGGACCCGTTTCATAGATCAAGCACAACTACCCGCCTTCTCTTCAAATCCTTTCTCCAGAAAATCGGGCTTCTTCAATCTATTGTCATGTAGGCCCCCACCTGCCAGAATGAGGCATATTAATTTGATCATATGAACATTGATTTTAAACTTGCTGGGAAGAAGAGAAGGCCTGTTACAAGGGTTGCCATACACTTAGCTGAAGAACACCTGCATACTAACAGACAGTGCTTGTGGAGACAAAAGGACCATTCCCTGACACATTCAACCCACAATAGATTTTGATCACCAGACACTGAAGGTATAATGAAGAGCATTCCAGAGACTGCTAAGGTGATCCAATTTACAAAAGCCAGGACTGGTTAAACCAGCAGGTCACATGACTAATTGGCTTGTCCAGGGTTTTTTGAACTAGCCACAGAGTTTTTGAACTCAAAAAGACTGTTTGCTCCTGGAGTGAGAAGATCGCTCCTGTCTGCTCCCATCTCTTTTTCACAAGCCTGTAGACCCACTGAGGACACATGAACGTCAAGAGAGAAAAGTCTCCTACATCAAACAAGGTTTAAGAAGAATACTGGGCCCCAACGAAAAGCAAGAGCTCCCTGCAATCAAGGACTTTACAGCCAGTTCAAAGAACAGTATCCAAAACCATCTTTAGATATTGCCTCAAACTTTTCCACCTTATTTCTTCTGCTCTTTTCTCTATCTGCATGTATCGCATATGCATGCTAACATGGGCCTGTCGCGTATCCGCACTTGATCTTTTTTGAGAAGTTGTCTTGGTGGTTACCTGTGCTAAATGAGGTAGAAATTAAGCTAACTGATGCAGCATTCCAAGGAATCTTTGGAGCTGTTAAATGGAAGTATAGGTAGGGAATTCTGTAATGGTTCGTGTCTTCTGTGGGTCTTCCATTATACCCTTACTGCTTAATATGTGTCCCAAGAGGTCTTGGAGAATTTGCATTTCTTGTTAACCCTGCTTCTTGAAGCTATTGTAAAACTGCTTGAACCCTTTGGTCATGTTGCTCTACTGACTGCATCCATGTGACAAACAACCACCTTGAGACCTTCTGAGATGTTTGACATAGACCTTTGGAAGATCTCTGGTGCGGAAGCAACTGATTTATAACTCCATTCAGAAGGTTTTGTTTCAATGTGGTTAGTAATCTTGAGGTCTCGTCCAAGGGAACCTGCCAAAACCCACTACTGGCACAGAGTTTGGTAAACATTATGCTCTGAGACAACTTTGCCAAGCTGTCATCTACTGTGGACATTGGATGAATTTCCCGTGCCACTGTTTTGTTAACTGTTTTAAATCCACACAGATAAGACGACTATTTTGTTTTGGGACTGGAACAATAGCTGAACACCACTCCGATGGTTTTATAACAGGAGAAATGACTCCCATCCTGGTCATCTCTTCCAACTGGTCTTGAAGTTGGTTCATCAATGAATGTGGGTGGGTGTAAATATACATACTGGTCTGGCATCTTCTTTAAGTGTGATTCTGTATTCTGTCTTCAGTCTTCCCAAACCTGAGAAAATTTCTGGATAATCTGCTTGAAAGCGACTGTTTACCTATCGGGGACTTGATTGAGGTATACAAAATTATGAGGAGCATTGATAGGATAGATAGGAAGAATTTTTTTCCCTTAGCGGAGGGGTCAATAACCAGGGGGCACAGATTTAAGGTAAGGAGTAGGAGGTTTAGAGGGGATTGGAGAAAAAGAATTTTCACCCAGAGGGTGGTTGGAATCTGGAACACACTGCCTGAAGGAGTGGTAGAGGCAGGAATCCTGACAACATTTAAGAAATATTTAGATGAGCACTTGAAATGCCATAGCATACAAGGCTACGGGCAAAGTGCCGGAAAATGGGATTAGATAGATAGGTGCCGGATGGCCGGCACAGACATGATGGGCCAAAGGGCCTGTTTCTGTGTTGTATAACTCTATGACCTGTGGCTGTTTGACTTCATCAATCTTCTTGATTAGATGCAGGTCTAAGCATGTCTTTCTGCTCAGGAGGGAAAATGCTTGGTTTTGCAAGATGTATAGGGTTTCCATAATTTGTCACCCTCCATATTTCAGAGTTGCTTGAAGCTTACCCTTCACTTTCAGTTGGGTCCCGCCTGGCCCATACAACTGTGTCCCCACTGGTTGCAAGGCTGTTGGTCTGACAGAACCTGTGTTCAATTTGAAATTTGTTAAATGTCCATTCACATAAATGTCCACCGTCCAAAATCCTTGATTTGGGTCATTAATTTCTCCTAGGAAATCTCCTGGTTCCTTTTCTGCTGGAAGTTGATGCATTTCATTCACCACTCTGTGAGCGAAAGTCTTTTGATTTGCGATCTTGAGCAAAGAGGTCTTGCTCTGGCACATTTTTCCATAATACCCAGCCTTTTTACAGTTGAAATATTCCTCTTTACGAGCAGGACACTGTTTCCATCTGTGGGTCTTCCTGGCTCCACAGGGCTGGCACGATTGCCCAGTGTCATGCACCTTCTCACCTGTGTGTATCTCCTTCTCTAGGGATTGCCTCTCTGTCTTTGGCGTCAAGAACTGTACAGTCATTGGATTTCTTCTAATCCAAGGCTTCTCTTCAGCCTTCAGAACGGCTCTATTTTGTCTTTGGACTTCTGCCTGTCGTACGATCTGAACTGCCTTCTCGAGTGTAACGTCATCTTTCAAGTGGTCCCTTATCAGTTCTGCCTTCAATTCTCCATAGCGACATCCTTCAGCCAATCTGTACAGATCATTTATAGAAGAATCTGCAGATTCGCCTATCTTCTGGACTCGCTTGTTAAATTTTGCTCTTTCCAAAATTTTGCTTAAATTGAAATATTTGTCGAAGGCTTGTAGCACATCCTCAAATTTATCAGAAGCCTCGTTTATTCCTGGCCTCACAATCACATCATCCACAATTGCACCAAAAGAATATAAAAGTGTATTTACTTGTTCTGTTTCTGATTTAGTCCGCAGCTGGGAAGCTATCCTAAATCACAGGAATCCTTTTTTTCCCATCAGGACCAATTCTGTACCTGATTGGGTCCTTCCTGATCGTGGAAGCTTTCAGGCACTCTAAATTTCAAATCAATTTTGTTTTCCTTGGCTTTGTAGGGTGCTCCCCTTTCTTTTTAAAGCATTTTGACTTTAATAGAGCTGTTCACAGTCTTTCTGGGGGTTTCCACACTTTCTGGGAGTTCTTGTGCTTTCTCTCCATGTTCTGGTTGAATAATGGCTGCTGACTCTGCCCAACTCGCCTTTTCGCTAGAGATTGACCTCTCTCCCCGCTTTCCAGCCCAGTGCGGCGTTATCCAACAATGTCCCACTTGAAAATTCTCTCACCTGATCCTGGACCATCGCTCTGCACTGTGACTCGGAACCCGATCGCTAGACCTGGATGTTTTGTTGCAGACCACCATGCTCCCGTGGTGCAGTCTGAATGACTGCACGGCTGACACACTGACAGTCCGTGTCTTCTTCAGGCTACAGAGCAGTCCTGGAGCTCTCTGCAGTCACCCAATGAGATCTGCTGTTCTTTTGACTCTACTTCACGAGGTAAGGTGTTTTCAGTCGTTTCTGGTTGCTTTAACTGGTGCCACCATGTTGTGTGTTGTTGCAGTGCAGCTAGGGCATTGTTGATAAAGTCTCAGAGTCTGGATAAGCTCAACTGATAACTTATTATTTGCACATCTCTATATACACTCTCCACAAGCCTCTCTAGCTAACATCCTACATGCTGCCACACTCTTCTTCCAAAGCCCACTACTATATGACTATTACATCATCACCACGACAGTGGGAGGGATTGCTCTCTGTCTCCAGCATTAACCCTTTCAGGTCCTTATTCTACACTGGACATCACAATGTGAAAGTAGTGATCACAGAACCCAATGCTTCCCAGCTTTTAGCAGTGAGCTGAGTGGCCATTATTTACAAGTGTCCACTGCCCTTCTGCAGGCAGTTCTTTTAGATTTTTGCTGAGATTAAAAGTATTGCCCACTCAAAAGGCAACATACCTATGTATTAAATTTTATCATCAACACTGAAGGTAAATAGTGATCCAAAATAAATGAAGGAACTCTGCAATGGCTGCATTGATCCCAAAGTGTTGGCAAATTTAAAAAAAACTTTGATGAATTACATTTCATTTTGCACTTTAAGGGATATAAATATTCATGGAAAGCGACTGTGAATTGTGCAAGCCTTTGATATACAAACAATACCAAATCTCACAAAAAAAATTGAATTTTAGACTATCCCTTACTGGCTCAAAGCACCTTTTGGTGAGAAAAATTATGTTTAATCCTAATCCTGCAGAAATACCAAACTCAAAAAGCTACTCATTGACTTCTGCTGCAAAGTGTATTTTGGTGGAGAAAAAACTGAGCTTAGATGTTTGATGCTTCCTATGTTCATTGCAAACGCTCACAAATGTTGCAACAGCTACCTGTCACTGCTTGTGGAAAAATACTCCCAAGCATGAGTCACTACCTTCAGGACAAGTGAGAAAACTGAGAGAAGAATATTCAATTTCTTTCTCCTACCAGTTTTTATATACAATCTAAATTAGGTGGGGAAGGGAAGGAATAGTATTGCACGAAGTTAATGAATTGCAACCTTTCTTCAAAAGCTAGATTTAATCGCATATGTTCCAGCAGCAATGCAAAAACTAAACTTTAAAAAGCAAGTTGAGTCACTATGTACACACGTATAACAGACAGATTTAATAAGTGGTCCTCCCCAAGGAATATCCTACTTAAGTAAAGATGAGACAAGCTTCATTTGGTTTCCTTCCCTTTACAAGATTTTTGTTTGCATTTTAAAAGATGGGAAATTCAAACAACCGCCACATTAGAAAGAGATTACGGAGGGAAGCCCTCTCTTTCTGCCTGTGGTCTAGTGGGGAGGTTGGGCTTATCAGCATGAATCTCTTACCTCTTGTAAAAACTGCACTGGTAATGGTATGCTGAAAGGCTCAGTCAGAAGGTTATGGTTTCAAGTCCCACTCCAGAGACTTGAACAAAAAAATCTAGGTTGGTACTCCAGTGGAATACTAAGTGAATGATACAAAAGACGGTGCTTCCGATAGTGCACGTGCTAAACCCCAAGGCTGCGCCTTCTTTTTCAGGTGGACATAAATGATCCCATGGCACTATTTTGAAGAGGGGCAGTGGAAGTACCCCCAGTGTTCTGGCCTATATATATATATCCCTTAATCAACATCACTAAAAATGATTAGCTGGTCATTTTCACATTGCTGTTTGTGGGAGCTTGCTGGGCACAAATTGGTTGCTGTGTTTCCTACATTAAAACAGTGACTACACTTCAAAAAGTACTTTTTTGGCAGGAAATCACTTTGAGGCATCCTGAGGTTGTGAAAGGCACTATAGAAAAACAAGTCTTTTTCTGCTTGAATCACTGCGCTTTGTGTGATGATAGCGCTCTCACAGTGATCATTCTGTTCTTGGTAACTGATAATGTCCTCAGAATTGGCCAAGTAAAGTAAGAGTTAACCACATAGTGTGGGTCTGGAGTCACATGTAGCCCAGACCGAGGCAGGAGGACATCCTGAAGTCATGATAGACAATGCAAATCTTTCTTCTTTTCTAGTGAAGGAGAATTCTGCCATCTCAATATAAATTTGGCTTTGGTTGAACTTGCACTACAACTCCAGCATTGGTATGAGGTGAAAATTCTTTGGTTCAATGCTTATAGTTGTAGTGCAAACGCATATTTAGATTGAAACAGAATCCAATCCACCCAATGAAGAGGAATCACTTAATGATGAAGTGCTCATCTAAAGGAAAATGTATACATAACTGAAGACATTAAGTTGATGCTTATGATTCCCAGTTTTTGAGTTTCTTTGGAGAAAAGACTAAAATTTGATTTAAATATAATCAAGTACTTTTAAGTTATTGAGACAGGAAGTCAGTAATTCGTATTACCATATGCACTTGAACACAATCCCAAGTATGCTAGTTCTTAATTGGAATCCAACATCCAAGCTGAATATTCCCAAACAAAATTTGTTTAAAAGCTAATGAAGCAGTTTAAAAGTCATTCATCCAGCTAGATTAACAGATAGTACCATAATCTAAATTATTTCAAGATACTTCAGTGGCACAGGGGAAACTACAAACAGTATATTTAAATTATAGATTATGCCACAGCTGTAGCAGCCAAAGTCATTTTAAAAAGGAAGCCTTTACTCTCCTATGAGTCAGTTAAGAAAATGGTTTATTTTGTCAGGTTTTGATTCTAGAGCATTAATTAAATCAAGTCACTCCAAGCTGCATCCATAGCAATGTAACAAAAGCACCTATAACCACTCGCTACAATGTTAACTGTAGCTTTCATGCACACAAAGGATACAATTTGTCCAGTTTCAAACATTTTATCCAGTCTGCATTTGATGAAGTATTTTCATTTGCCTTCCACTTGTATAATAATATATTTCCACAGTCCAAACCCACCGCAAGAATGTAGCTATCAGAGAGGGAAGAAAAAATCTAATTTTACAACAGGTGACTTTATTTCTCGTCTACTCATTGAATAGGGCAATAGCATTTAACTGAATACAAGTGAGTTGTATCCCCAAACTTTGAAAGATCAAAATATTTAGGCAGACAAAGAAATGCTAATGCTGCAGATCACCATCATCAATTATCTGCTTCAGCCATATATATAGCCTTTAAAAAAAAATGGAATATTGCTGGTGCATAATTTAAAGTTCACCATACAGTAATGCAGTACTAAAATAAAAACAGAAAATACTGGAAATATTCAGCTGTTCTGGCAGCATCTGTGGTGGGAGAAACAGAGTTAATGTTTGAGGTTGATGACTTTTCATCAAAATGCAGATTTAATTAAAACATGCTGTCTTATAGTTTGATATTATCAATTGAGAGATTTAAACTCCACTCTTCAGAAAATCATCTGCATTTACTTATCTAACTTATCCAAGCACCTTCACCTACGAATTGGATATGTCAACACATACAACAGCTATAAATGTATTTTCTGCAAAGATATTTTGAGAATAACCATTGACTCAAGGCAAATCTAATTCAGGTGCTGGGGGATTGCGGGGAGTAAAGTGGAGAGATTTCTCTGCTGGGAAAATAACTGGGAGGATGAATTTCTGCAGGAATTCTCCCAATAATCCACAGTAACTTTGTTGGAGAACTGCAGAGACTCTTGGAAAAACAATACAAACTGGAGTTGCACCATTTCTACATGTGGCTCTTCTGTTAGAATTAAGGCAGACAAGTGGGAGAACGTTTGTGAAAATTCACTCCACAAAATATTAAGCTTCCTAAATATAGTAGGCGTAAAATATTCAATGTGGTATTTAAATCAAAGTGAAAAAGGAAGCAAAGTATGTCAGACTACCTCTAGAAAGGTTCAGAGTAAAATACACTTTGTATATGGAATTTTAAAAATGCCATCACAGACTACAGAAGGGGAAAGGAACTTCCAAAATTGCATAGATACATGTCATTTTTGGCATGCTTTTACTATATGCAATGACCATATAATTTATCCTGGAGTATGTATGTGAATAGGGAAGAACTAATTTTAAAGGAAAATTAATTACTATTTCAAGTCCTACATCCTTGCTAACAAAGATACAAATGTTAAGTGAAAATACATAAATGAATGATGACTTGGTATACAATAGCATTAATGTGCAGAGTAATTGAATGATGGGATATGGATCTATCTGTGTTACTATTCTCAGCAATGTTATAGTGGGGAGAAAATACTCCAAATGGAGGAAGAAGGGATTCACATTGATCCTGAGTTATATGCACATATTTCCTGGTCACAGCAAGGCACTGACAGAAGACTGAGAGCAGACTACCCCATTGCACGCTCAGTTGGGATACCTGCAAGGAGACTGACAGAAAGATAGGAAAAAATTAACACATTTAAGTAATATCACACACGGACAAAAAAATAATGAAAGAAATGCACAATGTTTGAAATACAGGTGTTTAGATTTTTGCATAGAATGGCTACTTGTTTGATACCGCTAACTGGTTACAATGAAATGGTAACAAAACAGGTACTAAGCAGCAGCTGTTGATGGCAGCTGTACAAGAACTAAAATAACAAGCTGCATCTGGAAATGCAGCCAGATTCACTTTGGATGTGTTCTACCTGACGAGTGCTGATGTGAGGGGACTGGGGGAAAGTGGGATAACAACCCTACTGCTTCCTTTTTCAGATGTTGCTTTACACTCACTCAAAAAAGGGTCAGATGTTAAATTATTAATTATAGTGTTCTTGCATAAATAATGCAGCCACTTGTGACACAACAGCATTTACTGCATTTAAGGGAATGCCTACAGTGTTTGTTTTGGACATACAAAAAAACAGTAGCCCTGTATGACAGGAACATTATTGTGAGAAGCAATCACTGAAAGGTTGGTTGCTGCTCACATTGGGAAGGATCAGTTATCTTCACTGGTAGGCGCTGTTAATCTAATTGAGAGAAGAGAAAGAACACTTATTTTCCTTCGGCACATTGGTGCTGAGCTGCAAATTTCCAAATACTTCATACAGATGTTACTGAACCAGAGTTATTGCTAGTCTTGGCTGGATTGAAAGTTGCAGCGCAGTCTTTTCAAGGTGGATCCACTCATTCAGAACAACTTTTTAGAATGATCTTGCTGTGTAAGTTGAACACAAATTAGTTCTTAGAACACATCGTGACTGCTTGAAAAGAGGATAAGACCTCTATCATGGCTAGCATTCTAGCTATCATCTTTGCCACTTTCCTTGTTTTTTCTCCAGATAGCTGCATTTCCAACACAGCAAGAATGATCTAAGCATGGTCATGAAAACCCTACATGCCAAATGGGAAATATTAATTTCATTGGTTGGAACCTTGCCTAAGACTTTTACTGGAAAGTCTTACAAATAACTTTTGTAAAAAAGTAAACTGGCAGCCAAGATGGCCACTGCAATTTACATTTGAAACACCACAAGATTAGACTGGAGAAAACATGACTGACTCAATCTAGCCAGAACAATGGGGTGCTCTCTGATTAAATTACCTGAAGTGGCCTTATCAACACAGTCATCAGGGGCCATCAACACCCATTGACTTTGAAAGAGCCAACCCTCACCAAGTGTGACTGGGCAGCTTGAGGGGTAGAGCCTTGAATCTCAGAGAAGATTCGGAAAGACCTCATTAAAACCACAAAGAGGTTTGGTAATTTCATGTGACTGCTTGTGCAGCTCTGGAAAGACTGTAAGCTTTGTCAGAAAGCAGAGAGTAGTAATGGAAAAGCCATCCAAAGAGCAGCTCTCTCACTCTCTCCAGTAAAGATCCAGAAAAGAGCCGGCTGAAACTGTTAAAGCCTCAAGGCTACAGACCACCACAGCCAACAACCAGGGAATGAACCCCTCTTTTGCCTTCCGGAGCCCTGATAAGCAAGCCCGCAACTGTGCACGTGGCCCAGCGAGGACACCAGGCCTACAATTTCAACTGAGGACTCTGGGACTGATAAACAGTATTTAAATTCCATTTATTCCAGACTCTACTCCAACTACCAAAGCTGTTTTCCCTCTGTAATCTATTTGTGTGTGTGAGACTCTTATGTGAATATGTGCATGAATGCATAGCGTATGTTTAGTAATTGAAACCGGCTTAGAGTATTAAGAATAATCAACTTACATCTTTCTTGCTTAAATTCAAGAAAACCTGTCTGATTGGTTCTTTTGAAATTACATTAGAGGAACACTAAGGGGGTAAAGCACTCACTGAGGGGGTAAATTCAATCACTGTGTTAAAAAGGATAAATCATGTTGCCATCAAACCAGAGAAGGGGCAAAAGGGGGAGCCCGAGACCCCTTCCTCACCTGGCCGCCACAGCACTGACTGCAGAATGAACACCTGTAACATAAATTTTCTAAGACATGTCACTGTAAGAATGCAATTAATATACTTTATACCTTAGAGCTTTTTGTGAACTTATGTGGAAAAATAACTTGTCAAGAGTTGCAATCGACTTGGTTTGTAAATACTGATAGACCTACATGAAGTGCGGTGTGGCAGGAAGGGGAGAAATGTATATTATGTGAAGGGATTTGAACTGTACTCTGACGCAAAATGCACAAAACAAGCATATATTCCAACAAGTTCTTGCAGAGTAGGACTTGTCATAAAAGCAGTGAAAATAATCTTAGTTCCTTAGTACCTAAAAAGACTATTTATGCTCCAAGTAAACTTTTTGCATGACCCACATGCCTCTTTAATTGCACATTTTACCTTTACGATTGTTGATCTACTGATTCATTACAGAAGAGAACCATATCAACTTATTAACCTACCTCCCATCTAGACTTGTAACAGGGCTGAAGCTGACAGCTGTGGCTGCATCTCCTACATCCAGCACTGATGAACATGGCCTGACAATGCCCTGGCTGCTTCCTTCAGTTCTTTCAGCTGACGACATATCACCCCACACAACCAGCTACCAAAAAAAAAACAAACTACTGCAAATATCATGACACAACATTTAGATCAAAATTACCAATTTGCATGAGCAGAAATTAAGACTTTAGGAATCCAAATATTAGAAAAATGAACCATAAGGCAAAGGCTGCGAAAGCAGATTATACATGTAAAAAGTGCAAAGCTTATCCGATACAGTTACATGCTTTCTGAAACTTTACCTTCCAGAACATTTCATTGCATGCAGTTCAGTTTCTACAGTGATTACATATGCTTCTTGCCTTCTTCAAGAAATAGAAACACAGAAATGCACAGGACCAGAAAAAGACATTTTGATGAATTTGGCTAGCCCTAAAGTTCAAAATCAGAATTTACAGTTACTACTTATAATCTCCCACCTGTCAATAATCAACATTTGCACTCGCTTAATATTAACATCCCATTTGCTTCAAGTTAAGAGGAAAGATGCTTTAACTTATGGGCAGGAATGGCAGTGCAACTAAAACATGAGCTTTTTCTGATGAGCTATCTAACAAAGTTGAGGATGTGCAAAAATAGAACTGAATATACTTTCAGTGACTGCAGAAATGGGGACAACCACATGATTCAGCTCTTCTATGGGGTCAAATTCTTAAACAAACAATGCACCACCAATCTGTCTCCTAGCAGGGGTGCCAATCAAGCAAATTGCTTCTTCCTGGTGTTGAGCTTCTTGAGCACTGCTGCAGCTCCATCCATCCAGACGAGTGATGAGTATTTAATCTCCCTCCTGATTTGAAGCTGGTAGATAGTGGAGAGTCTTGGACAGGCCATGAGGTGAACCATTCGTCACAGAGTATTCTACTCTGCCCTGCTCTTGTAGTCATGTTGTTAATATAACTGATCATATAATACCTTCTAGTCAATGGTGAACCTCAAAATGTTGATGATGGGAAACTTAGCGATAGTAGTGTTATTGAAGGTTGTGGTTTGGCGCAGTGGGGGGGCGGCGCAGTAGAGGAAAAGGGGGCTGAGGTTGAATTTCCTTATTCAAGATGACCATTGCCTGGCACAAACGTAGTGTGAATGCTGAAACTATCAGTTCAAACCTGGGTGCTGTCCAAACCCTGTTGTAGGTTGGTATGACTTGATTCATTATTGACAGAGTAGTGAATGGAGCTGAACAGTGGACTCTTCAGTGAGCAACCCACTCTTGACCTTGTGACAAGACAGTCATTGATGAAGTATCTGAATATGATTAGGGTGAGGATGCTGTCCTGAGCAACTTTGTTAGATAGCTCATCAGGAAAAGCTCATCTGTTAGTTGCACTGCCATTCCTGACCACAAGTTAAAGCATCTTTCTTCTTCACTTAAAGCAAATGTGATGTTAATACTAAGTGAGTACAAATGTTCATTATTGACAGGTGAGAGATTATAAGTAGTAACTGTAAATTCTGATTTTGAACTTTGGGGTCAGCCAAATTGATCAAATTTAAAGATTATGTAAATTTCTCATCTATCCCCCTCCTGACCTACTCTCATTACTCACCTCCTTGTCAGGGCTACCAGTGACAAAGTATTTATGATTGCAAGTCCAGTCACTGGACCAAATAATTCGACTGGTCCTGAGGAACCTTTTCACTGATTTTCTGAGGCTGCAATGATTACCTCTGACAACAACCATCTTCCTTTCAATCAGGAATGACTCTCGCACTGCAGAGTTTTACCATGATCCTCATTGACCTGAGATTTGCGAAGGCTCCCTGGTGCCATACTAGATCAAATGCTTCTTTGATATCAGGGGAAGCTACTTGCACCTCTCCTTTGATATTTAGCTGTAGTGTTGATATCTGCATCAAGGGTGTGATGGGGTCTGCAGCTGAGTGGTTCCTGAAACCCTAGCTGAGAGTTGGTGACCAGGTTATTGGTAAGTGAGTGCTGATGGCACTATTGGTAATTCCTTCCATCACTTTGCTGATAATTGTGAGGAGACGGGATAGGGTAATAATTGACCAGGTTAGATTCATCCTTTTTTCTGTATGTAGGATATACCTGGGCAAGCTTTCAGGCAGACATGCAGCTTCCATCTAATCAAACTGTTAATTCTACTCTTCTGATTTTCAAAATTAACAAAATTCTATCAAAGAAAACATGCATTTTACAGCAACCAGAATAATTTTTTATAAAGCAGTTTCATTCTTTGATTTCAATGTCTCAAGTCGCACCATACAAAGGTGTTCCAGACCTATGCCATTGATATGACATAGTTTGTTTTTCTACCATCACCGAAACTGCGATAACAAAACATCAAGATATTGCAACATTAAGTAGAAAACTCTTAAAGTAATGCAGCCTCAGGCACTTTATCATTTAAAATTTATTTGTCTTCTGAGGGTACTTCTGCAGTTATTCCCAATAATATTCTTTTAAAGATTATGTAAATTTCTCATCCATCCCCCTCCTGACCTACTCTCATTACTCACCTTCTTGTCACGGCTACCAGTGACAAAGTATTTACTATTGAAGGTCCAGTCACAGGACCAAATAATTCGACTGTGTACAGATGTACTTTTATCAGTGTGTGCAAACAAGGAGAAAAAAGGATCTGAAATCAAAACACAAATAGATTACAAGCAAAACACTTTCAAGGTAATTACGTTCATTCAGGTAAAGTCTATTGTTTATTTAATAAAAAATCATTATAGATATACAAGCTAGTTTATTCCTGATCCATTTGCTGCCCTATGCTGCTGAAGGTAGTAACTCCTTCCAAGCATAAAATTCCATTGGTTCTAGTCACTTATGAAGCCATTACACATCACTGGGCCTGGACTTGGAATTTTAGCAAGCTATTCAACCACAACAGGCAACCCTAGTTCTGGCCACAACCAATGCTCATGCACATGCACTTCCAGCAAGTGTCACTAGATAATCAGTAGGTGTGGAAATCCTATCTAATATTCCCTTGCCCAGCCCAGGAATGCTGGTGTAAACTCCCATGTTGCCACTAAGATTAGCTAAGCCAGGACATGCCATCAACAGCACATACGCAGTTAAATGCAGTAATCAGGAAGTTGCTGTCCAAGTTACTGTGCTCCTCCAGAAGCTGCAATGTAGCAGAATTTCGGTGAGAGACTTGGCACTGAAACACATGGAAGGGCGCAAAGTCACCTGATACCCATTAAATTCCCAAAAAGGATGAGACAGAGCTTATCCATTCCAGTGTAAGTAAATGTTTTAACCCTGTGATAATTATTGCCAAACAACCTCTCTGGCACTGAAAATTAACTTTGACAAGTGTGGAGTCTTACTCGTTAAGATTTTAATTATTGTTGAAGATCAAAAAAAGATGTTTTTCTTTGTCTCTTTTATCTCTGTTTTAATCCCATCTTTATTTCCCTGTTTTTAGTTTGCTTTGTTTTTTGAGTTGGCATTAAATTAACGATTCTAACTAACATTTATTGGCTCAGCCTCTTTGCACCTCATTAAGAATTTTTCAATCTGATGGCTAAGGAGATACAAAGTTGCTTGCCCTCTACCTCACCACCACCTCCTTCAACCCCACCACTGTCTTTAAATGATGAGCAGAAATTCCCTCCGACTAAATTTTGGGAAGACCGAAGCCACTGGCCTGGATTTTATAGTGGTAATGATGACAAAAACATCAGCATTCGCCATCATTACTCCAATTAAACTGTCAGCAACTGCTGGAGTCTGCACATGTGCAGAATAATGCAGAAATTCAGTGATTCTACACTACTCCAGATAAAGTGCTGTTGAGGCATCCTTAGACTGCAATCAATGGGAAATCAATTGAATTGACGAGACCTTCTACTCTTACGCTGTTAGTCTTGCTGTAAATAAAAAAACTTTTTAAAAAGTTACACCTTGTTGAATGAAGAATAACTCAATTTTTAATGCTATACTAACTTCATAATTACTGCCAAAGGCCCTCAGTGGGACAGAGAAGCTAGCTTTATATTTGTGGAATGTCAAATTTTTCCATTATGATAAAAAAAGCCCACATATTTTTATTAAAAATGTAAAGTTTGTTTACCTGTATTTTAGCTTCCATCTTAATTCAACCATAATCATTTATTTTGCTATATGAAAATTTATATTAAAAGTGAAGGATATTAAGTGTTAATAACTTCCTGGTTTGCTGTATATGACTACTTCAATGTGTAGCCTTTGACATGGTTGACCACACCATCCTCCTCCAACATTTCTCCACTGTCATACAGCTGGGTGAGACTGCAATGACCTGGTTCCGTTCTTATCTCATCGTAGCCAGAGTATCATTCACAATGGCTTCTATTCCTGCTCCTGCATCATTCTCTCTGGCACCCCAAAGGATCTATCCTTGGCCCCCTCCTATTTCTCATCTACATGCTGCCCCTCAGTGACGTCATCCGAAAACACAGCATTTGTTTTCTCACATATGCTGATGACACCCAGCTCTACCTCACCATTACCTCTGTTGACACCCCCACTGTTGCTAAATTATTGGACTTTGTGTCTGATATCCAGTACTGGATGAGCAGAAATTTCCTTCAATTAAATATTGGGAAGACTGAGGCCATTATCTTCAGTCCCCGCCACAAACTCCGTTCACTAGCTACAGATTCCATCCCTCTTCCTGGAAGCTGTCTGAGGCTGAACCAGACTGTTCATAATCTTGGTGTCATATTTGACCCCGAGATGAGCTTCCAATCACATATCCGTGCCATCACTAAGACTGTCTATTTTAATTTCCGTAACATCACCGAAATCCACCCTTGCCTTTTGCTGCTGAAAACCTCACCCATACATTTGTTACCTCCAGACTTGACTTTAACGCACTTCTGGCTTGCCTCCCACGTTCTACCCTCTGTAAACACAAGGTCATCCAAAACTCTATTGCCTGTATGCTTACTCAAACTAAGTCTCGTTCATGCATCACCCCTGTGCTTGCTGACCTACATTAACTCCCAGTTAAGCAATGCCTCAATTTTAATATTCTCATCCTCGTTTTCAAATCTCTCCATCCTTGCCTTTCCCTATCTCTGTAATTACCTCCAGCCCCACAACCCTCTGCGTTCCTAATTCTGGCCTCTTGGCCGATTTTAATTACTCCACCATTGACAGTCATGCCTTCAACTAGGCCCTAAGCTTTGGAATTCCTTTACTACACTTCTCTGCCTCTCTTGCTCTATTTTCTCCTTTGAGACGCTCCTTAAAACCTCTTTCTTTAACCAAGCTTTTGGTCATCTAACATTCTATCTCCTTATTTGACTCGGTGCCTAACTTTATTTATTTCTTTTAATTTATTTAGAGATACAGCACTGAAACAGGCCCTTTGGCCCACCGAGTCTGTGCCGACCAACAACCACCCATTTATACTAACCCTACAGTAATCCCATATTCCCGACCACCTACCTACACTGGGGGCAATTTACAATGGCCAATTTACCTACCAGCAAGTCTTTGGCTGTGTGAGGAAACCGGTGCACCCGGCGAAAACACACACGATCACAGGGAGAACTTGTAAAGTCCGCACAGGCAGTACCCAGAATTGAACCCGGGTCCCTGGATCTGTGAGGCTGCGGTGCTAACCACTGCGCCACTGTGCCGCCCAGGTTACTACCGACTGCGAAATTCAGGGCACTATTTGGTCAAACTGCATTAAAGCAATCATAGTACTACTTTAAAAGTGGGAGCGCAAAAAAAATGTCCTGAGATTTTTTCAAATTTATTAAACGTAATGAGTAGTAACATATCATAGAACCCATAATAGTATACAGATCTTCCTGCGTGACAGTGGCACTCATTGCCAAGGCTGGCGTGTGCTTGTGATAATCGGGTACCATTTTTCAATTTGTACAGATTTTTTTCACACATTATTTTCATGCTGACTTTTCTTTTTAATACTGGCCCTTCTTCAGATTAGATTCCAGCAGACTAGCATTTGTTAAAACTAGTTTCCAATTTATTGATACCAGTCTCCTAGAATCTGACAAAGAACACACAAGCATGAATGCCTTTTCAAAGTTTTAAAAAGGTAGCTGATTTCTTCATCAAGTGGCTAGATTTGAGATGATAGCCATAATTTTTTTCTACATGTTGATTATCCAACCCCATGAAAGCCATTGGAGAAGAGAAGGAAGACCTGAAGAGCAAATCGGACTCAGTCTTCTCTCCTGCTTTGTAGATTACAGAACAATACTGGCAGATGCTTGGGAGCAGGTCTCTGCTGAGATTATATCATTCAATACACCAAAGGTGAAAAGGGGAAAAAAATCTAAAAAGAAATTTTTAAAAATCTAAAATATTCCTCCAAATTGTTTGGTGGTAGCTTGCTTTTCTGTGATGCCCATCAATTGAATAGCTTGAGTGCATTTCTCAAGTTTTAACCGCTTCAGGGATGATTTTCCTGGATCTCTCAGAAAGCAGTAGTACACTTGGGGTAATGGACTGGAATAATACTGCACCTGATATCACTTCTCTGCACCTGAATTCCCTCTCAGGGCTAATTAGCATGTCTTGGGTATTACGTGGGCAGGCAAGGAAGCCTTAGTTGTGAGGGCACAAGAAATTGAAGCACTGCTGCAGGTCTTAAAGGCCTGTGGCTGCTTAAAAGGACTGGAGCACCTCAGAGCCTGGGCAGGACCTGTGGATGGAACAAGCAAGCCTGAGCATGGGTGAGCAGTGTAGAAGCCTACAATCTCCAGACAAATATCTTGGAATGCATATAGGAAGTGAATTTTGCTTGAACATAACTTTTCAAGCGGCAGCGCAACGAAACAAAATTTCATGACAGCAGTGAAAACAAGTTAACAATCCATTTGCATTCCAGCTAAGAGGGCTATTTGTATAGGCTGGATGGCAAAGCCACTGAACAGCTGTTACAAATCGACCAGAGGAACAATGTCCTATTTCCCTGGCTTGGAAATCAGGTCATGAAGGGGGTAGCATCCAGGGCAAAACAAAACGTGGCTAAGCCATCAACAGCAGCAAGGAGCTGGCACTTTTATTTGTTAGAACTCAGACCCAAATGGATGCTGTCAATTACGCCCTGCGCAAACCAGTGAGATGGGAAAAAGCAAGACACATGCTTGCAGCTCCTTGGCATTTATGAAAAAAACAATTTGCTCATTTTCCTTGGCAAACAATGCATCAGTGTACTTCTGATTGGCTGATGCCAGCAACACCACCTGTGGCTCTCTGAAACCTTACAGTGGCAGAAATGGTGGCGTGCTGTCGCTACCTTTAAAGGTGCTGAAAGAGTTTGGAGGCTGAGAGGTCTGCTCTCAAATCCGCTTACAGCAGGTGACAGAAATCTTATATTAACTCCCTGCTTAGGGATTGCTTGTCTGAGGAGTATGGGAATGCTCACCTTGTCCTTTAACCCAATTAGCTGGGTAGCTCCCAAACAGCACTCTGCTCTAGTGTTGTCTCACTGTCTTTGTATCTAGCAGTGCTTCCTGCTCCATAGAACACATGTAAACGGTGCTCCTCAACCTTCGGAGCTCTGGATACACATCCATCCCCAGGGAATGGAAGTATGGGCAGTATAAAGAGCCTGTAGTATTTTGGTAATTTTAATTTAAACCTTGTAATTGCTTAATCTGACAGCTCTCCCTTTGATTTAAAGGCACCAGGTCAAACCATTGGAATCCAGCCATGTTTGACTGGATTACTCGACTCTGCATGCACAGATTTTGATTTGAAACTAACATTAAGCGAAGGGTGAAATAAAAACAAAGTGCTGGAAATACACAGCACGTCTGGCAGCATCTGTGGAGAGAGAAACAGAGATAACGTGTCAAATGTGACCTGCTGTGTATTTCTCGCACTTTCTGTTTTTATTTCAGATTTCCAGCATCCAAAGTATTTTGCTTTCATTTAAGCTAAGGGTGATAAGTTTAAATTTAAATTTTGAAATGAGTTGCAACATGAACACACTAAAACTTAACTCATGAAGGAAATTGAGAGTTTCTCTGTCAAGTCACTTGTATCTCAACCCGACTTGTTACCCAGATGTGTAAGCAATTAGCCTAGCATTTACTCAGCTTAGCCATATGCATTGTATATCAAGAAAAGCCTTCCAGTTATAGAGAGAAAGCACGTGTTCTACAATATCAGCACACAATGGAGTAGACAACACTATCATTCAAATAATGTGAAATTTAAAATTTCCACTGGTTAGTGGAAACAATATGACATCAATCATTGCATGAAACTAAAAATAGATTTTTTTGTCAATATTAACTTGAAAAATAAACTATATTTTAATTTACATAGCTCTTAAATGTTCATGGCCCACAATTCATCATGCCACTGCAGAAGAATTCAATAAGATGTTGCCACTTTTCAGCACTTTTAAAACACAAACTGGAAATAATCAGCAACTGAGTAACATCAGTAAATCTCTGAGCAGAACTTTCCCGTCCCCAGGGTGGCAGGAGTGGAGGCGGGGGCAGGGCAATTGGGAAAATAGCGAGGTGCCGTCCCAGGACAGCTCCGCAGAATGTTTCCTTTGATGGCAAGAATGTGGATCTGCTGTTCGCTGCAAGGCAGCAGGCAGCCAATCTGCACATTTAAGGCTCCAATTAGGGGTCATATAGAGGGCCCGCCAGCGTTTTGCCGACAACAGAGTGCCCTCCCCCCACCCCCCCCACAAAAAACCCTCATGCGGAGGCCGCCGGCTTAATGGGGTAGGGCCTCCAAGCCGCAGTCCGGTGGGGCCATCGGAGCCGGAGGCACTGCTAGCAGCAAAGACCATGCCCGTGGCCCAAACTCTGCCGCCAGAGGGGTTTCCCCTCCGATCGGAGGAGCCTACCTGATTGGCCCCTCGAAAAAATTCAATTATTTTGACCACTCTGAGGGCGCCTCAGCAGTGGCCACCACTCTCAGCGGGCCTGCTAAGGCTTTAGAGCTGTCGGGCCTGTGATTGAGCATCAGGAGCCTGCCCGCCGTCCTTAATTGGGAGGCGAGCTCGGAAGCAGCCAATTAGGAGGCTGCCACCCTGAAAAATAGCTCCCCCGTTCTGGATCCCGGCAAGTGCGGGTTCGGAACCTTCATTTGGTCCCAACATCGGGATCCCAAAACCCATGGGAAAATCCAGCCCTCTGTGTTTGCAATAGTTAGAATTGCGACAAATTTAGCAGATTTTGGTCATCTTTCAAGCAGATTCACATCCTCAAAATATTTTTCTGCATGAATTTAAGCTTCCATGTACATTCCCATTCATATCAGAATGATTACAGCGAAGAGGCCATTCATCCCATCACATCCATGCCGGCTCTCTGAGCAAACCGACTAGTTCCATTCCCCAGCACTAACCCTGTAAATTCTCTCTCTTCAGGTGCTTATCCATGTCAGTTCACTCCCCTGACCAATGACCTGATATAACAGAATGCCCCTTTTTTAAGTTAAAATGTTAGAATTGCTTTAAATTGAGATTTATAGTTCAACTGCAGAATTTTTATCTTTTCCCATTTGTCATGCAGGTCCCCACCTGCCAAGAATGAGGAATATTAATTTCACCACATGAACATTAATTTTAAACTGTTACTGGAGTAAAGAAAGAACTTTCTTTTTAAAAGAAAGCAACATCAGACCCTTGACTGGAAAGACATTTGCATATTTACAGACAGTGCTTAAAAGGGACAAAAAACTATGGCCTGATACATTCAATCCACAATGGACTTTTGATTACTAGACGTTGAAGGTGGAAGAGCTAGCATTCCAGGTTGACTGCTAAGATGATGGAATACACAAACAAACGTGGTCAGACCAGTTTAATCACATGACTAACTGTTGCAGGTTTTTTTGAACTTGCCACTGAGAATTTGAACTCAGAAAGCTGTTTACTCCTGGACTGAAAATACCTCTCAGGGCTGGCTTGCCGCAGCCTCTCCCATCTGCTTCCATCTCTTTCTCATGGAACTGAAGACCCATTGAAGACACATGAACCCAAGAGAGAAAAGCCTCCTACAGAGAACAAAGTTTAAGAAGGATACTGGGCCCCAGTGAAAAGCAAGATCTACCTACAAGCAAGGACAACAGCGAGCTTGATGCACAGTAAAGAAAAAAACCCTTCAGAGATTGCCTCAAACCTTTTTACCATTTTTCTTCTGCTGTTTTCTGTCTCTATTTACACGTGCGTATCGCTTATGCATGCTAGCGTGGGGGCGCGAGTGTATCCGCAGGCGTTAACCAAAATAGAGTTTAAGTTTTAATAAATTTCACTTTTCTTCTTTAAACCCAAGAAAGCCTGTTTGTACTTATTTCTTTGCCTTATGATTGGAAAGCGGTGAACAAGGATTCACCAAGGGGGAGCTCAAACACCGTGCATTTAAAAAAACAAAACCCTGTTACAGTAAGAGCAGGTGAAGGCTGAAAGGGAACCCCAAGACCTCTTTCGCACCTGCTCGTAACACATTATTTTAAAAACATACCACGTCTATGCTTCTTTGTTTATGATAACGATGCAGGTCTGATTCTTCTTTCACTTTCAATGTGTGTTACTTAATCATATACAATGAATCGGGTTTCTCTGAGGGGGTAAGAATTGGAATAAAAGCATTCATTCTAAGTGCAGTGATCCTGCTGCTTTGTGAGACCTCCTACAGCAAGACAAGAGTTTTCCAGGTGATACAATAAAAGAGTGCATTATTTGTCAGTAAAACTCTTCATCCTAACTAGCACCACAGAAATGCTGTAAATTTCCTTCCTTCTTGCTATATTGAGCACGAACTGAATATGTGAACTTACACAGTGGGCCCACATCAGAGACGCCATCTATGACTCAGCAATGACCACCTATGGCAAACGTGTGAAGCGTAACGTAGACTGGTTTCAATCTCACTTTGAAGAGCTGGAACCTGTCACAGCCGCTAAGCGCATTGCACTGCTGAACTACAAGTCCCCAGCGAGTTAACATCCGTAGCACTTAAAGTAGCCAGAAGCGCTGCACAAATAACAGCCAGGCGCTGCGCAAATGACTACTGGCAACACCTATGCAGTCATATTCAGCTGGCCTCTGACACCGGAAACATCAGAGGAATGTATGATGGCATTAAGAGAGCTTTTGGGCCAACCATCAAGAAGATCGCCCCCCCTCAAATCTAAATCAGGGGACACAATCACTGATCAACGCAAGCAAATGGACCGCTGGGTGGAGCACTACCTCGAAATGTACTCCAGGGAGAATGTTGTCACTGAGACCGCCCTCAATGCAGCCCAGTCTCTGCCAGTCATGGACGAGCTGGACGTACAGCCAACAAAATCGGAACTCAGTGATGCCATTGATTCTCTAGCCAGCAGAAAAGACCCTGGGAAGGATGGCATTACCCCTGAAATAATTAAGAATGCTAAGCCTGCTATACTCTCAGCACTCCATGAACTGCTTTGCCTGTGCTGGGACGAGGGAGCAGTACCACAGGACACACGTGATGCCAATATCATCACCCTCTATAAGAACAAGGGTGGCCACGGTGACTGCAACAACTACCGTGTAATCTCCCTGCTCAGCATAGTGGGGAAAGTCTTCGTCCGAGTCGCTTTAAACAGGCTCCAGAAGCTGGCTGAGCGCGTCTACCCTGAGGCACAGTGTGGCTTTCGAGCAGAGAGATCCACCATTGACATGCTGTTCTCTCTTCGCCAGCTACAGGAGAAATGCCATGAACAACAGATGCCCCTCTACGCTGCTTTCGTTGATCTCACCAAAGCCTTTGACCTCGTCAGCAGACGTGGTCTCTTCAGACTACTAGAAAAGATCGGATGTCCACCAAAGCTACTAAGTATCATCACCTCATTCCATGACAATATGAAAGGCACAATTCAGCATAGCAGCGCCTCATCAGACCCTTTTCCTATCCTGAGTGGCGTGAAACAGGGCTGTGTTCTCGCACCTACACTGTTTGGGATCTTGTTCTCCCTGCTGCTCTCACATGCGCTCAAGTCTTCAGAAGAAGGAATTTTCCTCCACACAAGATCTGGTGGCAGGTTGTTCAACCTTGCCCGTCTAAGAGCGAAGACCAAAGTATGGAAAGTCCTCATCAGGGAACTCCTCTTTGCTGAAGATGCTGTTTTAACATCTCACACTGAAGGGTGTCTGCAGAGACTCATCGACAGGATTGCGGCTGCCTGCAACAAATTTGGCCTAACCATCAGCCTCAAGGAAACGAACATCATGGGACTGGACGTCAGAAATGCTCCATCCATCAATACTGGCGACCACACTCTGGAAGTGGTTCAAGAGGTCACCTACCTAGGCTCAACTACCACCAGTAACCTGTCTTTAGATGCAGAAAACAACAAGCACATGGGAAAGGCTTCCACTGCTATGTCCAGACTGGCTAAGAGAGTGTGGGAAAATGGCGCACTGACACGGAACACAAAAGTCCGAGTGTATCAAGCCTGTGTCCTCAGTACCTTGCTCTACGGCAGCGAGGCCTGGACAACATATGTCAGCCAAGAGCAACGTCTCAATTCATTCCATCTTTGCTGCCTCCGGAGAAAACCTTGGCATCAGGTGGCAGGACCGTATCTCCAACACAGAAGTCCTCGAGGCGGCCAACATCCCCAGCATATACACCCTACTGAGCCAGCGGTGCTTGAGACGGCTTGGCCATGTGAGCCGCATGGAAGATGGCAGGTTCCCCAAGGACTCAAGCTCGTCACTGGTATCAGATCCACCGGCCGTCCATGTCTCTGCTTTAAAGACGTCTGCAAACGCGACATGAAGTCCTGTGACATTGATCACAAGTCGTGGGAGTCAGTTGCCAGCGATCGCCAGAGCTGGCGGGCAGCCATAAATGCGGGGCTAAAATGTGGGGAGTCGAAGAGACTTAGCAGTTGGCAGGAAAAAAGAAAGAAGTGCAAGGGGAGAGCCAACTGTGTAACAACCCCGACAACCAATTTTATCTGCAGCACCTGTGGAAGAGTCTGTCACTCTAGAATTGGCCTTCATAGCCACGCCAGGCGCTGCTTCACAAACCACTGACCACCTCCAGGCGCTTACCCATCGTCTCCCGAGACAAGGAGGCCAAAGAAGATAGATGACTTTTGTGAATTCAGGTGAGTTTTACAAAATGCGTCTTGCCATTACATGTCACAGGCTTATGCCCTGTAGTGCAGGTATGAAGGATACATGGGATAGAATTTTACGCCCTCCCCCGCCCCCCCCAACAAAGAGCGGAAAGGTGGTTGTGGAGTGGGGGGGGGAGGAGAAACGTAAAAGGGAGCGGCAGGCTTGGGCGGGGGGTCCCTTTCTGACCTGCTCCTGCCTCCACTTTATGCGGGGGGCGGCAGCTAAAAATGGCCTGCCTGCCCTGGGTCAATCAAGGCCCTTAAGTGACCACTTAATAGCCTCCGCCCACCTCCACGGGGATTTTACCCGTAGTTGGTCGTGCAGCCAGGCCTGAGAAAAGCCGCCTGTTAAAAGGAGGTGACTCTCTGACGTCCTGGGGGGTGCCCTCATTCTCCAGCATCCTACGCCCGATGGAGGGCCGCCCCCACTGCCCCAACCACCTCCAACACCCAACATGCCCCCCCCCCCGCCCCCTAATCTACCCCTTTGCCTCTCTGGGGCCCAACCGATCACCCCCGGCGAGGCAACAAAAACTTACCTGCGTTCTGGGGTTCCCGGACATTTTCCTCACGAAGCTGGGCTGCAGTCCCAGCAGCCGCCACCACTCCCAGTGGCACTGCTGGGACAAAGAGCTGCCAGCCTGCTGACTGGTCGGCAGCTCTATTAGGCGGGACTTCCTACCTAAAGTCCTGCCTCAGACCAATTAAAGCCCGGGCACCCACAAGATACAGTTTGAATCCCCAGGCCAGGCAGAAGTGGGTTCGCCACCGACTTTTCAGTCGCTGGACGGCTCCTGCCCGCCAGGAGTAAAATCCCGGCAATGGCATGCAACTTCCATATGAATTGTAAAATAGTGTGCCTGATTCACCAATAGATTGTTTTAGTACTTTATAGCTTTCTATATGTGTGAAGGGATCAAGAGGGAGCTGGGCCCTGCCATCACCAAAGCTGCCCCCACCCCCGAAGTCGGCAGATGGTGAAGTACTCACCGACACAAATAACAGATGTCCCGCTGGACTGAACACAACTGTGAGCTCTACTCCTGTGATTCAGACATCTCCCAGTCGGCACTTGACCCTCTCCTGCAAGTTCCTATCATGGATGAGTTAGATCATCACTGGAGCTCAAGAAGGACATAGACCGCCTAGCCAACAGAAGGGCACCCGACAAGGATGGAATCCCAGCTGAGCTGTTCAAGAACAGCAAGTCCCATCTATTGCCACACCTGAGTGACCTTTTCCTTCTCTGCAGAAAGTAGGCTCTGTTCCACAGGAGATGCGGGATGTCAAACTCATCATACTGTACAAAAACAAAGGTGACAGAGGTGCTTGCACCAAATACTGGGGCATCTCACTTTTTTTTAATTCATTCGTGGGATATGGGCGTTGCTGGCCAGGCCAGCATTTATTGCCCATCCCTAATTGCCCTCGAGAAGGTGGTGGCGAGCTGCCTTCTTGAACCACTGCAGTCCATGTGGGGTAGGTACACCCACAGTGCTGTTAGGAAGGGAGTTCCAGGATTTTGATGCAGCGACAGTGAAGGGACGGCGATATAGTTCCAAGTCAAGATGGTGAGAGACTTGGAAAGGAACTTGCAGGTGGTGGTGTTCCCATGCATTTGCTGCCCTTGTCCTTCTAGTTGATAGAGGTTGCGGGTTTGGAAGGTGCTGTCTAAGGACCCTTGCTGCAGTGCATCTTGTAGATGGTACACACTGCTGCCACTGTACGTCGGTGGTAGAGGGAGTGAATGTTTGTGAATGGGGTGCCAATCAAGCGGGCTGGATGTCCTGGATGGTGTCAAGCTTCTTGAGTGTTGTTGGAGCTGCACCCATCCAGGCAAGTGGAGAGTATTCCATCACACTCCTGACTTGTGCCTTGTAGATGGTGGACAGGCTTTGGGGAATCAGGAGGTGATTACTCGCTGCAGGATTCCTAGCCTCCAACCTGCTCTTGTAGCCAAGTATTTATATGGCTACTCCAGTTTCTGGTCAATGGTAGCCCCTAGGATATTGATAGTGGGGGATTCAGCCATTGAATGTCAAGGGGAGATGGTTAGATTCACTCTTGTTGGAGATGGTCATTGCCTGGCACCTGTGTGGCATGCATGTTACTCGCCACTTATTAGCCCAAGCTTGGATATTGTCCAGGTCTTGCTGCGTTTCTACACAGACTGCTTCAGTATTTGAGGAGTTGCGAATGCTGGTCAACATTGTGCAATCATCAGCGAACATCCTCACTTCTGACCTTCTGATTGAAGGAAGGTCATTGATGAAGCAGCTGAAGATGGTTCGGCCTAGGACACTACCCTGAGGAACTCCTGCAGTGAAGTCCTGGAGCTCAGATGATTGACATCCAACAACCATAACCATCTTCATTTGCGCTATGTATGACTTCAGCCAGCGGAGAATTTTCCCCGATTCCCATTGACCTCAGTTTTGCTAGGGCTCCTTGATGCCATACTCGGTCAAGTGCTGCCTTGATGTCAAGGGCAGTCACTCTCACCTCACTCCAGCGTCACAGGGAAGGCCTTTGCTAAATCATACTTAAAAGACTCCATTTACTTGCAGACCGAGTGTACCCGAAAGCGCAGTGTCTTTGCCGTGCCAGCAGATCAACTGTGGATATGATCTGCTCTATACGCCAGCTACAAGAGAAGTGTACAGAACAGAGTATACCCTTTTATCTTATTTTCATAAATCTCACTAAGGCATTCAACAACATCAGCAGAGCAGGGCTCTACAAGATTTTGGGAAAAATTGGCTGTCCACCGAAGCTCCTCAGTCTTGTGCGCTCCTTCCATGACACCATACACTGCACTGTACAGTTTGAGAATCCACTTCATTCTTCACTCTGAAACTGTTGGGAGTGAAACAGGGTTGTGTCCTAGCCCCCACTCTGTTTAGCATCATCTTCTCCATGCTCCTGACCTTCGCCTTCCCTGCAGATATGGAAGGAGTCAACTTGCCCACTAGGTCAGGTGGCAAGCTCTACAATCTATCAAGGCTGAAAACGAAGACAAAAACATATTGCATCCTGATCAGAGAACTCCTCTACGCTGATGACGCCGCGCTAGTCGCTGACACGGAAACTCAGCCACAAAGATTTATGGACTGTCTCTCCCATGCCTGTAACTTATTCACCTTCATTATAAGCATCAAGAAAACCGTGGTCACGGTATTGCATATCTGTCCCTGATCACACTAAATAACACCCCACTGGAAGTGGTTAGCAAATTATCCTACCTTGAGTCTACGGTGACAGACAACCTGTCCCTTGATGCAGAGCTCGAAATACGCATAGGGAAAGCAGCTACCACCTTTGTCCGACTTGCAAATGCGCATGGGATAACACCAAGCTGATGGTTTATAAGGCCCATGTTCTCAGCACCTTGCTCTATGGCTGTGAAACATGGGTGACTTACAGCTACCAGGAAAAGCAGCTCAATAATTTCCATCTTCACTGTCTGCAGCGCATTATGGGTATATCCTGGCAGGACAAAATCACAAATGCAGCAGTCCTCTCAAAAGAAGAGCTCCCCACTATATTGGCACGAATCAAACAGAGGCGACTTCGGTGAATCGAATACATCCGGAGGAGGGAAGACGATCGCATACCCAAGACCTTCTATATGTTGAGGTAGATGGGGTCAGATGAGCAGTGGGGAGCCCAAAGCCCTGCTGCAAGTGGGACATGAAGGCCTTAAATATCGACTATCGCACCCGGGAGTCACTAGCTGGTGAAAGGGAGAAATGGAGACACATCCTGTGCACTATCATGCGGCCAGTGACTACAGCAGCTTGGCAACAGGCGCCAATGCCGAAAACAACTCACAGCGTCACTTGGCAGCTTCACATGCGGCACTTGTGGTAGAACCTGCCTCTCAAGGATTGGCCTCCACAGCCATCAGCAAAAGGTGCACCAAGAGGAGACACCCCACTTAAATGGATTATTTTCTGCATGTCCATCATCTTTCGTAGATGGATGAATGCCGACCAATCTATAGTTTTTTGTATTAGGTTCACAATCAGTATGCAATGATAATGGTTTCATAGAACTACTTTTAATTATGAAAGTGCTCAGGAAGTAAAATATCTTGTCTCTACAGTAGAGTTAATGCAGCAATAGGAAGTTTATTTCTCAGGCTTTAATTTAGGGTTTAGGACATTTAGGTAAATTACACTATTTGCATTTACAATGACTGTTTTGGTTTGCAAGTGTTGTACATTGTATACTGCAACAATATTGAAAGATCTGTTAATTAATTTTCAGCAAAGAATACAGAATCATAGAATGATACAGCACAGGAGGCCATTCAGCCCATTATTCTAATGCAGGCTCTTTGAAAGAGCTAACCAATTAGTCCCATTCTCCTATACTTTCCCCATAGCCCTGAAAATTTTTCTCCCAATTCCCTTTTCAAAGTTATTACCGAATCTGCTTCCACAGCCCTTTTAGGCAGCAGTCCAGATCATAACTCGCTGCATAAAAAAAAAAGTTTCCTCACATCACTTCTGGTTCTTTTGTCAATTATCTTAAATCTGTGTCCTCTGGTTACTAACCCTTCTGCCACTGGAAACAGTTTCTCCTTACTTACTCTCTTAAAACCATTCATGATTATGAACACCTCTATTAAATCTCCCCTTAAACTTCTGTGCTTTAAGGATAACAACTCCAGCTTCTCTAGTCCCTTCACATAACTCAAGTCCCTCATCCCTACCATTCAAGTATATTTCCTCTGCAACCTCTCTTAGGCCTGGACATCCTTCCTGAATTGGACCCAATGCTCCAACTGGACTTAACCAGTGATTTGTAAGGATTTATTTGTGAGGGAAAAAATTCACATTATATTCTTTAGTATACCAAAAATCTTAATGTCACTGTACATTTCTTGACTAGAAAATCTTACTTCCTGTTGTCACCTTTTTGACACACTACTCTGGCAATAACCAGTAATGAATTATCAAAAACATCAAAACTAAAAGCATGCTAAAATATGAACATATTAACATTTAATGCAAATATTTCTCCAATACAATGCTTGGTTCCCTTACTTTCTTGAGCTAGTCACTTTTTGTGCATTGTCTAATAATCCTTCATAAAGCAGTTGCAGAAATGAAAGTTCAACTGCACAGAAAAAAAAATCAACAAAAATTTAAATTAATGTTGCAAACCTCTCAGAATATAATTCAGAGCATGATTTAATTTTTGCCTAAGTTTTTTGAAAAAAACCCCAATGGAATGTTTACCTTTAACATCGTTCCAACAACTTTAGAAATCATAAATCCAACTAAAAATGGTAAATCACTGTGGAGAAGACTTTGTGGTGCTGCATTCAGTGAATTACATAATAGCAGAAGAGTGTGGAATCCTTTATTCCAAATTGAGTGTTTGTTGGAAGCTTAAGTATGACAGCTCAATTTACTTAAAAACTATATAAGTAGAATCTGTATATCAAATTACTAAAGGTTTAGTGTAGCATATAACTCCTCCAAATTATATTGCATTCTTACCTGAATCAGATTCGGTCATTTCATGTTGTTTCCAGAGAGACCAGGTTCGGTCTCGCGAAACTGCCAACAAGAATCGGTCATCTGGTGAAAATGCCAACTGAGTGACGGTCAGGCTGTGGAATGGCAGGATGAGCAGTTGCTTCCATTTGGAGGTACTCCACAAAATAATTGCTGCATGCTCCACTTTGGCAGCCTATATAAAAAAAGTCATGCAGAAAAATCATGAAAGACTGTAGAATCTGTCCTATGGTCTCGGCTCTACTCGATATCAGGCATTCTCAATCAGGGGTCCTTGGATCTCTCGAAGGTTTTAAGGGGTGGTTCTTGTTTTTCTTTTATCACACTATGTGGGCATTGCTGGGAAGGCCAGGTGATGAGCCACCTTCTTGAACCGCTGCAGTCCAAGTAGTGGAGCTACAGCCACAGTGCTGTCAGGGCGAGGGGAGTTAAAGGTTTTTGACCCAGCGACAGAGAAGGAATGGCTATCACATATCAGGCTTAAAAAATCACACTTGAAATCATAGATTTAACTTTAGCCAAGATTTAACAAGCTTTTACTGGAGGATCTTTCTTACTGCTGCTACATGTGCTATCTGACCTTACAACAACCCACCAGATCAGGTGGCTCCCCATTGTACAAACAGTTCCTTTCAGTTTCTCTTCCAAGTACCACATAGTCACTAATACTCAAGCCCACACAATCAGCTATCATGACAACGGCGATATAGTTCCAAGTCAGGATGGTGTGTGCATTGTAGGGGAACTTGCAGGTGGTGGTGTTCCCATACTCCTGCTGCCCTTGTTTTTCTAGGTGGTACAGATCACTGGTTTGGAAGGTGCTGTCGAAGAAGCCTTGGAGAGTTGCTGCAGTGCATCTTGTAGATGGTACATACTGCAGACACAATGCACTGGTGGTGCAGGGAGGGAATGTTTAAGGTGGTGGGTGGGCCAAACGGGCTGCTTTGTCCTGATTATGTCACATTTCTTAAGCGTTGTTGGAACTGCACTCATCCAGATAATTCAACAGTATTTCTTCACACTCCTGACCTTCGCCTTGTAGATGGTGGAAAGGCTTTAGTGAGTCAGGAAGTTACTCATCACAGAATTCCCAGCCTCTGACCTGCTCTTGCAGTCACAGTATTTATATGGCTGGTCCAGTTCAGATAGTCACCTCCAGGATTCAGAGATGACAATGGCATTGAATGCCAAGGGGAGGTGCTTAGATTCTCTCTCATTGGAGATGGTCAGTGCCTGGCATGTATGGCATGAATGTTACCTGCCATTTATCAGCACAAGCCTGAATGTCGTCCAGGTCTTGCTGCATGCAGGGATGGACAGCTTAGTTATCTGAGGGGCTGCAAATGGAACTGAACATGCAATCAGCAGTGAGCAAGCCCATTCTGAGCTCATGATTGAAGGAAGGCCATTGATGAAGCAGCTGAAGATGGTTGGGCCTTGGACACTACCACAAGGAACTCTTACAGCGATATCCTGCAGCTGAGATGATTGGTCTCCAACTACCACAACCATCTTCCTTTGTGCTAGTTATGACACCAGCCAGTGGAGAGTTCGGCACCACCCCCTCCCACCTCTCCAATTCCCACTTACGTCATCTTTTCTAGAGCGCTTTGATACCAAAATCAGATAAGTGCTGCCCTGATGTCAAGGACAGTCACTCTCACCACACCTCTACAATTCAGCTCTTTTGTTCATGTTTGGACTAAGGCTGTAATGAGGACTGGAGCTAAGTGGGCCTGGCGGAACCGAAGCTGACCATCGGTGAGCAGGATATTAGTGAATATCTGCCACTTGATAGCATTGTCAACGACACCTTCCATTACCATCAAAAATAACCATCAGAAACTCTCATTTCATTTGTCATCTCAATCTACCACTCTCCTGGCCAATAATCTTTACCTAGCCCGTACTTAGATGTGGCCAATCAGGTTGTTTGATACTTTGGACAGGTGATGCAAAGGCAAAAAGCGCAGCAATTACAGGTGGAGTCGGATTGGGGGATATCGTTGTGCTTCAGATATGGCAAGCAGGGCCATTCAGTGCAGAGAGAGATGCATCACGACTGGGCCAACAGGAAGCACATTGAGGTTATCACCAGTAGCTTCAGAAAGATAGTGACTGCCTCAATTCATTCAGTATGGAGCAGCAGTCAATGAATAATAAATCATCAGCAGTAACAATAGAGTCACCCGATGAAAGCTTCTTTCTATTCAATCACTATGGTGGGTGTCTGTAATGTTAGGGTTTATGGCCTGGTTCAGGTTAGAACTTGTGTTAATTTGCCTCTAAACTGAAAGTAGTGGAAATATAAAATTGCCTCCAATTTCCACTTATTGATTCAAGTGACTGGGGTTAATATATGATTGGGTTTAAAATAATCTATGAATAAGGAGACTGAAGGACTGCGAATATTAGAGGTAGATTAGTTCATTCAAGAAATATAACTCAATATGGCAATTATTGTATAATTCTTTCACACTAACCAAAGAACTTGTTGATGCATTACCTCAAGATTGCTTCCCGAATTAAAAGCAAAATTAAAAGCAAAAAAGCAGATGCTGGAAATCTGAAATAAAAACACAAAGTGCTGGATTCTGTTCTGACGAAATGTTAACTCTGCTTCTCTCCACAGATGCTGCCACACCTGCTGAGTATTTCCAGCACTTTCTGTTTTTATTTGCTTCCTGAATTGCCTACTTACCTTATATTAATCAAGCCCTAAAACAGCAGTGCATTGAAATCCACCAAACTGACTATTTGTAAAGAGGAACATCTCTTAATTGTGTAACAGTGCATCCAATGGTACATATTAAGGAATGTTTTTGGCAGCAAACAAAAGCTGGCATTCAGTTACCTCTAGTTCCAACCTCTCTCAATACTGCACTGTACATTATGCAATCAATCTTCGAGTCACATTAAGTAAAACAAATGATAAATCCATGTTTTATTGTATAACTAATTTTTTACACAGAAAAAATAACTTGCGTTACAAGGGGTCTGTGGAATTTTTATAACACAGGAGGGGTGCCTCAGAAGCAAAAAGGTTGCAACACCCTGCTCCAAATGGAGATTGCAATTGAATAAAGTACAATCTTTTCTTAAGTGAATGGAGCTAGCAGCAGATTGCAAAAAAGTCTCAATAAAAAATGCTTATTTAAAATCAGTATTATCACTTTGAACAGAAAAGTCAAATTTAATTGCAGTATAATATCCCTGTCTTGCAACTTTGATTTTTCATCCCTAAATGAATATGGGTCTTGTAATGCTCCAGTCATGTTTTGGGATTTTTGTTCTTTTTCTTCATGAAAAGGATTTTGGGATTGAGTTACATGTAAATTTGTGCTTTAAAACAAAGTGAATTTGCACATTTTTAACAAAAAAAAACAAAGGCTGCAGGCATTGAAGAATATGTATTAAAGAGAAGCAGGCCAGCGTGTGGAAGGCCACAACTCAGTGTCTATTTCAAACTGTATGAAATGAAAGCCAGTTGTCTCATCCCGGGGCTGTTAGCCAGGATGGCCCCATTCATTTTAAGGACAGCATGAGATCTTTTCTTTAAACAGACATGCACAGCGGAAGGGGGAGGAAAAGGAGTTGACTTTAGTGACAGGTCAATGAATCATTAATAAGGAAAGACTTCAGTGTCACAGCACTCCTCCCAGCTGAGATCACCAAGGGAAAGGAAAAAAAAGGACTATCTTGCATTTACATAGTGCCTTTTTTTTTTAAAAAGAGATACAGCACTGAAACAGGCCCTTCGACCCACCGAGTCTGTGCCGACCATCAACCACCCATTTATACTAATCCTACACTAAATTCCACATTCCTACCACATCCCCACCTGTCCCTATATATTTCCCTACCACCTACCTATACTAGGGGCAATTTATAATGTCAATTAACCGGTCAACCAGCAAGTCTTTGGCATGTGGGAGGAAACCGGAGCACCCGGAGGAAACCCACGCAGACACAGGGAGAACTTGCAAACTCCACACAGGCAGTACCCAGAATTGAACCCGGGTCGCTGGAGCTGTGAGGCTGCAGTGCTACCCACTGCGCCACTGTGCCGCCTCTTTTACAAGCATTACAGTTAAGGATGTATTTTGGAAGTGCAGTCAATGCTATAATGTAGGGAGACCGCACAACCAATTTGTGAGCAGCATGGGACCACAAACATCAATGAGATAAATGACCAGATAATTTACTTCAGTGATGTTGGTTGAGGGATAAATATGTCAGGACACCAAAAAGTGACATTGCTCTTCTTCAAATAGTGCCATGGGATATTTTACATCCACCTGCGAGGGCAGATGTGGCCTCAGTTTAACATCTCATTCAAAAGATGGAATCTCCAACAGTGCAGAACTTCCTCAATACTGCACTGGAACGTCAGCCTGGATTATGTGCTCAAGGCTCCGGAGTGAGGTGTGACATGACCTTCTTGTTTAGAGCTGACAATGCTACCACTGAGTCTTTTCAATTCTTTTCCCCCAACATTTAGAAGTAACCTATGAAAATATTTCTTTACTGTCCTTTCTGCTTTTTACAAGCCTGGCCAAGATCAATCTTAAGCATACTTTACTGTGAAGTAAAATTAAAAACACCAAACAAAAGCTTCAGCAACTTGTTCTGTGGTCTCTGATTGTAACCAGCATTGCACAAACCAGTGCACAATTATGCGGTAACAACAGAGTGTGCTTCTGGAATCAAATTGTGCTGACAAACTAAATTGGTTTTCAATCACTGGACATCAGTTCAAATGTCAAAATTCGAGAATGGCTAGAAATAAATGTGAGCTAAAATAGTAAGGCGGAGAGATGGGTAAGAAAAGTAAGACTTGCATTTATACAGCATCTTCTATCAATTGATGTTTCAAAGCACTTTACATGCAATGAATTTGTTATGTAGGCAAGCTTAGATGGAGAAACAGGATAATGGGCAACACAAATGTAAAACAAAAATTAAATTTCTGCAGTGTATAAATATATAGCTTTACCACAGTCAGTGTTTCAGTGTCAAGAGTATGAGAGTTTGGCTGAATCTATACTATAACTTTTGTGCCAATCCAGTAGTTTTGGGTCTTAAAAAGCCAGAATAGCTCAGACTGTTGAATACACTAAAACCTTGTGATGCGAGACAATGCTCCAGGATTAAGGAGTTCCAGGTGCAGTAATGGTGATATATGTCCAAGTCAGGACACTGTGTGACTTAAGAGGGGAATTTAGAAGTGATGGCATTGCCATCTGCCTGCTGCCCTTGGCTTTCTAGATGGTGGCGATTACGGGTTTGGGAGGTGCTGTCATAGAAGACTTCATGAGTAGCTGTGATGCATTTTGTGGATATTAAACACTGTAGCCATGGTGGAAGGAGTGGATGTTTAAAATGGTGGATGGTCTGCTTCGTTCTGGACAGTGTCAAGCTTTTTGCCTGCTATTGTAGCTCCACCCACCCAGGCAAGTGCAGAACATTCCATCACACTTCTAACTTGTGTCTTGCGGTGGAGAGGCTTTGAGGAGATGAGCCACTCGCTGCAGAATAACCAGCCTCTGACCTGATTTATGAGCCACAGCATTTATGTGCCTGGTCTCGTTGAGTATCTGGTAAATGGTGACTCCGTGGAGGTCTTGACAATGGTACTCTCACCTCATGTTAAAGGGGAGGTGTTTAGATTTTCTTTTGCTGGAGATGGTCATTGCCCAACACTTGCAATGGCATGAATGTTACTTGCCATTTATCCATCCAAGCCTGTTGAATTGTGAATGGGGCTGAACACTGTGCAACAATCAGTGAACATACCCATTTCTGACCTTGCGATGAAGGGAAGGTCATTGATGAAGCAGCTGAAAATAGTTGGGCCTAGGACACTGCCTTGTGGCTGAGATGATTGGCATCCAACAACTCTAACCATCTACCTCTTCCCTAGCTTTGACTTCAGCAGCAGAGAGATTTCCCAGAAATCCCCACTATTTTAAGTTTTACCAAGGGGCCTTGGTGTCAAACCTGGTTGAATGCTGCCTTGACTTTACCTCCAAATTCAGATCTTTCGAATATGTTTGGACAAAATGATCCTGACAGAATGCAAACTGAGCATCAGTGGGCAGGTTTTTGGTGAGTAACTGCTGCTCGATAGCACCGTCGATGACACCTTCCATCATTTTGCTGCTGATTGATAGTAGGCTAAATGGGTCAGATTGGATTTGTCCTGCCTTTTGTGGACAGGACATATCTGGGCAATTTTCCACATGGTCGGGTTGATGCTAGTGTTGTAGCTGAACTGGAACAGCTTGGCTAGGGGCGTGGCTAGTTCTTGAGCACAGGTCTTCAGCACTACAGCCAGGATGTTGTTGGGGCTCAATGCCTTTGCTGTATCCCATGTGTTCAGCTTTTTCTTGATATCACTGATATGGGCTGAAGACTGGAATCTGTGATGGTGGGGATCTCAAGAGTTGAACTATCCACTTGATACCTTTGGCTGCAGATGGTTGCAAACTCTTCAGCCTTGCCTTTTATAGAAAGTAATACATCAATATGCATTTTCTATACAGAGCCAGATTTTGTGGTCGGTGGTGAAGCAACAGTGCCAGTTGTTCATTACACTTATACTTGTCCACAGACTTTCTATTGGCTTTTGCACTGGAACTTCTTGTGATGAGAAAGCTGCAGGGAATTTAGGACCTGTGTGAACAGGGCAATGAACTGTGCATCTTCTTATCCAAACAGATTAAAGAGTCACGCAGAGACTGAACCAGGAAGTGACAGAATTCAGTGCCAAATCTCCAACATAAATTAAATCTGAAGGAAATGAGACTCCGCACTTGTAAAAGTTAATTTTCAATGCCAGGGAGGTTGTTAGGCAGTAAATAAAACTTATCACACCATTGAAAAAACTATTTTCACTGGAAGAGACAAACACCAACTTTTTCTGCCAGGCTTAACGTATACCTAAGTACAGCAACTTCATATGATCTATGTGTTTCAATGCCATTCTCACAGCTCCTGCAGGGAAAGGGGCATCTTGGAAAACAACTGCAAAATCCAGTCCTATATATAGTATGTAAAAATATTTTTGTATAATGTGAATATAGTATTAAGCAAAATTGGAATGCAAGTATCTGATACATGAATTTTACCACTGAAATATTTTATTAATTTTAAATTATACATCAGTTTCTTCATTGATTGAAAGAAAAGTGTTAAATTTGTGAAGTGACAGTCAGAGAAAGTCATTGTTCAGTGTTGGGAGGTATGAAACATTAGAAAAGGGAAGGGGAAGAAACAGTCAGGTTGTGTAGAGGTTGGTATATGGTAAGTGCAAAAGTGATGCTGGCTGGTAAATAGCAAGTGTTGAAAAGTGTAAGATAGAAGATTAAGTATTTGTGACAAATCAGTGGTGGTGAGCTGAAGAGGTAACTAGCATGAGAGCGCAAGGACAAGAGATGTTACAATTAAGAGAATTTTGAGGGAAAAGTAGAAAGAAAAACATTTAGAAGTGGGCAGGGGTGTCAAGAGGTTTCATGATATGTAAACTGAAATAAACAGATAACCAACAGCATTTAGGGGAGGTGGTAGCATGGTGGTATTGTCACTGAATGAGTAACCAGATAGCTAGGCTAATGCGCTGGGACAAGGATTCGAATCCCATCACAGCAGATGGTGAAATTTGAATTCAAGTAATAAAAAAAAATCTAGAATTAAAAACTAGTCTAATGGTGACCATAAAACCATTGTCGATTGTTGTGAAAACCTATCTGTTTCACTTCACTGTAGATGTCCCACAGACTAGCCAAGACATAGTCATACTCTCGGAATCATACCTTACAGACAATGTCCTTACCATCACCATCCCCGGGTATGTACTGTTCCACTGGGTCCTCAACATTGCCTCCAGACCCCATGAAGTCTCATGGCATCAAGTCAAACATGGGCAAGGAAACCTCCTGCTGATTACCACCTACCGCAACCCCCACCGCACCCCCCCCCACCCCGTCAGCTGATGAACCAGTACTCCTCCATGTTGAACACCAATTGGAGGAAGCACTGAGGGTAGCAAGGGCACAGAATGTACTCTGGGTGGGGGACTTCAATGTCCATCACAAAGAGTGGCTCGGTAGCATCACTACTGACCGAGCTGGCTGAGTCCTAAAGGACATAGCGGCAGGTGGTGAGGGAACGAAGAAGAGGGAAAAACCTACTTGACCACATCCTCACCAGTCGACCTGTCGCAGATGCATCTGTCGATAACAGTATTGGTAGGAGTAACAACAGCTAGATCTTACATTACCTTCCCCATTAGATTGGGAGGTACTCATCAACTGTTCCAAAAAACTACTTTGTTATACTTCATTGATGTGTTGTAATCTTTTTGGAATTCTCAGTATCATCTTAATGGCAGACTTGGTATCTCTTTAATAGATTTTCTCATGACTTGTTTAACTATGGTGGCTATTGTAGAGGTTACAGGATGGGAGGGTAACTAGTCTGAACTAGAATCTGGGCCCAAACTATTCAAAAGCATGAGGTGATAGCCAAAGTTCTAATTTTTGCATTCCGTACACCATTCTATGTTAGCAATCTGTCGAGATTGTAATTATGCTGAAGTTTTTACTCTTCATTTTTTCATTTCACAGTCCTTGTGGAGACGAAGTCCTAATTTCACACTGAGGGTACCCACCATCGTGTTGTGTGGCACTACACACATGCTAAATGGGATTGGGTTCAAACAGATCTAGAAACTCAAAACTGGTCATCAACCACAATCTGTAACCTCGTGGCCCAGCATAGCCCCCATTCTACCATTACTATCAATCCGGGGGGACCAACCCTGGTTCAATGAAGAGGGCATGCCAGGAGCAGCACCAAGCATACCGAAAAATTAGGTGTCAGCCTGGTGAAGCTACAACACAGGACTAAGTGCGTTCCAAACAGTGGAAGCAGCATGCGATAGACACAGCTAAGCGATCCCACAACCAACAGATCAGATCAAAGTTCTGCAGTCCTGCCACATCCAGTTGTGAATGGTGGTGGATAATTGAACAACTAACAGGAGATGGAGGTTCCACAAATATCCCCATCCTTAATGATAGGGGGGCCCAGCACATCAGTGCCAAAGACAAGGCTGAAGCAATTGCATCCATCTTCAGCCAGAAGTGCTGAGTGAATGATCCATCTCAGCCTCCTCCTGAGGTCCCCAGCATAAAAGATGCCAGTCTTCAGCCAATCCGATTCACTCCACGTGATATCAAGAAATGGTCGAAGGCACTGGATACTGAAAAGGCTATGGGTCCACACAGCATTCCTGCAATAGCACTGAAGACTTAGAGAACAGTGGAAAAATCGGGCAGAGTCAGCATGGATTTACAAAAGGGAAATCATGTCTGGCAAATCTGCTAGAATTCTTCGAGGATGCAACTAGTAGAGTTGATGAGGGGGAGCCAGTGGATGTGGTTTATTTGGACTTTCAGAAGGCTTTTGACAAAGTCCCACATAAGAGATTAGCGTGTAAAATTAAAGCGCATGGGATTGGGGGCAGTGTATTGTGATGGATAGAAAATTGGTTGGCAGACAGGAAACAAAGAGTAGGGATAAATGGGTCTTTTTCCGAATGGCAAGCAGTAACTAGTGGGGTACCACAGGGATCGGTGCGAGGACCCCAGCAATTCACAATATATATTAATGATTTAGATGAGGGAACTAAATGTAATATCTCCAAATTTGCAGAAGTCACAAAACTGGGTGGGAGGGTGAGTTGTGAGGAGGATGCAGAGAGGCTTCAGGGTGATTTGGACAAGTTGAGTGAGTGTACTAATGCATGGCAGATGCAGTATAATGTGGATAAATGTGAGGTTATCCATTTTGGTAGCAAAAACAAGAAGTAAGATTATCTGAACGGCTATAAACTGATAGAGGGGAATATGCAGCGAAACCTGGGTGTTCTTGTACACCAGTCGCTGAAGGTAAGCATGCACGTGCAACAGGCGGGAAAGGCGGCAAATGGTATGTTGGCCTTCATAGCGAGAGGATTCGAGTACAGGAGCAGAGATGGCTGGCTGCAATTATACAGGCCCTTGGTGAGGCCACATCTGGAATATTGTGCGCAGTTTTGGTCTCCTTATCTGAGGAAGGATGTTCTTGCTATAGAGGGAGTGCAGCGAAGGTTTACCAGACTGATTCCTGGGATGGCGGGACTGACATATGAGGAGAGGTTGAGGTCGGTTAGGATTATATTCGCTGGAGTTCAGAAGAGTGAGGGGGAAGTCATAGAGACCTATAAAATTCTAACAGGACTTGACAGGGTAGATGCAGGAAGGATGATCCCGATGGTGGGGGAGTCCAGAACCAGGGGTCATAGTCTAAGGATACGGGGTAAACCTTTCAGGACTGAGATGAGGAGAAATTTCTTCACCCAGAGAGTGGTGAACCTGTGGAATTCGCTACCATAGAAAGCAGTTGAGGCCAAAACATTGTATGTTTTCAAGAAGGAGTTAGATATAGCTCTTGGGTCTAAAGGGATCAAAGGGTATGGGGCGAAAGCGGGAACAGGTTACTGAGTTGGATGATCAGCCATGATCATAATGAATGGCGGAGCAGGCTCGAAAGGCCTACTCCTGCTCCTATTTTCTATGTTTGTCCTCCAGAACTGGCTGCACCCCTAGCCAAGCTGTTCCAGTATAGCTACAACACTAGTATCTACCTGGCAATGTGGAAAATTGCAAAGGTATGTCCTGTCCACAAAAAGCAGGACAAATCCAACCCAGCCAATTACCACCCTATTAGTCTACACTCAAATCATCAGCAAAGTGATGGAAGGTGTCGTAGACAGTGCTATCAAATGGCACTTGCTCAGCAATAACCTGTTCACTGACACACAGTTTTGATTCCATGAAGGCCACTCAGCTCCAAACCTCATAACAACCTTGGTCCAAACATGGACAAGAGCTGTAGTCCAGAGGCGAGGTGAGACTGACTGCCTTTGACATCAAGGCAGCATTTGACTGAGTATGGCATCAAGGAGCCCTAGTAAAACTGGAGTCAATGAGAATCGGGGGAAAACTCTCCACTGGTTGAAGTCATACCCAGCACAAAGGAAGATGGTTGTGGTTGTTGGAGGTCAATCATCTGAGCTCCAGGAAATCACTGCAGGAGTTCCTCAGGGTAGTGTCCTACGCCCAATCATCTTCAGCTACTGCATCAACCATCTTCCCTCCATCATAAGGTCAGAAGTGGGGATGTTCGTTGATGATTGCACAATGTTCAGTACCATTCGTGACTCCTCAGATACTGAAGCAGCAAGACCTGGACAACATCCAGGCTTGGGCTGATAAGTGGCAAGTAACATTCACGCCACACAAGTGCCAGGCAATGAACATATCAAACAAGAGAGAATCTAACAATTTCCCCTTGATACTTCATGGCATTACCATCACTGAATTTCCTATCAACATCCTGGGGGGTTAACATTGACCAAATACTGAGCTGCACCAGCACATAAATGCTGTGGCTAGAAGAGCAGGTCAAAGGCTGGGAATTCTGCGGTGAGTAACTCACCTCCTGAATCTCCAATGCCTGTCCACCATCTACAAGTCAGGAATGTGACAATATTCTCCACTTGCCTGGATGGGTGCAGCTCCAACAACACTCAAGAAGCTCGACACCATCCAAGACAAAGCAGCCCACTTGACTGGCACCCCATCCACCACATTCAACATGCACTCCCTTCACTGACACATAGTGGCAGCAGTGTGTACCATCTCCAAGATGCACTGCAGCAACGCACCTAGGCTCTTTGGACAGCACCTTCCAAACCCCTGACCTCCACCAGGTAGAAGGACAAGGGAAACAGATGCATGGAAACACCACCACCTGCAAATCCCCTCCAAGCCACACAACATCCTGATTTAGAACTATATCACTGTTCCCTCACTGTCAGTGGGTCAAAATCCTGGAACTCCCTTCCAAACAACACTGTGGGTGTACCGACACTCCAAGGACTGCAGCAGTTCAAGCAGGCAGCTCACCACCACCACCTTCTCAAGGGCAAATAGGGATGGTCAATAAATGCTGGCCTTGCCAACGATGCCCCACATCCCATGAACGAATAAAGAAAAATGACAAAAAACAGTAACATAAAAAAAATATATTTTGCTTAATACTTTAGGCACATTATACAAACATATACCTATGCCTGTATTCTCTATGTGGCTTCCTCCACCCATTCTGTGACAGACCATTATTCACCATCCCCCTCTTTGGGCGGCCTCACTTCAGGTCTCCCAAAACCCTTGCTGTGGAAGTGCCCCATCCCCCTTTGTTTTAGCTCTCTCCACCATCTCTCACGAAATGGGAGAGGACGTACCAGCACTGGTTTAAATGAGGTCTGAAACATTTTAGAAATCAATTTCAGCCCCCTCAGTTACAGTTAGCAATAACTTAAGAAAACAAACCAGGCCAACAGAGCAGGGAGGTGGTTGCAGGGTCTGAGGGGGAGCACTAGACCAACGGGAGTGACAGAACTAAGAGGTGCAGCAATGGAATGAACACCAGGCCCTGGTGGAGTGAACTGAGTGGTAAACTCTCAAAGAAGCCAGGCAAACACAGAAGCAGTGGGGCAAGGGATGGACTCCTACTCTGAAAATGGCAGGTCGTCACAGGAGTGGCTGCCTGGCGCAATGAACCTTATTCATGCAAACCACTTTGAGAAGCTTCCTGTGAATAAACCCGAACACAAGGCCCAGTATTCAGAAGGGTGACACATTCAAAATTCAGAAAGGCAATGGATTTTTAGTTACGGTATTTAGGTAATTAGGACTAAAATTGCAATTAAATTGATTAAAAGATATTGGGCCAGATTATGCTGTCAAATTAAGAGTGAGGCTAATGGCACTCGCTGTTATTTATGCACAAATGACACAGCAGCTTCAGGCAAAGAGAAAATGTGTGGTTAAATGCCAATACCCAAACGTTGCTGTTCAAGTTGCAAAAATGGCATTTCACTCACTGAAATGTATTGAATGCCATGAAATTGCTCTATTTGCATGATAGATATAAACTAAACTCGCCACAAAGTTAAGTCATCATTTCAAGTGCAAGTTTAAGGCAGTGATAATTGTTAATTACAGCCAATTGATCTCTCTAGTATCGGTGCCTCATTCCATCAGGTACTCATCGTCGTTGGAGATTTTAAACACGTCATTTTTTTTTTTAAAGAAGTACTTTTTCTTTCTGTCTCTTGTTTTTCTCTCTCTCTTAGTCTAATCCTTCTTTCCCTCTCTATTTTTGTTTCTGTATCTGATTAACATTGATTTCACCCACTTTAATTTACACTTCTTTCTCCGCCCTGGCACTGTTAATTTCACTATCCTTCAGGTCCTTGGCGACGTTTCCCTCACTTTATCAGCTCACAATTTCAGTAAGTTGTCATGCAAAAAATGTTAAAACCTAAACGTGCAAGTGTATGGCTAACAAATGGCAGATACAGTTCCATGCCCTGCTACAGCAAGCTCTGGTCATTGGAAATCACAAGACAATTCAGGGTCATACTCATACATTTCAGTTAGAGGAAAGCTACTGCTGCAGAGCCACACAATGGTCAGGGTCTGAAAAGGCATACAAAGTTAATTCTCCAATATACCATAGGAATTGATATTGTTGAACCCAATGGCACGTGACAATTCTAAAGACCTTTCATAATGTCACCTACAGGCATAATAGATAATGCCGGTAAGATGGACAGTTTTATCAGGGAAAGGTCATGAGGATGCTGGCACAGGATTTTCCAATTATTCTAAAATTGAAAGTTGCTATCCACTCAGCCATTTTAATGTGCAATAGATAGTATTGAAAATTGTTCCTGACACTAATTGTTAATTATTGATGAAGCCAGAGCAACATTTCTATCCATTGTAAAAGACATTACAGAACAAAATCAACTTGAGTATTAAAAGTAAACTATCCATTTAACAGTGTGGAATTTGTTACAATAAGTATTTATTATATTCCCAACATTATCACACAATACCTTACACGCGGAAGCCACCACAGTCGATGAGCTATTACAGGCAACACAGAATACTTCATAACCATGCCCGTATCTATTGGAAAGAAATAAGAAAATTGAGGCACTTGTAAAAGGAGGGAAAATACATTCTGTAAAACCACAGCTCATCTGTAGTTAAGTATTCAAAAAGAGGTACTGACTTGGCATTTCTCTCTCTCTTCGTCGGAAGGAAAACATAAACTTATGCAAAAAGTGTAACAACTTGTTATTGAACAGTTTCACAGTAAAAGGCATGCAATGCACCCTCATTTTTTGTACCTGATCATTCTACTGCATTAATGCACAATTGTAAATGGAGAAAAGCTAGCCAATTAAACAACAAAATTGCTTTGCTCTTCACTTAGTTGCAGGATAGACCATGTAACGTTTACATAGTAGTCTATAATTTGTAAACACAGCTTTTGTTCAGACACCTGTGAGAAAAAAATTCTGATTTCCTATTTGGGGCATGGTTTCCCAAGGTGCCAACAGCCCCCCAGTATCTCAATTAACTGGTTATTCTTCACACGCAAACAGAGACTTGCTAGCAAGGAGGCCTGGGAAGCAAAACTAGTAGAAAGTCTGTCAAACTCTCTTTTCTTCCAAACTCATTCCTTCCCCAGGGCTATGAAGATAAGCCTTTTATTTTATTGGTGAGGTGCAAGAGCCAAAAATTTTCTCAGTGAAATTTTTTTTAAGAATTCATCAACTTCGTAATCAGGTGGATCCACACAATAGCAGTCAAGTAGGAAAGAAAGATTATAAGACAGTTTTAAAAAACAGATGATAGATTGCAAAAATTGTAATTTGCAAAAAAAAAGTTGAAAGAAAAACAATGGTGACAAAAGCACTGAATACAACCAGAAACAAACAATTGACAGATAGCATCAGCCTAGACAGCACTACAAATCTAAAATATCTTCAACATGAAACACCTGAAAATACTCAGTAATAGCATTACAGTAATAATTTTGGAATTCTATTTCTTCTATTTAAATGTTGTGTAATAAACTATACAGATGAAACACAAGTTTCATTCTGCTGCAAGAAAATGGTCTAACTGATGTATTCACTGCACTTACTGCAATACATTACATCTATCTGCAGCATCCATAACATGGGATTTTGCAGCTATCAGTAATAGATGGCGCTGGTAAAAGATTTAACAATTCCATGACATTCTGGAAAGCTCAGCCTTGGACCATCAAGTTATAAACTAACCTAAGCATCTATAAATGCACTCTTCTGTTTTTCTTTAAAATTCAGCAAAAGCCAGCAGAGCACATGAAAAACAGTACGGGCCAGATGGACTAGAACATACAGAGGTGAATTACGTACTGGACCATTACTCCATCGAGTGCTGAGCTCATTTGTTTCGGTGCTAATGAGCTCAGCTATCTTAGCAGGTTTTCAGGCTGACTGAGGCTCTTATGTCACATATTTTGATGTGATCAGGTCAAATTACAACATTCAGACTTGTGACCAACTAAAAATTGATTTTTTTTGTTAACTAATCAGGGATTGATTTTGTGCTACAGGTAAAAGGGGAAAATTAATATATTACTCAAGTAACAGTGCAGAGTAAGACTTAATAGAAAATACAGTAGGGCTCCGAAGAAAATTAATGTTGCAGTTTTGTCAAGAGTTCTCTGTACACTGGCTGGTTATTTTATTAAAATATTTTAACTGTTACGTTGTGATGCTGAAAGGAGCATTTACAGTAATACCATTCATGTCAGGTATAGCTTTATTACTGAAATAATTTCCAAAAAATATACTGTTTTATTTAAAAGGTTGTTTAAAAAAATCTCATTTTACATCATGTGAACATAAGAATTAGGAGCAGGAGTAGGCCACTCGGCCGTTCAAGCCTGCTCCGCCATTCAACAAGTTCATGGCTGAACTGATTACTCCACATTTCAACCTACCCCTGATAACCTTCCACCCCCTTGCTTATTAAGAATCTATCTACCTCTGCCTTAAAAATATTCAAAGACTCTGCATCCACCGCCTTTTGAAGAAAATTCCAAAGACTCACGACCCTCTCAGAAATAATTTCTCCTCATCTCTGTCTTAAATGGGCGACCCCTTATTTTTAAACAGTGACCCCTAGTTCTAGGTTCTCACACAAGGGGAAACATCCTTTCCACATCCACCCTGTCAAGACCCCTCAGGATCTTAAATTTTTCAATCAAGTCACCTCTTACTCTTCTAAATTCCAGCGGAAACAAGCCTAGCCTGTCCAATCTTTCCTCATAAGACAGCCCACCCATTCCAGATATTAGTCTAGTAAACCTTCTCTGTACTGCCTCCAATGCACTTACATCCTTCCTTAAATAAGGAGACCAATACTGTACACAGTACTCCAGATGTGGTCTCACCAATGCCCGGTATATCTGAAGCATAACCTCCCTATCAGTGTATTCAATTCCCCTCACGATAAACGAGAACATTCTATTAACTTTCCTAATTATGTGCTGTACCAGCACACTAACCTTTGGCGATTCATGCACTAGGACACCCAGATCCCTCTGCATCCCAGAGCTCTGCAATCTCTCACCATTTAGATAATATGCTTCTTTTTTATTCTTCCTGCCAAAGTGGACAATTTCACACTTTCTCACATTATACTCCATTCGCCAGGTCTTTGCCCACTCACTTAACCGATCTATATCCCTTTCTAGCCTCATGTCCTCTTCACACCATACTTGCCTACCTATCTTTGTGTCATCGGCAAATTTAGCAACCATACCTTTGGTCCCTTCATCTAAGTCATTTATATAAATTTTAAAAAGTTGAGCCCCCAGCACAGATCCCTGTGGCACACCACTCGTTACATCTTGCCAACCAGAAAATGACCCATTTATGCCTACTCTCTGTTTTCTGTTAGCTAGCCGATCTTCTATCCATGCCAATATGCTACCCCGTGCACCATGAGCTTTTATTTTCTGCAATAACCTTTGATGTGGCACCTTCTCCCTAGTTCCAGGGAGAAGACTCGGAGGGCGGAGTTCTGGAGTGGTAAGTATATAAAGTAACTTAACTCAGGTGGAAAAAAAAAGAAAAAAAAAAATGAAAAAGTGACATCACAGGAAAGCTGTGACTTGTTTGGCTGGTAGGGAATCTGCACTGAATTTGAAAATAAAACATTGATAAACTAATTAACCCTAATTAATGAATTAAGTAATAAGTAGAGGAGATTACTGTATTTAGCATTTAATATTTATAGTAGAAATCTAGCACTAAGGACCATACAGTTAATTGTAACTCAATTTAGTAAGGATTTAATAAGTATTTATTTTAATTTAATTTATTAATTAGTGCAAGAAATGTCAGTTAGAGGGGCAAAGTGCTTCAGCTGAGATGTGGGAGGTCCGTGATGCTTCCAGCGTTCCGGACAACTACATCTGCGGGAAGTGTACCCAATTGCATCTCCTCACAAACTGCATGGATGGGTTGGAGCAGCAATTGGATGCAATTAGGAGCATGCAGATGGCGGAAAGCATCATGGACAGGAGTTTTAGAGACATCGTTACACCCAAGGCGCAGGCAGAGAGATGGGTGACCGCTAGAAGGGACAGGCAGTCAGTACAGGAATCTCCCCAGGGCTGTCCCCCTCTCTAACAAGTATACCATTTTGGATACTGTTGGGGGGGTCGGCCTATCAGGGGAAAACAGCAGCAGCAGCCAGAGCAGTGGCACCACGGCTGGCTCTGTTGTTCAGCAGGGAGGGACAAAGCGCAGAAGAACAATAATTATAGGGGACTCTATAGTCAGGGGCACAGATAGGTGCTTCTGTGGACGTGAAAGAGACTCCAGGATTGTATGTTGCCTCCCTGGTGCCAGGGTTAAGGATGTCTCTGAATGGGCAGGGGGCATTCTGAAGGGGGAGGGTGAACAGCCAGAAGTTGTGGTACACATTGGTATTAACATAGGCAGGAAGAGTGACGAGGTCCTGCAGGGGGAGTTCAGGGAGTTAGGTAGTAAGTTAAAAAAACAGGAACTCTAGGGTTGTAATCTCGGGATTACTCCCTATGCCACATGCCAGTGAGGCTAGAAATAGGAAGATAGTGCAGCTAAACACGTGGCTAAACAGCTGGTGTAGGAGGGAAGGTTTCAGATTTCTAGATCATTGGGATATCTTCCGTGACAGGTGGGACCTGTACAAGAAGGAAGGGTGTGCATCTAAACTGGAGGGGCACAAATATCCTGGCTGCGAGGTTTGCTAGCATCACTCGGGAGGGTTTAAACTAGTGTGGCAGAGGGTGGGAACAAGAGCAGTAGGTCAGTAGGTGAAATAACTGAGGGGGAACTAGTGAATAAGGCCAGTAAGACAGAGGAAGAGCAGGCAGGGAGATGTTGCTGAGCACAGCGGGACTGGTGGTCTGAAGTGCATTTGTTTCAATGCGAGAAGTATAACAGGTAAGGCAGATGAACTTGGAGCTTGGATTAGTACTTGGAACTATGATGTCGTTGCTATTACAGAGACTTGGTTGAGGGAAGGACAGGATTGGCAGCTAAACGTTTCGGGATTGAGATGCTTCAGGCGAGATAGAGGGGGATGTAAAAGGGGTGGGGGAGTTGCATTACTGGTAAAGGAGAATATCACAGCTGTACTGCGGGAGGACACCTCGGAGGGATCATGCAGCGAGGCAATATGGGTAGAGCTCAGGAATAGGAAGAGTGCAGTCACAATATTTGGGTTTACTACAGGCCTCCCAACAGCCAGCAGGAGATAGAGGAGCAGATATGTAGACAGATTTTGGAAAGATGTAAAAGCAACAGGGTTGTTTTGGTGGGTGATTTTAACTTCCCCTCTATTGACTGGGACACACTGAGTGCTCGGGGCTTGGATGGGACAGAATTTGTAAGAAGCATCCAGGAGGGCTTCTTGAAACAATATGTAGATAGTCCAACGAGGGAAGGGGCCATACTGGACCTGGTATTGGGCAATGAGCCCGGCCAGGAAGTTTCAATAGGGGACCATTTCGGGAACAGTGACCATAATTCCGTAAGTTTTAAGGTACTTGTGGATAAGGATAAGAGTAGTCCTCGGATGAGGATGCTAAATTGGGGGAAGGCTAATTATAACAATATTAGGCAGGAACTGAAGAATTTAGATTGGGGGCGGCTGTTTGACGGTAAATCAACATCTGACATGTGGGAGTCTTTCAAACGTCAGTTGATTAGAATCCAGGACTGGCATGTTCCTGTGAGGATGAAGGATAAGTTTGGCAAGTTTCGGGAACCTTGAATAACGAAGGATATTGTGAGCCTAGTCAAAAAGAAAAAGGAAGCATTCTTAAGGGCAAGAAGGCTGGGAACAGACAAAGCCCTTGAGGAATATGAAGAAAGTAGGAAGGAACTTAAGCAAGGAGTCAAGAGGGCTAAAAGGGGTCATGAAAAGTCATTGGCAAACGGGATTAAGGAGAATCCCAAGGCTTTTTATACGGATATAAAGAGCAAGAGGGTAGCCAGGGAAAGGGTTGGCCCACTCAAGAACAGAGGAGGGAACCTATGCGTGGAGCCAGAGGAAATGGACAAGGTACTAAATGAGTACTTTCCATCAGTATTCAGCAAAGAGAAGAACTTGGTGGATTATGAGGCTAGGGAAGGGAGTGTAGATAGTCTGGGTCATGTCGATATCAAAAAGGAGGTGTTGGTCTTGAAAAACATTGAGGTAGGTAAGTCCCCAGGGCCTGATGAGATCTACCCCAGAATACTGAGGGAGGCAAGGGAGGAAATTGCTGGGGCCTTGACAGAAATCTTTGTATCCTCATTGGCTACAGGTGATGTCCCAGAGGACTGGAGAATAGCCAATGTTGTTGCTTTGTTTAAGAAGGGTAGCAAGGATAATCCAGGAAATTACAGGCCGGTGAGCCTTACGTCAGTGGTAGGGAAATTATTGGAGAGGATTCTTCGGGACAGGGTTTACTCCCATTTGGAAACAAATGGGCTTGTTAGCGAGAGGCAGCATGGTTTTGTGAAGGGGAGGTTGTGTCTCACTAACTTGATCGAGTTTTTTGAGGAAGTAACGAAGATGATTGATGAAGGAAGGGCAGTGGATGTTGTCTACATGGACTTCAGTAAAGCCTTTGACAAGGTCCCTCATGGCAGAATGGTACAAAAGGTGAGGTCACATGGGATCAGAGGTGAGCTGGCAAGATGGATACAGAACTGGCTCGGTCATAGAAGACAGAGGGTAGCAGTGGAAGGATGCTTTTCTGAATGGAGGGCTGTGACTAGTGGTGTTCCACAGGGATCAGTGCTGGGACCTTTGCTGTTTGTAGTATATATAAATGATTTGGAGGAAAATGTAGCTGGTCTGATTAGTAAGTTTGCGGACGACACAAAGGTTGGTGGAGTTGCGGATAGTGATGAGGATTGCCACAGGATACAGCAGGATATAGATCAGTTGGAGACTTGGGCGGAGAAATGGCAGATGGAGTTTAATCCGGACAAATGTGAGGTAATGCATTTTGGAAGGTCAAATACAGGTGGGAAGTATACAGTAAATGGCAGAACCCTTAAGAGTATTGACAGGCAGAGAGATCTGGGCGTACAGGTCCACAGATCACTGAAAGTGGCAACGCAGGTGGATAAGGTAGTCAAGAAGGCATACGGCATGCATGCCTTCATTGGTCGGGGCATAGAGTATAAAAATTGGCAAGTCATGCTGCAGCTGTCCAGAACCTTAGTATGGACACGCTTGGAATATTGCGTACAATTCTGGTCACCACACTACCAGCAGGATGTGGAGGCTTTGGAGAGGGTACAGAAGAGGTTTACCAGGATGTTGCCTGGTCTGGAGGGTATTAGCTATGAGGAGTGACTGGATAAACTCGGATTGTTTTCACTGGAACGACAGAGGTGGAGGGGCGACCTGATAGAGGTTTACAAAGTTATGAGTGACATGGACAGAGTGGATAGTCAGAAGCTTTTTCCCAGGATGGAAGAGTCAGTTACTTATGGACACAGGTTTAAGGTGCAAGGGGCAAAGTTTAGAGGGGATGTGCGAGGCAAGTTTTTTTTTTTTTACACAGAGGGTGGTGAGTGCCTGGAACTTGCTGCTGGGGGAGATGGTGGAAGCAGGTACGATAGCGACGTTTAAGAGGCATCTTGACAAATACATGAATAGGATGGGAATAGAGGGCTACGGACCCTGGAAGAGCAGAAGGTTTTAGTTTAGACAGGCATCATGATCGGCGCAGGCTTGGAGGGCCAAATGGCCTGTTCCTGTGCTGTACTGTTCTTTGTTCTTACCAAATGCCTTCTGGAAATCTAAATACAATACATCCACTGGTTCCCCTTTATCCACAGCACATGTAACTCCCTCAAAGAACTCCAATAAATTGGTTAAACATGATTTCCCTTTCACAAAACCATGTTGACTCTGCCTGATTACCTTGAATTTTTATAAATGCCCTGTTATAACATCTTTACACACACAAACGAGATTAAGTAGAAATGCAAAAGAAACACAAAAACTAAAAAGTTTAATATATAAAAAAAACTGCAACATTGATTTTCTTTGGAGCGAATGCGATGTCACACAGAATTGATGAAGGGTCACTGACCTGAAACGTTAACTCTGCTTCACTCTCCACAGATGCTGCCAGATCTGCTGAATATTTCCAGCAGTTCTTGTCTTTATTTCAGATTTCCAGCATCAGCAGTATTTTGCTTTTATTACACAAACTTAGTTACGCCTGATTGCACAAGTGCTAACTTTTCATCTGTCTTTAGTGCAGGATGAGAGGTAATTATACTAAAGTTCACACCATTACAGTGATCTCTGTGCAGATTCCATCAGCGAAGACAGCAACAGCACAAGCTATGGAGGAGCAAGGTATCAATGACTGCAAATTCCAGACTTCAGCATTAAACTTTGCATATGTGGGCACCAGAAGTTGCTATCAGTTTTATCGTTTAGTAACAGTGAGTGTTGATAGCTTCATCGTTATTAGTGCAAGAAAATCAGGGACAAGAAGTCAAGAAAAGGAGAAAAGTACTGATCGAATAGTAAACTGCATCTAGTTACAATAACAATGCAGACAGAAATTATATATTAAAAACTACACATTAGAAACCAAGCCTTGTAATGACTAACAAATATAGAATTAGGTACAGATTATCCTGGACACAAGTCCTTCACTTAATGTGCTCCAAATCAGTCTGAACAATACAAAATGTACATGTTAAATGCAGAAACCTTGTCTCACAGATGCATTTAGTTGTCCGAGTCTCTTGATGCTCAATAATAATGCTTCCTTTCTGATTTGATCCATAAAATACACAGATTGGCATGTCTTTCTTGGTATCCTTGTTATTACATTGGCAAAAAAGTCTCTGAAACTGAATCTTGTCATAATTTTAAAAAATGTTCAAGTTGCCCCCCTCTCCAAAATGGAGGAGGAAGTTTGAAGCAACAGGCTAATGAAATGTTTTAATGCAAAATAACTATTAGAGTAGGCTAAAAATATTGCATTATAGTGAAATTTTGATTACCTATCACAACAGAGCAGATCACCAAGGGAAAGGATGTTCAATTTGTTGTTGGCAGAAAATCGAGGACTGATTTCACATAATTTCCTGATAGGCACTCGTGGCAGGCAGGACTCTGAGCCAGAAGTGTGCAATTAGAAAACTTAATGCTACATTTTAAATTTCCCAGCTGACTCACAAGCAATTAATGAAAGCACTTCAAAAAAATCACAGGACGTGAATGTTGGAAACAGATTGTGCTGCTCTTTTTGACATAAATTTAAACAAGAATCCAGCAGGCAATTAAAAAAAACATACATCTTTACAGTGATATTATAAAAGTCTTGCATCTCGTGCACATTTCCAGTCTGTCACACTTAGTTCACGTCTGGGTATTAGTTTTAACTGTCAGGATGCATACTTACTGGTCCAGATTTTGTAGTAATGACAGTGAAACTGTCACTGCTTGCTATCATTACTCCTCTGAAACTGACAGCAACTTCTGGAGTCTGCATGCACAATTAAACACAGAAATCCATCGGTTGCTGTCAGTGATTTTACACTTTCCCATAAGGTACACTGTTGATGTACCCCACACTGCAGTTAAGTAGAAATTAATGAACGGATGAAAACATGCCCTTTCAGACTGTTGGTCTTGCTGTAAAAAACACTGAAAAAGTTACAACTTATTTAATGAGATACAAAGTTCATAATTACTGCAGAACAGCCTCACTGTCCCTGAAAAACTAATTTTATATTTATGGAATATCAAATTTCTCCATTATGACAAAAAAATTATTTTTAAAAATTTGATATTTCAGCTTCTAGCCTAATAATGTGAACGTCGCATCCAGTTATTTCTCGCTCGGTAAAATTTTTAATTCAAAGTGAAAAATTCAGTGCATTTTACTTGTTGGTTTGCTGTCTGTGAGAATACTTCAATGTGATTGGCTGCGTACCCTGCTTGTTGACATCACTGCTGGATGCCTGGAGATCCTTTGACTTGGCGTCAGATTCAAACAAATATCGGGAAAGGAAAAATCCATGCCGCAGAGACCGCTAAATCTTTGTGAGCCTTTTCTTTTGAGGTCAGCAGTGGGTATCGCTGCTTTGCTAGTGACAGCAAAAACCTGGACCATTATTTTTATTTTTCAGTCCTACCAGCTCTAGGTAGTGCCTCTGCTTCACCAAGCTGCAGCACTCAGTTCTATTCCTGTAGGTTGCACTGCCTGTGCTTTTTAATTTATTCCCAGTTTAGTGCTGAAAAAAACAGCTTTGTACTCAAGCTCCTATGGGGATGTGGCAGGAAGAGGGTAGGAAAGGTCAATGGGAGAAAGGTCTGTGTGTGAGCTGAGAACCAAAATAAAATTGGCTTGTTCAGGGATAGTCTGTTACTGGGACCTTCAAGCAGTCAGAAGGCTAATAAATTAATATGCAATATTTAATACATATAAATAGCAATAGACAGTTTGACAAGTTAGGTTAAATTTAAATCTTCGAAATTACAATCTTTAAAAAGTTGACCATAGAAATTACTGTTAGGTTGTAATGAAAGTTCATATGCTTGATGAATAACTGAAATACCAGTATAAGTTAATTCCTCATATAGATAATGAATATAAACATTACACATTCTCTAACATAATGATCTACTTTATTTTAAAAGAATAAAAACCAAGTGAAAGCACTAAATTTTGACCAATTTGAAATATAAAATAGGATGGACCTCTATAATGACAAGACAAACTATGCTCCTAAAACAGGTTCACATTGAACAAGTAATATGCCCCTGTTCTAGACCCTACAATTTGTAAGCAGTACTTTCACCAGATTTATTCAGCATATTAGTTTTAATGGACTACAGGAAGGATAGTGCTTAAATCAATTCACTTTAATGTGTACCAATATTCTTCTTGTGCAATGCTTTTAACTCCAACTCATATTACTTCTAACACTACCACCAGATCCTCACACAGTATCATATAGCTCAAATGCTCTATTGGGGAAAACTGCTTTTTTAAAAATATACAGTTCAGTTGAATATAGCACATAAGTTTCAAGCAGTCCCCATTCCACGTCACTAAAATTTTAATGAACAACATGCCTCAGTGCAATCATCTTCACATTTCAGATGTTCCCCACTAACAACACTAACACTACATCAGGGCATCATGCCTCGGTGATGCAAATTTAGGCTGAAGCAAGTTCTGAATAATGACATGGATATCGGCTTTGGATGAATGTTTGCGATAAGAATGGCAAGTCTCAAGATGATCTTTGCAAAAATAAATTCAGAATAGAATAAAGTTAGTCTGCAGTAATTTTAATTGCTGCATAAAAAAGTAGATATACTGTACCAACGAATACTGCATACAGTTCTGGTCACTGCACTATAGGAAGGATGTGATAGCACTGGAGAGGGTGCAGAGGAGATTCACCAGGATGTTGCCTGGGCTGGAGCATTTCAGCTATGAAGAGAGACTGGATAGGCTACGGTTGTTTTCCTTCGAGCAGATAAGGCTGAGGGGGGATAGATAGGAAGAAACTTTTTCCCGTAGTGGAAGGATCAATAACCAGGGAGCATAGATTTAAGGTAAAGGGCAGGAGTTTCAGAGGGGATTTGAGGAAAAAAAATTTCACCCAGAGGGTGGTTGGAATCTGGAACACACTACCTGAAGGGGTGGTAGAGGCAGGAACCCTCACAACATTCAAGTAGTATTTAGATGAGCACTTGAAACGCCATAGCATACATGGCTACGGGCCAAGTGCTGGAAAATGGGAATAGAATAGATAGGTGCTTGATGGCTGGCACAGACACGATGGGCCGAAGGGCCTGCTGCTGGTGCTGTATAACACTATGACTCCTCACCTCAAGCTTGCAAGATTGTAAAAAAAACCTGCATTAAGGTATGACTTATGCACTGGATTGTGCAGTTGCTTTTTTCATAACAATAAGTACTTATACAGAACTCAACTAAAATAGAACTGGAAACAATATTTTACTGTGACTGAAACCTATACTGTACATCAGCAAAATACTGCAGATGGTGAAAGTCTGAAATAAAAACAGAAAATGCTGCAGGTTGACGATCTATCAAGACCTAGCAAGGCTTTTGACAAGGTCCCACACAGCAGATTGGATAAAAGAATGTCCACAGATCCGTGAAAGTAGCAGGACAAGTCAATAAATTGGTTAAGAAGGCATATGGAATCCTTTCCTTTATTAGCCAAGGTATAGAATACAAGAACAGGGAGGTTATGCTGGAACTGTATAACTCATTGGTTAGGCTATAACTTGAGTACTGTGTGCAGTTCTGGTCACTTCATTACAGAAAGGGTACAGAGGAGATTTACAAGGATGTTGCCAGGACTGGAAAAATGCAGCTATGAGGAAAGATTGGATAGGCTGGGGTTGTTCTCCTTGGAACAGAGACGGTTCAGGGGAAATCTGATTGAAATGTATAAAATTTTTGATCACCTTAGCAGAGAGGTCAGTGACTAGGGGGCATAAATTTAAAGTGATTGGTAGAAAAATTAGAGGAGAGATGAGGAAAAACTTTTTCACTGCCTGAAAGGGTAGTTGGGGCAGAAACCCTCAACTCATTCAAAAGGAGTCCGGATATGCACCTCAAGTGACGTAATCTGCAGGGCTACGGACCAAATGCTGGAAGGCGGGATTAGAATGGGTGGATCGTTTTTCAACTGGCACAGACACAATGGGCCAAGTGGTCTCTTTCTGTGCCTTAAACTTTCTATGATTCTATCAGAAATGGAAAAAGTTGGAAACGTTACAGGTTATAAGCAACACAAAGGCAGCAGAGGAAAGAACAAAAGGGAAGGTCTGTGACAGGGTGGAAGGCAAGAGTTTAAATGACAAAAGGGATAATGCTGCAAGGTCAAATGAATGAGAATAGGACTAGTAAAAAAACAAAAGGGGGATCTAGAGGAGGTGTAACTGGAGAAAGCAGAATCATTACCAACAGCTGTCATTTGAGAAAATGGGCGCAGAGGTTATGATATGAAATTGTTGAACACAATGTTGGGTCCAGAAGTTGTGAAGTGCCTAATGGAAAGACGAGGTGTTGTTCCTTGAGCTCACCTTGAATTTCATTGGAACAGTGTAGAAGGCTGAGGGCAGAGCGGCTAGAGTGGAAGTGAGGTGGAGAATTAAAATAACAAGCAATTGGAAGCTTCGGGTCACACTTGTGGACTGAACAGAGGTATTCTGCAAAGCGGTCACCCAATCTAGGTTTGTCTATTGGGAAGCACATGTGTTTGTGGAAGTCAACATGGATGCCTAAAGTTTTGCCAACATTAAGCTGAAGAAAAGTTTCTTTTCGGTTAGGTCTTAAAATTAGAGATGCTGGCAGTACATAAACAATGACGGGAATGAAATCCTGGCGTGCACCAAAGTTAATCATGCAGGCATGGGAGATGAAACGTTCTGCGACGAAGCAAAGTTTATAGAACAACAGATAGAAGCAGAACCAGGAGACCAACTGTGAAGAGGAGATGTCTGAGGACAGTGTTGATTTAACTGAGCAACTAATTAGATTAACACCATACTTTTAAGGATTAGGGATAAAGTAAGAAACTTACAGCTTCTGAACTTCAGCCCAGAGTGTGTTTTGCAAAAGATGATCTTCTGAGGGAGGCTCTGTAGGAAATTAGTGGAAAACAATGTATCAAATGAAATTAATCATATTAAATCATGGGGTCGACACTATTCCATAATTATATTTCTTAGTCACTGATTTCTCTGTTAGAATTTCACAGACCTGGAAGCGTGCACAGAGTATTCTTAGCACAACTGCCTCAATGGTGAATAAATTTTAAATTAGAACACGATGAACTGGTAGGATCAGCAAAAGGAGGTATATGCAAACTCATGGGAATACTGCCTTAAAATCTTCATGTGGTTCATGAAACTTCATGGTATAAACAAAGCTGCCCATGAAAAATCAAAATTCCCTCTACACCCATTCACATTTTGTGTGCTGCTATGGGACCAGAGTTCATTCGGTCTATCTCCCTTTTTTTGATCTTAACCACTTTTGGGCTCTTCTCTCCTCCCCTTCCTGTCATGCAATCATGCCACCTAAACATTTCTCCATTCTTGGATACATTACCTCCCCAAGCCTTACTTGAATCCATCATTATTCCTCTGCATTTCTGCTCTGCTGCCACCTCTCTAGGCTTGAAATCCCTTGGCTAAGCTCACAGGTACCTTCTGCACCTCTCTTGGCATTCTCTGAAGGACCCATTAAAACTCCCATTGTTGCCTCCTTATAAGCAGCAACCCCAATTGCCCCATCTTCCTCTCTCGCTGACCTTCTCCCTAGCATGCCCGCCAGAGACTTACCTTATCAACCAGTTTCCCATCCCACTCACTCTACCTAAGAGTGTCACCTAGGATTCTGCCACCAGACTAACAATCATCATCCCTCTGCTCATGAGCCTCCAGACTGCTCATTCACTTGAAAGCAAAACACTTGCCATCCGCAACATATATTGTGGTTGACTGCAACTGGGTTTCGACAGAAATGTGGCTCACGGGTGGCCCACTCAAACCATAGTGGCAGTGTTGCCATCACCACTGAATCATATTTTGGTTTTTCCCCCTACTCCTCTTTCTCCTCCTTCAAGCACCTCATTATGTTCCACCCGCCACCTCCTTTAAAATCCTCATTGTCTACTGCTCCCCTGAAGCCTACCCCATAATTCCAACCAAAAAATCCTGAAACCTTTCTTCCCTAAGTCTCTGCACTAAGCTACTCTTAATCCTTCATCTCAGGTTCCTTAGTCTTTTCTCCTCTGAATTCACTGCCATCAAGTCCTCCCTGAACCATTCCTCCATAGAAACACACTACACATACAGCCAGCCAGCCCTCGACCTTGCCATCTCACAAGGCCTCTTTCCCGCAGACAAGGCCATTTCCAATTACTTCCTTGTATCTTTCATTACCCATACCTGCTACTCCTTTCCGACACTAATTCCTTCTCTGTCCATCCAGAGGAAAAAAAAACTTGCCTCCAAATCACTTACAGTGACACCTGATAAATGCCAACTATCTAACCTTTAGTCCTTCATCCACCACAATTTTTCTTTATTAGTTCTTGAGATGTGAGCATCCCTGGCAAGGCCATCAATTATTGCCCATCCCTAATTGACCTCGAGAAGATGGTGCTGAGTCACCTCTTGAACCACTGCAGTCCATATGGTGTAAGTACACCCACAGTGCTGTTGGAGAGGGAATTACAGGTTTTTGACCCAGTGACAGTGAATGAACTGCAATAGAGTTCCAAGTTGGGATGTTGTGTGATTTGGAGGGGAACATGAAGGTTGTCCTTCTAGGTGGTAGAGGTTGTGGGTTTGGAAGATGTTGTTGATGGACCCTTGGTGAGTTGCTGCAATGCATCTTGTAAATGGTACACACTGCTGCCACTGTGCGCGGTGGTGGAGGGAATGAATGTTTAAGGTGGTGGATGGGGTGCTGATCAAGCAGGCTGCTTTGACCTGGACGGTGCCGAGCTTCTTTAGTGTTGTGGCAGCTGCACTCTTCCATGTAAATGGAGTATTCCATTACATTCCTGACTTGTGCCTTGTAGATGATGGACAGGCTTTGGGGAGTCAGGAGGCAAATTACTCGGCACAGAATTCCCAGCCTCTGACCTGCTCTTATAGCCACAGTATCTATGCGGCTGGTCCAGTTCAATTTCTGGTCAATGGTAACCCACTGGATGTTGATGCTGGGGGACTAAGCACTGATAACGCCAGTGAACGTCAAGGGGAGATGGTTAGATTCTCTCTTTTTGGAGATGGTCATTGCCTGGCACTTGTGTGGCGAGAATAATTCTTGCCACTTATCAGCCCAAGCCTGGATGTTGTCCAGATCTTGCTGCATGCAGGCATGGTCTGCTTCAATATCTGAGAAGTTGTGAACAGTGTTCTGAATACTGTGAAATTGTCAGCGAAGCATCCCCACTTCAGACCTCATGTTGGAGGGAAAGTCATTAATAAAGCAGTTGAAGATGTTTGGGCCTAGGACACTACCCTGAGGAACTCCCGCAGTAATATCCTGGGGCTGAGATGATTGGCCTCACATCCATCTTTGTTTATGCTAGTATGACTCCAGCCAATGGAGAGTTTTCCGGATTCCCATTGACTTCAATTTTGCAAAAGTGCTTGATGCCACACTTGGTCAAATGCTGCCTTGATGTCAAGGACAGTCACTCTCAACTCACTTCTTAAATTCAGCTCTTTTCTCCATGTTTGGACCAAGGCTGTAATGAGGTCTGGAGCCAAGTGGCCCTGGCGGAACTCAACCTGAGCATCAGTGAGCAGGTTATTGCTGAGTTAATGCCTCTTTACAGCATTGTCGATGTCACCTTCCAACACTTTGCTGATGATTGAGAGTGGACTGATGGGGCAGTAATTGGTTAGATTGGATTTGTCCTGTTTTTTTGTGGGCAGGACATACCTGGGCATTTTTCCACATTGTCGGGGAGATACCTATGTTGTAGCTGTACTGGAACAGGTTGGCTGAGGGCATAGCTAGTTCTAGAGCACAATTCTTCAGTAAAATGGCCGGGATTTTGTCAGGACCTACAGCCTTTGCTGCATCGATTGCCTTCAGCTGTTTCTTGATATCATGTTGAGTGAATTGAATTGGCTGAAGACTGGCATATGATGGCGGGGAGCTCAGCAGCAGGCCGAGATGGATCATTTACTCGATACCTCCGTATGAAGGTGGCTGCAAAAGTTTCAGCCTTGTCTTTTGCACGGAAATACTGGACTCCCCCTTCATTGAGGATGGGAATATTTCTGAATGTCTCCTCCTCCTCTGGATAGTTGTTTGATTGTCACCACCATTCACGACTGGATGTGGCAGGACTGCAGAGCTGTGATCTGATCCGATCTGTTGGTGTGGGATCGCTTTGCTCTGCCGAAGGCATGCTGTTTCCATGTTTAGCATGCATGTCGTCCAGTGTTGTAGCTTCAGCAGGATGGTACCTCATTTTAAAGGTATAGCTGGTGCTGCTCCTGGCATACTGTTCTACACTCATCTAATCAGGGTTGGTCCCCTGGCTTAATGGTAATAGTAGAGTGAGGAATATGCCATGAGGTTACAGATTATGTTAAATGCAATTCTGCTTCTGATGATGGCCCACAGTGTCTCATGGATGCCCAGTTATGTGCTGCTAGGTCTGTTTTGAATCTATCCCATTTAGCAAGGTAGTGCCACACAACACAATGGAGAGTGTCCTCAGCATGAAGACTGGACTTGGTCTCCACAAGGACTGTGCGGTAGTCACTCCAATCAATACTGTCATGGACAGATGCATCTGCAACAGGCAAACTGACGAGGGCGAGGTCAAGTCGTTTTCTTCCCATCTGCCACAGGCCCAGTCTGGCAGCTAAGTGGTACACAGCTCGTCGTTTCCTTGCCCATGTTTGACCTGATTGCATGACATTTCATGGGGTCTGGAGTCAATGTTGAGGACTCCCAGAGCTACCCACTCCCAACTGTATACCATTGTGCCACCACTTCTGGTGGGTATGTCCTGTCAATGGGATAACACATACCCAGGGATGGAGATGGAACTGTCTGGGAATTTGGCTGTTAGTTATGATTCGGTGAGAATGACTATGTCACGCTATTGCTTGACTAATCTGTGGAAGAGCTCGCCAAATTTTGGAACAGTCTCCAGATGTTACTAAGAATGACTGGGCAGGGTTGACCAGGCATGGCATGCCTTTGTCGTTTCTGGTGCCTGGCTGATGCCAGCTGTTCCGCGTAGCATTATTCTTAATTAACTTTTCTGTAGTGATTTAATACAAGGATGTGATTGCACTGGAGAGGGTGCAGAGGAGATTCACCAGGATATTGCCTGGGCTGGAGCATTTCAGCTATGAAGAGAGACTGAAAAGGCTAGGGTTGTTTCCCTTCGAGCAGAGAAGGCTGAAGGGGGACATGATTGAACTATACAAAATTAGGAGGGGCATTGATAGGTTAGATTGGAAGAAACTTTTTCCCTTAGTGGAGGGGTCAATAACCAGGGAGCATAGATTTAAGGTAAGGGGCAGGAAGTTTAGAGGGGATTTGAGGAAAAAAAACTTGCACTCAGCGGTTGGTTGGAATCTGGAACGCACTGCCTGAAGAGGTGGTAGAGGCAGGAACCCTCACAACATTTAAGAAGATTTTGATGAGCATTTGAAACGCCATAGCATACAAGGCTACGGAGCAAGTGCTGGAAAATGGGATTAGAATAGTTAGGTGCTTGATGGCCGGCACAGACACGATGGGCCGAATGACCTGTTGCTGTGCTATATTTCGCTGTGACTCTATAACCGAGTGGCGTGCTAGGCCATTTCAAAGGGCAGTTACGAGTCAACTTAGGGAGGCGGGGGCGTAGTGGTAGTCACTGGACTAGTAACCCAGAGACCCAGGGTATTGCTCTGGGGACATGGGTTCGAATCCCACCACAGCAAAAAGTGAAATTTGAATTCAATTAATAAATCTGGAATTAAAAGCTAGTCTAATGATGGCCATGAAACCATTGTCATAAAAATCTATCTGGTCCACTAATGTCCCTCAGGGAAGGAAATCTGCTGTCCTTACCTGGTCTAGACTACATGTGACTCCAGACCCACAGCAATTTGGTTGACTCTTAAATGCCCTCTGAAATGGCCTAGCAAGCCACTCAGTTGTATTAAACTGTTACAAAGTTGATAAGGAATGAAACTGGAACCATCAACGGGCATCGATCTAGGCACCGGAAACGACAATGGCAAACCCTGCTCTGTCCACCCTGCAAAGTCCTCCTCTAACATCTGGGGGCTTGTTCCAAAGTTGGGAGAGCTGTCCCACAGACTAGTCAAGCAACAGTGGACAAAAGGACATAGTCATACTCACCGAATCATACCTTACAGACGATGCCCCAGACACTGCCATCACCATCCCTGGGTACGTCCTGTCCCACTAGCAGGGCAGACCTAGCAGAGGTTGCAGCACAGTGATATACAGTCGGGAGGGAGTTGCCAAGGGAGTCCTCAACATCCATTCCGGACCCCATGACGTCTCATGGCATCAGGTCAAACATGGGCAAGGAAAACCTCCTGCTGATTAGAACCTACCGCCCAGCCTCCCACCCCGCCTCCCCCCTCCACACAGCTGATGAACCAGTACTCCTCCATGTTGAACACCAATTGGAGGAGGCACTGAGAGCGGCAAGGGTACAGAATGTACGCTGGGTGGGGAACTTCAATGTCCATCACCAAGAGTAGCTCAGTAGCACCATTACTGACCGAGTTCTATAGGACATAGCTGCCAGACTGGGTCTGCGGCAGATGGTGAGAGAACCAATAAGCGGGTAAAACACACTTGACCTCGTCCTTACCAACCTGCCTGCCGCAGATGCATCTGTCAATGACAGTATTAGTAGGAGTGACCACCGCACAGTCCTTGTGGAGACAAAGTCCAATCTTCATACCACTGTGCTAAATGGGACAGATTTCGAACAGATCTAGAAATGCAAAACTGGGCATCCATGAGGCGCTATGGGCCATCAGCAGCTGCATAATTGTGCTCAACCACAATCTGTAACCTAATGGCCCGGCATATTCCCCACTCTACCATTACCATCAAGCCGGGGGATCAACCCTGGTTCAATGAAGAGTGCAGGAGGGCATGCCAGGAGTAGCACCAGGCATACCACAAAATGAGATGTCAACCTGGTGAAGCTGCAACCCAGGACTACTTGTGTGCCAAACAGCGTAAGCAGCATGTGATAGACAGTGCTAAGCGAACCCACAACCAATGGATCAGATCGAAGCTCTGTAGTCCTGCCACATCCAGTCGTGAATGGTGGTGGACCATTAAACAACTAACAGGAGGTGGCTCTACAAATATCCCTATCCTCAAAGATGGGGAGCCCAGCACATCAGTGCAAAAGATAAGGCTGAAGCATTTGCAACAATCTTCAGCCAGAAGCACCAAGTTGATGATTCATCTCCGCCTCCTCCTGAGGTCCCCAGCATCACAGATGCCAGTCTTCAGCCAATTCGAATCACTCCGCGTGATATCAAGAAATGACTGAAGGCAGTGGATAATGCAGAGACTACGGACCCTGACAACATTCCGGCAATAGTACTGAAGACCTGTAGTCCCGAACTTGCCGCGCACCTAGCCAAGCTGTTCTAGTACAGCTGCAACACTGGCATCTACCTGGCAATGTGGAAATTTAACCAGGTATGTCCTTTACAGAAAAAGCAGGACAAATCCAACGTGGCCAATTACCGCCCCATCAGTCTACCCTCAATCACCAGTAAAGTGATGGAAGGTGTCGTTGACAGTGCTATCAAGTGGCACTTGCCTACTCAGTGACGTTCAGTTTCGGTTCCGCCAGGGCCATTCAGCTCCTGACCTCATTACAGCCTTGGTTCAAATATGGACAAAGGAGCTGAAATCAAGATGTGAGTTGAGAGTGACTGCTCTTGACATCAAGGCAACATTTGACGGAGTATGGCATCAAAGAGCCCTAGCAACACTGGAGTCATAAAAACAGAGAAAAATAGGAGCAGGAGTAGGCCATTCAGCGCTTCGAGCCTGCTCTGCCAATCAATACGATCATGGCTGAGCGCCCAAACTCAGTACCGTATTCCCTTTCTCCCCGTATCCCTTGTTCCCATTAGCCCCAAGAACTATATCTAACTCTTCCTTGAATATATTTAATGATTTGGCCTCAACTGTGTTCCGTGGCAGAGAATTCCACAGATTCACCACTCTCTGGATGCGTCAATGGGAATCGGGGGAAAACTCTCCACTGGTTGGAGTCATACCTAGCACCAAGGAAGATAGTTGTGGCTGTTAGAGGTCAATCATCTCAGCTCCAGGACCTCTCTGCAGGAGTTCCTCAGGGTAGTGTCCTAGGCCCAACCATCTTCAGCTGCCTTATCAATGATCTACCTTTAATCATAAGGTCAGAAGTGGGGATGGTCACTGATGATTGCGCAAGGTTGATCACCATTCGCAACTCCTCAGCTACAGACCTGGACAATATCGAGACTTGGGCTGATAAGTGGCAAGTAACATTTGCGTCACACGAGTGCCAGGCAATGACCATCTGCAATCAGAGAGAATCTAAATATCTCCCCTTAATATTCAATAGCATTATGATTGCCAGGTCCCCCACGATCAACATCCTGGGGGTTACCATTGACTAGAAACTGAGCTGGATTAGCCATATAAATACTGTGGCTACAAGAGTAGGTCAGAGGCTAGGAATCCTGCGGCAAGTAACTCACCTCCTGACTCCCCAAAGCCTGTCCACCATCTACAAGGCACAAGTCAGGAGCGTAATGGAATACTCTCCACTTGCCTAGATGGGTGCAGCTCCAACAACACTTAAGAAGCTCGACACCATCCATGACAAAGCAGTCCGCTTGATTATTTGTGGATGGGGTGCCAATCACTCCCTGCACCACCAACGCATCGTGGCAGCAGTGTGTACCATGTACAGGACGCACTGCTGCAACGCACCAAGGCTCCTTAAACTGCACCTTCCAAACCCACGACCTCTACCATCTAGAAGGGCAAGGAAAGCAGATGCATGGGACCACCTGCAAGTTCCCCTCCAAGCCCCACACCATCCTGACTTGGAACTATATCGCCATTCCTTCATTCTGGCTGGGTCAAAATCCTAGAACTCCCTTCCTAACAGCACTGTGTGTGTACCTACCCCACATGGACTGCAGCAGTTCAAGAAAGCCAACAACTTCTCATGGGCAATTTGGGATGGGCAATAAATGCTGGCCTGGCCAGCGCCGCCCACATCCCCTTAAATGCATAAAACAAACTCCACATTGCTGGGGTCTGGATGGCAGATTTCCTCCTCTGAAGGGTATTAGTGACCCAGATGGTTTTTTATGATAATCCGCTAGTTTCATGATCATTGCGAGACTAGCCTTTTATTCCAGATTGATTAATTAATTGAAGTTAAATTCCCCTGAGCTGCAACTGTCCATCGACTGAACAACTTGCTCACTTCATCTTGAATGACATGCGATCCACCTAACCACGTGACCCTATTCACACTTAATTGCTAAACACCCAACTTCCCTTCATGGCGAGCTTATATTGTTAATGGCTCCCTTTTCTTAGGGACTGCCTCTCTCACTTTCAAAAATGCATGGTTCCATTACTACCTCTCTGATCATCCAGCAGTGGCTTCTCTTCTTGCCCTGCACAGTTACCTCTGGAGTCTGCCAAGCATCTGTCCCTGGTCCCCTCCTCTTCATAAACTACAGGTCGCCTCATGGCCCCACTACTTACCACCCTGTGTCAACTTACTGACTTTGACACGTTCAGACCCAACTATTGCTGGGACCTTTGCTCTTTGTAGTATATATAAATGATTTGGAGGAAAATGTAGCTGGTCTGATTTGTAAGTTTGCGGACGACACAAAGGTTGGTGGAGTTGCGGACAGTGATGAGGATTGTCAGAGGATACAGCAGGATATAGATCGGTTGGCAACTTAGGCGGAGAAATGGCAGATGGAGTTTAATCCGGACAAGTGGCGCAGTGGTTAGCATCGCAGCCTCACAGCTCCAGTGACCCGGGTTCAATTCTGGGTACTGCCTGTGTGGAGTTTGCAAGTTCTCCCTGTGTCTGCGTGGGTTTCCTCCGGGTGCTCCGGTTTCCTCTCACATGCCAAAGACTTGCAGGTTGATAGGTAAATTGCCCCTAGTATAGGTAGGTGGTAGGGAAATATAGGGACAGGTGGGGATGTGGTCGGAATATGGAATTAGCGTAGGATTAGTACAAATGGGTGGTTGATGGTCAGCACAGACTTGGTGGGCCGAAGGGCCTGTTTCAGTGCTGTATCTTTAAACTAAACTAAATGTGAGGTAATGCATTTTGGAAGGTTTAATGCAGCTGGGAAGTATACAGTAAATGGCAGAACCCTTAGGAGTATTGACAGACAGAGAGATCTGGGCGCACAGGTCCACAGGTCACGGAAAGTGGCAACGCAGGTGGATAAGGTAGGCAAGAAGGTATACGGCATCGGTCAGGGCATAGAGTATAAAAATTGGCAAGTCATGCTGCAGCTGTACAGAACCTTAGTTAGGCCACACTTAGAATATTGCATGCAATTCTGGTCGCCACACTACCAGAAGGACGTGGAGGCTTTGGAGAGGGTACAGAAGAGGTTTACCAGGATGTTGCCTGGTCTGGAGGGCATTAGCTATGAGGAAAGGTTGGATAAACTCAAATTGTTTTCACTGGAATGACGGAGGCGGAGGGGCAACATGATAGAGGTTTACAAAGTTATGAGCGGCATGGACAGAATGGATAGTCAGAAGCTTTTTCCCAAGGTGGAAGAGTCAGTTACTAGGGGACATAGGTTTAAGGTGAGAGGGGCAAAGTTTAGAGGGGATGTGCGAGGCAAGTTCTTTACACAGAGGGTGGTGAGTGCCTGGAACTTGTTGCCGGGGGAGGTGGTGGAAGCAGGTACCATAGAGACGTTTAAGAGGCATCTTGACAAATACATGAATAGGATGGGAATAGAGGGATACAGACCCCGGAAGTGCAGAAGGTTTTAGTTTAGGCAGGCATCAAGATCGGCGCAGGCTTGGAGGGCCGACTGGCCTGTTCCTGTGCTGTACTGTTCTTTGTTCTTGGTTCTATTGCAATGCTCTCCTGGCTAGCATTTTATTCTCCACCCTCCATAGATTTGAACTCATCCCATCACACAGTAAGTTCCATTCATGCCCCTTGCTGACATGCATTACTCTCGGTTTCTCCAATGACAAATTTAAAATTCTGATCTTTGCGTTTAAATTCTTTCATGGCCTTGCCTATGCCCATCTCTGTAACCTCCTTCAGCCCTAAAACCCCATCCCTACAAACTCTGTTCCTCTGACTCTGGCTATTTTACATTTCCACCTTCACCTCACCATAGCGCTTTCAGCCATGTAGATCTCTAAAATTCCCTGCCTTGAATTTTCTGCCTCTTTTGCTCCATCTCCTTCTTTAAAACCCACCTCTGTGACAAAGCTTTTGGTCACAACAAATATCACAGCGTTCATTTTTGTCTGACAACATTTCTTTGAAGTGCCTTGGTATGTTTTTCTACATTACACACTATTTAAAAGCAAGTTGCTGTTGTACATACATTAAAAGATATCCAGATTTTTCATTCATAAACCTATATATTGCTAATATACTACACATACCTTGATGGCTTTCTGGAGGTGATTTCTCAGAGAGGGAAATCAAGCAAATCAAAAAAGTAAAAGTTTTTTTGATTATAGTTATGGATAATGTGATAAAGACTGCCAACAAAAGTTTACACCATACCCTCACAAAGCAGCTGCACATATAAGTCATTGGGTATAGGACTGAAGCCTTTTCTGATAAACTCACTTTTAACATGAATGAAAATAATATTCTATAAAAATCCAGTGGTGTTCTTGGTTGAGAAATTAATGATTATAGACTGTATATGCAGCACTTTCCAAACTTACACATTTTGACAACATCGTTGCATATTCCACTATACCATCAAATTTAGAAGTCCCCACAAATTCTGCAATCTTCTCGAGTCTTTCAGAATCACATACCTGTAAGGCTGATTGGCTGGAAGTAAGTCTGAGGATACTGGTCAGTAGCACTGAGTGGCATTGCACTTTGGTCCATTTTACTTGCATTAGCAGCTATATCTCCTGAAGCAAAGAAAGTAATATTACTTTATTTGGCATCAACATTCAGCCTTTCTTTAAAACTTGAGTTGCATTAGGCGAATTTTGTTGTAATGCTTAATCTAACACACCAAATGTTCCTATAAATCGCACTGTGCTTCATCTTCAAAGCCAAAACAGAACAATTTATTCATTTGAATGCATGCAAGATGAAACTTGTTTGTAACTGAACTCTGTCCTTTGTTTTTAAGTGATTTTGAAACTTTTGTTCAGCTTAGATGCTATTTTTTTTGTTAGGATGTGCACAATTAACATTCAGCAGGTTAACATTTTATTAGCACTGTGCATTCACATTGTGAAAATGAAGCTGTGTTACAATGCCCTATTAATGAGATATTTTGATAGATATCTAATATAGTACTGAGGCTTATTTACATGAGGAGCAGTCAGTCAGAGTTATTTATGACACAGAAGGAGGCTATTCAGCCCATCAAGTCCATGCCAGCTCTCCACGGAGCTATCCAGTCAGTCCCGCTCCCCCGCTCGATCCCCGTAGCCCTGCAAATTTATTTCCTTCAAGTGGCCATCCAATTTCCTTTTGAAGTAATTGATTGTCTCCACTTCCACCACCCTTGTGGGCAGCGAGTTCCAGGTCATTACAACCCCCTGCATAAAAAAGTTCTTCTACATATTCTCCATGCATCTCTTGCCCAAAATCTTCAATATCTGGCCCCTAGTCCTTGTACCATTATTTAATGGGAACAGTTTTTTCTTGTCTACCTTACCTAAGTCGGTCATAATCTTGTATACCTCGATTAAATCTCCGCTCAATCTACTTTGCTCGAAGAACAATCCCAGCTTTTCCAACCTAACCTCGTAACTAAAATCCCCCATCCTTGGAATCACTCTGGTAAGTCTTCTCTGCACCCTCTCAAGGGCCCTCACATCCTTCCTAAAGTGTGGTGACCAGAACTGGATGCAATACTTCAATTGGGGCCTAACCAGAGCTTTATAAAGGATCAGCATAATTTCCCTGCTTTTTTACTCAATGTTTATTTATGAAGCCCAAGATCCCATACGCTTCACTAACCACTCTCTCAATATGCCCTGCCCCCTTCAAAGATCGATGCATATGCACTCCAGGTCCCTGTTTCTGTGTACTCTTCAGAACTGTGCCATTAAGTAGATATTGCCTCTCCCTATTCCTTCTGCCTAATTGCATCACTTCACACTTGTCAGTATTAAATTTCATCTGCCACTTCTCTGCCCATTCTGATAGCCTATGTCCTGTTGTAGGCCCTTCATATCATCTTCAATGTTTGCCACACTCCCAAGATTGGTGTCATCAGCAAATTTTGAAATTCTACTCTGTATGCCAAGATCCAAGTCATTTATATAGAGCAAAAAATGCAGTGGTCCCAGCACTGACATTTGGGGAACACCATTGTCTACCATCCTCCAAACATTTACTACGACTTGCTGTTTTCTGTCCTTAAGCCAATTTTTTTTTATCCAATTGGACCCTCCTATTCCATGAGCCTCAATTTTGTTCACCAGCTTTTTATGTGGTACTTTATCAAATGCTTTCTTAAAATGCATATAAACAACATCCACCACATTCCCTTCATCAAACTTCTCTGTTACTTCATCAAAAAATTCAATTAGATTAATCAAGCACAATCTCCTTTTTACAAATGCATGCTGGCTATCCTAAATTAACTTGAACCTCAAGCGTCTGTTGATTTTTTTCCCCCCTGATTATTGTTTCTAAAACCCTACCCACCACTGATGTTAAACTAACTGGCCTGTAGCTGCTAGGACTGTTTTTACATCCTTTCTTGAATAAGGCTGGCACACATTTGCCACTCTCCAATCCTCTGGCATTTTCCCCCGTATCCAGGGAAGATTGGAAGATTATGGCAAGCCCTTGTGTGATCTCCACACCCACTTCCTTTAGCAACCTGGAATGCAAGCCAAGTGACTTATCTACCCTAAGATTACCCAGCCTTTTTGGTACCTCCACACTCTCAATTTTTACCCTATCCATTGCCTCTACTCTATCCAATTCTACCGATACTTTGTTTGATTCGGTTTCCTTAGTGAACACTGATATATTAACCTAGCCCCGTGCCTCTAACCATACATAGCCCTCTTTGCCCCCAATAGACCCCACTCCACCTCTTACTATCTGCTTACTATTTACATGCCGTAATATGGTTTTTGGGTTCCCTTTTATGCTGACTGCCATTCTATTCCCACGTTCTCTCTTTGCCAGTCTTATTTTCCTCTTCACCTCCCCTCCCAACTTATTGTATTTGGCCTGGTTCTCACTTGAAAAATTCACCTGACGTGCATCATACACCCTCTTTTTTGCTTTATCATATTCTCTATCTCTCTCGCCATCCAAAGAGCCCTGTTTTTGGTTCCCTGATCTTTTACCCTTGTTGGAATGTACCTAGCCTGTATCTGAAACATCTCTTCCTTAAAGATACCCATTGTCTGTTACAGTTCTTCCCATCAGTCTTTGGTTCCATTTTACCCTGCTTAGATCCCTTCCCATCACATTGAAATTAGCCCTCTTCCAATCTAGATATTCTACCTTATTTTCTTCCTTGCTTTTCTGCATTACAAGTCTAAACCTTATGAAACAATGATCACTCTTACCCAAGTGCTCCTCCACTGACACTTGGTCCACTTGGCCCACCTCAATTCCCAGCACCAGGTCCATCAATGCCTCCTATCTAGCTGGGCTGAGAACATACTGATCAAGGAAGTTCTCATGAACACATTTTATAAATTCCTCCCCCTCCTTACCATTTACTCTTAAATTATCCCAATCAATATTTGGGTAATTCAAATTCCCCAATATCACAACTCTACAGTTCTTGCATATCTCTGTGATTTCCCTGCTCCTCTATCTCTCTCTCACTATTCGCAGGTCTCCTGAATACCCCTAGTTGTGCAATCATAACCATTTTGCTTCTCAATTCTAACCAGATGGATTCTGTCCTTGACCCGTCAAGGACATCCTCGCTTTCCAACACTGCAATATCTTCCCTAATCAGTACTGCCATCCCACCTACCTTTTTGCTTTTGTATCTTTTCAGAACACTTTATATCATTGTATATTAAGCACCCAGTACTCGCCATTTTAAGCCACTTTTCCGTTATTGCGACATCACATTCCCATACAGCTATTTGTGCTTATTCACTACACTTTGTGCGTTTACATGCATGCATTGTAATTCTGTCTTTGTATTCCTCATAGTCCTTCTCAGTCTGCTCCCATCTAATATGGAACTACTCTCCTCCCTCGTACTGTCTAACACTCTCACATTATGCACCTTATTCCTTTTTTCTACTTCTTTATGCTGGTTCCCATCCCCCTGCCAATTTAGATTAAACTGTCCCCAACCACATTACTGAATGTCCACACAAGGACATTGGTCCCAGTCCTATTGAGATGCAACCCGTCCCTTTTGAATAGGTGCCTTCTGCCCCAGAACTGGTACCAAAACCCCAAGAATCTGAAGACCTCCCTCCTGCATCATGCCATGCACTGGGAGTAATCCAGAGATTACTCCCTTCAAGGTCCTACTCTTTAACTTCCTTGCTAGCTCCTGAAAATCTGACATTAGGACCTCAATACCTGCACTTGTTGTCACTTCTACTAACGTGTACCACAACTTCTGGTTCACCCCCTACCCCCTGCAGAATATCCTGCACCCTCTCAGTGACATCCTTTACTCTAGCACCAGGAAGGCAACATAACATGCGGGACGCACGATAACGGTTACAGAAATGCCCATCTATCCTTCTGACTACAGAATCTCCTATAATAACTGCACAGTGCATTTTGTCAAGACAGCCAGAGTGGATTCTTTTTTTTTTTACACAGAGGTACAGAGAGTGCATCAATAATGCACCACTGCAGCTTCTTCTCATCAGTGGGTTTGTAGCCATGTGATACAGGACTGAGTCTCAAAGGCCAGCAGTCCAGGCTCAACTGCTGGTCTCTACTGAGTTAGCTGATCTTGCTCAGGACAGTGGTGTCATTGGAATTGATCTTAGTGTCCAAAAGATGGGAGAGGGGGAGATTGTTAATGAAAATCAATTAAAGCTAAGAAACGAGGGGATTGGGGTTGTGTGAATGAAAATCACCCATGGTCCCTTCTTCTGATCACTGTCCAACGATCCCTGCTCAAAACTGCTCCTTTATGGACATGTAGGAAGGACTAAAATAAGCATGGCTGTGATAATTGCTACTATTGATCAATGTCAGCCAGACTCAGGCTTGTTGAATAGTCATTTGTGCAAGGCATCAAAGTCCATAGAACTAATTTCTACTGTAAACTTCCCCCAGGGTTGTGGGAGCAAGGATAAGTGAACAGTGGAAGAGTGAAAAAAACTGCACTATAACTACATGCAGCTGTACAGTGCTTTAACATAATAAAATGTTGTAAGGATTTTCACACAGGAGAAAATGGACAAAACAGTAGAAAAATTAGGAACAGTGACAACTTACAGACGAAAATAAAGATTTTAAAGAGACTTTTGAAGGCAGGAGGGGCTTAGCAAGGGAAGAAGATTGAGGAAAGGCACTCCAGAGATGAAAGCCAAGTCACCAAGTAAGCTATACCAGGACAGAAGGATAAACAGGCAAAGGATCGTTGGGCATGGGCTGGGGTGTACAGTTGGAAGTGTACGACGGGAGAAGGACATAGAGGGGTTTGTAAACAGAGTTATCTGTTAACAATGAACTAATTTTGAGTGTTGCAGCATAGTGAGTCAGGAGAGGCTAATGAGGACAAATGTGAGGTCGAGTGGGAAGTAGGATGGGATCGAAGAGTTTTGTGGAACTTGGGCAGTCAGCGAGGAGGACAGTGAAGAAACTGAATCTTGAGATAATGCAAGTATGGACAAAAGCGTCAAATGCAATGGAAGTGAGGTAAGCCAGACAATGTTATGGAGATCTAAGTACATGGTCTTAGCGAAGGATGGAACATGGGGTTTGAAGGTTAGCTCAAAGCCCAAAAGCAGCTGATCATTTGCACTGTCCAATTTAGCCTTAAATGAGCAACGTGGACATCTAAAGTATTAACTGCATGCAAATAAAACATTTGATAATCATTTTGATATGTGCAACACATGTAAATATAAAACAGATTCGTACTAATGCAATATATGCAAATTATGTCAAATATACCATATCACTAAAACAGAATTTCTTTTTCAAACTGAGTTACAACTTAAAACAGAAAAGAAATTTATTTCAGAAAAAAACCTTGAAAAACAGCCTTATTTGACAATCCTAAAGCAGGTACACTAGCACCTTCAGGGATTTCATCATCTACCTGTAATAAAAGCACAGAAATAAAAATTAGTAACTGTACACGATGGATATGCAGAACATCACAAAACAAAAGGGGCGGCACAGTGGTGCAGTGGTTAGCACCGCAGCCTCACAGCTCCAGCGACCCGGGTTCAATTCCGGGTACTGCCTGTGTGGAGTTTGCAAGTTCTCCCTGTGTCTGTGTGGGTTTCCTCCGGGTGCTCCGGTTTCCTCCCACATGCCAAAGACTTGCAGGTTGATAGGTAAATTGGCCATTAGCAATTGCCCCTAGTATAGGTAGGTGGTAGGGAAATATAGGGACAGGTGGGGATGTGGTAGGAATATGGAATTAGTGTAGGATTAGTATAAATGGGTGGTTGATGGTCGGCACAGACTCGGTGGGCCGAAGGGCCTGTTTCAGTGCTGTATCTCTAAACTAAACTAAAAACTGGAAGATTATATTTAATGGGTTTTAAAACCCTCCACCTCTGTGGAGTTTCTATCATTTACACCGAACATGCTAGGGTTGTACAGCAAAAAGTTTTCAAATTATGTATCAAGATCATCACATTTCTGCCCATCCTGGGCATGGGCTAGCACATTGCTTTGAGAATTCTGTACTGTAAATAATCTGCATACAAATTAAATCACAACCATAGCTTTTAGGGACATAGATACTACTGGTAAAAGGGAAGCTCAGGACTGATGTTAGGAAGCACCTCATAATGGAAAGAGTGATGAGTATCTGAAATGGGCACCCTGTTAGGATATGGAGACAAAAATATCTATCAGTCAATGGGCAATTAGGTACCTGAATAGGGAAAATGGTAGGTTACTATGAATGGATGAGCTAAATGAACTGAATAACCTCCCTATTTGCACTTTGTAATATCAGATGGTAACTAATTAAAAATATTGCTTCAAGGAGTACGATGATTCTTACAGATAAGTTACAAGCACTATCCTCAGCTGGACACACACAAAAGATAAATGTAATGCAAAGGCCTTGGTTCTCGCAAAAATAAGTCAAGCAGGGCAGAGCAAGCTTAAATTCTCACTTTTGTTTTAAAAGCAATGTTCAATTTTTCAGTACACAGAACACAAAAACTAGCCAATAAAACAACTTTCACTCCTCTGAAGCATTGCTTTTGTTCCACACCACTGATGGAATACTACTGAATCAAGAACTCATGAGAATTTGGTAAATTCCAGTACAAGCCTTAGAAGCATAGTGAAAGAAAAACAGAACTATTACTTGCTGACTGACAACAGTGACAGAAAACTAACCTGTGTTTATAACTTTATTCAGGTTCAGTGACAATATGGCCAAGAGACATACCCACCCCTCATAACTATAAATATCACATCTTCACAATTGAATGAGCTCAAGTATTTCTGCTAGATTGAATCTGCCTACACATGACAGACTTCTACCAAGTAAAATGGATTTTACTCGACAACCGTGGTAAAATGCAAGTTATTTTTAACTTCTAGCTGATCATCTTAACGAGTGGACAAACATGAATTAAAAATAACTAAAAGACTTTAGGCAACTCTACGTCCATATCTGCAACTAATTCAGCATCAAATAGGTTAAAGTCAGATTCTTCCTTTAAAAAGGCTTCTCAACCAATTTTCCCTTTTGAAAACATTTTTAACTTCTGTCTTCAATTTACAACTTGCGTTTTACCTTTTATTTTGGGCGACACAACAGGTATGCATCCAGACATTGGTCAATATGTGGATGTTTGGCCCATTGGGCATGAGAACTCTCAGTACTGTGTGGATAGAATGATGGCAACCAGCTTCTGAAAGCTTTAGGCCAAACCTCGAGCTCATCATTGGAGTCTCAGATCCAGGATGCAGAATAAGGGGCATGGCTTCATGGTGCCATCCTGTCTCCTGAATAGAGCTCACGTGATCTTTTCAGTCAGCTCCCTTAGACGCCTGCTCATTTTGGTGACAGCATGCAGGGCCAGGTTGCTGACATACTTGCAGCGGCAACACAGCCTGCTGGAGCCCTCCAAGAACTAAAAAGTCTGGAGATAAGGATCGCCTCAGTCCTAAGAGACTCGTGATACCACAGTGCAGTCAGGCACCACTGGCATCCCTGGCTCTCAGGTATTACCTCGGCACAACATCCAAACAGATTTAGGAACAGCGCAGAGAGAGCAGTGCTTGAACGTCTCTCCCATGTCTTGATGACCAGAACTGGATAAAATATCAAAAGGTGCATTCTGACTAGCACACTACAGTGTTCCAACATGATTTCCTTCCATAATAATAAAAGCAAAATACTGCGGATGCTGGAAATCTGAAATAAAAACAAGAAATGCTGGAACCACTCAGCAGGTGTGGCATCATCTGTGGAAAGAGAAGCAGAGTTAACGTTTTGGGTCAGTGACCCTTCCAGTTCTACTCCACTGTTTGGGCTATATTTCAGCAATTTATTTGCTCTGTTGGCTGATGCTTTGCAACAGTTGGACTTACTTAGCATTGAGTCCATTAAGACTCCTACATCTCTCTGAGTCTCATTCTTAGCTTTAATTAAAATATTCATTTGTGGGATGTGGGCATCATTGGCTAGGCCAGCATTTATTGCCCATCCCTAATTGCCCTTGAACCGAGTGGCTTGCCAGGCTATTTCAGAAGGCATTTTAAGAGTCAACCACATGGCTGTGTGTCTGGAGTCACATGTAGGCCTGACCAGGTAAAGACGGCAGATTTTCTTCCCTAAAGGACATTTGCGAACCAGATTGGTTGCTACTTTGACAATTTTTCACCATATGTGCAGTACTTTACATATATCAAATTTCATCTGCTGTTGGCCTGTTCAATTACATATTTTGCCCTACTCATTTATTTCCCAAACTGGTGCCTCAATCAACTGCCTCTCCTAACTTGGCATCATCTGCAAGTTTGACTAATTTGTATTGAGTTTCTGAATCTAAGCTATTGATGCAAATTAAAAACAGCAGCGGCAGCCTATATCCCCAAACTTCTTTTTTGTTGCGTAAGGCCTGTCATTTTAATGTGCAGTACCTTGAAATTATTTTGCGTGGCTATGCACACTCAGTATCTTAAATGAGAAAATTTGAGTGGCCTGCATGGTACCTTCCAGGTTTCTCTGTATTCACATGCACACGCACTTGCGAGGGAACATTAATAGTTGTCCCACTACCGATCCCTAGTAGTACTCCATTAAGTACTTTCCCCACCTTGACAGTACTCTTCTAACCAGTAGCCTCTTGTTTTCTTCTTTTGACTCAATTTCTTATTTCCCAGGAATTTATCTTGAACTCCTACAGCTCTGAGCTTAATGAATACTTTTTCATGTGGAACTCTGATGAATACTTTATCAAAACTTACATACACCAAATTGAAGGACTTTTCCATCTGGGAATGCACATCCTCAAAAATGATGCATACAGAGTTATGGGTAAAGACCTGCTACCCAACCCAAACCAGACGACATGTCGTCGGGTTCAGGTTGGGTCGCTCTGCCGGGCCCTGTTTTCAGGCTTGGGTCAGGTCCGGGTTGGGTCGGACACACACAGTATTAATTGGACTTGAAAGGTTGTTTAAAAAGATGAAGATTGGAGCCACGAAGTCAGTGATTGTTTGGTCATGAGTTAAACAGAAACCCATGGAGTTGTGCCCAGACAGGTTGTGCCACACTGTACCAGTATCTGTATTGCTTAAAATAAACACAGCAATTGCCCAAAGGCTCAGAAAATATTATACCTAGACTCCTGCTTTACAGGTTGAAATACTTGCTGCAAGTTTATCCAGTGAGCAGCTGAGATGCAGAGACCAGGAAGGTCCTGATTGATTATAAAATATACAGTATTTATGTAAAAATATAAAATAATCACCATCAGGACTCGAGTCTACACACACACACACACACAGTACAGTACGGGTTTTTTTTTCAGACCCGAGCAGGCCTTTAGTTATGGGTAACAAGTCAACAACAACAGGGCACCAATTTAAGGTACTCTCAAAATGAATTGAAGAGGAGATTAGAAAATGGTTTTTTATGCAAGAGTTTTGAAAAGGTTGAAAAACCATAAACTATCAGTGCTGTATCTCTAAACTAAACTATACTAATGCAAAGGTGTAAATTCTTGTAAAAGGGAATTATAGAGTTGCTTACAGAAGAAAGATGATTAAAGATGTACAGGTGGCGAGTAAGATTAAACCAATTAGCTTGTGGAGAAAAATACCAGCCAAGACCTGATGGGACAAATGGCCCGTTTCTGTACTGTAACATTCTATAATTCCAGGAAATGAGGCAACAGACCACGACACAAAGACTGGTGCATAGTTTTATTTCAATTTGTTCATGAGTCCACAGAATAACAACTGTCAAAAATTGAAGATTATAATGAAGATCTTTTTGTAAAATAAAAACCAAGAAATGCTGGGTTGTGCGCCTTGTAAATTTGTATTTATTAAGAGAAAGTGATTGATGAATCACGGGTTACTGGACAAGAGATTTTATTGGATTTTTAGCTGTCTTCTATGACCAAAAGATAAACGAGTGTTGAAATATGACTACAAATGTTATTATAATCATCATTTAGTGTACTTACACTGGTTGACAGCAAGTCCTCAAGTGGGGTACAGGTAATGGAACTAAAGTTTTCCACAAAGTTTTTGGTGGCAGTGAAGACTCGAAGCACTTTCTCATCAGCACCAGAAACAAACTGAAAACGACTAATCATAGCTATGCACTGCATGTCAAATCCATGTATCTGAGGTCGTGCTATTTCATGCCAGGTCACCTACAGAAACAGAAAATCAAGTTATCTCCACGTAAGTAACCAGCTGCGACAAAAGGATGTCAGCATCAGCAAGTGTGATCAGGGTATAAGAAAACTTAAGGGTAAGAAAAGGATGACTGATCCATCAGAATTCATCCACCTCGTAACCTACTATTTTGACCACCACCAATCAATCTTGTCAAGCTATATATCTAGGAACTTCGGAGCAGGAGTAGGCCATTCAGCCTGTCGAGCCTGCTCCGCCATTCAATTAGATCATGACTGATCATCTACCTCAATGCCACTTTCCTGCGCTGACCAATATCCCTTGATATCATTAGTATCCAACTATACATCGATTTCTGTCTTGAACATGCTCAATGATTGAGCCTCCACAGCCCTCTGGAATAGAAAATTCCAAAAATTCACCACCCTCTGAGTGAAGAAATTCCTCCTCATCTCAGTCTTAAATGGCTGCCCCTTATTCTGAGACTGTGTCCCCTGGTTCTAGACTCACCAGCCAGAGGAAACATCCTATCTACATCCACCCTGTCACATCCTCTAAGAATGTTGTACATTTCAATGAGATCACCTCTTATTCTTCAAAACTCTAGAGAATACAGGCCCAGTTTCCTCAATCTCTCCTCATAAGACAATCCTGCCATCATAGGGATTTGTCTGGTGAACGTCCAGTGTACTTCCTCGATGGCAAGTATATCCTTCCTTAGATGAGACCAAAATGTGCACAATACTCCAGGTGCCGTCTCACCAAGGCTCTATACAATTGCAGCATGACTTCTTTACTCATGCACTCAAAACCCCTTGCAATGAAGGCCAACATACCATTTGCCTTCCTACTTGCTTGCTGCACCCTGCATGCTAACTTTTAGTGACTCATGAACAAGGACACCCAAGTCCCTTTGGACATCAACAGTTCCCAACCTCTCACCATTTAAAAAATACTGTCTTTGTTTTTTCTACCAAAGTGGATAATTTCACACTTATTCATATTATACTCCATCGGCCATGTTCTTGTCCATTCACTTCGCCTGTTCAAGTCCCTTTGAAGGCTCCTTGCATCCTCCTCACAGCTTACATTCCCACCTAGTTTTAGAATTAGAACATTACAGCGCAGTACAGGCCCTTCGGCCCTCGATGTTGCGCCGACCTGTGAAACCATCTGACCTACACTATTCCATTTTCATCCATATGTCTATCCAATGACCACTTAAATGCCCTTAAAGTTGGCGAATCTACTACTGCTGCAGGCAGGGCGTTCCACGCCCTTACTACTCTTTCCAAATTTGCTGATGACACATTTGATCCCCACATCCAAATCATTTATAGAAATTGCGAGCAGCTGTTGTCCCAGCACTGATCCTTGTGGTACCCCACAAGTAACAGCCTGCCATCCTGAGAGTGACCCGTTTATTCCTATACTCTGTTTTCTGTCTGTCAACCAATTATCAATCTATACCAATATATTACCCCCCAATCGTATGTGCGCTAATTTGGTTTACTAACCTGTGTGGGACCTTATCAAAAGCCTTCTGAAAATCCAAATACACCACATCCACTGGTTCTCCTTTATCTATGAAATAGCACCCTCAAAAAACTCCAATCAGTTTGTCAAGCATGATTTCCCTTTCATAAATCTATGTTGACTCTGCCCAATCATTATTTTCTAAGTGTCTACTTATCACATCCCTTATAATAGATTCTAACATTTTCCCTACTCTCTGTGCGTGCATCTTCCACTCCTCTGACTTCACAATACTGCTTGTTACTCGTTTCCTCTGCTCCACCATCATATGCCCCTACCCTCTGAAATTTTCTCCCTAAATTACATTTCTTGGCACCTTTCACATTGTCCTCAAAAGTCTCTTGGACACAACATGCCTTCAAGTCTTCCAAACCACTCTTAAATAAACACAAAAGCAAAATACTGCAGATGCTAAAAATCTGAAACAAAAACAATGCTGGAAAGTCAGGCAGCATCTGTGGAGAGAGAAAAATCGAGTTAACGTTTCAGGTCTGTGACCTTTCATCAAAACTGGGAAAAGTTCGAAATGTAATAGGTTTTGAGCAAGTGAAAGGGGGGAGGGAGGGAAGAAAACAAAAGGGAAGGTCTGAGCTAGGGTAGAGGGCAGGAGAGATTAAATGACAAAAGGTTTCATGGTACAAAGTCAAGGGGAGTGGTAATGGCACAAGTAAAGAAACAAAAGATGCATCTGGATGAAGTGTAAATGGCAGGATAGCAGCCATCCAAACACAAAGTAAAGGGATTAACAAAGAAACAAAACTTGCGGAAAAGTGAACCAGCAAAAAAAGGGAGAAAAAGAATGGATGCAGAGGTTATGATCTAAAATTATTGAACTCAATGTTGAGTCCAGAAGGCTGTAAAGTGCTCAGTTGAAAGATGAGCTGCTGTTCCTCGAGCTTGTGTTCAGCTTCATAAGAACACTGTAGTAGGCGAAGGACAGAATGATCGGATTGAGAAAAAGGTGGTGAAATGACAAGCAACAAGAAGCTCGGGGTCACGCTTGCAGACTGAACGGAGGTGTTCCGCAAAGCGGTCACCAAGTCTGTATTTAGTCTCCCCACATTGTGAGCAGTGAATACAATATTGAAAGAGATACAAGTAAATTGCAGTTTCACTTGGATGGAGTGCTTGGAGCCTTGGAGGATGAGAAAGGAAGAGGTAAAAGGGCAGGTGTTTGCATTTCCGGTGCTTGCATGGAAAGATGCCATAAGAAACAGGGGGGTCGTTGGGGTTGACCGAGGAGTGAACAGGGTTTCAAGGAGGGAATTGTCCCTTTGGAATGCTGATAAGGGAAGAGGAGGGGAAAGATGGGTTTGATAGCGGCATTATGAGTGATGGAAATGACAGAGGATGAGACGTTGAATACGGAGGCTGGTGGGGTGGAAGGTCAGGTCAAGGGGAACCCTATCATTCATCTGTGAGGGAGAGGAAGAGGCGAGAGCAGCAATAGGAAATAGACTAGACAGGGTAGAGGGCCCCGTCAGCCACGGTTGGGAGTGGGACCGGGGCGTCCTCGGTTGAGGAAAAAGGAAGAGAAAACAGAAGTGCTAGTACGGAAGGTTATATCACCGAACAGATGCAACAGTGAGTCGGAGAAACTGGGAGAATGGAATCAAGACCTTGCAGGAAGTGGGGTGCGAGGAAGTTCAGTTGAGGTAGCTGTGGGAGTCCGTGGGCTTGTAGTGAATATTGGTGGATAGCCTATTCCCAGATTTGGAGACAGAGATGTCGAGGAAGGGATGGACCATGTAAAGGTGAGAGAAGGGTGGAAATTGGAAACAAAGTCAATGGAACCTTCCTGTTCAGGGCAAGAACAAGAAGCAACACCAATACAGTCATCAAGGTACCAGAAAAAGAGGTCAGGGAGGGGGCCGGAGTTCCACATATCTCACAAAAAGGCAGGCATAGTTGGGACCCATGCAGGTACCCGTGGCACCACATTTTATTTAGAGAAGGTGAGTGGAGTTGAAGGAGAAGTTGTTCAATGTTTAGCCAGACGGATGAGGATAGGGACTGGTTGGGCCTCTGTTCTAGGAAGAAGCGGACATCTCTCAGACCATCCTGGTGAGGGATGGAGATGTAGAGGGATTGGACACCCGTGAGTAGGAGAAGGTGCGAGCCAGAAAACTGGAAACTATTGAAGAGACGGAGGGCATTGGAAAAGTCACGGATGTAGGTGGGAAGCGACTGCAGGAGTAAAAATAGGGTCGAGATAGGAAAAAATCAATTAAGTGGGGAGGATGACTCCTGGTTGAGGAAGTGGATGCAGAGGCAGAGGCGACAGAAGAAGAGCTCAGCATCATGATGAGCTCAAAATGATTGAGGTGAAGCAGAAGGGGATTACGCTGAATCCTTTGCTGAAGACAGAGACAGGGGAAGATCAGAGAATATCATAAATACATGGCAAGGGATGAGATTCGAAGAAGTAATGGGGTCATAGGGAAGAGAAGAGGAAGAAGGATCCAGAAGGGTGTTGGTACCCATAAGTTGCTGAAGCTTGCGATCCTTCACATCCGAAAGGAAGATAAAAAGTTTTTTGCTAAAGCACCAGATAAGGCGAAGGATGAAATGAAACTGTGGACCAGGACAGCTTTGAGATAGAGTGAATTGGGGTTGCTTAAGAGAGAGGACGAGCGTGCCAATGTGGCCCTTTTAAACAACCTGTTTTCAGCTGTGTTCCACTCTTCCTTCATGTGAAGCACACTTTTTTTCTTTGTGTGAGGAGCACACTTTGAACAACTTGCTCTTTCCAGTTAAGGCATTGTAACAAAAACTGATCATAATTTCCATAGATTCTACTCTTCTGCCTCGAGATACCAGTATTCTATTTTGGTTTAAAAAGCTGCTTCACCACCGTGAAAATTAAAAGCGACATAACTACTATTGCTCCCATTCAACTCCATTCAAGTATAGCTGTAAGAGCTATATCTCTTCCAATTTACGCGCATTATGTATCAGGGTTAAATTAAGTATTTGTCTGTTACATTGCACATCTTATTCAAGTTTATACCTGCCCCAATCTCTATTTCTACGGTTCTTCATATTTTTATGTGATCAGCTATTTAACAAGCTTATATTTGGTTTTCTGTATTCAAGTCATCTATGTAGATTAGGAGATAGGGGTGTCAGTACCAACTCCTATGTGACTTGATTCAAAACATTACACCAAATACAATACTGCACTTCTAACAAGTATTTTCTTCTTTTGATTTCCCACTACTGTTATAGTTTAGACTTGAATGTCTATTGGCAAATTTTAGACAGACTGAAATGAGACTATGCTAGCTGTACCCATTTTCCAAGATCCACTTATTGGCATAGCTTCGGGTACAAATTTGACAGGGGGGTGGGAAGACATCCGCGATGAGAGCAGGCAAGTAAATTTTAATAACTTGGCGTAATAACAGCAAGACAAAACAATCTGCAAGCCTTTGGGAAACCTCAAAAGGCATCTCAACCCCACAGCCTTTTCTAAGGTTGAAGGGGGAAGTCTAAACTGCAATGTCACCATTATCATCCAGAAATACGTGAAATGTTGCCCACCAGAACTTTGTTAAACCATACCCACTTCAACCTGCTGCCCTAAAAACATAAGGGTACGCAGTTAAAAAACACAGAATCACAAAAAAGTTACAGTACCTAAGGAGGCCATTCAACCCATTGTGTTCGTGTCAGCTCTCCGCAAAAGCAAATCAGCTAGATCCAATCAGCTGACCTTTTCCTCCAGCCCTGAAAATTTTCCCTCTTCAGGCGTTTACCCAATTCTCTTTTGAAAGCTATGATTGAATCTTCATCCACCACAGTCTCAGGCTGTGTATTCCAGATCCTAAGCGCTCGCTGCAGAAACGTTTTTCCTCATGTCGCAGCTGTTGGTTCTTTTGCCAATCACTTTAAATCTGTGTCCTCTGGTTCTCAACCCTTCCGCCATTGGGAACAGCTTCTCTCTACCTTCTCTGTCTAGACCCTGCCATGATTTTGAACATCTCTATCAAATCTCCTCGCAACCTCTTAGGAGAACAGCCCCAGTTTCTCCAATCTATCCACGTGACTGAAGTCCCTCATCCCTGGAATTATTCTTGGAAAACTTTCCTGCACCCTTGCTAAAGTCTTGACGTCCTTCCTAAAGTGTGGTCCCCAGAATTGGACACAATACTCCAGCTGACACGAAACCAGTGTTTTATAAAGGTTCACCATAACATCCTTGCTTTTGTACTCTATACCTCTATTTATAAAGCTGCTTAGTCACCCGAGGACATACAAGTCATGAAGCCTGGGAGACGTCATCCTCGTTTCAAGGGACTGACAACAACAAAACTTTTAAAGCAATAGAGAAACTGTGGTCAATGCTTATCTTGTTTTTAACATAAGACAAATATAAACACAGAACAAAACACAAGTAACTTTAAAAATAAAAATTGGGAATTTATTTTTAACAAATTATATATCATGCCTTGTACCATTTTCGTACCAATAGGATGAGGAAGCAATCTGGTTCCAGAACACTTGTCAATACTGGAACCAATCACCAACAAATATGGAAGAACAACCAAGTGACTCTTCAGCTCATTTTCTCCCTCCCTTCTTTGGGAGGAGTAGGTTTTAACATTTCTATACTACCTCCCCAATGGATCATCTGAAGGCTAGGAATGCATTGTGCTGATTAGTGGCAGAATTTCTCTTAACACAAGATTCAAGAAATTTGCATATCTATCAATTTTTGTCGAGGTTGTTTCTAGATAACTATTTTTTATGTTCGCTGCTCAACACAAAATAAGAAAGCACTCTTAAGTTGTCAAATAAAAAGATGTACATATTTAAATGGCATAACTCAATTTAGTGTCCTTTTAAAGGACTGTAAAAATCAGACTTTTTTTCTGACTTTCTAATCACATTCACTTCGGATGCCAGTTAGTGTCACACTGATTACCTGTTCATGTCCTGCCCTTCTCCAAGGAGCAAACAATCTAGTTGTCTGATCTGAGCCAACACTCAAAATAAACTCTCCTTCAGGATCCCAGATCAAGTCTTGTACAGAACCAAAATGTCCAGAAAGCACAACCTCTGGGCTCCACACTCCCTGAAAGCATTTGAAATTGAAACAGGCATCAGTCCAATAATACAGGTTAAGTAAAAACCACCACAAACAGGGAAGGCATATATTGATATTAAATATTCTTATCACTTCCAATTCTGATTTTGTTACTTTCTTTAGAAAGTATTTTCCCTTAAACTGAAAATGGGACATGCTTCCAATTTAACTGAGGTGGGTTTGCAACCATCCGAGTAACTCGCTCTGGAGAGGTGGGTCTGTAATTACAATATGTAAATGAAGCTTTGTTCCTAATATTTTGTCAGCAATTTGAATTTAACATGCTAGGAAACCTGGCGAAAGGGAGCGTTTCTTGTGCGCCTGGAGAAGCAAGAGTGCTTCCCTGGCCCCTCAAGAAAATATTCTGCGGCGATCAGCCAAGCCTCTAAACTTGTGATCTCTTCCGGTCCCCCCTCTTGAATCCTGGCTGATACAAACACCAACCCGGAATCTTTCCCAATTGCCAGGAGCCATCCCCAAAGGTCCCTGGCTGTTGCCTTCTACAGTTGATGTTCCTGCCAGCCAACCAATCTAGCCGGTTGCCAGGCAGGAAAGGAGGGGGGAAAAAAAAGAGATTCTGCCATTAAATTCACCAGAACCTCTGTTCGTAATTTCTAGGTTTCCCCTGCTTCTTCCCCGTAAATATCGGGGCCACTTATATCATCCACAAACATTACATATTCAGATTATTCGGTAAACCTTAAATAGATTTTGGAAACTAGACATCTAACTGTTAAGAGAACTACCATTTTTGAAAGAAACAGTTTGCCAAGGAGAGAAAGGCCCAGCAATACATTTTTACCCTATAAAAGAAGTGTTCATGGTTTGTGCATGCCCGTGCAATTCAGAGTCTGTCTGCACCTATTTGTGAATGGGCTATTTCTGATTGCAGCAATAAAGTTTATTAAAGTTTATCTCCTTCACTTCATATTTTGAGCTTTCTCCTCTCCTCTAATTCCTAAATCTCTTGTTGCTTTACTCATGTTTCTCATGCCAGAAATTAATTAACACAGATTTGGCAGTCTCTATCTAAGATGGCATAAGGATGGCTTGATCCAAGAAATAAAAGTGCCCCATAGGTGTATTAATTGGCTGTTCACAGGTTGGAGTTGAGGTACATTATTGGGCGAGGCAGAGGGAGAAAATGTTCCTCTAATACTTCACCTCAAAGAGCACAAGGGAGAGAAGATAAAAGAAACTGAAGAACCTGCATTCATAGAGTAACTTTCATGACTGCAGGATGCCCTAGTGCTTTACAGCTAAATAAGTACATTTTAAGAATCGTCACCGTTATAATGCAGGGAAACACTCCAGTCAATTTGCACACAGTTAAGGGCCCATAAACAGCAATGACATAAATGACCAATCAAAACCATATTTTTAGCAATGTGAATTGAGAGGTAAATATTGACCAGGATACCAGGAGAACTTGCCAGCTCCTCTTCGAATAATGACGTGATCTTTTACATCCACCTGAGACAACAGATGAGTCTTTGGTTTATGCCTCTTTCAAAAGCCTGCAGCTTGGACAATATAGTAACTGGTTTATTCATGTCATTTGCTGTGATCAAAGTAGCAGCTGGTTTGTTCACATAGTGACTGCACTCCAAATGAGAAGTGCTTTGGCACATCCTGAAGAAGAATACTCTTAAGCCTCAACCAATTCACATCTCAAAAGTTATACCACTAAACAACACTACAGAAATCTAGAATGATTTAATTCTGGTCAAAATTCTTGGTCTTGTTTTTAATAGGTACACACGTATATGTTGCAACTGCTTCCAAAGCATTTACGTTCATACAGTTAGAAGTTAGTGAAATGTTTAGTTTAGTTTAGAGATACAGCACTGAAACAGGCCCTTCGGCCCACCGAGTCTGTGCCGACCATCAACCACCCATTTATACTAATCCTACACTAATCCCATATTCCTATCACATCCCCACCTGTCCCTATATATTTCCCTACCACCTACCTATACTAGGGGCAATTTTATAATGGCCAATTAACCTATCAACCTGCAAGTCTTTGGCATGTGGGAGGAAACCGGAGCACCCGGAGGAAACCCACGCAGACACAGGGAGAACTTGCAAACTCCGCACAGGCAGTACCCAGAATCGAACCCGGGTCCCTGGAGCTGTGAGGCTGCGGTGCTAACCACTGCGCCACTGTGCCGCCCTATTACCTTAAATAAAACCTTAAGCCTTTGCCAAAGCTTAAGAAATGCCAGAAGCAACATTTTTTTTTTTAGACAAATAACACACATTAACTAGATATTTCACATGCCTATTACAGGGTTATCTAAAAGTCTAAATTCCTGCAGATAGACTTAGTTGATTACTTTGAAGGATTAAGCAAATTCTCCAGTTGGTTTCTCTATTTCTAAGTCTTCATTTTAGTCCAGCTATAAAAATTACTTGGATTGGAGACTCAAGCTTCACTTTTAATCCACCCCACCACTTTTTTGGGATTAAACCTTCATACATGACAAGTGCCAATGTTTCCCTTGCATGAACAGTATCAGTGTTTGATAATCAAAATGAACCATTGAGCCAAGCCCCTCAATCAGATATTTCATTATTATTAAGCTTATCATTCAAAATGGAAAGGTTTAAAACGTATTCCAGAAAAGCAATAGATGGCATCCTTAAGTTTTAAATAGGATTACAAATCTTAACTCCTGTTTTTCTTTAGAAACATAGAAAAATAGGAGCAGGCCATTCGGCCCTTCAAGCAGACCATTCAATATGATCATCCAAACTCTGTTCCCGCTTTCTCCCCATATCCCTTGATCCGATACTGTTCAGTGCTCTGTTCCAAGTTTTGGTCAATTAAGCCTCCTATTTTTGATGACACATGAAGAACGAAAACACAGAAAGGAATTGAACCAAATCCAACTGAACTAGCTAAGTTCAAGAGGGTTAATTGTTCCTTCCCAATTCCTATTTAAAAATGTGACATGAAAGGGAATCAAGTTTTAACATTAAAATATGTGAGCACAAAACTGCACCATTTTGAAAATGTAACTCCAAACTGATTTACCTTCTCAGACTTATTTTGAGACCAGAGGTGAAGAGCTCCATGGAATGCATGAGCTAATATCATTGACCCATCTGGACTAAACTGGCATCCATAGAATCCCAACGTATTTCCACCCACTTCTCCAACACGCACCTGGAAAGAAGAAAGAGAGCACCTTTTAAGTTCCCATCTGAGCACAAATATGGGTCCAAAAATGTGCACTAAAACGTCTTGAATGCTGATGTTTATCTCTAAGAAACAAAAATGATGGCATAATAAAGAATAGAGTAAGTGATCTTTTCTTACATTTTGTGTGATAGGGATGAAGGAAATGTGATAATGTCAACATCTTAAGTGCAGGAGGTACATATCTCCCAAATAATGCATCAGATTTTCTGTTGAGAGAGAATTTCTCTTCAGCTGAACAAAAGCACATATGTATTGTAGATCCCCTGTCGTGAGTTTCTTTGTGTTACTTAAGTGAGGTACATGGATTCCTTGAAAATCGAGGGTTTATTAACAGTTAAACTAGTATATCACACAATATTTTAGGTTCTTTATATTTATTAAAAGGCATATTCATTCAGTAATGTCTAGTTATGACAGGGATGAGAAGTTATGGGGTAAGACAGGCATAATCAAATAAATAAATTAAAATAAAAGCAAAATACTGCAGATGCTGGAAATCTGAAACAAAAAACAAGAAAGGCTGGAAATACTCAGCGGGTCTGGCAGCATCTGTGGAGAGAGAAGCAGAGTTAATGTTTCAGGTCAGTGATCCTTCATCAGAACTCTGATGATAATCAAATACTCTACAACAAACAATAGCTCCAGGCCTTCTAGGGAATGTTATGTATGGACTGCAATAACAAAATATCAAGCTAATATATCAAGAAATTTTGGCAGTGCAGCAAGGTTCATCTAGTAACTTGCTATGCAGCAGCATTGACAGGCTATCTTTTTGACAGGAAAAATGCAGAGATCGAGGGAAGATGTTAAAAACAGGAGGAAATATTGGTAGAAGGGAAGTGCAGAATACTCTGGTCATTTGACAGTCCAAAAGAATTTTGTAACTTTTTCTTCCTTGGGGGCGTTTTCTTTCCCAGATGTTTTATGACTAGTTATTTGCCTCTCCATACATTGGTCCAGAATATGCTAGAGTGGGAAATCTCATGGTGTGCCCTTATTAGTTAGATTTTTTCCGCTTACCTTTCAGCTCGAAAAACTTCTGCACTGCAAGTTGCTGGAAGTGCAAACTGATAACAGTGCAGCAAAGGCATCTGGGACCTTAGTGAGTGAATGATGAAACTAACTGTTTATCTCCTTAACCAATGAGATTTAAGGATTGAGAAAGAAACAGAGGAATGATAAAGAAGAAATTAGGGTGAAAGGGTGAATTAGAGTCAAAAAAGGTACAGAAAGAGAAATAAAGAGGGAAATAAAGTCAAATAAAGAAACAGAAAGGAAAGTAAAATATATCTTAAATTTAAATTTTAAAAATGTCTAACATCAATTTATGACCTGTAGGGATGAGATTCTACAGTTTCAATTATTCCCTTTCAGGGCCAGAGAGGTTGAATGGGATTGCAGGAAAGTAAATCTAGTCACTAAAAAGGTACTTACTCTGTTAAGTACCAGCCCCAACTTTCTGCAGCGAGTTTAATCAGCAATTAATGTGCAAATGCTCCAATTTCTTGAAACTCATAGGGAGGTTGAGGGCGAACTGCTGGTTTTACAAGGCTAACAGCAGACAGGGTCAAATCATGCAGCAACTTGTGCTGATTCACAATTCATGGGGTATCCCTTCCTCATCATAATTTGCTGGATGATTTATAGATTAATAACTGCATGCACATTAAATTGGCTGTTATTCTGGCAGCAAATCTGGCCCAAGAGTTCCTTTTTCATCAAGATTGTAGGACCCCACAACATTTGTTTAAAAGGCTGCAGTAAGATGTTTTATAGACCCTGTACGAATATAATTTTTAAGAACTTGTTATTGCTCTAGGAAATCATTTCTCTCGTATTTATTATTTTGGTTGCAAGGGTTACGAGTTGATTGTAGTCCATACATTGCATTTACATTTTTAACAACAGGGTGTTTTTTCTTGACCGTCTTTCTAGATTTTGCTTTTCACATAAGAAGCATTCCATGGATCTTTGCCGTACTGGCTATCAAGTAAAGCAGATTCAGCAACCTGTATGTGATTATATCTGTATTTTTAATACACAAATATCAGAGAGATTACAGCACAGGAGGTGGCCATTTGGTCAGTCATGTCCATGCCAAATCCCTGAAAGAACAATTTAACGAGTGTCACAAATCTCCCGGCTCTTTCTCAATTGTCCTGCAACTTCTGTCTCTTCAGGTGTTTATCCAATTCCCTATTGAAAGCATTCCAAATCCTAAACACTTGCTGCACAAAAAATGATTTTGCTCGTGCCGCCTTTGGTTCTTTTGTCAATCACTTCAAATCTATGTCCTCCTGCTCTTAATCCTTCTGCCAATGGGAACAGTTTCTCTCTATTTACTCTGTCTAAGCCCATGATTTTGAACACCTCTATCAAATCACCTCTCAACCTTCTCTTCTTTAACAACAACTCCAGCTTTTCCACATAACTCAAGTCCCTCAACCCTGGAATCATTCTCGGAAACCTTTTCTGCACCATCCCTAATGCCTTCACATCCTTCCTAAAGTGTGGTGCCCAGAACTGGACACAATACTCCAGTTGAGGCTGAACCAGTGTTTTATAAAGGTTCATCATAACTTTCTTGCTTTTGTACTCTATGCCTCTATTTATAAAGCTCAGAATCCCATATGCCTTTTTAACTGCTTTCGCAATCTGTCCTATTTTTTAAAAATTTGTTCATGGGATGTGGGCATCACTGGCTGTGCCAGCATTTATTGCCCATCCCTAACTGCCCTTGAGAAGGTGGTGGTGAGCTGCCTTCTTGAATCGCTGCAGTCCTTGGGGTGTGGGTACACTCACAGTGCTATTAGGAAGGGAGTTCCAGGATTTTGACCCAGCAACAGTGAAGGAACGGTGATATAGTTCCAAATCAGGATGGTGTGCGGCTTGGAGGGGAACTTGCAGGTGGTGGTGTTCCCATGCATCTGTTACCCTTGTCCTTCTAGATGGTAGAGGTCGCGGGTTTGGAAGGTGCTGTCGAAGGAATGTTGGTGAGTTTCTGCAGTGCATCTTCCAGATGGTACATACTGCTGCCACTGTGCATCAGTGGTGGAGGGAGTGAATGTTTAAGGTGGTGGATGGGGTGCCAATCAAGCGGGCTGCTTTGTCCTGGATGGTGTCGAGCTTCTCGAGTGTTGTTGGAGCTGCACCCATCCAGGCAAGTGGACAGTATTCCATCATACTCCTGACTTGTGCCTTGTAGATGATGGACAGGCTTTGGGGAGTCAGGAGGTGAGTTACTCGTTGCAGAATTCTCAGCCTCTAACTTGCTCTTATAGCCACAGCATTTATGTGGCGAGTCCAGTTCAGTTTCTGGCGACACCTTCAATGAATTGAAGTCTTTATTCTATATTGCTTCTCCTCATTCTTCCTATCAAAATGTATCACTTTGTACTTCTCTGCACTAAATTTTATCTGCCACATGCCCACTCATTTCACCAGCCTGTCTATATCCTCTTCAAGTCTACCACTCTCCTCCTCATAGTTCACAGTAGTTCCAAGTTTTGTGGCATCTCCAAAACTTGAAATTGCACCCTGTACATCCAAGCCTAGGTCATTAATATAGATTAAGAAATGCAGTGGTCTAGTGCCAACCCCTCAGGAACACCACTTTATGCATTCCTCCAGTCCATAAAAACAACTGTTCAACACTTCTCCCTGCTTCCTGTCACTCAGCGAAATTTGTATCCCTGCTACCACTGTCGCTTTTGTTTCATGGTCTTCAACTTTGCTGACAAGCCAAGTATTTAGCAAACAACTTTTGGAAATCCATCTACACGACACCAACCACATCATCCTCATCAACGCTCTGTTACCTCAACAAAAAACTCAATCATGTAAGTTGAACACAATTGGCTCTTAAAAAATCCATACCAGCTTTCCTTCGAACAATCTCCTCATTCCAGGAACTCGCCCAGTGAACCTTCATTGCACCTCCTCCATGCAAGTATGATAGGGTGGATGTGGAAAGGATGTTTCCTCTTGTGGGAGAATCTAGAACTAGGGGTCACTTTAAGACAGAGATGAGCAGAAATTTTTTCTCTCAGAGGGTCGTGAGTCTTTGGAACTCTCTTCCTTATAAGGCGATGGAAGCAGAGTCTTTGAATATTTTTCAGGCAGAGGTAGATAGATTTTTGATAAGCAAGGGGGGTGAAAGGTTTTTGGGGGTGCGCGGGAATATGGAGTGGAGGTTACAATCAGATCAGCCATGATCTTATTGAATGGTTGAGTAGGCTCGAGGAGCCGAGTGGCCTACTCCTGCTCCTAATTCATATGTTCATCCTTCCTCAGGCAAGGGGACCAAAACTGCACATAGTATGCCAAATGTAGCCATACCAATGCCTGTATAATTGTACTAAGACTCATTTACTCTTAAGATTTCCATTCCTTTGTTAGAAAAGGTAACGTACCATTTTTGATGAAAGGTTACAGACCTGAAATGTTAACTCTGTTTCTCTCTCCATAGATGCTGCCAGACTTGCGAAGTGTTTCCAGCATTTTCTTTTTTATAACAATTTGCTTCCCTAATTGCTAACTGTCAGCCAAAAGCGACATCTCAATTCATTCCATCTTCGCTGCCTCCGGAGAATACTTGGCATCAGGTGGCAGGACCGTATCTCCAACACAGAAGTCCTCGAGGAGGCCAACATCCCCAGCTTATACACACTACTGAATCAGCGGCGCTTGAGCTGGCTTGGCCATGTGAGCTGCATGGAAGATGGCAGGATCCCCAAAGACACATTGTACAGCGAGCTCCCCACTGGTATCAGACCAACCGGCCGTCCATGTCTCCGCTTCAAAGACGTCTGCAAACGCGACATGAAGTCCTGTGACATTGATCACAAGTCGTGGGAGTCAGTTGCCAGCGTTCGCCAGAGCTGGCAGGCAGCCATAAAGGCGGGGCTAAAGTGTGTCGAGTCGAAGAGACTTAGCAGTTGGCAGGAAAAAAGACAAAAGCGCAAGGGGAGAGCCAACTGTGTAACAGCCCCGACAAACAAATTTTTCTGCAGCACCTGTGGAAGAGCCTGTCACTCTAGAATTGGCCTTTATAGCCACTCCAGGTGCTGCTCCACACACCACTGACCACCTCCAGGCGCTTAACCATTGTCTCTCGAGATAAGGAGGCCAAAGAAGAACTTCCATATTAACTTTCCGCAATTAATATACAAGGACACTCAGGTCCCTCTGAACAAACATTTCCCAGTCTCTCACCAATCAAAAAATATGCTGCTTTTTCCACCTGCCACGTTCTCACCAAGCTGTCTATATCCCTCTACAGTCTCTTTGTGTCTTCCTCACCACTCTTTTCCCATCTAATTTTGTATTGTTTGTAAATTTGGATACGTTAAACTCAGTTCCCTAATCTAAGTCATTAATATAGATTTTAAATAACTGAGGCCCGAGTACTGATCCTTGCAGTACCTGACTAGTTACAGCATGCCAACCTGAAAATGTCTCATTTATTCCCACTCTGTTTTCTGTCCATGATCCCCAATCCCATGAGTCCTAATTTGACTAATAACCTTCTGCGCCTTAGCAGATGTTTTTTTAAAAAATCCAAATAAGGCATCATTACCACTGCAAATTTCAGGCCTTTATTTTTCTGGTTTCCTTTACACTGACCAATTTGTACAATGGTGTAGGCTCTGCTCTTATGGCTTACATATTCCCTCCCCCTTTTCACAATCTTCCACAATATGAAATATCTCCACTACCCATCTAAGTCATTGAAGCAAGTGGGTTGGGAGTGCAATGAGATGGTGGTCCAATCCCATCTTTGTCTACACTGAAAACATCCAGTCCATCAATAATGACAATAGTAGATAAAAAAATCAGGTCTACAGTGACGGAAGAGGCAAATCAACAGGAAAGAGTGGAAAATGAGATAAAACAGAAAGGTGTTAAATCCCAGGGGTCACAAAATACTCACCGTAAAAAATTGTTCATGGAATGCCAGCATTTACTGCCCATCCACAGTTGCCCTGAGAAGTTGAGGGTGGGCCTTCATGCATTGCAGGTTGTTTTTGCAATTGATTGTATTTGATGTTTAATGGCCTGGGAACTAGCACAGCGAGACAAAGTGTGGGACTTTGTAGGCCAGAGCAGCTATGTGTGGCAGATTCACTTTTCTGAAGGACATTAGTGAGCCAGCTGGCATTTTACAACAATCTAGTAACTTTCGTATAGTCTTTTTTCTCTGGCATCAGCCCACAGATAACCATATGCACTGAATACAATTTAATAACAACTGCGTTACTGTTTGGTACCATGAATGCTATCAATGTTTCTTCTTTCTTTTGCTAACCTCTAATTTCAGAAATAAGCTTAGTGTAAATTAATACAAATTTATAAGTTTCATTTATTGCAGAGTTCCAAGATGTTGCCTAGTTACTTAATTAAAACTACAAAAGTTGAAAGTCTGAAATAAAAAACATAACTTCACTACAAGATGCTTCTGAACCTGCTGCATATTTCAACATTTTTTCCTTTTTATTTAGGAAGATCTTCCTAGGTATTTCTTTGCGGCTTCAAATATCTTTTCTAGTGTGTTTTCCTTGCGTCACCAGAAGCAAAACTCAAAGTTTTGCCATGATTGCTAATTAGCTCAAATTGATATGATTTTTCACCCTTTGCTTGTTCATATCCCATCGCGCATTGACTGATGGGGCCCTATCCAAAATGCTTGCTACTGTGTGTCCACATAAAGACAGAATTTTGCATTTCTACCAAACTGAACACTGAAAATGGTTAATGGAGGAAAATACCTACAAAAATATTCTACTTACCAGGTCACTGCATGTTTGGAAAGCTATTTATTGGGAACACCATCAGTGCAGATTGAATTATCTAATATAGATTCTCTATGCTCATTAATAATCTGCACAATATTCCATACACAGATTGCTGCACAGCATTATTAAGGGGCATCATTATCTGGGACTTTGACATACGTACTGAAACAATTATTTCTTCTAAATCTGAGCCATCGAGTCCACATACAAAAACTTGAAACTAATCAAAGAATGGCTTTTGGACTAAGCTAATAAACACAACTTCTTCTAGGTAGATGTCATTTACTACTGCAAAGCAGAAATTAAGCCAAATGCATAAATTAACAGCAGGCTGCAGTCCAATTTGTGTTGTTTTAAATTAAAAATACAGAGGGCACTAAATTAGATAGTCGCTGAAAACAAGCATGGGGATTTCGATGTGATACTAACCCATGCCTTTTGCTTCTGATGTAGGTAGCACGGCAACTTTGAGCTGTCTGCTCATTTGCATGATGCCTGCATGCAGCCAGTGCTCAAGTGCTGTTGAGTGGCTGCACACTTCAGCAGGGGGCCCCAAGTTTGTGCGAGGCTTGCACCACTTAAAGTCAGCCTGCACCTTGTAATCTCAGTATTTATATGGCTGTTCCAGTTAAGTTTCTGATCAATGGTAACCCGCCCCTAGGATGTTGATGGTGGGGGTTTCAGCGATAGTAATGCCATTGAATGCCAAGGGGAGATGGTTAGATTTTCTCTTGTTGGAAATGGCCATGGAACTTGTGTGGCATGAATATTACTTGCCACTATCAGCCCAAGCCTGAATGGTGTCCATGCAGACACAGATCATTTCAGTATCAGAGGAGTTGCAAACGGTACTGAACACTGTGCAATCATCAGTGAACATCCCCACTTCTGACCTTATGTTGGAGGAAAGATCACTGTTGAAGCAGCTGAAGATGGTTGGGCCTAGGACATGACCCCGAGGAGCTCCTGCACCACTAACATCACAGTGCTCAATGCATCACACACCCACTCACCCTACGGTCTATCAATCATGTCACATAACTCTCATTCATAGCTTCACCTCGCCCTCACACATTTAGCACTGCTGCAAGCCCCACGCCCACATCTCACAGCTTGCACACGCTGCCAGCTATTCAACCATGACAGGCACATCAACCAAAGAGACTGCACAACACTAACTATACATTTCTCCCTCTCTTGCAGGTCAAGTTGGTTCATGACTGGATGCAGCCGTGAACTAACTGCCAAGGGGCAGAGATGGCTGCATGCCCTTATGCTGATGGAGGAGACAGTGGTCATCATCACTGGCGCAGGCAGCGCTGAGGCCATGACCCGCAGCAGGACTGAAACCAAAGCTGACAATATCCTCGTACTTAATCCCCCTTCTCACATCCCACTTCCCTCCCATACCCCAATCTCTTCTGATTTACAAGCGGCAGATGGTGTAAGCATGTTTGTTTCTCCTCACCTCCCCTCATCACAACCCTACATTGTGGCTTGCTCCTTTTAGATACCCAACAACTGCAAACTGATCAGGCAATAGTGGAAGCGCAAAAGGTGGAAGAACAGGAAGACAGTGAAGACACAGCAGCACCATCATTCGCTCTCACACTCTAACTGACACTAGGTGTGATTTAGAGGATAGCAGAGCAACGGGATCTGGACGTGGTAAGGCACCGGACACAAGCGACCTGCAGCCAGGGCAGGAGGCAAGAGCAGCGCAAGTACAAGCATGGCACAGCATGAGGTCGTACATGAGTTCTGCTGTACAGGACTAATATAAGCACTTTGACGAGCAGGGTACAGAAGATAGAAATACATATTTAAATGCTTGGTGCATTGGGAACCCTGCAAGAAAGCCGGCACACAACAATGAGCATAGAAGAGTCCAGCACCAACTTTGCACAGGGATTTGCGCAGAGCTTGGAGCCCTTCCTTTCCAACTTGGAAGTGGAGGCAAATTCCATCGACATACTTGTATATCCAACAATGATGCAGTGTCTGATGGCCAATGTCTTAGCTTCCATTGCAGCTTCAGCAGAAGCCACTCAATGTCTGGGTGCTGCAAGCTCAGACTGCTCTTGTGCAAGCTCAGCTTGCTCAAACACAAGTTCAGACTGCTGCTATCACGGCTGCAGATACTGGCGTATAGGTTATCACAGAAATCCAACCTCCAACAGATCACTAGGATTGCTGAGGAGCTGCCCCAGGGAAGGTAGCACTGGTTCCATGCAGTACAAATCCACTGTCCTCTTTCAGAATGACAGCATTTGTCCTCCCACCACTGCAATTCTGCCAATGACAGTCAGGCAGCCATCCCAGACTGCTACTGCACATGCCAAGATGGTGCAGTCCAAAGCCAGACCCTATCGGTCCATAAATAAAAACAAGAAACGCTGGAAATACTCAGCAGGTCTGGCAGCATCTGTGGAGAGAGAAGCAGAGTTAACGTTTCAGGTCAGTGACCCTTCTTCAGAACTGGCAGATATAAGAAATGTAAAAGATTTTAAGCAAGTAAAGCGGAAGTGGGGCAAGAAATAACAAAAGAGAAGGTGTTGACAGGACAAGAGTCACAGAATAGCTGACCAGAAGGTCATGGAGCAAAGGCAAACAATATGTTAATGGTGCACTGAAAGACAAAGCATTAGCACAGATAGAGTGTTAATGGACTGAAAGCTGAACAGCCACAAGCACAAACATGAAAAAAGTGAGTAGGCACAGTAGAAACAAACTGAACAAACTAAAATAAAATAAACACAAAAAAGAAAAAAATAACGAAAAATATAAGTAAAATGGGGGGCCCGTCATGCTCTGAAATTATTGAACTCAATGTTCAGTCCGGCAGGCTGTAGCGTGCCTAATCGGTAAATGAGATGCTGTTCCTCGAGCTTGCGTTGATGCTCACTGGAACACTGCAGCAATCCCAGGACAAAGATGTGAGCATGAGAGCAGGGGGGAGAGTTGAAATGGCAAGCAACCAGAAGCTCGGGGTTATGCTTACAGACTGAGCGGAGGTGTTCTGCAAAGCAGTCACCCAGTCTGCGTTTGGTCTTCCCAATGTAGAGGGGACCACATTGTGAGCAGCGAATACAGTATACTACATTGAAAGAAGTACAAGTAAATCGCTGCTTCACCTGAAAGGAGTGTTTTAAGCCTTGGATAGTGAGGAGAGAGAAGGTAAATGGGCAGGTATTACACCTCCTGCGATAACAGGGGAAGGTGCCGTGGGAAGGGGACGAAGTGATGGGTGTATTGGAGGAGTGGACGAGGGTATCGCGGTGAAACGATCTCTTCAGTATGCTGACAGGGGAGGGGAGGGGAAGATGCGTTTGGTAGTGTCATCACGCTGGAGGTGGCGAAAATGGCAGAGAATGATCCTTTGGATATGGAGGCTGATGGAGTGGAAAGTGAGGACAAGGAGAACCCTGTCGCAGTTCTAGGAGGGAGGGGAAGGGGTGAGGGTAGAAGTGTGGGAAATGGGCCGGACACTGTTGAGGGCCCTGTCAACCACAGTGGGAAGAAATCTCGGTTGAGGAAAAAGGAAGAGATATTAGAAGCGCTGTCATGGAAGGTAGCATCATCAGAGCAGATGCGTTGGAGACGGAGAAACTGGGCGAATGGAATGGAGTCCTTACAGGAGGCAGGATGTGAAGATGTGTAGTCGAGGTAGCTGTGGGAGTCGAGGTAGCTGTGGGAGTCGATGGGCTTATAATGAATATTAGCAGACAGCCTATCCCCAGAGATGGAGACAGAGAAGTCGAGGAAGGGGAGGGAAGTGTCAGAGATGGACCATGTAAAGGTGAGAGAAGGGTGGAAATTGGAAGCTAAGTTGATAAAGTTTTCCAGTTCAGGACAGGAGCAGGAAACGGCACCAATACAGTCATCAATGTACTGGGAAAAGAGTTGGGGGAGGGGGCCTGAGTAGGACTGGAATAAGGAATGCTTGACATAAGCCACAAAAAGACAGGCATAACTCGGGCCCATGCGGGTACCCATAGCAACACCTTTTATTTGAAGGAAGTGAGTGGAGTTGAAGGAAAAGTTGTTCAATGTGAGAACAAGTTCAGCCAGGCGGAGGAGGGTGGTGGTGGATGGGGACTGGTTGGGCCTCTGCTCAAGGAAGAAGCAGAGAGCCCTCAAACCGTCCTGGCGGGGGATGGAGGTGTAGAGAGATTGGACGTCCATAGTGAAGAGGAGGCGGTTGAGGCCAGGAAACTGGAAATTGTCAAAATGACGTAGGGCGTCAGAAGAGTCATGGATGTAGGTGGGAAGAGACTAAACCAGTGGAGAAGAGACAGGGTCAAGATAGGAAGAAATAAGTTCTATGGGGCAGGAGCAGACTGAAACAATGGGTCTGCTGGGACAGTCCTGTTTGTGGATTTTGGGACTGAGTCAGTCCAGAGCTGCTTGAGCTCACCGAGCAAGGCCATCTGAAAGTCAGCAGCCTTCCCCCAGCCTTGCTGCAGATACTAGGTTAGCCCTGTATAGGAGCACTTGGACAGCTAAAGGCATATGGAAAACAGGCACTAAGGGAATGCATAAGGGTGATTAATTGACATTTGTATGCTGTATGGCACAGTTTGATTTATAAATTTCGTTTGGAATGTTTATTTTGTAGTACATTTTATTTTTGCTTTGTGACCAAGCGTATGCCGAGATCAGGAACAGAGGGAAAAAAAAGGTGTGGGACTGTCAGTGATTGGGAAATTGGAATGCATCTACTGGTATCGCATTCAGATGAGTCGTTTATGGAAAACAGGGCTGCATTGGTTGCCTCATCCTTCTCACTCTGTCTCTCAGCTGGTTGCTGCTTAGCTGGTGAAAAGGGCTGTGCCTCCATGATGATGAGGTTGTGCAGCACGCAGCTGACTAGGAATCTTAGCATGTACTCTGTACTCCAAGTACTCCCCAGGAGTCCAGGCAGCAGAAGCATTATTTCAGTAACCTAATGAGCTACTCTATTGTGGCAGCATGGCTTTCGTTGTGTGCCTGCTACCCACATATGCGTAGGTTGCGCCATAGTCATGAGCCCTGTTGTCAAAGGATAGTTCTGGTCAACAAATTGTCACCGATTGTTTTGGGGTGGTGGCTGAAATGCAAATGACAGAACAGACTGCCGCTGAATGAAGGCAGCATAACTGTTAGCAGCTATACCATGGCACTGACCTGCAGAACATATATATCGTACACCAGCTGCACATTGAGGGAGTGGAACCGCTTTCAGTTGTGGTGCAACTTAGAATTGACATGAAGCACTTGCAAAGCATGCAGTCGATAGCACCTTGCAACATGGAAAGCCTGCAAACCTCATGAAGCCACATGCTTGCTCCACCTGCTTCTCTCTGAAGGGAGAATTAAAATATTCAGCTCTCTTGGGAAACAGAGCCTCAGTGACATCGCTTACGCAACTACGAATGGCAAACTGGGAAGTGCTGCAAATATCACTTGCTCCAGCCTGGAAAGAGTTCGATGCTTCACAGCCAATGATAATGCTGCCCTCTGCCCGCTCTGAAGTCGCAGTTGTGGTCAAAGCAGGTGGCAGATTTCTTACTCAAGTGTGGACGTCACACACGTTGCGCCTCACTGAGTTTCAGGTAGGAGAATTGTTTCCTGCACACACACTGCAGATATGACCTCTGCTGAGAGCCCTTCTCTCCCTCCCTCTTTCAGCAGCTTGTCCTGCTCTGTGTCATCTGTTCATTCTGCCTGTTATGTTGTCGTCCATGGGAAGTGCATACTACTACATCCATATTAGGGATCATTTGATTTGTGCAGAATCCTTGAAGTCAGGACCAAGTCTTTCAGCACATCCCGCACCACTCCCTGTAGATTTCAGCAACTTTATACAGCTTTCAAGACCAAACACTTCTTTGCAGCAACACCCTTCAATCAGCAGCTAAACTGTAGGTAGCTGATGATCCTTTTAAATAGCGCTGGCGGGTGGTCCTTCCTGCTGAATGCGCGTTCAGCTGTGTGTGTTTAAAAGATGGTGTTAGCTGGAGTGTCAAGCTCCAAAATGTCACCGCTGGTGTCAAAGCAGTTGTTGCACACTGATTGACGTCATGATCAGCCTATTCCAGTTGCGCTCCCCATGCCCACACCCTTACCAAAATGGTTTTCAGCATGGTTCACACCAGAAGTGCATGCGTGTACCACAGGTACTATTTTGGAGTCAAAACTGCACTCATAGCGCCCAAAATCCAGATGTTAAGGAACTGAATTTTGCAGCCAGAGAATTTAACAGAATAATGATGATTTAAAAGTCACCAGTTGAAATAGTTTTTTTTAAAAACTGCAGTATCATTTAATGTGCAGTGTTCTCACTAAGGACAGTACTTACTGGACATGAGGTGATGCAAAAAGATACCGATCCTCACCCCTCCTCCTAACAATTTCATATCTTGGTTAATGTAATTTTGCTGCTACCCAGGATAGTACTTCTGCTTTGACCAGATTATAAGAAGTTCAATACAATGTGGGATTTCTTCTGAAACTCAGGCAACTTCCTCCTCCCATTCTCACTCAGACCTCGCTACCTTGAGCTTCTTACAGTATTCCTTGCAACTTTCAGAAATACCCTGCAGGCCTCTGACTTTTGCAATTTCAGGTTTAGCATTCTCTATTTTCTCAGAGGCAAAAGAGATCATGGTGCATCCAGAGACATCGTGGGGTGCGGACATTAAAGGATGCAGGTGTAGACCCTTCATCCAAACTAATTTATGTCTGAGAGCCTAGACTGAGCACGTTGTCCTCTCTTTACCCTCCACAGGTGATCAGCCAGCTGCTTCTCTCCGACATTTTCAGTTTATTTTTTGAGAAATCAAGAGTCATAGAGTCAGTGCTTTCTTTTCATTTTGGTCTTTTCTTGCTTTTTTATTTAAAGCTTCATTTGTACTGGTGCTGGAGCCATCGTCTCCCAGGCCACAGATACACACGTTGGTCCAGTCAGCCCCTCAAGCCTGTTTGAAATGAGCAATATGCTTTGTGTTTTACCCATCTGCGTGATGGAGTTGGTGAAAAGGATAAGATTAGAGTTGATAGCTACAGCAGGATTTAGATTTTATTATGGTTTTCCATCAACTTATATCCATTATTTAGTTAGGTTGTGACACAGTAAAGCATTCATGCAATAATATTTTTTAAAAATTGCACTCAGTAGTTTTAGCTAGGGTATTCACCCATAAATTATCAAGGAGTGAACAGGGCCAGACTGTGCGTGTTTCACTTTTTAAAATGTTTTATTTATGCATAGTATTTTCATACAAAGATTTTCTAGTTTGCCAATTTGTATTGACCTTTATACATTCATACATGCAATACCCATATATACACTCAATAGTGTACATGCAATATATAAATCTCAATAATTCAAAAAAGTTCTTCCAGGGGATAGCAGAGTAATACAAACGAAATAGGTCTCAAGTTCGATCCCTGGCTGCAGCTAAATTAACTGATCCTAGCCAGGGCTTGCCAAAGTCACTACTAAATGACAGAGTTTGGAGTTTGTGTAGCTAAGTGTTAGCTGACAACAAAAGTAGGTTAAGCTGTCATTCCCCATCACATCTGAATACTCTGCTACCATTCACCACCAAGGTTCACAAATAAATGATGTCAGCTGGGCATGATAGCAAAGATAAACTGACATCCACAAAACCATTTCCATTAAAGAGTCAAAAGGAGAAAACTGAAAGAAATAATTGCTTAAACATTCTCAAATTTAAAAAGCAACGTTTGTGTCCTGATTCTGGGTTGTGTGTTAAACAAACTATGAAAGCCTAAGATCTTCTCCTACTATTTATAAATTCTGCAGAATCTAAAATGGCCACTACTGCCTCCAGTAACTTTACTGAAGTTAGCAGTAGCAAAACATAGCATATAGTCAATAATTATACCCCAACCCTTTCTACTTCTGCGAATGAAGTTCATTTTGTTTAGGTTTCCTGTTTCTCTTACTACTGTCTCATTTATCCAAATAAAAATCCCTCCTTAACTATGTCTAGCCAAAAAAGTAGGTAAAGAAACTTCCAGGACTAATATAAAATCTAAAACAAAAACAGAAAGTGCTGGAAATACTCAGCCAGTCTGGCAGCATCTGTGGAGAGAAGCAAAGTTAACGTTTCAGGTCTGTGACCTTTCATCAGATGAAAATCCTGCCCAGATTGCTGAAATAAAGGGCTCCTGACAGAAGTATCAGAATCCAAACATGAAAGGTCTTCAGACTGTACCAACCAATATTCCACTCCTCAAGCCTGTTCCACCATTCAACAGCTGATCTGTACGTCAACTTCATTTAACGGCCTTTGCTTGAAATTCCTTCATATTGTTACCTAACAAAAATCTATCTTTCTCAGTTTCGAACTTTTCATTTGAACCAGCATCCACAGCTAACTGAAGCAGAGTTTCAGATGTCCAGTACCTTTTCTGTTACTAAGTTCTTCCTGAAATCACCCCTGAACAGCTTAGCAGTAATTTTAAGGTTATGCCGTCTTATTCGAGACTCTCCCAGAGTAAACAGTTTCTCGCTATCTACCCCTAATTCTTTAATTGTCTTAAACACCTCGATTAGATCACGCCTTAATTTTCTACACTTGAGGGAATACAGGCCTCGTCTATGCAACCTGTCCTCAATTAACCCTTTAAGCACACTCTAAGCCTACTGCTAATATCTCACGAGGCAGATCTGCTGGAACTATTCCACTGTGGCCATAAGCTGCAAATAGTTTTCCTAAGCTTACATGGCACTAGAGGTTGCAAATTTCCTGAAGGAAAAACAGGAAAAATGGAGTCTAAAAAGTATAACGAATATGCAGTTTAATTAAAGCAGCGTATAAATACATATATTCATATGCATTTTGCTCCTTCAGTGCTCTGAAAATTTTAATCCTTCTGTTTTTAATGCTTGCAGTTTGGTACAGTGCTATTTAGATTAATGCTATAACCACTCCAGAAATTTAAGATTTCCCTTTCTACCAACCTGCTGTGTATTTTCTAGCATTTTTTACTTTTATGTTAACATTTCCCTTCCTTGTTCTGCAGCATCTCCTAGTCAGGCTCCATGTCATTTCCAATCTGGGTGAAGCAGAATTACACTAGTCCCCATGCAGAGGGTGTGCTTTGCCAAATATGAATAATTTAGATTTTTTTTTTAAAAATGCATGCAATTCCATTACAGTAAGTACATTTCTAATGAGCTGAAGGGGAGACCTACATGGTTTTTAGCACTGCTGATTTTTAAGTACACAATTATGACCTACTTAAAGTTTGCTTCATGAATGTCATCAAAACTGCCAACAAATTTAACTTATTTGCTTTATTGGCATTGTACGAGAACAAAACAAAAAGTTTACAATTATATCGCATCTTTAACAACAGAAAATGACCTAGGGTGCTTAACAGAGCGAGAGAAAATAGAAATAGATAAAAGGAATGGATATGAAACCATGGAGGCCGGGACGAGGAAGGATGACAGAAGGTTTGGTCAAAATGGAAGTTCTTAAGATGTTTACTATCAGTTGGGCATGCTACAGGCAGTAAAACTGCTCGGCATAGGAAATATGCTCAATTAGCTTGGGTCCCGATGTAGATCAACAAATGACAGATAAAAAGCGTCATAAATGCAAAAGCCGCTCATTCTTCCCAAGTATGGCATATTAAATGTGATTCTGTGAATCCACACTTATAGGGAACATATCTTGGGAAAATGTGAGCATACAGCCCAAAATTTTACGGTTGGATTTCAAAATCATCTCAATGAATATACTTCAATGCTTCTATGTTTCAAAAGCAGAACATGCGAACTGAAATAAAAACAGAAAACTTTATGATAAAATAAACATTAAAAGAGTTTTATTCAGCAAAATAAACTTTCATGCCTCTTCATTCCCTAAAAGGTGGACAGGGCAGGGAGAGGGGAGGATTCATATAGTGTCTTCAACATTCTCAAAATTTAAAAAGGGGATCACAATAAATTTGAAAACAGGAAAAGTGTTACATGACTAGGTCCCACAGACACCAAATGAGATGAATGACCAGTTCATCTGTTTTGGTGCACAGTTTGAGGAATGAATGTTGGCCAGGACACCAGAACTCCCCAGTTCTTCTTCGAATAATGCCATGAAATCTATCATGTGAACCTAAATAGGCAGATGGGTCTTGAGTTTAATGTCTCAATGTAGCACTCACGACACTACACTGATGTTTCAGCCTAGATGATGTCCTCAAGTGCAAGAGTACGCCTTGAACTCCTTCCTTGTTAAATGTAGCCAATGACAGACTTGCAGTACTAATTCACTTGTTGCCAAAACATCACGTCAACATTAGTAATTTCACTATCAATGTCACATTAATACACAATTCACTTCGCCAGTCGGAATCAAGTTATATGATCCGAAGTAAAAAATGTAACTGGAGGTGGGGAGGGTGGGGTGCAGAGGAGAAGAAATCCAATGCAGAGGTTTATTCACATTGTCATCTTGCTGCATATGTTGCTCGTATACACTGAACAAACATACGAACACGTAGATCTAGTGTGCTTCAGAGCAACCCAAGGAATCTGTGAGAAAGTCCTGCCAGGAAAAATGGCGGATAGGAGCAGGAAGTTGCAAAGGGACATAAACAGATTAAGTGATTGGGCAAAACTATGGCTATTGGAGTTCAAGGTGGTGTCATGCTAGGCCCCCACCTGCCAAAAATGAGGCACAATAATTTTGTCATAAACACTGATTTTAAACAGTTAGTGGAGTGAAGAAAGGACTTGTTAAACAGATCAGCCATGGCTGGAAAAGTCATTTGCATATTAACAGGCGGTAATTGGAAGGACAATTAGTCACATGACTAACCTGCTTGACAACCTGGATTTTTCTGAATTGCACAAACTGTTTGAATTCAGAGAGTGTCTGTTTGCTCCTGGACTGAAGATCCCACCTGTCTGCTCCCATCTCTTTCTCACAAGCCTCTGAATCCACTGAAGACACATGAAACCCAAAAGAGAAACGTCTCCTACAGTGAACAAGGTTTAAGAAGAATACTGGGCCCCAATGAAAAGCAAGATCTACCCACAATCAAAGACTCCACAGTGAGTTTGAAGAACCGTAACAAAAACGCTTCAGATATTGCCTCAAACTTTTCCATTTTATTTTTTCTTCTGCTCTTTTCTGTCTCTAATTGCGTGTATGTATCGCGTCTGCATGCTAGCGTGGGTGTGTCATATATCCGTAGGCGTTAACCGAATTAGAGCTTAAGCTTAAGTTTAATAAATTTCAACTTTGCTTCTTTGAATCCAAGAAAGCCTGTTTGTGCTGGTTTCTTTGCCTTATAATTGGAAAGTGGTGAACAAGGATTCACCAAGGGGGGAGTTAAAAACACGGTGTGTTCAAAATTAAACCCTGTTATGGTAAGACCAGGTGAAGGCTGAAAGGGAACTCGCGACCTCTTTCTCACCTGATCATAACAGTGGGAAAGTGAGATGCAAGAAATGGATGTTAATGACCTTATAAAAGCTTAAGAAATTAACTGAATATTATAGTAATAGCCCTCTCTCTCCTCCCTCGAACAAATATTTAATAGTAGCCTGCCAGGCTGACAGATGCAGGACAGCGTAGGCCTGTTATCTCTGACAAGGACATGATTTTATCACAGGCCCTGGTAGAAAACATTCCTAAGCTTGAGAATGTGGGATTTCATGCCCCATATCTCGACCAACTCTCTGAATAAGGTGAGCAAGAGATAAGCCACAAAGTTACTTCATGGACTGGTGGATGGAAATAGGAGGGATCTAGCTTGGGTATTTATCCCTTGCAAATTGGACAATTGAATAAGTGACTGACATTCGACACCCACCAGCTCCCTAGAAATAAGGTACATAAAGGAGGGGAAAAAACATCTCGGATGGGAACGAGCTTTCGGAGGTGGATGCATGCTAGCTCCAGCCTAACATCTTGGTTAGCTCAAGATGACACTGGGCAAAGAAAATCTTTCTGGGGTGGATCCATGCTGGCTACAGCCCAACACCCTGGCTAGCTCAAGAAGACAGAGAACAGAAGAGATTGCCACCACCAGCTACGCAGATCAGAAACCCCCTGCTTCATCCATCTGTTTATCGAATCCACGACCAGGAAACCTTTTAGTGGAATGCTGCTGCCAGCTATGGAGATCAGCATCCCTCTGCTTCCCCAATCTGTTCGTCCAATCTGGGATCAGTAAAATGTTCTCACCTGTTACGGGGTTGCATGTCTTCTCTGCCTATTCAACTTATCTATCATATATAACTGTTGCTTCTTAAAAAAACTGCTTTAAAACCACTTATGACCTCGACTCCCTTTTCTGGGTAATCTGTGACTCCCAGACTAAATCTAGCAGAGGTTAGTCACTTCAGATTCAAGCAAGAAAAATCGAAGTATTTTCTAAATTATGAAAAGATAGCAACTTGAATAAGAGCAAAGGGATTTAGGAGACCAAGTACACAAATCATTTAAAGCTAGTAGACAGCTACAAATGGCAATAAAAAGGGCTAATGAAATGCTGGCCTTAATCTCAAGGAGTCTGGAATACGAAGGGGAAGAAGTTACCCTTCAGTTGTATAGAAGCATGGTCAGACCGCACGTGCAGTTCCACATTCAGTTTTGGACACTGCACCTCAAAAAGGATATTTTGACTTTGGGCATGGTGCAGCACAGATTCACCAGAATGATACCAGACTTAGAGGGTTAAGGTAAGAGCATGGGTTGCATCAACTTGGCTTGCACTGCTTTCAGTTTAGGAGGCTGATGCATTATCTAATTGAGATGTTTAAAATGTTAGAAGATTGGATAGGATACATCTGAAGAAACGATTTCCTCGCTTGGGTGAATCAAGAACAAGGGGTGACTCAGGAGTGAAAACAGAAGTACTTTTTCCACACAATGGGTACTGGAAATCTGGAACACTTTCCCATAAAGGCTGTGGATGTTATGACCGTGAGAGCTTTCAAGACTGAGATAGATTGATTTTTGTTTGATATGGGTATCAAGGCAGATATATGGAGTTTAGGTGCTGGTCAGCCATGATCTAATGGAATGGTGAAGTAGGGTGGAGGCACTGAATGACCGACTCCTACTCCTATGTTCCCATCTCCTTCAGTGATACAATACAGGAAGAGGCTAAAATCATGTGAATAGTGCGATTTACTTCTGACTCAATAAAGCGTTAACGTGCATAATTAAAATATAGGTTTAGGCTTCCCAAATGGGGAACCTTCTTTGGTGAGGTGGGATTTCCAACCACCACAGAGATGCCTCTGACCCCGACCAACTTTCCTGCTTAAGGGTCATCTGCATGCTGCAGGCAGGTTCCCCTGCCTCTGCCAGTGTGTTGCGCCAGGCTAGGGATAGCCTCTTGCAGCAGCAGGTTGTAAAGATGGCTGTATTGGCAGGAAGATGACAGCTACCAAGCTGCCTGAAGAAAACAACATTTTTTTTAAAAATCACGTATTACTACCAGGGCAATGCAAGACTGCACCTATGATTATACCTCTGAAATCCTCTCTGCTGTCAAACAGGCAGTCAGGACTGCTGGCAATATATGTTCAGCATCTGAACTAGTGCAAAAGATAGCAGAGGCATTATTTCCTTCATTGGCATGTCATTTATATACACCGGTCATCTGAAAAAAGGGGAAACAGAATGCAATGGAGAGCATTTCTGGCCTTTTCCACCACAAATCTGCCAGAATACTATTAAAATGAGCCTGGAAAACCTAGACAATTGCTCTAGGAAACAACAGCAGGATAAAACTAATTGGCCTAATATGGTTAGCTTTTCAAACATGAATGAATTTGACATAAAAAGGTCAAATGCTTTCATCAGAAATACTAATTGATCGACAACCAGATGCAGTCAACTATTACTGTGCCACAAAAACTGACAGCATGCTGTCAAAGAACCTGAAAATTGTTTTTAGGGCATTAGAATAATATACTAGGTAATACAGCTTACCTGTTCCAACCAGACATCAGATTCTTCATCTGAAGCCCAGAGAATCATTGTTTTATCCATTGATGCAGACAACAGGGACAAGGGTTGTTCAAGACTGCCACCTGTAGGAGAAGCAAGGACACTCATCAGTAAGAAGAATATACATTGGCGAGGACACTGCGAGAACCCCCTGCTCTTCTCTGAATAGTGCTGTGGGATCTTTAACATCCAACCGAGAGGGCAGACAACACCTCAGTTTGCCATCTGAACAATGGCACTCCTGACTGTGCAACATTCCTTCATACTGTACTGAAGTGTCAGCCTCAATTACTTTTTCATATTTTTGTTTTCCCCACCCCAAAAAAGGGAGATACAGAATACCTAACTGCTTCCAGAACATTGCAAAGAAAAAATGTTAAACTTTCAAAGATTTTATACCAACAACCCTTCTAAAATAATTTTTCAGACCATGTACAAAAATTTAGTTTGAGAAATTGCTTACTCTTCAAAGAGTACAACTTAATTTTCTTCTGGGTCGAACATAACTTTAACTAAGTTACATAAGTACACTCTTTCTGTGCCTTAAACTTTGTTTGATTCTACAAGCCATAGTGCAGGAAAACAAGCACATGCTCAGCAGAATGGAAAATCTATAAATACATATACAAAATTAGAAGTTTGCAAATAAATTTCATGCCTGTACCTCTAACCCAAACTATTCTAGAAGCTGGCCATGCACGAGACAAAATATATAATTTAACTAAAATCATTAAGCCTCAGTTGATGCTTTTTTTGGTCTTCATTGCATCCATTTGTGATATTATTTATCGCCAGCTAACTAAAATTACACAAAGGACTTCATAAGTCAACCACGAAGTGCCTACTGACATCCTCATATGCACTCAATTTATAAAACATTCACATGCTAAAACCAGCAAACATAAAATATTGTAGGAATACATAACACAGAATGCATTAGCCTCTAGTCTCAGCCCAAAAGCATAAACCCATATACATTAAATATTGACACCTGCATGAAGTATTGAGAAAAAAATCCACACAGCTAATACTTACAGCACATGGCTCATTTTGCACCAGAAGAAATGCACCTGACATTAGTCACATGCAGTATTTTGAAAATTCAACATTTGACAAAACAGGAAGGCTAGAACAAGAAGTTTTCTTGTCATAAATTCACTGGTTCACATTTTATATGGTCAATGGCGAACAAACAGCGCTAGCCATTCATTATACCGATGCCCACAGACTTTCTGCGGAATTTTGCACTGCAGCCTGCGGTTATGACAGAGAACAAAAAGGAGCACGGCACCCTCCACAAGGTATCTTGGGCTTGTGAACAGGGCAAGCAATGGTGCATCTCCTTAACCAAATTGAAGAATCCTTACTGAGACATACAGAGTAAACTAGGAAGTGCAAGTTAGAATAGTTAATTCAATGCCAAGTCAAGTACAGAAAGCAAAATAAAGAAAGGGAACAAAAGATGGGATTAAGAGAGATAAGCAACAGAAAAAATTGAGCGAGTTATTCTAGTTTCTTAAGTCTCTAATAATTAAAATTTGATGGAATGAGACACCACACTCATAAAAGTTAATTTTCAGTGCTAAAGAGGTTGTTCAGCACTAATTTAAGACTCATCATACCGTTGAAATTTATGAGTGGACAAACCCCAACTTCTTCAGGCGTATTTAGTGGGTATCTATCATGCAAACACTGCAAATTCACACCCTTCTATGTTACTTGAATGTCAAGTCTCTCTTTGAGGTACCGATATGGTACAGTTTCAGGAGCAGGACAACCCGAACAACCTCCCCATTTCCACGTTTAACTATGCATGTGTGGACGCTGGAAATTGCAACGCGATTTACTCTTTAATAACGACAACGCAGATAGCAAAATCCAGACGAGTATTGATAACATTTCAAATCTAGAGTCAGAGGGAAGGGGAAAACTAAAACAAATTACATTCGAACAACAAATCAAGACCATAATAAAAGGTGGGAACTCAAGTATCTTTTTCCAATCATTCACTGTCCCCACACAGCAGAACTGTGTCACAACACTGATGGTAGTAATTGGTGTTGCTGCATTTAATTTCATTTTAAGTAGCAATTAGAGATTCCTGTTATTGCTTGAAGACGTTAAATTCATCTGCCTAACAGAGTCAGTTTATAGCAACTCCTTTAAAATTGTTCAAATCTGCCTTCATATGAAATTGAAATCCCCAAAATAAATCTGATCATTATTCAGCAATCTCCAATGCATCAATGCTCCTATGAAGGCAATGTCATACTTATACATCTCAAATGTAGCTTCACAAATGAGCTATACAAGATTAAAATAACCCATCATAAGAATGATTCATCTTGTACGTTGCCAGTCTTGGCTCAGTGAAAGCGCTCTCATCTTTAAGTCAGAAGACTGGGTTTAAGAGCCACTCCAGAGAGTTATACCAGAGATTAAAATGGTTAAATTATGAGAACTGGCTGAATAAATTTGATTTGTAGTCCCTTGAATTTAGACAACTGAAGAGGGACCTACTGATGCGTTTAATATTATAAAGGGATTCGATAGGGTAGATTGAGAAGGCATTTCCTGCTGTGGGACAATGCAGAACAAAGAGACAATTTTAAATTGAAGATCAGCCATTCAACATGTGAAACCAGGAAGTATTTATTCTCACAAAGTGCCGTGGAAATCAGGAACTCTCTATCCCAAAAGGTTATCAATGCTCAGGCAATTGAAGTTTTGAAGCCCAAAATTAAAAGTTTAGTGTTGTGTAAGAGTATCAAGGAATATGAATCAAAGGTGAGTAAAATAGGATATGGTGGTCATGCCTTCAGCAGTTAAAGCACCGTAATTCCCTCCCTAGGCCTCACCGCTTCTCTCTCCTCCTTTACGATGCTCCATAAAACTAACTTATTTGACCAAGCTTTTAGGCACCTGTCCTGTGAGCCTGAATTGTGCAGTGAGCGGCCAAAGAACAGCAATGCTGGTTACCCCACTGACAGCTGCCCACAAGGTTTTTGTGGGTTTTTAAGAGCACAGGCTTGTCCAGCATGGTGCTCTTTACAGGGCATCTGTGGTGCCTGTGAGCAAGGCAAGAAACAGCGAGGCTCGTTAACCAATCAGATTGAAGAATCCTCACAGACATGCAGAGTCAAAACCAGGAGGTATAAATTAGAATTAAATCATCTACAGAAAGTAAAATAAAGATTCAGAAATACAGATGGGATTAAGGGACGGAGATAAAGGAGACAGAAGTTTTTTTTAAAATCTCCAACACTAATTATCTTTTGAAGGAATGAGACTCCACTCTTGAAAGGTTAATTTCTAAGTCCCAGAGAAGTTTGGAAAGAATTTGTTACCGTGCCGCCAGGAGCTCAAAATGTCGGGCCACACTGTGCGATTATGCAGTGGGCGGCCACTTAGCAAACTGATGGCGGCTGCACCCCACCCAATCACATGGCGGGCATGGCATTGGTGATGCTGTTTATGGCGTCTCCTGACTTTGGATTGCAGAGTGTGACCACCACTCCCTCCCCCACCCACACACAGCAAACACTTGCAGAGTTCTCCCCTTCCCCCTACAACAGTACCCACTTGCAGAGTTCCAACCTCCCCGCACATCTGCAGATTAACCTTAGTGGCATGCCAGATGATAAAACAAATTCAACAGGATAACAAGGCTTAATTTACTGAACCTTTGCAGGCAGCGAAGACTCGCAACTCATTGGCGCCAGCTTTTCATGACGGGAAAGTGAAGGCACGCGAGTGCCGCACGTCATGCAGAAGATTGCAAACAGCTGGTAGGATCACAGCAAATTACATTCTAATTAATGCAAAATGGTATTTAACATATTTAAATATGTCAGAGTGGCAGAGGTGCTGGCATGGAACTTCGCCACCTCCGAAAAAATCAGAGACTGGCATTACAACCTCGGGTTCCGTGGTGGGCGAATCTGCGTCGATTCACCCCCCCCACCCCACCCACCATAGAACACGCCCTCAGACCAAGCACAAAATCCAGCCCGTTGTTCCGCAGTAATTATGCTGTTAAAAACTCCCTTACTCATGAATGCACCAGTCCTAAATTTTTCAGTCATCTTTAGTTTTGCAAGTATCCTAGGTTCATGCCATTGCATTCATTTTGTTTCACAGTCTATTGGTGAGGACTGTAACGGGGCACCCTGTGGAGGAGCAGGGTACCTCTCACACAACTTCTAGATTTTTGCATTTAACTGCATATGTGCGGACACCAGAAGACATTATCCAATTGACCCCGGTATCGTGCCAGAGGACAGGTGGATAGCTAATGGTATACTTATATTTAAGAAATTGAGATAGAGCATGGCCAGGGAGCTATAGATCAGTCAGGTTAACATTTGTAGCAGGAAAAATAATTCAATTCCTACTACAAAAATAAAATAATGAATAGTCAACTTGGATTTCAAAAGGGAAAGTCTTGCTTTTCCAACTTCATTGAATTCTTTGAAGAGGTAACAGAGTAGATAGGGGTAATTCAGTAGATGTAACGTATCTAGATTTCTAAAAGGCCTTTGATATACATAATAGACTAAGGAATAAGATCAGAGCATGTGCAATCAAGGGAAAATTAGCCCGATGGAGAGCTAACTACATGAAATCAGAGAGTAAGGGTAAAGAACAGCTATTCAGAGTCCTACAAGGATCGCTGTTGGGATCACTGCTGTTCATAATTTATATTAACGATTTAGATTTTGGAATAATAACACAATTTCTAAACTTGCAGACGACACCACACTAGACAAAATTAAGGAGTATTGCAACAAATTTCAAGGCAATGTTAAAATACAAATTTTAAGTTTCATCAGTGGCTCTGCTGGTAGTACTTGCCTCAAGTTAGAAGGCTGTGGGTTCAAATCTGACTCGAGGGACATGAGCACCAAAATCTAGGCTGATACTCCTACTGAGTACTGAGAGTGCTGCATTGTGGGAGGTGCTATCCTTTGGATGAGACATCAAAACAAGGCTCCAGCTGCCCTCTCAGGTGGATGCAAAAGATCCCATTGCACTATTTCGAAGAGGAGCAGCAAAGCTATCTCTGGTGTCCAGACCAATATTTATCCCTCAATCAACATCACAAAAACAAATAATCTGGTAATTATCACATTGCTATTTGTGGAAGTCTGCTGTGCGCACAGTGACTGCCATATTTCCTACAATAGAAGTGATTATACTTCAAAAGTATTTCATTGGCTGTAAAGCACTTTGGGAACAGCTGAGGGGCTGAAAGGAGCTATATAAATGCAAGTGTCATGCCCACCAAAGATATCATAACCCTACTATTAAAAATGAACTTTATTCAAGGTGGACTCTTTAAAATTGACTTGACATTTCGAAAAAAAGGCGAACATTGCAGCAAAAAATGGCCGCAGGTCAGATGACCTGCCCTGTATATTTGAACATTGCCTCACTATCTGTTAAAGACAAAAGGATACATTCCAGGCTAAGAAGTGTCAATTACCACCATCCTCAAACGATCAATAGACATTGCTGAATTGAATGGGTTCTTCTGAAACAGAGAAGATGTGAATTAGCCACATGGCATCTGGATTATACAAATCCAGACATTAATGCCCATGGATTCCACATCCTGGTCCAATGTGTGATCACAACAGGGGAGAGGGACATGCATCTCCTAACAGAAGCTAATGTGAGAGATCTTTACCTTATAAGGTGTCATGCAGACCCCCACCAGCCAAGAATGAGGCATATTAATTTTGTCACATGAACATGAATTTTAAACTGTTGCTGGAGTGAAGAAATGACTTATTTTGCAAGAGATCACCAGACACTTGGCTAGAGGACATTTGCATACTAAGAAGTGCTTGAAGAGACAAAATAATTGCTCACTGATTCAATTAACAGAGATTGGGCTGGGCAATGGTGATCCACGTCTTCTTGGTGTAACAGTTAGCACTACACAGCTACAACACAGGACCACTTGCATGCCAAACTGTTCAAGCAGCATGCGACAGACAGGTCTAAGCGATCCCATAACCAGTGGACCAGATCTAAGCTCTGCAGTCCTGCCACATCCAGCCGTGAATGGTGGTGGACAATTAAACAACTAACTGGAGGAAGTGGCTCCACAATATCCCCAACCTCAATGATGGGGGAACCCAGCACATCAGTGCGAAAGATAAGGCATTTGCAAAACTCTTCAGCCAGAAGAGCCGAATGGATGATCCATCTCGACCTCCTCCTGAAGTCCCCAGCATCACAGATGCCAGACTTCAGCCAATTCAATTCAGTCCACGTGATATCAAGAAATGACTGAAGGCACTGGATACTGCAAAGTTCTGGTAATAGTGCAGAAGACCTGTGCTCCAAAACTTGCCGCACTCCTAGCCAAGCTGTTCCAGTACAGCTACAACACTGGCATATACCCGGCAAAGTGGAAAATTGCCCAGGTATGTCCTGTACACAGAAAGCAGGACAAGTCCACCCAGCCAATTCCCACCCTAACAGTCTACTCTTAATCATCAGTAAAGTGTTGGAAGGTGTCATCAACAGTGCTATCAAGTGGCACTTGCTTAGCAATAACCTGCTCAGTGACATTCAGTTCGGGTTCCGCCAGGGCCACTCAGCTCTTGACTTCATTACAGCCTTGGTTCAAACATGGGCAAAAGAGCTGAACTCAAGAGGTGAGGTGACAGTGACTGCCCTCGACATCAAGGCAGCATTTGACCAAGTATGGCATCAAGGAGCGCTACAAAAACAGAAGTCAATGGGAATCAGGGGGAAAACACTCTGCTGGTTGGAATCATACCCAGTGCAAAGGAAGATGGTTGTGGTTGTTGGAGGTCAATCATCTCAGTTCCAGGACATCACATGCAGGCGCTCCTCAGTGTAGTGTCCTAGGCCCAACCATCTTCAGCTGTTTCATCAATGACCTTCCTTCAATTATAAGATCAGAAATGGGGATGTTCGCTGATGATTGCACAATGTTCAGCACCATTCGCGACTCCTCAGATACTGAAGTAGTCCATGTGGAAATGAAGCAAGACCTGGACAATATCCAGGCTTGGGCTGATAAGTGGCAAGTAACATT